>NC_137279.1:14145000-14770000 GCF_054371585.1 Giraffa tippelskirchi
CCTGGGGCCACATCATCCAGACCTCTGCGGGCACTGTTGTAAAGTGGACTATGATACAGTGCGGAGTGAGGTACCAACTCACGATGATGCCCAACTCAAGAGCCACAGGCACTGGCAATATCTGAAACCATAAGGTAGTCAGAGAGATCACAGAAATTTCAAATCACTTGTTTGACAAAACTTGAAGATTTCCTGTAGCAGCTGGGAGCGATGGGGTGGTGGGGGTTCCCTCTATTCCATCCAGTTTGTGCGATCATCTCACTGCTGATCTCATGATGGGATTGGCTGTTGTCTGGAGAAAGCAGGGAATTCTTTAGATAAATTATCTAGAATTTATGAAATATGAAAATAGCTTTCTTCACTGTCTCCACCTCTAGTCTTCCTCTCATCCCAACTGAAAATATGAGGACACTGAGACCCAGGAAAGCTGAATTGTCAAAGTTCTGAAACAGTGCCTGTTCAAGATGGGAAAGGCACAGAGAAGTTTCCATTTCTGACTTTGTCTAATCTGTACTCCGTTTTCCTAATTTCAAGCCCAGAATTTTAGCCACAGGCTAGACACTACTGGAAATAAACTGTCTCAAAAGGGCATAATTTTCTTTATATTTTCCTCAAGTTGTTCTTGATGTCATTTGGCTAAGAAGCAGAATTGGCAGGGGTTTGCGCAGGAAGCCGGGTGTGAAGTTGCAAGTGGCCTTGACTCACCAGGTGCGTCACTCTACTTGGGCGGCAGCTTGTCCGCCAACAGGCCGAGGGCCCCCCCACCATGGGAGACTGGGCCAGGATTTGTCTGGACTGCACAATCAACCCGGACATACTACTGTTTTGCTTCTCTATTCCCAGGGAAGTATCCTTCCCTTTGACAGTATTGTCCATTGCAGGGACTCTGGGATCCCTATGGATAACAGAGGCCTCATTTGCTAAAGAAAAGAAAGCTCTTTACTCTATATTGAGAATTTCATGAAGGATTTACAGTCTTGCTTGGCAAAAGATAGTGAATATGAACTCAACATACTCACAGAAAAGACTAATCATGTAGGCTCCAACAGAAATTCTCATATTGACACTATATTAAATTTGAATCCTTACACTTTATCTGTTGAAAGAGATTTTCAAACTTCCTTGTCAAGGACCCCTTTCTATGGGGGTCCATTGTTGTACTGCATTTCTGCAAAGTTCACTTTTCTAACCTAAATCAACGTAATATGGTTCTCTTAGACACCAGCTTCTTCCAGACCTCTAGAGTTGCGTACATTCTGAGTGACCTGACAAGATCTTCTAAATCATTTTTAAATAACCTGAATATCTCAAATAGTTTTTTCTCATGCAATCCACCTCACCAGAACCCTTTGTGAGTTAACATACCTCCAAGCATGACTTCAAAGGGGAATGGCAACTGCAAGGATAGGGAGCTTCACTCTCTCTTCCCCCACACAAGGCACATACTGCTCATCAGTTGCCATGTTTGTTCGACTGCATAGAGACTCTCAACTCTTCAGAACCTAATACTTCAGACAACACTGCAACTAATTGGAATTGACATCTAAATTAAAGTCTATTTGCAATTCAAGGGTTAGAGTAAATCACTAGAAAATCTGTTTTTGAGAGGTGTTTTTGAATATCCCTAATCTTACGCCCACCAACCTAATGTCACATTCCCAATGGAAATGTTTTTCTGTTGTTGTTGTTATTTAGTCACTAAATCATGTCCAATTCCTTTGCAATCCTGCAGACTACAGCCCCCTAGGCTCCTCCCAGGCAAGAATACTGGAGTCGGTTGCCATTTCCTTCTCCAGAGAATCTTCTCGACTCAGAAATTGAACTTGTGTCTCCTGCATTGCAGGGTGGATTCTTTTACCACTGAGCCACCAGGGAAGCCTATCATTCTGTAGCTGACTCCAAAATTCCATCTCTCTTTGTTTAAACTGCACATCAGAATTCTAACTCCCTTTATGAATTTTAAATTATCAGAGAATATTTTCATATGGAGGGATAAGGGACAGCTTATCCCCTATTTTCTTTTAATTCTTTGAAATGAGTATACTTTTGGTTTCCTGAATTGTCTAAGTTGACCCTTAGGATTCTAGTTATGTTCATCTTTTATCCAATTATATCATAAAATAAGGAATCTAAAAAGTAAGTCATTGACTAGTTATTACTCAGTTTTGACAGACTTGCTTGACAAGTATAAGGTCACTCATTTGTAATGGATAAACACTCTGGAAAAGTAATTCCATGTCTTAAATACTTTTTGGGATTTCAGAATCTAAGGGGAAAATCTTAGTAACAGAATCAAATATATCTGGTGCAGTATTTTACCAAGTGTGCTCTTTAGAACAGAAGATCATAGGGGTCCTGCAATCAATAAAGTTTGGAAACAATGAATCCAAATCCCAGTCAAAGACACAAGGCATGGTAGCATGTTAAAGGCTGTAAAAGTCCCACAGTAAATAGATAGGCCTCTTCAGTGTGCCCAAGCCAAATTTTTGGAAAACACTAAAATTCTGGTTTCTGTTCAAGAAACATCTATCAACGACTCTTCTAAAGAACATACTTTAGGAAATCTCAGCATATCTAACCTCTTGCCTCAACCAGACACATTTTAAAATGTAGAGAATTCCCTGGTGGTCCAGTGCTTAAGACCCTCTGCTTCCACTGCCAGGGGCACGGGTTCCCACCCTGGTTGGGGAAGTAAGATCCCGCATGCTGCACAGTGTGGCCAAAAATACATAAACAAAAAATTTTAAAACTGAAAAATAAAATGTGAACGATGACCATGCTTTATAAAATATTTTCAGGTCTTCGCAACCTCTGTCTAATCATCTACAGGGTCAAGTTCTCTGTCTGATTCAACTCTTTCCTGTAAGGATTCAATCCTTTTAGCTTTTCCCCTCTTGTTCTCTCTCTTGTGGGTAAGGGGAACTCATTAGCTTTCTCCTTAGGAAAACCCTCCACAAAGCCTTTTTAAATGCAAACATGGTAGTGTTCCTCCCTAGATTAACATCCTTTGGCCACTCCCCAGTGCCTTTAAGACAGTTCCAAACCCTAAAGAATAACAAGGAAGACACCTGCTTCTCTGCCCACCTTTGTCTCATTGTTCAGGCCTCTCGCATCTTACTCCCTCTCCATTGTAACCTGCCGGGAATCCTCATACATAGTTTTTAGTTTGCGTGTGTTTTCTAAAACACCCTTCCCTACCCACCAGGAAAACTCATACTCATACTTCAAGTCTCAGGTCAAACTACACCTCATGAGGTTTCTCTGATCACTGCCTTCACAGGCTCACCTGCTCTTATTCCAGAGTCCCACAGCACTGTGAACCTCCCTCACTCCCTCACCATCATCACAGTGACTATCGTCACCTATTTCATTATCTGTCTCCTAACTTGTAGGATGAAAACTCACCACAGCGCCTGGTATATAGTAAACTTGCAATAAACATTTGTTTAATGAATTAATTTATAAACAAGCAGACAGAAGAATTTGATATCAGCTTTTCTTTTACAGTAAAAAGGTACTGGGTCTTATTTTACCAATCTTACCCCCTAGTCTTTTCCTTTTTTTTTCTTTCTTAGGAATCTCTCTATTGTTCTGGAGAAGGCAATGGCAATCCACTCCAGTACTCTTGCCTGGAGAATCCCATGGACGGAGGAGCCTGGTGGGCTACAGTCCACGGGGTTGCAAAGAGTCGGACACAATTGAGAGACTTCACTTTCACTTTTCACTTTCATGCGCTGGAGAAGGAAATGGCAGCCCACTCCAGTATTCTTGCCTGGAGAATCCCAAGGATGCAGGAGCCTGGTGGGCTGCCATCTATGGGGTCGCACAGAGTCGGACACGACTGAAGCGACTTAGCAGCAGCAGCAGCTATTGTCTCCACATCCCTATCAGAAGAAGGAAACATAACCAAACTCTGTATAGTAGTTTATGTTATCTGGACTCAAAGTTCTTTCTTTTGGGTGAATCTATGATGAATTTGATTTCAAATTCCCTCTCAATTTTTGGTATTTCTTCTCATAAACATTCTATTTTCATACCAAGAACAGGAAATTGAAGTTAGAACTTTGGTGAGTGTAATCAAGTCACACCCTGATTTTATCACACTCTGAATTATGGCTAAAATCTGAAATTATTTCTAATTTCAGATTTCTCTCAGAAGATTAATTCTCCCAACAGTAACACTGCTAAAACTTCTCAAAGATGTAAGCCACATTGACTGTGTTATATACTACTTTATAAGTCTCTTTATTAGAGGAATATGTCTCTGGCACTAGGGAGAATGAATGAATGTCAAAGGACTTTAGGTTCCTTAAAGGATTTTAGTACCTTTGGAGTTAGGTATATAACTCATTGTTGTTTAGATACTAAGTTGTGTCCAACTCACTCTTTTGTGACTCCATGGACTGTAGCTTCTCCACCCATGGGATTTCACAGGCAAGAATACTGGAGTGGGTTGCTATTTCCTTCTCTAGGGGATCTTCCTGACCCAGGGATAGAACCTACATCTCCTGCATTACAGGCTGATTCTTTACCATTGAGCCACCACGGAAGCCCTCACATAACATTTGAATACAAAAGATTAATAATTTAAAAGATGTTTGGATACTTCACCTAATGACTAACTATTGCAAATGACAATTACAAAGAATATGAGCCTACTATGTTGGATTATTATGGAAAATTAATAAGAAAATACTTTCTTCAGCCATATGTAGAGCAATAGCATTCAGAATCGCAAACACAACTATGCATACAAACATAACATTACTGGATTTGTCAAAACAGTTATTAACGATATTTCTTCTATTGTGCTCAGTGGACAGAAGAATCCCAGAGTGGGACCTTAAGAAATCCTTTCAATTATCAGTACTCCCTGGGAAAAGGAAAAGTGCAACTTGAGAAAATATGCCAACACACAGACAGCAGTTTAAGGCAAGAAATGACATGGCGACAGCCAGGACTGCTGGGTGGCAAGTGATGAAAAGCCAAGTCACTTGGCTTAAGAGGAAAAAAAAGGAAAATAATTGACTCATATAAAAAGTCCAGGCAGGGCTGGATCCAGGGACAATCTCACTATATAACCAGTTTTAATTGCTTCGGAAATGTGCAAACACCTAGGTTCCTATTTCCAAAAAATCGGACATCCTGAATCCACGGAGCCATCTGCTCATATCACAATGGTTATCTCAAATTCAAACGTTCTCTTTGTGACAATCACTACACACTAGTTTGTGAGAAGGTTCTTAGTTAACAGCACGTTGAAAGAAGTTTTACTTTTCATCTCTGTACTTGAGCTGAAGCCCCAAAGCTGGGAATAATGAGACAACTGCCCCTGCATTCTAAAGAGAGTGCCTGCCACATCCACGCAGACTTAGTAAAAAAAAGACAGATCAATCCAGTATCTAGGGAACTCTCACTTCCAGCTCCTAAACAACAGGACCAAATTGTAAAAGTTGGTTGAAGAAAGTCAAGGAGAACAGAAATCCAAAGGAGGAGAGCGCGTTCTGGCTTTTCTTCCTCCTCTTCTCATACTCAGAGGCAGGTACTCAACCTCCCGCCCTGCCTCATAAAGACGGGAGGTGTCTGTGGGAGAGGAGACAGGCACCTCATTTCCCACTGGAAGTGGGATTTATCAGATGGTGAGAAGAGAAATGCAAAGCAGAGTAGGGAAGTGATGGCTGTGGGTGAGTGTCACTTGAGATAGAGGAGTCAGGGATGCCTCATTGATAAGCAGACATTTGAGCAAAGGCCTGAGAGTTGTGGAACAAGCCATGCAGATGGCTGGGGGAAGAGTGAAGCAGAGAAACAGGGAACTCAGAGGCCCTTGGCAGAAACACGTTTAATATGTTCTGGGATGGAAAGAAGGCCAGTGGGCCTGAAGAGGGCACATGGCAGGAAACAAGGGCAGAGATCAGAATGTGCTGAGATTACTCTGTACTTATTGGGTAGAGAGTAAAAGCAGAGTGAGAAAAAGACCACACTCCCTTGCTCATGTCCACTGTGGATACCTGAGCCTTGGATCAGGTTTGGGCTGTGGGGGTAGCATAGGGCACGGGAAACTGTGAATTATATGTGACATTAGATGCAACTGGGTTAGAGAATTAGATGTAAGGTTTTAAGTTAGACTAAACTGTATTTGTCTTTTAATACCTGAAGTTCAGTCGCTCAGTCATGTCTGACTGACTCTTTGCAACCCCATGAACCGCAGCATGCCAGGCCTCCCTGTCCATCACCAACTCCCTGAGTCCACCCAGACCCATGTCCATCAAGTCGGTGATGCCATCCAGCCATCTCATCCTCTGTCGTCCCTTTCTCCTCCTGCCCTCAATCTTTCCCAGCATCAGGGTCTTTTCCAACGAGTCAGCTCTTCGCATCAGATGGCCAAAGTATTGGAGTTTCAGCTTCAACATCAGTCCTTCCAATGAACACCCAGGACTGATCTCCTTTAGGATGGACTGGTTGGATCTCCTTGCAGTCCAATAGACTCTCAAGAGTCTTCTCCAACACCACAGTTCAAAAACATCAATTCTTCAGCACTCAGTTTTCTTTATAGTCCAACTCTCACATCCATACATGACCACTGGAAAAACCATAGCCTTGACTAGACGGACCTTTGTTGGCAAAGTAATGTCTCTGCTTTTTAATATGCTGTCTAGGTTGGTCATAACTTTCCTTCCAAGGAGTAAGTGTCTTTTAACTTCATGGCTGCAGTCACCATCTGCAGTGATTTTGGAGCCCAGAAAAATAAAGTCAGCCACTGTTTCCCCATCTATCTGCCATGAAGTGATGGGACTGGATGCCATGATCTTAGTTTTCTGAATGTTGAGCTTTAAGCCAACTTTTTCACTCTCCTCTTTCACTTTCATCAAGAGGCTCTTTAGTTCTTCTTCACTTTCTGCCATAAGGGTGGTGTCATCTGCATATCTGAGGTTATTGATATTTCTCCCGGCAATCTTGATTCCAGCTTGTGCTTCATCCAGCCCAGTGTTTCTCATGATGTACTCTGCATATAAGTTAAATAAGCAGGGTGACAATATACAGCCTTGACGTACTCCTTTTCCTATTTGGAACCAGTCTGTTGAAAGTAAGCCTTACATACCCCAAGTGACTAAAAAAAGTATAGGATCTATCTGAAGAGTTATCTGTAATGAGAAAACTCATGTTTGAAGGTTCTCTATTTATTTAGCTGCACTGAGTCTTAGTTGCAGCTTGTGGATTTTAGTTCCCCGGCCAGGGATCAAACCCAGGCCCCCCGCACTGGGAGCACAAAGTCTTAGCCACTGGACCACCAGGGAAATGTTTGAAGGTTAGAGAAAATAAATCCTTTCCCTATTTGTACCTCCACAGAGTTTATCCCCATTCAATCAACTGATTACTTTCTTAAAGAACAAAACCTTTATGATTCATCTGTGAACTCATTGAATACAACAGAATGTTTTACATATTATTATGCATAAATTCAGTAGACATTTGCAGTGAACCATCAAGTGGGATAATATACCATTTGGGAAAATAAAAATAATGTGGCATTAGATCAATGGTCAGATAAGAAAAAGCCAAGGTGGGGCCTAACCTTCTAAATTGTATAATTCAAAACTTGAGATTATTTGTAGAGCTTACATGTGGCCTCCTGACCTTTAATCAGAGTCACCTACAAAGGCCTTAGTGTGAACTTGTTAGATAGTACCAATAACCAGTCTGTGACATAGAAATGATGTTTGCTGCTTGCTAGTTTCAAACATGCAGTGCAGGTTCTAGGAAATATAAACAGCTGCAATATTGTAAGATGAAATAAAACCAGACAGAAACAGAATGACAAACAGGAGGACGAACACTTGTGTAAATGACAGAAATCACTAAACTGGCTTTTCCCACTTCCATTTTTGGCTTAAACAAAATGAAAGTCTGCTATTCTTTCACATAGAGGATATCTAGAGTTTGGCAGGCCAGATCCAGATGACAGCTCAAAGGTCATCATACCCTAAACTTCCTCTGGTACACTGTTCTGGTCATCTTAGCCCATCACCTCATGATCCAAAATGGCTACTTGACTTCAACCCATCACATCTGCATCCTAATCAGCAGGAAAAGGAAAGGCAGAAGGGTACTTCTTTTTCCTTTGAAGAACACTTTTATGAAGTTCTCACAGTATTTCAAGCTTACCATATCTAGCTGCAAGGGAGACTAGGAACTGTGGCCTTTAGTATTGTGTTTCTAAGGAGGAAAAGGAAAATGTATGGACAGCATAGGCAACCAGCCATCTCTGCCTCACCTTGTTTCTCTTAGAGACCTGTTCATGAAGTTAAGTTGATGTTGTTTATCAAGAAGAGTTCTTCTATTTCTTAGATCTGCCTGCCAAAGTGGTATGTTCACAGCTCTACATACTGGTTATATTGTGCTTCTGGTTATCCTTAATGGTTAATCTCACTGACACTAAAGACAAAAGTTTAGTTATATAACCTATCAATATCCTCTGTTCACCCTTCTTCTAGATGCATCAACTATTTATTTGTCTCCTATGGAAATTAATACCAAACTGATTTAGTAAACACGTACTGAAAGGCAGGGTGTGGTGGTAGGAACAGGGGTGGCCTCAAATCAGACTCTCCTGGATTAAACTCCTGGCACCAACATTCAAGTAACAACTTCAGGCAAGCATCTTAATATCTCTAAATTCCCATTTCCTTATCCACAAGATAAGAATGATGATAAATCTTCCTGAGACTGCTGTGAGAAGTAAGTAAAATGAGAAGTGACTGTATGTCCCTATAACACTCAAAACTGCTAATCCAGAATTCCCTCAAGCATCAACTATGTGCCCGGAACCATATGTGGCACTGAAAACCTAAAGAAACAAGCAAGAAGCTTATGATGCAATGGATGAGCTTAAGAAATCCAGAAACAGGCTCTGCAGTATAGGAGAGGCTTCTTGTATGGGCAACATTAGAATAATGAGGCCCTCCCTTGACTGATATCAAAATTGTGGATACATTACCTTCTGGAATATGAAATGATTCAATCTGTTAGGAATTTGTGTTTGACTTGCTGTTGACATGCAGGCCATAACAAGTAGGTAAATAAAGTCACACCAAAGGCTAGCAATGGCCCTGCTGATAGATTTTTTGGAAAAGTGACAGACAAGTAGACTTCCCAGGTGGCTCAGCTGTAAAGAATCCACCTGCAATGCAGGAAACACAGGAGACATGGGTTTGATCCCTGGATCAGGAAGATCCTCTGGAGGATGGCACGGCAACTCACTCCAGTATCCTCGCCCAGAGAATCCCATGAACAGAGGAGCCTGGCGGGCTGTGTGCCATAGGATCGCGAAGAATTAGATATGACTGAAGCGACTTAGCATGCACACACAAAAGAGAATTACCTACATGGTACTTTCTTGACTACAAGCTTTGTGAAGATTACATATTACTTTAGGTTAGAATTTTAAAGCTAAAAAGAACTGATCAACACACTACAAAATCTCAGGCAAAAGCCAACTTCTTGTCTTGTACATCTTTGCATTTTTAAAGCTCAAGGCAATAACAGCAATGCATATCATTTCCTCATCCCCTCGTTGCAGTGATGTGTTTTGAGGATCTCTATGTGCCTGGCCTCAGGGCAGGTAGTGAGGATGTGATGATGAACAGGATGGCATATGTCCTCCCAGAGTGCAGCATGCAGAGGGGATGCAGACGAGTGATACTTGCCTTGTTGTTGTTCAGTCGCTCAGTCATTTCCAGCTCTTTGAGACCCTATGGACTGCAGCATGCCAGGCTTCCCTGTCCTTCACCATCTCGCCAAGCTTGCTCAAACTCATGTCCATTGAGTCAGTGATGCCATCCAACCAGCTCATCCTCTGTCATTACTCATGCAATTAATGCTACAAAGAGGGGAGATGTCCCAGGGTACTATGTGAGCTCATAGGAGGGACAGTGGCCCAGGCAAGGACTATCCAGGAAGGCTGCTCAGAAGAAGTGAGTTCTTCAGTTCTACACCAAAGTTTGGAGGATGAGTAGAAATTAATGATCCCTGGGTCAGGAAGATACCCTGGAGTATGAAATGGCAATCCACTCTAATATTCTTGCCTGGGAAATCCAATGGACATAAGAGTCTGGGAAGCCACAGTCCTTAGGGTCACAGAGTTGGACATGACTTAGAGACTAAACAACAACAACAAAAGGGCGCTTCAGTCAGTGCCAGAGTACACCCAACAGGCAAGGTGTGTTAAGGAAGGGAGGGGTTCAATGTGGCTGAAAAGGAACGTGAGCAATGAGATTTGCTAAGGCCAGATCTTGCATCGTGGCATAGATACATAAAGGGAAGAACCTTGAACCCCATCATTTCAAATCCTAGGCTTCTCCTAGTTTCCTAGGAAATGCAGAACAAAAACTTAGGATTCATTTTGTTATGGTGAAGAATAATTTCACAGAAAAAAATCTGAGAAACAGCTACATAAGGACATTTGCACGTGGAAGACACAGACAAAGCAGTTGCTTGGATGGTCGGTCACAGACTTTCCAAGTGAAAGGAGTGGAGAATCCTATACTCCCTTCAGCACACTGGAGACCTCTTTGAGAAGGAGAAAGGACATTAGCCAAGGAGATCCACCATCCTCGTCCGTCATCCGAGGTGCCTTTCCCCTCTCTGGCTTGTGATGTGCCTCCATAACCACTTTCTTTCTTATTCCCCTAGTCCTCTATCTCTCCAGCTTCCTCTACCACTTATATTCACTATGGAAACGTCAGTCTGACAGAAAGAAGCACGAGAGGCGCCTGTGGTTTAGACATTTATTCACCCACCATTTCGAGTTATTCCAGGGCAGAGGAACAGCCACCTTAAGCGTCAATATATAGCTGCTGCTCAGATTTTTTTATATAAAATTATTTTTTGCTGTAACAAAATTAATCCTGATGTTTTTGCTCCACACTTTCTAGAAAATTAAGAGATGCCTATGGTCTGTGTTGCTGATGTGCTTCAAACCCCTCACCTCTCAGCCCTACAAGCATCAAAGTACCGCAGGTAGATTAAGAGACAAGTGAATTTTATAAATGATGTGCCAGGGCTCAGAGAAATGGGACAGAAGCCATGTATGTTGGAGTAACTGGAGGAGGCCTTCAAATAAAGAAATAAAGATTTACTCTTCACCCACCATGTACTAAGTATAGAAAATTCTGTAAGGCAAGTGTTAGTTCCCATTTTGAAGATTAGAAAACAGAGTCACTGAGAAGACAAGAGATTTTCCTTAAATAGTTAAGCAACAAAGCCAAGATTTTGGACCTAGGCCTTCAAGTCCAGTACTCTTTCACTTATACGGGCCTACTTCTCGCAAGTGACTAAGTGCTGATTGGGTCTTGAAGGATTGGTGGGAGTAAAAGCTACTGAGAGAGAAACTTTGAAGAGAAAGGGTATCTCAGAGGCAGGGTGACCTTTTCTTCTTAAACTTTTTATTTCATATTGGGGCATTGGGCTTCCCTGGTGGCTCAAGATGGTAAAGAATCTGCCAGCAATGTCAGAAATCTGGGTTCCATCCCTGGGTCGGGAAGATCCCCTGGAGAAAGGAATGGCAACCCACTCCAGTATTCTTGCTTGGAGAATCCCATGGACAGAGGAGCCTGGCGGGCTACAATCCATGGGGTTGCAAAGAGTCAAACAGGACTGAGCTGACTTTCACTTCACTTCGTAGCTAATTAACAATGTTGCTAGAGTTTCAGGGAGCAGCAGCAACTGGGCCACACATATACATGTAACCATTCTCCCCAAAACTCCCCTCCCATCCAACACTGAGCAGAGTTCCCTGTGCTATACAGTAGGTCCTTGTTGGTTATCCATTTTAAATATAGCAGCGTGTACATGCCCACCCCAAACTCCTTAACTATCCCTTCCCTCCATCCTTCCCCACTCTGGCAACCATAAATTCCTTCTCTTAGTTTGTAAGTCTGCTTCTGTTTTGTAAATAAGTTCATTTGTATCATGTCTTTTTAGAGTCTGCATATAAAGGATATAATACAGTGTTTCTGCTTCTCTGATTTGTGTGTGTCAGTCGCTCAATCATGTCCCACTCTGTGATGCCATGAACTGTAGTCCACCAGGCTCCTCTGTCCATGGAGTTCTCCAGGTAAGAATACTCTGATTTACTTCACTCAGTATCAGGCATGGTGACCTTTAAGGCCACTGGTAGATTATGTGGCCATCATCTCTTTTCCCTCACATTTTCCTCTCCAGCAGGACATTAGAGATGATTGGGAAAGATAACATTTCTCTTTATCTGTTCATTCTGTTTGCTAGGGTACCAATTTTGAAGCATGGCTACAAGGAATTACTCTCGGGGGAGGAATTTTCAGATAACAACTTTATGACTCTTCAGTAATTTAGAAAGCCTAGTTCACAAGAATTTTGTAAAATTCCATAATTTTCTCATTGTACTTCACTCTGGTCTCCAGACAGTAGAAAACATGATAGAAAAAGAGAGAACTGATGTTATATCCTCACTGCTCTATCCTCCCTGGCTTTTTTTTGTAGAAGCCTCTTAACTTCATGTGTTAAGTGATCAGTTTACACTGGCAACAGTTGGCTGGTTAGTCCGGCTGAACTGTGTTGTGTGACTTTCAGCCATCAGGTGTCAAGTTTTGGATGCAAACACAACAAAAGATCTTCTGGATCAAACTGTACAGATTTTGCTATATGTTACCACTCTTTTGTTTATACATTTGATTTTAATATTTGTATTAAAAACTCAGCTTAGTATAAAGGCTGCTTACTCTATACCTTGCTTATTTTCAACAATCTCATTTTTTTTTTTTAAGGCTTTTTGGATGAAGACTTTCAGAAAGCTTGTGAAGTTGCTCAGTCGTGTCTGACTCTTTGCAACCCCATGCACTGTAGCCTACCAGATTCCTCCATCCATTGGATTTTGCAGGCAAGAGTACTGGAGTGGGTTGCCATTTCCTTCTCCAGAGTATTTTCCCGACCCAGGGATCAAACCTGGGTCTCCCGCATTGTAGGCAGACCCTTTACTGTCTGAGCCATCAGGGAAGTCCAAAGCTTAGCTTGCACTTTGTAATTCAAGAGTTGAACATACGATTGTTGGCCACACAGTCCAAAGAGGAAAGCAGGATTAAAGGTCATATAATGTCACAGAAAATATGTTTGAATGACATGCGAAGTTTTAATTCCTAAGAAACTGTTGAAAGAGAAAGAAACTATTCGGGGATTCTGGTCATTGGAACAGGAGGCTAGAGTTGTTCTCAAAATTTTAACAGCGATGACTTCAAAAAACTAGCAAAAGTTCATTAGTAAAACAGCTTGGATAATGTAATGGTTAATAAGGATAATGCAGAACCAAAATATTTTAATTTTATAATCTCTGGATTATATATATTTCACACACACACACACACATATTTCTTGCCTGAAAAATCCCATGGACAGAGGAGCCTGGTGGGCTACAGTCCAAAGGTTCTCAAAGAACGGACATAACTGAGCAACTAAGCATTCTCTAAAATGGAATACTTAAAACAATTTTTTAGAGAGGCAAGTTCTCACTTTGTTATACACTGAAATACATAATAATTTCCAATGACCTTTTTTAATGGAAGTTTTAAGATTTTTCCCTTGTGCTTCTGGTGGCTTTTATGACACTACCATTTTCTTGTTTCTGCTCTTAAGACACCACTAATAAACCCTAAAAATATTTTCAAATGCCAAAAGTAAAGAAGAGAAAGAAATTGAGAGAAGAGCAGCATTACTGCAAGGGATGAGAGAAATACATGAAATAGACCAGTCAGTCAGTCTGGCTACAGGAGAAACCAGTGGACTGGAGCAGACGAAGCATTGCTTTGCCAAGCCAGAGACTAGCAATAGTTTTCTGTTCAAAACTATTTTGATTAGACAAAGGGCATCTAGAAAATGTAGATGGCTGATCCAAAATAATGTAATGTGGAACAGAAATTTTAAAATAGAAATAGCTTTCCAATTCAAAATGAATGTTACAGTAAGACTCAGAAATTCAGGAAACTGCTAAGTTGTCATATTTAGTTAGATTAACATCTTATAATTAGCATGGCTAATAAATAAGAGAGGTAACTAATATCTGGAACAAAATGGAGCATGTATATATTCCAAGAAAAGGATTTTGTATCTGAAGTGCTTCTCAAACTTTAGTGTGGGTAAAAGTAGTTGAGATGCTTGTCAAATGTTGACTTCCAGGCCTCTATCCCAGAGAGTCTGGTTTAGCAGTTCTGGGATATAGCTTCTTAGTGGTGATCAGTCGTGGCCAAATCTCTGTGACCTGAGGGACTGTAGCCCACCAGGTTCCTCTGTCTATGGAATTTTCCAGGCAATAATACTGGAGTGGGTTGTCATTTCCTCCTTCAGAGGATCCTCCTGACCCAGGGACTGAGCCTGCATTTTGTGTCACACAAATTTTGTGTGCATTGGCAGGTGGATTCTTTACCACTGTGCCACCTGGGAAGTCCAGGCTTTATTAACATTAGGCGTGGGATCATTTTCTTGTTGTGGTGGACTGTCCTGTGCATTGCAGGGTGTTTAGCAGCATTCTGAGCCTGTTAGATATCAGCAACACCTCTCTCCTGTCCCTTTTCCAGACACTGCCAAATGTCCCCTGGGGGCAAAAAAAAAAATCATTCCCGGCCTTTGAGAATCACTTGCTTAGGGTAAAGCTTAGGAATCTGCATTTCTAATAAAACATCCAGGTTATTTTGATAAATGTGGTGCGTGTGGACCAAATCTGGAGAAACGCTGAACTGAAGTGGTATGAGTTGAATTATGTCCCCTCCAAAAGTTGTGTTAAAGTCCTAAACCTCAATATCTCAAAGTATGATCTTACTGCGAAATGGAGACTTAGTTAAGATGAGGCTGGAAATGGAGACTTAGTTAAGATGAGGCCATACCAGGTTAGGGTGGGCTTCTAATCCTTATAAAAAGAGGACATTTGGACACAGAGACAGGCACATGGGGGAAAGGCCATGCAAAGACAGGAGCTCTTTTGCCACAAATCAAGGAATTACCAGAAGCCAGGAGAAGGGCTTGGAACAGATCCTTTTCAGGTGCCTACAAGGGAACCAGGATCCTACAAACACTGTGACTTTAGAAGTACAGACTGTGAGACAATAAATTTCTGCTGCTTAAGCATTCAGCTTGTGGTACTTTGTTACAGAAGCCCTAGCAAACTAACACATAAGGAACAAAAACACAAGCATAACATTTAAAGCAGGATCAGAGAGGAAAATAGAAAGATTGCAGGTAGGCACCAATTCTCAGTGCATGACATAAAATAGAAGTCAATCGTTTTCCTTTGCATTAAACACTATTAAAATATATCTTGTGTAATTAAAATATTGAGTGAAATCTTACAATTGGTTACTTTACCAGGCTGAAATTGCCCACGGTATTCCACTGTTAAATTTTCATCTGGATTTATACAGTAATTGGATAGATAGGTTTCAATCTGGAGTTGCCTGGAGGACAAATGGAATGCATAAATTACGTCATTATTCATACACAAGGTATTACACAAATGTGAAATTCTACATGAGGCAAAAGTGCATTGACTAATCACACTGTAGCTTTAAGAGAGTGTTGATTGTTTCAGGTCACAAAGGCACTGTTTAGAGCACAGCAAGAGGGACCATGTGTACAGCAGGCCACAGAGTCATGTGCCTACCTGAAGTGGGCAGTTCATACTCTCTCTCTGGAATGATGAAGTCTATGGTATTAAAAGAATGTAAAAGGTATGTACTCTGTTTCATTTGCGATAAAAGTGAACACTGCTGTCAATTACTATCTGAAGACAAAAACAAGAGCCCAGTAGCAAATGTCAGTCTTTTTCTCCTCTAGAAACATATAAGAACCATACTAATAGATATCTTAGGTCCTTGTTTCCACCCACAATTGAATTGGAAACAAAAGCCTCCTTGCTTCAATATTTTAGAATAAAAGTTGTAAAGCTTCTATTGCAGATGAAGAGCCCCCACATTTTTCTGCTCCCATAAGCGTACATGAAATAGTTAATGATAAATAGTAGGAAGGGGTGACTGACGACGAAGAGCTCCTAGAAATATCCACTAATTAAGCTCAGGGATCAGATACAAACAAGGCTAGGCGTAGACGGCTTAAGTGCCCTCGCCAAATCAGGATAAGCTAACATGACGTTAACCTGGAAGCCTTTGCCAAACTCTTAAACAAGTTTACCTCACAAAATCCCCTCACCTTCAATCTAGGAAACTTTCCAGTGTGCCCTTCAGAGTCACATGAAGTTGCTGTCAAGCGTCTCCCTTCCCCTCAACAGGTTCGCCTTCTGGGGGCAAGATGGGGCGGTGGAAATTAAGGTTGCTATCTGTTCTCAAGGTTATTCTTTCTCCAAGAGGGGCAAGTCCAGCAAAGAACTGACTCAGTGTCTCTGAGAGGAGAGCTGCACTCAGATAAAAAAAAAAAAATCGCGGGGACGAAAAGCAGATGTAAACAGATTTTCACAGCAACGCTGATACAATACTGTGTCTTCTCGGACCTCTCCAATGTTTTTTTCAAAAGTGACTGAATCCTCTCACCCCTCTTTGTCAGCGAGCCTCTGTTGTTCCTCACAATCACCACGCTTTCTCCCCGCACACCATCACCCACAAAGGTGACTGCGGACTGGCTGCTACAGACTCTTAGGTCCATTGCGGCCAGCTCCGGTCTAGGGCGGTTGCCTACAAGGACATTTGACGCCGAAAAAACCTAATCTCCTACATCTGATCTGTCAAGCTATTGTGCCTCCAGGGACAGCAGAACAGGTGAGGGCGGCTAGAGGGAACCAGTTCCCGGACTGTCTGAAAGGGCGAAAAGAGGGTGCGGGGGTGAGGGAAAGGAGGGCCGACGGCGCGAAAAGGAAGGCTGCGCGGCCGAAGCACCCCCCTCTCTCAGGGATCACCTTGCGCTGACCTAGTTGAGCTGCGCAGGACGGAACTGCACAGGGCGGGGGAGAAGGGCGGGGTGGCGGGGGCGGAGCCAGCGGTGGGCGGGGCCGCGAGGGCGATATTGCTGCGCTCGCCGGTCGTTTGCCGGCTCTCCAGCCGGAAGCGTCGGGGAGGCGTTGGCGTCTGCGGAGACCGCGGCGAAGGCGGCGCACGTGGTGACGTGCGAGGGGGGTGCGGCGCGCGCGGGCCGCCGCGGCGGCAGTGTCTCCGGGACGCGCGTGGAGGGCGGTCGCTCGGGGCTGCCGTGCAGTGCTTCGCCGCCTGCAGTTCCAGCGCAGCTGTACCAGCGAGCGAGCGAGCGGGTCTCGGCGAATTCCCGGTGCTCTCCCGGCCTCACAGCCTCCGCGGGGCTGTGCGCTCGTCCCCTCCTCGCTCGGTCGCTCCCCCTTTCGCTGCCTCGAGGCGCTTTCGGTTGGGCAGATTCCCGCCAGCTTCCTTTTGCTCCCCGTTGAAGCTCCAGAGATGAGTTTTTTCATCTCTTCAGAGATGAACCAGGTAATCTGCGCTGGTCCTACTGACGAGGCGGGGGAGGAAGGGCAGGGTGCAGCCAGACTCCGAGCTGGCGGATGGAGCGGGCGGCTGGGGTTTTAGGGTGGGCGGCGCGGAGTGGTGCGGGGTCCCGGGGGGCAGGGCTCCGCAAGCCTCCACAGCCGCTGCTCTCTGTGGACGAGGAGCCGGCGCCGCGCGGACCCCCCTGCGCTGCCGTGGTTGCCCGGTCGCGTCAGCGGCCAAAGGCGGGTGGCGGGCCGCCTCGGAGAGCGCTGCGGCCGAGGAAGCAGGGCGGGAGGGACGAGAAGTTTTGGGTTGAGGGGGTTCTCGGGAAGCCTGGGTCAAGACTTTACGGAAGGAGGGCGCGGGAATCTCCGTTTCTGCTGTCAGGAACCCCGCCTAGTGTGTGTGTGGGTGTCTGCTCGGGGTCTGGATTCTCTCCCGTGAGCCCTCGCAAGACCCGGCGACTGTGGGCGGGGAGCCGGCCCAGGGCCCCGTCGGTGCTCCTGGGTCTGGGGTAGGGTGGCACCGCGCTCCCGATCGCCGTGGGCCGCGGGGTCCTTTGTTCCCGCTCCACGTTGCCCGCTTTTCTTGCCAAGCGCGGGGAGAAGGGGGCGGGAGGAGGGAGGGAGCTGCTGCCCTGACGTGTCGGCGCTGAATGACTGCGGGCCGGGCCAATCCCGGGCGGGGGTGTGCAGACGCTGGGCGCCTTGCCTCCCAGCCTTCGCAGTGGGCTCCGGCCGGGCCGCGCGGGGATGAAGGCCTGGGACTGCAGGGCTCTCCAGACAGTCACTCTGGGGCCCTCGCCGCTTTGTTTCCCATCCCCGCCGCACCGCCCCCCCCCCGAAAAAAAAAATCAGCGGAGAGGTTTGTTCTTTTTCCGTCGTTCTGCGCATTTTGCGTAGAGACTCTGGTTGTAAGCTCCTGATGGTAAGAAGGTATCAGGCAGTAGGATCAGACTGAGGGTTAGCCCTAGGGAAACTTGAACCATAAATACTTTAGAAATTTTACTTTTCCCCCAATACAAAGTAGATCTATTGTTTGAGGCCGCTGCCGTTTCAAAAACTAGTAAGTAGAAATCAGAGGCCTATTAAAGGATTTATTTTGTTACCCAATATCTGTTGTCAGTGATGGAGGGTTGGAACACGCTGGCATCAAGCTGTTCTTTGAGGACTTCGTGTGTGGTGACCTTCTGTCCACTAGTAAATAACAACTCGGTAAGCGTAGTACTACTCTTAAACAGTTCAAGTGTAGCAGGGACTATACTGAGACAATATTTTCTTTCAATTATTCTAGCACTGGTGGTTAAGGATAAGAAAATATTGATGAATAGCTTTAGGCATAATCATGCTGAAACTTCTCCTGAAAGATGCTGAAGGAGCAGTCGTTATTTGTTTATCAGAAGGTGAGGCGTACCCTATTTAGAATTGGGTTGAGAATACCATAATTTAATACCAGCTGGCAGGCTACTTGTCAAATGTCTGTAATTTGGTAGTGAGAGAGAAAAACTGAACTAGCATCACTGACCTAAAAGAGACCCAGAATGATTTTCCTCTGTATTTTCCTAATATTTGAAATCTCTATCATTAGTTAATACATATTGATTTCTTAATTTATCTTAACTTGTAGTTCTGTTTTTCCACCTCTTGCCCTCAAAACAGTGTTCCAGGTTTTGGTTTTAAATTAGTGTCTTTTTGCTACTTGCTTTGGAGTGGGGTTTTGTTTTTTCTTGCTTGAAGGATGTTTTAGATGGCAGTTGAATGTTTTGCAAATAAGCATTTTGGTTTTTTATTGTAAAATGTTTTTCTCTCGGGGAACTGTCTTAATCATTGACGTTAGACAATGTACCCCTAAAAGTCATTTCATTGACTTCTCAACATTATGGTTGTATACTCAAATCTACAAGAAGATTGGGGATCCCCCTCCCTTGTGCTTGGAAGTGTAAATGGAAGAATTAACGAATAAGGGAGTGATTTCTGTTTTCTGTCAGAACCACAGAAAATACATTCTTATATTCACTGGTGAACTTTAATTTGTTGTTGCTCTTGAGTCACTAAGTCTTGTCTGACTCGGCAACCCCATGGACTGCAGCACGCCAGGCTTCCCTGTCCTTCACTATCTGCTGGAGTTTGCTCAGACTCGTGTCCATTGAGTCAGTGACGCTATCTATCTCATCCTCTGCCACCTTCAAGTAGAAATTTTAATTACCACCTTATAAATGATTTCAAAACCTACACCTCACTATCCGTAACACTTTTGGCATCAACCTGGATGCCCAACAGGTACGTAAGCCGTATAAATATCTCAAAGCAAATTCCTCTTTTCCTTCGCAACTTTAAGCATGCAGTAAACTAAAAATGTCTCTGTTATGCTTTTTGAGTTCTAATTTTGATATTGATTTTTATAATGATGCCAGATACCGTCTCTAAAATATCATTGTTGCCTTAGTTAGGATAAGCAAGGGTATAATAATTTCCCATGTTTTACCCATTCCTCCAGACCACCTCCACGTTTCTGCTAGTGTCTTGTGCCTCTGTGCTAAAAATTCAGCTCTGTTTAGATCATCTTAATGTTGATCTCTTACTTCCTTTCCTACTATTTACCATATGCATCCTGCAAACTGCAGGCTGTTGAAACAGAAATTGTTGCAGTTTCTGGAATATGTGTGCTTTTGTACCTTTTCCCCCTTTTGTGTGAACTGTTTTCGCTGCTTGGTTTGTCTGTCTGTCTGATTGGTCTGTGGAGTGTGCGAGGCTGGGGAATGGAGTTAACTCTGTTGTGTTATGAGCATCGCATTCCAAATTGTGTCTGCCATCTGTTTGGAGCCATTAGTGTGTGTGGGATGTAAGAACTATGGAACAATGAGGTTAAAGGCATGGAGCGAGTGAGTGAGTTTGGTGAGTTTTGGTGTATATAGATGGATCATTTCAGATGTTGGTAATCTAGAACTTCTAGTTTTAAAAAGATTCGTTAATTTTCTTTGTATTATAAAGTCTGTTCTTTAAAAATGGAGTTACTTGCTGTTTTGTAAGTTGGCTACCCTCTAAAGATTGCCTTGAAGCTTAAATAATGCTTGTAATTTGCCTTGAGGTTTTTTCAGGATGCTTTAAAAGTTTGATGATAACATTTTATCTTACTCTTACTGAAAGCCCAAGAATGTTGAGTGAGATCTATGGCTTTTTTTTTTTTTTTTTTTTAACATCTCTTTGATGAGACTTACTGAATTGTATTTGAGTTAAGCTAATCTTTGGGGGAGCTGTGGTAACGTGAACTGCTGGGTTTTACTAAAGCAGTAAAATTATTTATTTATGAGTCGTCTGTCTCTCTTTCCTTGCACTGGCCAAATTAAGAAACTGAAGTGTATTTACCAGAATATATTGTACTTGACTTCAGTTTTCATTTTAAAAGTGGATTTGTCAAATGTATTTTTTAAATATCAAAATTCTAAATTTTATACTTTTCTATATGCCTGGGATGTTGGGGCTTTTGGCTTGGCTTTTAAAATATTAAAAAAAAAAATTCTCCCTACATATTTGTTCCATCGAGTTTCATAGACCAGAAGAAGATCTATGAATTTTTGGAAAGGCTTAAAACTTAATTTGCCCATGCTAACTTCAGTGAGAGTGAATGTGAACTTTGAAAGACATGGTTTTGCAGGCAGAAGTTCATGTGACCTCTTCCAGTTTGGGGGTAGGTGAGAGAAGGCGCATACATAGTAAGTGAGGCCACAGTAATTAAACTAAGTTTGTTGCATTAATTTAAATGTCAAGTGAACTTGAGTTAGCTTTTGAAATCAAGCAGGGTTATACTAATCAGCAGACATCAAAGAGATGAGGTTCATATTAAGACCTTGCTTTACTAGAAAATCACCTAGTACTACCCTGGTGGCTCAGACGGTAAAGAATCCTGCATGCAATGTGGGAGACCTGGGGTTGATCCCTGGGTTGGGAATATCTGGAGGAGGGGATAGCAACCTACTCCAGTATTCTTGCCTGGAAAGCCCTCTGGAGAGAAGAACCTGGCAGGCTACAGTCCATGGGGTCGCAAAGAGTCGGACATGACTGAGCAACTAAACACACTAATGTAGTAGCACTCTATTGCAAAACTAATAACATTGTACAAATGTGTATGGTAAGAGTTGCTCCAGATTTTCTCCAGTGAAGTGAAAGTTGCTCAGTCGTGTTTGATTCTTTGCGACCCTATAGACTCAGCCATGGAATTCTCCAGGCCAGAATACTGGAGTGGGTAGCCTACCCCTTCTCCAGTGGATCATCCTGAACCAGGAATCAAACTGAGGTCTCCTGCATTGCAGGCGGATTCTTTACCAGCTGAGCCACAAGGGAAGCCCAAGAATACTGAAGTGGGTTGCCATGCTCGCCTCCAGGGGATCTTCCCCCCACCCAGGAATCGAACCCCGGTCTCCTGCATTATAGGCAGATTCTTTACCATCTGAGCTACAAGGGAAGCCCAAAATACAGTACAGTAAAGTGCAGTAAAGCAAGATATGTTTGTGTACAGATGCCATTTTTTAATTCTTGATTAAATCAAGGCTAGTTTACAAAGAAATACTGAATAAAACTGGTCAAGGCTTAAAATACTTACAAATCTCCATTTGTGTTTTGTTTCTCAAAGGGCATACACTTAAACCATTTCTAACATAACTTGCATAGAAAGGTTGCTCCCTTTCACCCTTGCATAGATTTTCCTAACTTGGGCTAGGTCTTGGCTGGAAATGTTTAAGGTTTCTTTTAGATAGTGTGCTCTCTTTGTACATAGAATTAAGAGCTGAATTAACTAATCTAGATGCAAGTGAACAGCAGAGGAAATGAGTATTTCATGATGGTATGGAATAGTTTCATTTCAGGTATAAGCATTGACAACAGTCCCAACTGGAGTCCGAATACTCAGGTTTCTTTGAGATAAAACCTAAGCTATGGAGAAACCAGTGAAGGCATACAGGATTTAGGTTGTGCAGCTGTTGAACTTAATACAGTAATTTGTTGAAGTAGAACTGGATTAGCCTTTGAGTGGGTTCTGGGGTAAGAGACCATTCATCGTAATTGTTAGAGTTGTGGGCTTGATTGATGTATAAGAATCCAGGTAATTTTAAGATTTCCATTTTTAAAAGTATGCACATCTTTCAGATAATTTCTTATTTAGTCCTGTTTGCAGAATTAGACGGTGGTATAATAGCAGTTCAGGTAATTAAAAAATAAGAACCAGCTGACTTGGACACTTTAGTTAATGATGTGAAAATAAGGGGGAAAGAGAAGGTAGGAGGACTGAATGATTTCCTTGAAGATTTGATTTGAACTATAACTTTCTATTGGTAGTTTATTACTATATATGAGAAAAAAATGGTCATATAAAGCACAGACATTAATATTTTCCTTTTTGTTTATTTAGTTTGTTTCAACAAATTACTTATCTTTATATTCAGGTTTCTAGGCTACTTATTTTGGCGGGGGGGGGCGGTGATGGGAAGGATACAAAGATAAACAAGACAGAGGCTCTGCTTTCAAGGGACCTTGAATCATGGAAGATAAGTAGGTATACAACCCAGAATAGACCAGCTGGAAGATCACACAAACACACATTCAGGGAGGGTGCAGTATGTGGAGGATGGAGAGAAACGACGTTCTCAGCTGGGGGGATTTGGTGGGGGCTCTATGAAGGTAAGATGTCATCTGCAGAGGCTGTGTTAAGGGTATAACAAGAAAAAAAAAACTTGAACAAAGGTACAGAGATGAAGAAGTATGCAGAGCATATTTGGGAAACAGTGTATCTGGTTTGACTGTAGCATTGTATACACATCTGGAAATAATGAAGGTTGCTGCTGGCTGGTGAAAGCAGATCACATGTTTATGTATTAATTAGAATCTCACAGTAACGAATATTGGAATTAACCAATATTTACATTTGTTCTCGTGTATCTCACTTAAATGATAAGTCACTAGCTCCTGCCTTCTGGGGAGAGTTTTTTTTTTAATCACCTGAGTGGTTGCAAGTTAAATGAAAATATTTATGTATAGTTACATTTGTATTATTTCTGTATTGTGCCATTTACCTTGAAATGTCTTTAAGATCAGGACTTTGCATGCTCTACCTAGATCAATGACATTCTTTGATCATTCTGAATATCCAAAAATTTTCATTATTACAGATTATGATGCATGATTATCACAGAAGAAATTCGTGTCTATAGCTTTAAAGGACTTGATTACATCATTTTCAAGCCTGATAGTTTTGGAATCACCATTAGAGCTTAAGACTCATCTGCCTTCACTTCAACCACCTGTCTTCATACCTCGCCGAACTGTTGAGTTTCCTTTGTCCTTGGATTATTTAAAGCATCCCAGAAATACAGTTCTCACTAGTATAGCAGGTAAGTGAATATTCAGTGGTCAGTGCACACATTTGTTTTTCCTAAAGACTGTGCCAAGTACACCAGCATCCTTTCATAATTTTTTTAAAAGGCGGAGAAGTCAATAGCATTTGTAGAAAAAAAATTTTTTTCCTATTTTTTGTCTTTTCTGTAAACTATTTTGAATTTAAATAAATCACTTACTTCAAACTGAAACCTTCTTTTACCACTTTTTAATGATGTATTTTGTGTAGCCATTAGTCCATTTGTTCACAGGAAAAAGTGAAATGGAAAAATTTTTAAAGAACATACATTTCTAACATGTATTGTTACGAGACAAGTAGTTTAGAATAAATGAAACTTGCAAAGGGAACAGAATTTTTTAAACTATTTTAATTTTATTGGCATATAGTCAGTTTACAATGTTGTGTTAGTTTCAGGTGTACAGCAAAGTGATTCAGTTATACATATACATATATATTCTTTTTTAGATTCTTTTCTCCTATGGGTTATCATAGAATATTGAGTAGAGCAAAGGGAACAGAATTTAAGTTAGTCTTAAATCAGTTTTTCTCATTTGTGAGTAAAGGAGTGCCTATAACCCCAATCCAAGGAATCTGTATGTAATGACCACTTCACATCCTTCCAGACTTTTCAGTTGCTTGTTGAATGGATTTGGGGAGGGCTGGGTTTCCATCTTCTTCCCCTTCACAGTGTGTATACTAATAGAAACCTGGCCAAAATTGCTAGGATATCATACCACTGCTGTACGAATTCCTAAAAAGAATTAGGACCAAAGTATAGGGGTACAAGGCTTGGACATTCCGTGCCAGTGTTGTTTTAGCAATGTTCTTGTGTGATAAAAGTTTTATGTATTATTGATAGGATGGAATTTGAAAATTAAAGATACTGTATTACTTTTCAAAATGTTATAAAAATCACCATTTATAAGTAAAAATAACTTGGCTTTATTTCTGCCCTTTAGCCAAATTTAAAAAGAAAAATGATTCCCAATGGATATTTAATGTTTGAAGATGAAAATTTCATTGAATCTTCTGTTGCCAAATTGAATGCCCTGAGGAAAAGTGGGCAGTTCTGTGATGTTCGACTGCAGGTATTTAAAACTTAATTGGTAACTTACAGAACTGATCTTTCATTACTGAAAACCGTATGTTCCTGGATTGGCTTATTTTCTTTCTCATAAGAGGCATTTAATGAAATAAATTTAAAAGACAATGACTTAGAAACGTAAGATGAAGGATACGATATAGTAATTAGCTAGAGAAATACATAGTCCACAGTGCTTCTAATTTTAATGCCTGATGTTGCAGGTCTGTGGCCATGAGATGTTAGCACACAGAGCAGTCCTGGCCTGCTGCAGTCCCTATTTATTTGAAATCTTTAATAGTGACAGTGATCCTCACCGAGTTTCTCATGTTAAGTTTGATGATCTCAATCCGGAAGCTGTTGAAGTCTTGTTGAATTATGCCTACACTGCTCAGTAAGTTCTCTGAAGTACATCATATAACTAGGAAATGAAATTCCAAGTCCCTCTAAATTTATTTAAGAATCTGTGTTTTAAGGCCATGGTATGATAAATGATACAGAACCTTTTTTTTCCCAATAGGTTGAAAGCCGATAAGGAATTAGTCAAAGATGTTTATTCTGCAGCAAAAAAGCTGAAGATGGACCGTGTAAAGCAGGTAGAGTAACAGAAGTAATACACAAGGAGTAATGTTACTAGGGGGGTCTTACTTTATATAATTAGTTTGTATAATTTGTCATAAGACATCTGTTGGTCTCAAGAACTTGAAAATGTCCCCTTTTCCTCCCTAGAGATGTGAGTATGTATATAATTTTAACTGTTTAGCTATAGTAACGGTCACACTTCCTCTTAGATAATTCAAGCTACAGTCTTGCTCTTTCAATAGCCTTCTCTGGTGGGGTATCCAAGTCAGTCTCTAATAACACGAATTAAAACAGTCTTGATTGTTCTCAGTTAGTCATGTAACTCATACCCTTAATTCTTGATTCTTCTACATTTCTCAGTTCGTCTTTAGAAGTTTTCTTTCTAGAATTTAATGCCACTGAGAAGTGGCATTAATAATTTATAGAAGAAGAAAAGCTTTTAATCCTGTAATGTAGGGTCAGTAAACTTCAAGCCTTAGGCCAGCTGCCTGGTTTTATAAAGTTTTATTGTAACATAGCTTTCATGGGCATGTAGTCTACAGCTGCTTTCTACCTGCAGTGACAGAATTGAATAGTTGTGAGAAAGTATGGCCCACAAGCCTAAGCTGCTTACCATCTGGCCCCTAAGGAAGAAGTTTTCCTGTTCCCCTCCTCTCATGTCACTCTGCTTAAAAACCATTCTGTGCTTGTAGCACATGTCCCTCAGGTTAGCATTCCAGGCTCTCCCTAATTTAATTGCTATTCCTCCAAAATATTTCCAGATTTTCTTATCTTTTGTTCTAGGCAAACTAAATTGTTGCAGCATCTTGCCTAGTACCTATCTCCATTCAACATCATCTCCCCTCTAGAGGCCAGTTCACATAATTGCCTTTATGAAGCGTTGTCTGTCATTCTAGTGGGAGATACTTTCTGAACATTTCATGTGCATTTTCATAGCATTTCAATTTGTTGCATTTTAAACAACTTATGTATTTGTGTGTTCTTCTTTGATGTTATTGTTTGTATACATGTATTCCTGGTAGCTTAGACGGTAAAAAATCCACCTGCAATGTGGGAGACCTGGGTTCGATCCCTGGGTTGTGAAGATCCCCTGGAGAAGGGAATGGCTACCCATTCCAGTTTTCTGGTCTGAAGAATTCCATAGACAGAGGATCCTGGCAGGCTACAGTCCATGGGGTCACTAAGAGTCAGACATGACTGATGGACTTTCACTTCACTTCACTTCATTCTTCCTACAGTTTAACTTGTTCTATTAAGGCAGTGAATTCTTTTGATTAATTTTTATATTGTCACATAGTACTTACATGGAATATTAAATATTTGTTAAATAAAGTGTGTGTAAATGTTGACACTTGTGTATTTTTTTCCCCAAGGTTTGTGGTGACTATTTACTATCTAGAATGGATGTTACCAGCTGCATCTCTTACCGAAATTTTGCAAGTTGTATGGGAGACTCACGTTTGTTGAATAAGGTTGATGCTTACATTCAGGAACATTTGTTACAAATTTCAGAAGAGGAAGAGTTTCTTAAACTTCCACGGCTAAAGGTAAAATCTATAAAGATTAAAGATGTAAAGGTAAATCTATAAAGAGATATATACTGTTTAGTTCTAAGAACATAATCTTTGTTCATGTTTCAAGCAAGTGAGTAGTGATTATGAAAATGACGGTCCATTGAAGTGATGTTATTTTTAGCAGTGTAATGGTTTCCTGCCTACCAGTTTGTTTACTTTTCTTTTTTGGCTACTGGTTTCCTTATAAATTAGAATAAATGTATGGAGTGTAATTGGGCATCTATGACAGCTTTGTTATGAAATAGAGAATTAAGAGGCTCAACACTGATCCGTGTGTCTTTGTTTTTTCCCCACTCTAGCTGGAGGTAATGCTTGAAGATAATGTTTGCTTGCCCAGTAATGGCAAACTGTACACAAAGGTAATCAACTGGGTGCAGCGTAGCATCTGGGAGAATGGAGACAGTCTGGAAGAGCTGATGGAAGAGGTTAGTTTTAAAGTAAATGGGACTCAACAGTTATTAAAAATGATTTTGCTATAACATGAAGGATTCCCTTTCACTTTTATTTTATAACAATGACCCTAAAGAATTTAAATTTTGCTATAGGTACCCCTAAGCTGAGAAACAGGGGGGGTGTCCAGGTGAGCTGAATGAACTGTTCAGTTTGGTCTTCTGCTTTTCTTTTTTTTATTTCTTTGCTTATTATGTGCTGTTAACTTTCTTTAAAGTAGCATGTAATTTGCTTTAGACATGGGAGGTGGTACTGAAATTTTCTGTAGATTCTTAATTTTTCTTCACAGGTTTTTGCTTTAAATTTGACAAGTAGGTAAAAGCTTCTAATGGTTGTTCCTCCCCATTGATTTATCTCCCCATAGGTTTATTAACAAAACTAGGATACCAAGACTGAAGAAACAAGAAGAATCCTCAAGTGTATTGACACGTAAAGAAGCAGCAGTCCTGCCCCAGTTCTCCTAAGAAAAATCCGCTGTGGGCAGAGAACGATGATGATTTAATGGTGTTTACTCCTTTACAGGATTTTTATCTTTAAAGCTTTGTGTCTTTCATTGGTGTTGTTCATATATAGAGTCACTCACTTAACTTGGGCTACTTTTTAAAAAATACACAAGGAAAAATCGACGGAGAAATGATGGGAATTAAACATGCAGGTGAAACAGTGGAGTTGACCTTGAGTTTATCCCTCCACTTAAGCCTTTCAGATACACGAAAGGCTTATTACAAAAGCAGTTAGGCCTTTAGAAACCCAGTTATCATTATACTTTAAAAAGGCAAAGAGGTGATCTTTAAATTCTATCTGGTTTCCCACTTGAAAATCAGATGCATTAGCCATGTGTTTGCATCTGTTAAGGGAGGTAGCTGTGCAGCTTGTTTGAGCTTTTGCATTTGTTTTTTTTTTCTCTCTTTTTTTTGTACATTGCCTGCAGGACAGAAATATGTTTATACATATTAGACCACTTATCTTCGAAGGTGTAAACCATATTCAGTATTTTATTGTAAATATGTACATTCTTTAAGAGTCTATATATTGTACTGGTCCCTTTTTTTTCTTAATGCTGTATCATGGAAGCTATGAAAAAAATGAAGATTTCTTTCAAGCCAACCAAGCCAAGGACTCTTCAGCCAGTATTAGAAGATTCTGTATCTTATTTTTTATTTTATTTTTTAATTTTTACCACCATGACATGTTTTCTTTACTTTGGGGATCCTGCCAGAGTAAGATGTCAAGAATTCAAGAAGCACACTGGAGGTTACCATGAGGCGTTGGTGTGATCTGCATACTAGTGGAGTAGCCATGGAGACAGTAGCCACATGGGTATTCTGTTGCTGTTTTGCAGGTTCAAACCTTGTACTACTCAGCTGATCACAAGCTGCTTGATGGGAACCTACTAGATGGACAGGCTGAGGTGTTTGGCAGTGATGATGACCACATTCAGTTTGTGCAGGTACACAATGCACATCTGAGGTAACCTCAGGTTAAAGTTTGATTAGAGCATTTTATAGTATACTGAAATTTTCCTTTAATAAAGGAAAGTGAAAGAACTTCATTGGTATAACTGGACAGAAACATTTGCGGGAGAAAAACCAGCCTATCTTTCTTGCATTACTACCACTTTTGCCACATAAATAGAAATTAACACAGCAAACTAGGAAACCCCATTTAAATTTTTTTTTTGTCTTGATCAAATAGGATTTGCAAGTAGTAAGAAAAAGGACCAATAAGATGAAGCAACATAGAAATTCTTTGGTTTTTTGGTTGGACTATAAAAAATAGTTGTCAGAGGAATGACTATTAAACCTAAGTTTTACAAATCCAGGTATAAACTTTTTTCGTTTATGGGTAAATAACAGAGAAAAGTGTACAGATCATAAGTGTCACATGGTGAACCCCTTGGTTTAAAAACTTCTTCTTGGGTGAAGAAGAGAAGATTTCAAGCATTCTGTAAGCCTTCCTCTTGCCCCCTTCCCAGTCACTGCCCTACACTACCCCAAGGGGAGCCATTATCTGAACTTATGAAACATTACCTTAGTTTGCTCATGTTTGAAATTTATGTAAATGGTTACACAGTATGTATTGTTTTGTTTGGCCTTTAGCTCAGCATTGTATTTGTGAGGGATGAAATATAAAGTAGGCTGAGTTGACCCAAATTAATGGATGTTTCCCTTTAGTAATTAAAAGGTAAATGGTAGACTCAGAAAACAACCTATATGGTGATATTACTAGGTGTTCTGTGTCAGTAGTGGCTGAACATTTTTATCTTCACAGAAGTTTTTGGGTGTACATTTGTGCATTCTGAACGTTGAGGCTATCTTTCCCCTTGTCTCCAAACATCATAGGTTGATGGGTTTTTTTTAAGCACTTTCATCAGGCAGTGGTTGAGTGCCTAGTAAGTGGGAGGCCATGATGTTACATAAGAGGGCCCCCAAATGTGTAAGAGACAGTTTCTGCTTCCAGGACCTTACAGGAGGAGGTAAAACGGAACAGACTTAGAAGCATTACCTACAAAAGACATTCAGGGAGGGTGGAACCAAGAGGAAAAACCAGGGAAATTTCACAACGTAGGCAACATTTGAGCAGTCTAAGGGTACAGAAGAGTTTGTGTGGCAGATAGAGGTGTGTCAGGTAGCAAAGAATACCTGGGCAAGGAGATTCTCTTGGAGTTGCAGGTCTCACGACTGGAAAAGTAGGTAAATATAGTCTGATTGGGGCTTTATACTTGATTCTACAAGTAGTGGGGATTTCAGAGAATTTTAGACAAGGGAGTAGAGTGATCTGAACAAACACATTTCACGCCTTTAACGATAGTGACAACCTGGGCAGCAGTCCAGCAGCAGGGGGACTGGTCAAATGATGGTTGTTTCCATACTGCCAAGATCTACAAGTTCATTAGTCATATTGTAGACAAACAGTGAACTATTAGGTGGCACTCTCTGGGTTGTGGAATTCCAGCTGATTTGGGGGGAGGGGATTGTTTGTTTTTTACTTACTAAAAGCATCAAACCCTATTTTTATGACCAGGTACAGAGGATAGAGTAAAGCTTGTGAGACCACTCTGTAAACTATTACAAGCAGTAGTAGTAGTTCAGATTAAAAAAAAAATTGATGAGGGCTTGATTTGAGGAGAAGGGAAAAGGTAGACTAGACATTTCTAGTTGCAAAGGTCCTTAGTGACTGTTGGGGAAAATCAAGGAAAAGGAAGAATTTGAGGGTGAGCAGGATCCTGACAAGTGTGACTCATTCAAAGGAAGTGCCATGAATAGAATGAAGTAAGAAGGAAGAGGAGACATTAGGCTTCAGAAATAGGAAGTGAGGTTGAGAAGCACCCATTAGCCTCAGAGTGGTCCAAGCTAGGTAACATAGGAGAAAAAGTCTGAAGGACTGAATTGTTGACTATCTTAAATCATACTCAGAGGGAATGTAAAAAGGTCAGGGGTTTCTCATCTACACTGGTTTTAGGAAGCCACTCTGTAACCTTTAGTGGTTGTAATTTCCAAAAAAGTTATTAAGGTTAAGAAACCCTTAGCTTGAAAAGTGATAGTGGCTGAAAAAGCCACCAGGGACCACCCTCTTGGGGAGGGGAGTTCAGAGGCAAAGTGTAGGCCAGTGGGTGTGCTGAATGGGAGGAGTTGATAGGGAAAGTTTGAAGATAAAGGAGAGTAAAGAATTCAATTTGAAAATGTTCTGGAAGAAATATAAGAGTTGACCAGCATTTCTCTATAAGGCTTGTAGTTACATAACACTAAGTAGTCATCATTGTTACCATGCTTTTTTCTTTCACACTGATTTTTCTCTCAAAGCCGTGCATTAGAACAGTTTTTTTAACTGCAGTAAAAGCTCTTGATCAAGCCATCATCAACTTGTGTTACTTGGCTTCCTTTTTCCCACAGATTGGGATAGGGTTTTATGTACCTTCTAATTGCTATTAGCAGAGGATACAAACAGACTGTCATAGTATAAAAGAGCGGCTTTATACTCAGAATTCCTAATTTTTATTTTTGTTTTATTGCCTTAGGCATTGTATATCTTCTCTCTGATTTTCAGTATTTTTGTCTATCAGATGGATAAGTGTATTGCCCTTCCTGGATTAAGAGAGATGATGTGAATAAAGTACCCAATAATACCTAGGTACATAATGTGTAAATGGAATTTGATGAAAACCATCACCATGATACATTCTCTGTCTTCTCTCAAAATAGCTTCTTATACTGCAACCACGTTTGCTGAATTGCCCACACCAAACTTGATAGTTTTTTTCCAGCTTCAAGTAGCTACCAGAATCTTTTTCTCTATTGTCACATGTCCTTCTTCCACTCTAAAGAGAAATTTCCCTTAGAGATCCTACCTACTCATGTGGCTCTGGCCCTGGGGACCAAAATAGATGAGTAAACTTAGACAGGTATTGATGGTGGTACCTGTTCATTCAGCAAGCACTTCCTGCCAGGGTAGTCTTGACTTCTGATGCCTTGTGATCATATTCCTTAGAAGTATTTAGGGCTGAAAGAAATTGGAAGAAAACCATCAAAGGGAACTCATACATGAGGGCACAGTGTAATCATAGTCATTTGGAAATTTGCAGCTTTGCCCATTTCTCCCTCTTTTATGTTCCTGTGTATTCCTTTATGGATGTTTGATTCTATTAGTGTTACCGCTTTATTAATTTCCGAGGACCATTTTTTACTTTTGTGTTTTGATGTAGTTTTACTTGTCTGGGCTTCCCTGATAGCTCAGATGGTAAAGAATCTGCCTATAATGTGGGAGACCTGGGTTCAATCCCTGGGATGGAAGATCCCTGGGAGAAGGGAATGGCAACCCACTCCAGTTGTCTTGCCTGGAGATTCCATGGACAGAGAAGCCTGGCGGGCTACAGTCCCTGGGGTCACAAAGAGTCGGACACCACTGAACAACTCACACTTTTACTTGTCTAGAAAACCACTCTATAATACCTTTAGGACAATCCTAAAGAAATACAGTTGTAAATGTTTCTTGCAGTTGCCACTTTTTTCCTATAAAATAACTTTCAGAGATTGGATGGATATATGTCTGCTCACTTTTTGCTAACATTGTATGAAGGAGGATACCAGTACATATGATTTAGTTAAGTTTGGCAGTTTCATGGAGATAGTTAAATGTATTCTCTCAGTTAATTCTTGCTATTTTAGCTTTATAACGTATTTTGGGAGATTCTATATTTAAATACAAAGACTATGTGAGCTTATGTGGATTATGAGAGAGGAGTTTCCTTTTGTTCTCCCCTTGAGTATTTTGCTACTGGATCTGCAATGTTTTTTTAATTGTTGAACTTGAGCTTTTTCTTGACCAGGGTAGGTATAGTTGTTTCCTTATTAAGTGGAGGTGGAAGAATGCCAGTGATGCATGTCAGTCGGAAAGTGTGTTCAGTCTAGGTGTTCTGTAAATGTCATGCTTAAGTGAAGGGTACTGAGTGTTGTTTCAGTGTTGTGGAATAGCTCAGGAGCAAAGGTACACCAGGTATGGTCTTCGGCTAGGTTTCTGTAGCTGCCTTTTGATTTTGCAGAAAAAGCCACCACGTGAGAATGGCCATAAGCAGATAAGTAGCAGTTCCATTGGATGTCTGTCTTCTCCAAATGCTACAATACAAAGCCCTAAGCATGAGTGGAAAATCGTTGCTTCGGAGAAGACTTCAAGTAAGTGTATTACACTTGTCAGATTGCCTTTGGTTTCTTTCTTTTTAAGAAGGAGTTTTAAGTTAGAACCATATCATCCTTTTAAGTTGACTGAGGAAAAAAACTCAGAAGCAACTAAATTTGGAAAAGAGTAACAGGTCATCCCTGTCTGGAGTCCAATGCAGGATCACCACAGCAACTGAAAGTAATAAAAATTGCATCTTTAAACACAGAACTCTTGTGCTTACAGATAACACTTACTTGTGCCTGGCTGTACTGGACGGTATTTTCTGTGTCATTTTCCTTCATGGGCGAAACAGCCCACAGAGCTCACCAACAAGTACTCCAAAACTCATTAAAAGTTTAAGTTTCGAGATGCACCCAGATGAGCTCATAGAGAAGCCCATGTCTCCTATGCAATATGCACGATCTGGTCTGGGGACAGCAGAGATGAACGGCAAACTCATAGCTGCAGGTAAGAGCAGAAGGATGAGTGACTTAGCCAAAAGCTTTAACTGGCTAAGTCTCTTAAATGAATGTTTACGCTTGCTTATGACGTGCAAATTTCGGAAGACAGGGTTTAATATGCCTTCTTCTGTGGCATTCCACTTTACCACATTCTAAGATGACAAACAGAGTGAGTACTGTTGTATCACCTCGTCTTCAAGTTAATGTCTGTCTCTAATTCTTAAAAACTGTAAGTAACTGTCTCCTGATTTTCAAGCCAAGACAAAGCAATTTACTTACACTGATAATTTTGTCATTCAGCTATAACACGCACTTAGTTAAAATGGGGCCTTCTTAAGTCTGTGGATGAAAATTCTTTTTCTCATTTCGTACAGATTACTTAAAACATTCTAGACCAGAAACCCTGGGCCAGTTTAATATTTTAAACATAACTGTTTGTGGTTCTTATACCAGGTGGCTATAACCGAGAGGAATGTCTTCGAACAGTTGAATGCTATGATCCACACACAGATCATTGGTCCTTTCTTGCTCCCATGAGGACACCAAGAGCACGATTTCAAATGGCCGCACTCATGGTAAGTATGTTATTTTGCAGGAAGCAGCAGCCCACATTTAGCATTTTCTGCCAGCTTCACAATGGCAGAAATGCTAATCTCTTGCTTTTGGCTTAGGGCCAGCTCTATGTGGTAGGTGGATCAAATGGTCACTCAGATGACCTGAGTTGTGGAGAGATGTACGATCCAAATATAGATGACTGGACTCCTGTTCCAGAATTGAGAACTAACCGTTGTAATGCAGGTAATACTTTTCTGCTGAGATAATCAAATACTTAAACCGTACTTAAGTATGATGATTAAGTTGTCAGTTTTTAACCTTATTTTATACTCACATAGGAGTGTGTGCTCTGAACGGGAAATTATACATTGTTGGTGGATCGGATCCATATGGTCAAAAAGGACTGAAAAATTGTGATGTATTTGATCCTATAACAAAGTCATGGACGAGCTGTGCGCCTCTTAACATTCGTAAGTTGATTTTCTTTTCAAGTAATTTTTTAAGACCTCTGAGTCATCAGTATGTGCAGTGCACACTTATAGTTTTGGGAGATACAGTAGTAATTTTGGTTTGACTTGATCTTATAGGTAGACACCAGTCTGCAGTCTGTGAGCTTGGTGGTTATTTGTACATAATTGGAGGTGCAGAGTCTTGGAATTGTCTGAACACAGTAGAGCGTTACAACCCTGAAAACAACACCTGGACTTTAATTGCACCCATGAACGTGGCTAGGCGAGGAGCTGGAGTGGCTGTTCTTGATGGTGAGTGTTGGGATTTGGAGAGTTGAGGAATGGGTGGTGGCAAGAGTTTGTTTTAAAATTCCAAGAGAATGTCAGTAATAAGTCTGCACTGTTGTAATTAAGAGTTCAGAAGCAGCCATCTTTTCTGACGCAGTGAGGGTTGGTGGTTTGTCTTTTAGAAGTTTCTAATAATCAGAGACTCAGTACTGGGTATATAGGATAAATATATTCACCTTCTTTCATAAATCATACTCCTGATGCATCATCTTGGAGTTTGAGTTTGTTTCCTTAGAGCAAGAATTTGTAAAACAAAGGAAATACAAATCATCTAGTTTACTCCATGCCTAATTGAAAGCAAAACAAGTCTTTCCAAATCATTTTATGTAGACAGCTTTCTTTTCACATCCATTTTATTGATTTACATAATATTTATTTTGGAACAAAGCTTGTGGCTCTACTGGTGAGAGCCTAAGTGTGTAGGCACCAGTAAGTGGCCCACTGGCCTGCAGCCTTGGGCCTACTGGGAGCTTTGTCAATTCTTTCGTAAGTACATGGACACAGGTAGTCTAAGTGTCAGTCACATGTGAAAATAAGGATTTTGAGAATCCCTAATCAAGATTTTTCCCTAAGCTACATAGACTAGTTAATGCTAACATTTTATCTGAAAATAATTTAACAATTAACTGCCTATGTATATTTGAAGATGGTTATATTCATTGTCTGTTTCCAAGAAGAAATTTCTATACCAAAACCATTTTATGTAGTTGGAAGGGTCTAGAAAATGTTCAGATATTTAAACCCTCTTCCCTATAATCTTCATTCTTGCGCATTGGACTAACAGAAACCCTGCAGTGCCCTTGAGGCAAGTTGTCTGGCTTCTTGGTTCCTCATTTCTTCATCTGTGAAATGACAGTAATAGAAGCAATCACATAGAACTGTTGTGAGAACTGCACTTCCTTTAAATTGCCTGACTTACATGTGCAAATGGGTTTTTATCAATTTTATTCCATTGTATTCCCAGCTTCTAGGGAATCCTTGCCACATTTAGTTAGAATGAACAGGCTTTTCTACTGAGAACCACTAATTTTAGCAAAAGACAGATTTAAGGGTTTCTTAGCCTCTCCAGATTAACCTTGTCTCTTCTCTCTTAGGAAAACTGTTTGTAGGTGGTGGCTTTGATGGTTCTCATGCCATCAGTTGTGTGGAGATGTATGATCCAACTAGAAATGAATGGAAGATGATGGGAAACATGACTTCACCACGGAGCAATGCTGGGATTACAACTGTTGGGAACACAATTTATGCAGTGGGAGGATTTGATGGCAATGAATTTCTGAATACGGTGGAAGTCTATAACCTTGAGTCAAATGAGTGGAGCCCCTATACCAAGATTTTCCAGTTTTAACAAATTGAAGACCCTTTCAAACTAACAGGCTTAGTGATGTAATTGTGTTTAGTAGAGGTACACTTTGTGAATAAGGAGGGTGGGTGGGTATAGATGTTGCTAACAGCAACACAAAGCTTTTGCATATTGCATATTATTAAACATGCTGTACATACTTTTTGTGTTTATTGGGAAAGGAATGCAAAGATGAAGGTCTGTTTTGTGTATTTTTAGGACTACTTTGGTTACTTTTTGGAAGTTGATATTGTAAAAGAATAAACCAAGAATTGATTGGGCACGTCATTTCAAGAAGTCCCCTCTCCTCCACATTTGTTTTGCCAGTTTGCACATTAAATGACTCTTTCTCCTCAAATGTGTATTATGGGGCAAGAGGGGTAGGGTAAGATACAGACAGTTGGGTTGTTTTTAAAAGGCCCTTTTTCAGTAACTGGAACACTCTACAACAAAGAGACTTACTTAACTAGATGACAATGACTATTTTTGTTTTTATTAAAAGGAAGCTTACATGCCTACCAAGGTTTAATCTTTTATGATTGCCTTTTTATAACTTTTTGTATTCTTAGCAGAGTACTTTCTTTACCTGTTGAAGTTAACATGTCACAGGTTCAAATTACTGAAGCAGAGTGGCAGTCTTAAAAGTATGCAGTGAGGTGTTTATACTCCCAGAATACAAACTTCAGAACTTTTGCCTTAGCTACAGGATTTTTTTTTTCAAGAATGCAATACCAATGTTTATTTGAATGGAGTTGCTGAACAGTAACATGGCTGTGATTTTTATTTGATAACACTGTTTTTAAATACTTTGACTTCTTGGGGGTATATTTTCTATAGCAAAACACTCAATATTATATATAACAGTAAAGAACAGTGAAGTATTTTATCTTCTAAATAATTCCTATTTTTTATCATTAACAAAACAATCCTAAAATAGCAGTCCTTGATTGTGGAAAAAAAATTACCTTAAACTGTATTGGGTTTATGAATGCAGCCTTATCAGAACTATGTTTTTGTTCAGTTTTTCTATTCATATGGATAAATACTGGTTGGAGTGGTGACTTGGTATTGTGTAATGCTACACATATAACTTATGGTGCCAAAATTAGAACATCTTAATGCTTGCTGTTGATGCAAACATATTAAAGGTACTTTGCAGGAAATCCTTGCACCATGGGATTACTATCCAAAAGTTGTTTGTGTTCTTTTTCATTACTAAAAGTTTTGGGGGGAGATTTTTTTTATTTTTTTCCCAGTAACAATGAGCTTAAGGTATTTGTGGGAAAATACTTACCTGGTATCTTACATCTGAAATAAGGACTGTTATTTGGGGTTTTTTTTTGTTTTTTGCTTGTCTCTGAGAAGGTAAAGAGGCACATGGGAATCACATGAGCCAACTGGGACAACATGACTATCCAGTGTCTATAAGTTGGGTTAAGAAGAAAATTAGGTTTTTTCCCCAGGTGTTCCACTGGTGCTTTGACACCTTATTTCACTCATCTGTTCCACAAAGAAACACCAAGAAAGGAAATCAGTTTGCCTGGTGGCTCTGTAGTTCCTGACTATCACTAGTTTCATTCCGGACTAAAACTAGGCTGGCAGATTTGAATCCAATACGATGACTTTTTGAAATGATTCTGTGTATGTTTTATTTATTTAGCACGAGGAAATAAAATTTTACTGGAGGGGGTCACTATGAAATCCTTTAAATCACTTCTCAATTCCTAGGTAACATGCTTAATGCAAATAATATGTGGGAATATTTTGGTCCGAGTTTTATCATATTACCATTGATGCCACTGGCTGCTAAAATTATGTTCTTGAAGTATATTTTGAATATAAGAAAAGGAAAAAAAAGTGCTCATTAACCAGTTGTTCCTATTCATCTGCACTTAAAAGGTAACTTTTTTTTTTTCTTTTTAAGGGAAGGAGAAAAGGCATAGCTTCAGCATAAGTTAAAGAATTTGTTTTTGTTTTTTACCAGTGTGGGTTTCGGAGTAGTTTAGAAATGATATTGGTTAATAACCACTCTTAAAATCAATTGTAATAATGCATGAAACATACTCAATTCCTAAAACAGTAGCAAAAACTGTAAAATACCTGTTTGAATTAACAGAACAATTGATTATACTCAAGTATGAATTTTCTTTTATTGTGACTTTGAAGGATAGGGCTTTGATACTTGGCCTCTAAGTATAGAATCTTACATATTTTACCATTTTCAACATGTAGAACTCCTTACATAATCATATTTTAGGGAAGAGAATTTGGGAATATGATTAGTGCTAGAATCCTTGCTAGTGAGGGACAGGGAGGCCTGGCATGCCGCAGTCCATGGGGTCACAAAGAGTCAGACACGACTTAGTGACTGACAAGTATACCCTATAATCTATAAAAACCGTATGAAATTTAAGGGGGTCGGCAAAGGAGAAAGTCTCTATAGGACATGACTGCATCTCCACAGTTGCAGTTAGGAGACTGTGAGTCACAGAAAACAGTCTCCATAGTATTATTATTTTTTGTATCTCGCTATGTTTCAAAGATTTGACGAGTTTCTCACTGAGTGAGACTTAAATACAGGGTAAATCAGCTGGGTGAAAAGAAAAACAAGGAAATATCAGTATATGAATCTCATATACTTAGTAAGGCCAGGCCACAAATTTGGGCCTGTTAGCAGGAGACCCACTGAATAAATCATCTGAAGGTTAAATAACTGTGAAGTACCAGTTTTCTTCATATAAGACCGGAAGTTTCTCAAGAGTCTTAAAGACAAGTAATAATGATACACTGAACAGTAAGTAGAGTATATACAGAGAGGGATGTGCTCAAGTACATGTCATGGCTTCTTTTACTAGCACAATAGCTAACAAAATACTTAGGCTTCTGTTAGAAGCTCAGTACTCTACTGGGGGTTTGAATAAGGGTGAGAAGCAAAGTTCAGTTATTAAGCTGGGTATGTCTAGGGTTGATACCTTGTAGGAATACAAGAATCTAAAAAGGGCATATGTCAATAGATGGCAAAACATTTGCTCAGAATAATGGGACTAATACAATTTTAGCTTGGAAAAAGATGCACACAGAATGCCAAATTTTAATGAATCAGAGAAAGAAATTTAAGAGATGAACTGAAACATCCTGCAAAAGTTTTGGAAAAAGACACTCTGATAAACGGAATCTAATAATAACATGAAAATGTGCTTCTTACCATTGATCATTAGGAAAATGTAAAAAGCAAAATGATACACTTTGGAAAGTTTGACAGCTTCTTATAAAGTTAAATATTCTATGAGACAGTAGCTCTATTCCTAAGTACTTATCCAAGTGAAATGAAAACATGTTCTTAGAGAAGCCTGTGTATGAATATAATAGCTTTATTCATAATCAGGAAAATCTGAAAACTCAAATACCCTTCCAGTTGGTGAATGGATAGAAAGGTACATCCATACAATGAAATACTAAAGAATGAAAACAAGATAAAACACAAACGGATCCTCAGAAGCCTCATGCTAAGTGAAAAGCCTCCATTTACAGAGCATTCCGGAAAAGAACTACATGGACAGGAGACATCAGTGGCTTCCTGAGGTGGGGATGGGAGTTGGCTACAGAAAAGCAACAGGGAATTTTAAGGAGCAGTTGAAACTCATAACAGGTGAGGTGCTGACTGTGATGGTGTCTGATAAAACTAAAAATTGTACACTTGGAAAGGTTCTGTCTTTCTAGCTTAACCAAACCTTTAAAGGAAAAGGCTTTTTTTTAAAGAGGTTAGGACGTGTCAGTATTTTACCTGACTAGAAATCACATCAGGGAACCATTCATTCTCTGGCCATGCAAGGGTTATGTACCGAATTAATGTAGTTTTGCCTACAACCATTAGTCTACAATTGAGTTGCACAGGCTAGGAGACTCAATTTGGATCGTAGTTAGGAATACTGAGCCTTGGTGGTACCTGAGATCTGAATGTCCTACCACCTTCCTTTCTTGGTTCACAGCTATAGATTCTGCTCACGCTCATGCAGCTGCTTGTTTTCCCTGGAGTGGGGTTTTTTTTGGCAAAATAGCCTAAGGAGCCACCAACTGGATAGAAAATGGGCTGTCAGTCCAATCTGATCCAATCTGAATCAGAAAAGGAGTACGGGTGGCAGCATCCCTCAATGGAAGATGCATTTCATTATTTAATAGTGAGATACATTCCCTCTTAGAAGAAAAAGGTAAATTCATTCTAACTCATGGGATGAGTCAGTAGGAGCTAAAAGGCTCCAAAAGGTAGGTGAACTTGAAGAGATGTCACATCAGGAATATGAACTGTAAGAACTAGGCTCTTAAGGGAGACCAAGGCACTAAATAATAGTGGGTCAACCTTGGAAGGGTGAAAGGACTTCTATTTTTAAGATGATGGCTAAAAGATCAAGGAGATAAAGTTTCAGGTTGGTCTTGTGTCCCCTGTCTTTCATATGACAGGCAAAGACAATGATAGGAAACTGAAATGAACCCATCTGAGAGGTTCCACCCTGGGCAGTTCCAGTTGCCCACTGCAGGTCCTAACAAGAGAACCCAGTAGGACACATCGTTCTTGAGCCAACTTTTCTTTGGCTCAGAATGCTGGAAGAGCTATGGCAGCTGCAAACCAGAGGGTTCAAACCAGGTCCTTCCTAGAAGGAAATAGTCGATCTTGTGGAAGTAAGCTAGGAAAGGTTGGTGTGAAGTGGTTCCATGAACTCTACTGGAATAATCCTTGGGTATTGCGTCTCAGAAAGTTATCACAGCTCTTCACTAAGGCAAGGCATTACACAGAGAGCTCTTCCCCTCATGGGACTTTCCTCATCAGTCCCCTCTGGTTCACAGCATGCATATACAGCTTCTGCCCAAACAAAATACAATAGCTATCCATATGGAATGGAGATTTTAAAACCTGAAGTTCTTTTAAAGATATGATAGTCTCCCATCAAAACAAATTTATGTTCTGTGCAAGGGAGTGCTTAAATGATTGTTACGTCAACCAAGTTACTCCAATCCAGAGAGAAGACTTAGAAAAAAAAGCAGGGGACAGGAGGAAAGGAAGCCCTCAACTCCTGCAATGGACTATCAGGGGAAAAAAGCAGAAAGTTTAAAATCAGGAAAAGGCAACAAACAAGAAAAAAAAGATCTGACATTTCAAAGAAAAATACTAAAATTTTAAAGAATGTTGCCGAAGATAAAAATGAGACTAGAAAGAAAAAAAGTTTTACATCTTATAATAAATATTTAAATAAAAAGGTTGAAAACTGACAATGCACAAAGTGAAAGACACGAAGACTAGGATAAAATTAAAATCCACATATATAGGGTAAAATAAGTCATGACCAGAGTGAAAAGAAATTTCCTAAAAAGTATAACCTATTAAAAAGATAAAAGGGGAAAAGGGAGGTAATGAAGCAGAGCAGGGAGGTCCATGGAAGTCCATGGTTAGGTCTCGGTGCTGTCACTGCCATGATCCTGGGTTTAATCCTAGTTGGGGAACTAAGATCCTGCAAACTGCGAGGCACCGCCAAAAAAAAAAACAAACCCCAAAACAAAAAACCCTAACAGCAAAATCCAATAATAACTAGAAGTAGTTGAGGAAGAAAAATCTGAGGAAAGCTCTTTTGTTAAGGGGAAGGGATGCTTTCTTGGTTCCTAAGGAAGGAAAAGGAAAGGCAGATAGCAGAGATGCTTTGGAAGCTTTTCCTTCTACAAGGGCTCATTTCCCTGAGGGCACTTTGAGTCCCTGGGAGGAGGTGTGCCTTTCTATGCAAACAAAGCTCATCAGATCCTTCTTCCTGGTAGTGAGCACTCCCGCATAATTCTCTTTTATCAGAGGGTCACTTTTATAATCTTACCTGTACATAGTTCAGAAACAAAATTTGGAAGTAAGATGAAAAGCAAAATCACTAAAAATAATTTATTGCTTTAAAAAATAAATTAACATTTATAATAGAATACTAAATCAGATTTACTCATATGTATTAACAACAGCATAATATACTTCAGTAAACAAGGATTTCCAACTGATGGTATAACGGAATAAGTCAATTAAACACTTGGCTTAGCTAGGGGCAAACAGCCACTACCACCTGATCCCATAAATCCATGCTGCTTCACATTTAAGAGAAAACTGAGCAGAGGGGTCTCCCTGTTCTTCCCATTAGAAATTCACGGAAGAGCAACACGCCCAGGGAAGAGAAGAGGCTACCGTAGCAGGGTGGAGCTGACGTAAAAACTCGACTTCCCTTACCTTGGGGGAAGTGAAAGGGAGGTGATTACTTCACCAGGTCTACATGGAAGACAGTCTGATCAGAAAACAGTCCAGGGTAAGATTTCTCTTGTGGAGTATGATGAGCATGGTCATGTCCTAATTTTTTCTTGAGGTTTGAAAGTGTCTCTGGTCACGAACCCATATTTGGGGTTGAGAGAGATGCTAATGCTGTGTCCCTGGCCTTCCTCAGATGCCACAGTGGCTCTTGCCCTAAGATGCCAAAAAGATGGCTCTCCTTTCCTTAGTCACGTTGGCTCAGTATTAGGAGTAGAGGTAGGGAGGTAAGGTCAACTTCTGAAGAGTTGAGTCCACGATTTATTCCACAATGGATGGCAACAGAAGCTCAATGAGATTGTCAGTATTAGGCAATCATCTTTTTATATCTATGAGATTTCTTGCAAGTCTCTCGGGTTTGGCACAAAAGGTTGAAAAAAAGTACTCTGTTGATCCTGAAGACAAATGCAGTTCCTTGTAAGTTACAAATCTGCACTTAGGTCCTATCGTTGAGCATGTCTTCACACCATCCCCTGTTTCTGGCCTCCACATAGACAGAGGCATTGCACTGCTGCATGGTATATTCCATCTCAATCAGTTGGCGGCATCCAATGGTTAACTTTTCCCTAGAGGATAAAGACACGTTATGTGACTACAAGACAGTTAGCCAGATAAATGAAAAAATCTCACCACAAAAGGAGAACACTGGGATTTGAAATATATTATTTGATATTTGAGAGTAAAAATCCCTAGAGATATGGTTTCTTCAGTTCAGTCGCTCAGTCACGTCCGACTCTTTGTGACCCCATGGACTGCAGGACGCCAGGGCCTCCCTGTCCATCACCGACTCCTAGAGTTTACTCAAACTCATGTCCATTGAGTCGGTGATGCCATCCAACCGTCTCATCCTCTGTTGTCCCCTTCTCCTCCCGCCTTCGATCTTTCCCAGCATCAGGGTCTTTTCAAATGAGTCAGTTTTTCGCATCAGGTGGCCAAAGTATTGGAGTTTCAGCTTCAGCATCAGTCCTTCCAATGAATCAAACAACGTGGCAGAATAAACAACTTAGTAACGCAATTCTTAAATAGTCATCTTGGAGACGATCTTGGTGATATTACTAAATTCATGAATAAAGGTTTCCAAGGAAGACCTGCTGCCAATAAGAACACTGTGGAGTAGATCACATATTTTTGTTTTATTTGGTTTGGGAGTTAAAGGACAGCAAGACCAGTGGATTTTAAGAGGACACACCTCCAGAGAGGAACAGACACTGGACAGGGGACAGGAATTTGACAGCTTCAACTCTTAAATAGAATTGATAACCTAGTCATTAACAAATGAATACTAGTTAACTACTCTAAACCAGAAGTGAGGAAGGAGGTAGTAAATGCCTAATATTTGCCCCAACTACTCACAACTGTATCTAAGATGAAGCTTAGCTGAATCTCAAAAGCTGACAGGAGGCCTATTAACTGTGGGATCGCTAAGTCATCAGTTAGAGAACCAACCCATTATACATGGTGTCTAGAGTTCAAATCCCCTGGAAACCTATCTAAATCTACTAAGGTCATCTGCATGGGTTCACAAAGAATACCCAGTATCCAGTACTGCGTCAGAAAAATGGCAGTTCTTTTTATTATTAAAGTTACATGGTTATTGGGAAGCCCCCAATGGCTCAGTGGGTAAACAGTCTGCCTGAATGCAGAAGACTCAGGAGATGCAAGTTCGATCCCTGGGTTGGGAAGATCCCCTGGAGGAGGAAATGGCAATCCACTCCAGTATTCTTGCCTGAAAAATCCCATGGACAGAGGAATCTGTCCCAATGGCCACAAAGAGTCAGACACAACTGAGCAACTAAGCAGCATGTACACTGCTATTACTTCTTTGGTTTCTAAGATTGCTCTGAGCCACCTCCAGGGTATTGGGGAGGACTCCTAGCTACCTTTGCACACTACCCCTCCTCGCCCTCCCATGGATCCCCTGATGCATGGCACAAAGGGAAAAGAAGTGAATCAGAATTGAAGGAATAGGACGAGAGCTAACAGTGGCAGCAAAGTAAATACACTATATGTTTTTGGAGAGGCCTCACTTCCTGAAAACATGCAGTGAGGCTGATTCAAACCTACTTTTGACATTGTGTTACTCTCGACCTGTTTCCTATATTTAGAGTGCTTAAAATCAGTGTTATGTTCTTGCCAGTTCTTTACAACTACTCAGAAAATGATTTTCGGAAGACTCTAAGAGATCCAAAACAGGAGAGATGTAAAATGTTTTCCTATAAACTTAAAAATGAAATAAACAAAAAGGGTAGGTCCTTATTCCTGTTCTGGTTACTTATTCCACATGTAGAAAAAAACCCTTTTAGTAACTAGACTTTTAATCTATCTCAGTGTCTTTTCTTCTTTCTTCTTTCTCTTTTTTCCCTCCTCTCATCATTAAGACGTGAGCCCTATGCCCTCTTTTCATCCTAGTGGCATTTAGTTTCTTTACTTGTGTGAGTCAGCATTCTGACAATGGATTGTCACCTACAGATTTTGCTTCCTGCAGCAAGTTGTCATTGCTGCTGAGGAAAGTATCAGATGTTTTTCTAGTATCGACCAAGCACACCATCATGTGTGTTTGGCCAATACCAGACTATGATGATAGGAATTTTTGAGTTCCTTTCCCCAATGGATTAGAAGCAGAATAGCAGAATATTAGATACTGCTTACTTTAACACCTTTACCTACTGTTCTGTAGCATCTCCAATGACTTATCTCACCTTGGCTTTCACCTCTGGCTGATGAGACATTTACAACTGAGAGAAAGCCTATCACCTATTTTGATATCTCTTAATTGCTAGAAAGTTCTTTCTTTACATTGGGCTTTAAAAAAAGTCTATAAGCTGTTTGCCTAAATTAAAACAAAACAAGAAGTTGTTATCCCTGTCTCCTCCAATAGTACAGATATTTTATGTCCCTTACAGGTGGTCCTATTCCTTTGCCAAACTAAACAATCCCAACTCCTAATCCTTTCTGGAACAAAGCTAAAGACTGGAGATTGCTTCTAGTTCTGCAATTCTGTATTGTTCATGAAATTTCTACAGAACTGCCACTGATTTTCTAAATCATCCTATTATGAGTATGAAACTTACTTTGACCAAATCTCAGATGGGTCAAAATAAGCAGAAATTTGAGCAAATCAATAAAAAATAACTGCAGTAGTTATCTGATTCGTTTCCATAGCTAATTTTGTCAAAGTGGCATGGCAGTAGTGAATTGAAGTGCCCTACCTCCAATATTTTTTCCAAAATCCTTTCTAGGTACAAGAAAAAGAGTGCAATGGATATTTGCTTTACAGCTCTCTTAATGTTTCTAAACACTTGCAACGTGCATCTCAAATAAAGGGAAAATGGAATACAATGTAGTGCATATAACAACAGTATATAAACAGTTTTTGATTCAGAAGGTCTGGGCTAGAGTCTTAAGAGTTTGCATTTCTTGCAAGTTCCCAGATGGTGCTAACACTCAGCTCCAGGAACCACACTTCAGAGAACCAGAGCTCTAATGTGATACTACCACAGAGCTGATGCCTGGAGTTCAGAAAGCAGTAATTCCGGAAAGCTCTTGCCACAAGGAAAACAAAGTTGTTCCTGATACATGTGCCTTAGGCAGCATATTATCTGGATACACCAGGTACTTGAAGGAGCTGATGTCACAAACCAATGTGCATTTCACACAGAAAAACGGACCTTAGAGACTTGTCTTGTAAACATGCCAGAACATTCTGTCAAGAATTTATAGGTCAAGCAAAGTGAATTAAACACTATACCTAACTTATTTCTCATATATGGATCAACAGAGGATATCACACAAGATATTTATTTAGTAATTGATTTGATAATCTTGTTAATTTACCATCCTGGACTTTCTGAGCAAACTTCTCATCTGCTCAGGGTAAGCAGTGCTCAGACCCCACTGGCAAGACCAAAGCTAGGACAAAGAATCTACGAACTACAGAAGAGAGAAAACACTAACTGATGTATACACAGAAACACCAAGGTTCTGCTGTGTCATGGAATTCAAATTTTGGTCCAAGTCACTTTCAATGTGAAACCTTCATTACTTGCCTTACAGAACCTATAAAACAGTTTTCTTCTTGAGCTACTTAATTTCTTCCCTATTGCAATAAATTTGATGTTAGACACATCAACAGCCTCTTCCTTCACAACTAACAGGTAACAAATCAAAAACAAAGATTAGCAAAGTCAGACAATCTAAATAATTGTTTTTCTTAACATAGTGAAGTTAAATCATTTTTCCGTTTTCACTTCTGAGTTACAGGGAAGCTTTGCTACCTCTTATCTATTGCATTTGGCTCTGTGTCTAGTATGAACTACTGAAACAAAAAGAACCTTTGTCTTCTGGCAGCTTACTTGAAAACTGTGAGCTGTGGAGTATACCAGAGGTTCATATGGGAGGTACCACTCACTGAAAATATAGCAAATAATTTTAAAAAAACAATAGAGTAACAAATCTAAAAGCTATTAACTTTAAAAGCCCACTGAACAGCAGCTGCCATTTTCCAATGCATTCAAGATATTAGACATATTTGATTTCTCTTTAAAATCATCCTTCCAGGATATAAGAGGGAGATTATTAATTAATATCATAGTTCAAATTCTTGGCATCGTAAGTACAAACAAAACAAAGAGAAAAATAGGTACTACTACTTTAACTTTGAACATTTAAGTTTGACACTTGCATCCTTTCCCTCTCCAAAACAAAATAAACCAAAAAAACCTTCCTAAATATTTAAACAGTAAGCTGAAGTCAAAATAATTTTAGACATTTGAATGGAACCATCCTGCAACGGACTCTGCCCTCCAAGTTATATATGGAGCTTTATATACCTTCAAAAATATCGCCAAGACTGGAAAACATTATATTTTTGATCCAAATCTCAAGTATACAAACCTTTAAATGCAGATTATCTGTAACAATCTATAAGTAAGAGTTGTTGATTGTTGTTTAGCCACTGAGTCATGTCTGACTCTTTTGTGACGTCGTGGACTGCAGCCCACCAGGCTCCTCTGTCCATGGAATTCTCCAGGCAAAAATACTGGAGTAGTTTGCCATTTCCTTCTCCAGGGGATTTTCCCGACCCGGGAATCAAACCCATGTCTCCTACAATGGCTGATGGATTCTTTACCACTGAGCCACCATGCAAGCCCATAAATAAGAACATAACTGATTAATTGGTAGTCTGAAGATTAGGGTAAAAAATCATTTTCATCCTCAGCTGTAACAGATGATGCATGACTAACTGGATTCAGATTTTCTTAGAAAACTTAATTTTAATCTAGTGAATGAGTGAATTTTGATAGTTATGCTGCCTACTAATATTTGTATATGAGTATCAGTTCTAGTGTCTTGATATCATCAAACGTATTTATCAATCTAGAGTTTTACCAGTAGGACCACCATGATAGTTAACTTTGACATTGTGTCCACTCATACAATTCTCTAGCTACACAAATATATCTGCAAATTATAAATGGCAAATAAACTGGTTAAGTGATACAGTGGCATATTACACAGCAGGGAGAATACAGTCAGTTCTGCTACGGCTCTTGTTTTGAACACAATTTATTGTAACAGCATTGATACATTAAAGAACAATTTGAGCACAACAAAAATTTCCTCTTTTCTTAAATACAATTTCATTAGTGGAAAATGCCAGATGAACAGAGAAAACTGTACACAGTTTATTTAAATGAATAAATATTACAGATTTCTCAACTCTAATTTCTGTAGATAGATAAAACCCACATAAGCAAAAGCTCTTAGGGGTGGGTCTTCAAATTTTTGAAAAATATAAAAGAGCCTTGACATCCCTAAACTTGAGAATTTACTTTAAAAATTAATCTTGCTATGTGCATACATATACACACACACAGTTTTATATGTATGAACTATTTCATATTTGTAAAAGCTAAAAAAAAAACCCATAGCATAGTGAAGACATAAAAAGAACCCTTCACCACCACCAAGTAGTGCTATACATGGCAAAACCCTGTTACTCTGATATATCGACATACATATATATATGACTATACATACATACATGACTTACCGATACTCAGCCTGTGAAACACAATCATAAAGTTCCTGGGCAGTAAATTTAATGTTTTTATTTACCTGAAAAGAATCAAGATATACCTATTAAAAATGCATATTAAGTCAAATGAAAGGTGAGAGCACAATTAGAATGGCCCATATTCTGAAGGAGGAGAATGTCAAGTTTTTAGCTTTTGCATAAAAAGGACTAAATAATAATAATTAGAAGTTCAGTGACTATAACACTTAACACTGAACTATGTGTAAAAATATTAGTCCTATTGTTACAACTTAATCTGTTAACAGAACCAGAAGAAGTGAGATGGTCCTGGGACTTGTGGGACTCCAACAAAGCAGATGATCACTTTAGAGATCAAATGGACAGAAAAAAAATGTGTATAATACATGCAACACTAAATTCTACTATTACTGGCTCTTATCAGCAGATATCATGTATCAATTAGCCTAGCCCTAATATACTTATCCAATATTTATTTTCTGGGAAAAGTAAATAAATTGTTAACATTTAATACCTATACCTAAAGCTAAAGTAGATTTGGGTCATACAGGTAGACTGTTGAAAGCAGAATCAGCCACATCTTGTTTATTTCATGAACATTAGAAATAATTCAAGCTGAAAGAAAAAGTTAAGTAGTCAACTCTAACAACATTTGAATACTATGGTGGACCCTCCTGAAAGTTATTACTGAATAACTTTAAACACTAAGGTAATAAACTGTGGAAAAATCTGTTTTTGGAAATGGATGATTTATAGACACTTTCTAAAGAAATGTGCTTTTCCAACTAGCAACGTCTACATATCTAAACAAATATGTTTAAGTTTATAAATATCTATTATAATTCACAATTTATAATACTGTAAAAATAAAAGTCCTTCATCATACAAAAACTTTTTGTGGCACATGTGGAGAACACAGTGAAGGAATCCTGTATTTCTTGAGACTTACCACTGATTTAGGCAATATTTTACTTATGTTGCAAGGAAGAATCTGGAAATTTATAGAAGGAAATCCTTTTTATCAGATTACTCAAGGGGGGCTTCCCAGGTGGCACTAGTGGTAAAGAACCCACCTGCCAATGAAGGAGACATAAGAGACGGGTGTTCAATCCTTGGGTCAGGAAGATCCCCTGGAGAAGGAAATGGCTACCCATTCCAGTATTCTTGCCTGGAAAATCCCATGGACAGAGGAGCTTGTGGGGGGCCACAGTCCATAGGGTCGCCAAGAGTCAGACACGACTGAAGCAACTTAGCCCTTAGCCCCGTATTACTCAAGAAATAACATAGTGTCTAACTTTTTAGAAATTCTGAATTAGTGAAGGAACTAAATGAAACTATCTTCTATTCACTTTACTTTTAAAAATACTTATGCTATTATTAGCATATGCATTTTTGATGAGGAAAAATGTTCCTACATTGACTTAATTAACACTACTTTAAAGGTTGGTATCATGAAAGTTTCCTGTAGAGTTTAGGGCATTGCTTATTTGCAAAAGTTCCATGAGCTTCTTTCAGTATTTTCATAACAAATTCAACATATCTGTATAGAAAATGTTCTATTCACTAAAAGTTAAAAACACACAGTTTTTAAATATAAATTTGAAATATATATAATCCTCAATTTTTGCTGAAAATTAGAATTATATTTATATACAATTCAATGTTATTTAATTATACATAATATTTACTATTACATTTAATGATTTAAGAAAGTGGTATATGATTTATCATGATTAATTTTTAAGTACTTTATAATTTTTACTAAAATAATCTTCTAAAAATGTTTTAAGATATACATTTAGAGTTAACTTATCAACCAGTCCGATTCCTATTTTTCTACATGTTCTGCCCTGATGATCTCACGGGCCTTTGATATTTTCACTGTTGCCCCAACATGCTGGGACCTATAAATGTATCCAGACTTAGGCCAGCAAATGTCAACAGTCAACACTGCAGATCTGTGATCATAAGATAAATGGAATAATCTATTCTCTATCAACTGTTGAGAAAAATCAGCTGAAGAACTGATTTTGAACTTGACATAATATAAATACAAAAAAGTTCTAGAAGTTATTAGCAGATGTTTAGGGAAAAAAAAAATTATCTGATTTATCTGTAGTTTTGAAAACAATCACCCACATCTATTTAGACCCTTATCCCAGAACATGGCTGGGGTGATGACTTCAGGTTATAGTAGATGACTTCTAAAGTAGGCAGTGAGCCTACTAATAAAGGAAAAGTAAAACACAGATGCATGACATACATCACAGGTTCTAGCCTGAAATATATCATTTCACTATCTTCATTAATTTTGATATAAGATATTTTAAATTAGTCATATTGGGATGTTTTAAATTATACTATTAAGTATCATTTCTGTGCTTAATTATACAATTTTAATTCCCAGAAAACAAATAACTAAAAGATACCCCTGTCAGTAAACATCAAGAGTTATGATTGTAAAATGGAATTGGTATCATTAATTCTTAGTTGTACTATTAACAGTGAGTGCCAAATATGAGAAATGGTCATATTATTCTTCATTCTTAAAAAAATAAAGATCAGGAAGCAAAGGTTAAGTATAGTAATAGCCAAACATTTTAAAAAATTTAGATTGTCCCATTCACTGTTTATGAGACAAATACAGCCAATGTAATAATTGGTATTGGGGACGAAGTTCTGCTAATAGAAAAAACTTTAAAAATCTGGGACTCAGATCCACATATTCTTATAAATAACAAATTGTGTATTTTCTCTCAATGCTCTCAGCAATAGAAAGCACTAAACCCCAAAAGACCTATATATCAGATTTTTCCAGGATATGTGATTTAAAAATTGTCCCATTGTTTCTCCAAATAAATTTTTATTGGATTGAAATTCATAAAGTATGATGAAATAATTATTTCATCAAATCATCTCAAAAGAGGAAATTATCTTAATAATCACATAATGTGGTTATACAGCATTAAGAACTGTGGTGTTGGAGAAGACTCTTGAAAGTCCCTTGGACTGCAAGGAGATCCAACCAGTCAATCCTAAAGGAAATCAGTCCTGAATATTCATTGGAAGGACTGATGCTGGAAACCAAAACCCCAATACTTCGGCCACCTGATGCAAAGAACTGACTCCTTGGAAAAGACCCTGATGCTGGAAAAGATTGAAGGCAGCAGGAGAAGGGGACAACAGAGGATGAGATGGTTGGATGGCATCACCGACTCGATGGACATAAATTTGAGTAAGCTCCAGGAGTTGATGATGGATAGCAAAGCCTAGCATGCTGCAGTTCATGGGGCTGCAGAGATGGACAAAACTGAGTGACTGAACTGAACTGAATATATTAAGGGTAGCTTTTCAAAGTTACATATAAACACCATTCATTCCTTAAATAAGAGAAGTAACAGTTACTGAACACTTACTTTGTGCCTGGTACTGTTTGGAGCACTTTACATATATTAAGTTACTTAGTCTTATTTAAAGAATAGCTGTAATTTATCTACTTATGTTATTCCCATTTTACAGATGAGGCAACTGAGACAAGGAGAATCAGATAACTCTTCTAAGATTACACACTTAACCGGCAGCAGAACCAACATTTGAACATGACTAGTTTGACCTCAGAGTCTGTGGTCTTCAACACTAGGTTCTTAATATAAGATGTGGCATAAAATAGTTAAAGAGGATGTCCCTGGTGGTCCAGTGGTTAAGAATCCACCTGCCAATGCAGGGTACACGGGTTTGATCCCTGCTCCAGGAAGATTCCACATGCCTCGGAGCAACTAAGCCCATGAGCCTCAACTACTGAGCCTGTGCTCTACAGCCCATGCTCTGCAACAAGAGAAGCCACCACAATGAGAAGCCTGTGCACCACAACTAGAGAAAGCCCTTGCACATCAACAAGGATCCAGCAGAGCCAAACTAAAAATTTTTTTAAATTAAAAAAAGTTGAAGAGCTAATCAGGAATAAAAGCAAAGAAATACATATAAAGACGTTCAACTCCACAAGAAAAGTGACACCTGAATATATGTCATATTCCTATATGTAGAGCATTTTAAAAATTACACACACACACATCCTCAAAAAGAAAGAATATATGGGCACATGGGCAAAGAACTTTAGCAAACAAAACTGAAGATCAACAGAATACTTTCCTTGGATCAACAAGGATAAGAAAAGCATGCAGATTAATTTACAAAATATACTGGAGCCTCATCAGAGCTTTAATTCCAGGGTCTATGCTGCTGCTATGGAGAAAACTAAATTATAGCTTTCCTTTTCAGTAATCAGTGGTGCTCAACCGGAGGTGGTTCTTCCTCCCTAGGGGCCCTCTGGGTACATGAGTTGGGTGCGGTGGGAGGGTATTTTTGGTTGTCACAATGACTGAGAGAGTAGTGGCATTTAGTATCTGAGGATCAGAGATGTTGAAGCATCCTGCAACGTTCCACACAATGAAGAAATGACCTATCCAGCATACCAACAGCGTCCCTGATGGGAAACAATTCCATGTTGTATTAGTATAGGTCTCTACTACATGTGTTACTTAGAGAATGAAAGACAAAAAATCAATGTTGCTGGCAAACTTTGGTGGCATTTAAGAATTTAAAGTAAACAGCAATTAAATAGCATTCCATTACATTTTAGAACACCTCTGTTTATATCAATATTGTAATTAGCCTCCAATTAAAATAAATTTTAAAAAGAGAATAAAATATGTATAATCAATGAAAAAATAAAACTTGATTATAATGGAAATATGATAAACATTTAAAAATATTTCTCCTACCTCATACTTGATTAGGAAGTTATAGAGGGTCTCAATATCCTGATAGTTACTGTTGGGGGCCAAAATCCTAAAAAATAAAATAAAAACAAAGAGGGGGAATGAATTGATTTAAGAAAAAATCAAAAAAATACCTTGAACTTTTCTCCCAAAACATATTCATACTTAGAGATACTTTATTCTCAGTATGCATAATAAGCTTATTAAAATGTTTACAACCTTTTTTGGGTTTTATTTATCAACTAAAGTTATAAAACCATGCACTTACTTCAACAAATATTAATTATCAACTGACATGAAATATCAATTTATTAAAATATTTTTATTTACTTATATTAATATATCATCAATTAATCAACAACTATTAGCATTCTTATGTGAAATTACAGTTCACATTTTGAGTTACAATGATACAGATTTTTCAAAAGTTAGATGGAAATGCAAAGTATATTTACACTCCTTATCTTTTAAGCAGCAGATAAAGATTTCCCACAAAAATGTGCAACCAATGCAAATGGACAAGTGATATAAACTATCATACACATTAAAAAATACTAATAAAGATTATGTGAGTAAATTCAAATAATACTGTTTGAACTAGCTGCCTAGCAGTCTATGAAAAAGCATCAGTAATCAGACTCTTGTCAGTCATTGGAAATAACACTCATAAAAATAAAAACATAACAAAACAGAAACAAGGAAGAAATAAAAATAAAGAAGGAAATGGAAGAACATGTTTATCCTTCTAGCAGTAAAGTATTAATTCTCATTTGTTTACACTAAGTACTTTTTAATTCTTTCAAGATGAAGAATCTTTTGTTTCTTTAAAAAAAAAAAAAAAAGGAAAGCAGTCCTCATATTATGGCAAGGTGGTTAAAAGCAATGTCTACCTACGGATCTGTGTTTTTGAGTGAGTTCTGTGTGACTTATTTTCCTTATCTGTTAAACAAGGAAAGTAGTAGTCTTTACTTCATAGGATCATAGTGAGAATTAAACAAGTTACTGTAAGTAAAGTCTTGATGACAGTGTCTGATAAAACAGCAAGCACTGTATACTGGAACATATAAAACAGTAACAATGATAACTATTATTATCATCTAATGTCTAATAGTTTCAAGCCACATAATAAGTGCATGATGATTTAACTAATGAGAAATCAAGCCACCCCAATTAATTCTTGAATTCCAAGAGCCTTTTAATTACAACAATGTCTCTAGGTCCTCACATCCTTGCAAATGCTTGATGTTGTCAAATATTAGTTAACTGATCTCTATAACATCTTAATTAGATCTTTAAAAAAGTTGGCTCTTATTAGACTTGCAAGATAGCTTTCATAAAACAATTTTTCAGGATATAGTCAAATTTTTAAATGGATCATACTCCTTTGGAGAAGACACATACAGAATATCTTTAAGAACATACAAAAATCTTCCTAAAAATAAGTTTCATGGAAAAAGTTACTCTCCCAACAAGTAATTTTAAAATATAAATAATATCAAAACCCAAAAGAAAGAAAAAGCAGACAATAAATACATTGGAAAGGTCTATAAGTACTTTGTTTTTTAAAATGAGAACAAAGCTATATAGATAAGTTAAACCAATCTTTTAGAAAAGCAATGGAAAAAATAATGTGTTCCAATTTTGTAACATAGTGTAAACAAACAATCAGCAATGTGGAATAATTTACACCCATTCTTTTTTATAACTTTGGAAATAATCCAAACTGTCCATAAAAGAGAGTTAAAAAAATAAATGAAACAAGATGTTTTATAAAAAAGTCTTATAAATTTCAAGTTTATATTACAAAAGAAGGTATGCTCTTTGCCAGAGAATAAAGTAAACATTTCTCTGTTCTGAAATACTTCACAAAAAAATTAGTTTTAGGTAAATCAGTTATTTATCTATAGCATCAAAGCATAGCCACAGTATGAAATAAAGAAAATAATTACATCATCCTAGTTTTCCAATTAGCAAAAAAATTGAAAAAATTGTCAACTCCTAGCATGGTTTTATTTTTTAACAGTTCTACTGAGGAAAAGTTTACATACCATAAAATTCACTCATTTTAACAATTCAATGATTTTATAAATCAATTTACTGAAATATACAATGATCTACATTGTACAAACTTAAATACTCGACTATTTGACAAAATATCACAGAATTAACCTTCTAATGAGGAAAGGCTTACTGGGATGTCAGCATCATTCACAGATATATTATTGGTATAATCAGAATAAAATTATACATGCTATTTTTAAAAACAAGGACATACATTGTAGGATTTGTTATGAAACCTACTACTCTTAAATGCTACTCTTAAAAAATGTTCTGAGGTAAACTGAGCCCCAAATTGAGTAGATAATCTTTATTAAAACACTCAATTAGGGCTTTTAGACTTTATTATAAAGTCCAATGAACTCTGAGTTTATGAGAATGGAATTTGGCCTGGTATAACAAAAATTGCCAACTTTCACTAACTGGAAGTACAGTTTGTTGAGAATACACAAAAAATGAAATGGAGAAAAATGGTTTATGGACTTTCATGCCTTAAGTAATTCCCCACACAAAAATTCTTGAGAGGTCAGCCTTCTCTATAGCTTTCTTATTTAAAAAAAAAAAATACCAGCATGAAGACAAAAGAGTCTTAGAATGAATGTCCTACAATTACCCTTCAATGGCAACTTTTAAAAAGAATAATAGAAAGAATTAGCCCTTAGAGAAAGTGGCCATTATTTTTTTATAAATATATCTACATGTTTTTTAAGAGAAATTCCTAGCAATACATATCAAATGTATACTATATTCTCAAATATATATGATACTAAGAGCTACGGGATATAGAAAAATTAGAAGACATGGCTGCCTATCCTCAAGTTGTTATAATCATGATATTTTACTTTAGAATTTTGGGGAACAGATTAAAACAGGATTTAATCTGCAGCTTGAATATCAATTACAAACGAAGTTAATCACGTTACCTACTTTTCTGTACCCCAGCTCCTCATCTGTGAAATGAGGAGAAAGTAGCATTTACTGTAAGGTTATTATATGAAGCAAATAAAATAATGTGTCTAAAATTAAAATGTTTAGCAGAATCCCTGGTACATGTAAATAAATATTACCTGCTATGAAAACCAGTTTTCAGATGTAGAAACCAAGGTTTAGGGTTGTAAAACACTTGCCCAAGATTACAGAGTGGTGGTAGATACCTAAATCTCTGTTAGTTTGACTCCGGACTCCATGTTTTTATCCACTAATAAAAAAGGATAATGCTTACAACTTCTTGCATTAAGAGATTTTATGAAATCAAATGAAAGTCTTTTAAAATCGTCACCCTAGGTTAATATGCCTTTTATCAAATGCTTCTGGCAAACTATTTTGTGTACATTCCAACACCAGATCTTTGTAGTTGTTAGATCTTTCTCAAAACCACAAAGGAAGTCAGTAGCAGAACCAACATTCACTAGAAGTTCTAACTCTTAACCACATAAGCACTTGGAGTTCTCTATCGATGAGCAATAACATTAAGTGAGCAGCAGGTTAACCTGAATTAAACAAACTTCATTTCCATCTCATCCAATATTAGATAAATATCTACCCATCTCATTAAAGAAAAAAAAAAGAGTATGCTACTCAAAAATTTTAAAAAGTTAATAAAATAATCTGACTAAAATTAAAAATCAAATAATGTATTAAAATGGACTAATTTTTAAATAAGGATTTTAAAAATTCAAATAAAACTTTCCTCCTAGATAGAAAAAGTAAAGCATCAGACTCAGGAGTGAGGAAATAAGTCTAGAGTATTCAAGTTTAGTATCTGACTCTAGAAATTCAGAAGAAGACACAGCATATTCATGGATATTTATAAATCATAACTTACATCCCACAGAACTGAATAAATTATGTTTCCTGCTGGCAAAGCAGTTTAACATTATTTTACTCAGCTCAGTGTTCATCCATGCTACTCAGGGTTCATCCATGTTGTAGCATCTGTCACAATTTCCTTCCTTTTTAAGGCTAAATAATATTCCATTGTATCTACATACCTCATTTTGCTTATCTATTTATCTGTTGATGGACAAGAATTACTTTCACTTTTTACTTACTGTGACTCATGCTGCTATGAACATAGTATGTAAATAACTCTTTGAGACTATAATTGCAGAACCAGCTCAAACTGGCCCTATCCTGTTTCTAACAAGATACTGAGTTGTTTTTCAGAGACAAACAGAACAAAACCACAAGTCATGCAGCCAAAGAATGCTCAGAAGAGAAAAATTTGACCTCAAGTAACACTCAGAACCAAAGATTCCCCCCTCCCCGGAATGAAAGGGCCAGATGTGACCAGAACTCTGTCAGAAGTGCAGGGTCCATGGTGCAGAAAGATCTGGTTCTGAAGCCCCTGAACCTAACCTCACCACAAATGAACAGGTTCCAAAGCCCTGCCGTGGATACCTGCCCTTCCAGGGCTTCTGCAAACCAACCCTCTTCTTCTAACTCATAAACATTCGACCAAACCCCAGAATGAAGAGACAGAATCGAGAGCCACGCCTCCTTGTTTCCTTGCCAGTTAACATCACAATAAAGCCCTTTCTCTTCTCAAAAGCTGGTGCCATAGTATTGGCTTATATGCAGATTTGGGCAGCAAGCCCTTTGCTTGATAAAAAGACATTATTTTCAATTCTTTTGTGCATATACCTAGAGCAATCAAAATTATAGACAGGCATCAGGTGCTGCCAAGGGCTGGGAGGAAGAAGAAATGAGAAGTTACTATATTTAATGGAAACAGAGTTTCAGTTATACAAGATGAAAACAGTTATCGTTATGGATGTGGTGATGGTTACACAACAATATGAATATATTTAGTACTCCATTAACACATTTTTATGCACATGTGCACTCAGTTGTGTCTAACTCTTTGCGACCCCATGGACTGTATCCCGCCAGGCTTCTCTGTCCATGGGATTTCCCAAGAAAGAATACTCGAGTGGGCTGCCATTTCCATTTCCAGGGGATCTTCTCCATCCAGGTCTCGAACCCTCATTTCCTGCACTGTAGGCGGACTGCTTACCACTGAGCCACCAGGGAAGCCCTAATACATTTTTAAGAACACTTAAAAATGTTAATGCTATGTGTATTTTACCACAATAAAAAGTTAATTAAAACAAAGCAAAAATGTTTGTTTACAGCATTATTTTAAAAACTCGTTGTACATTCTCCAAAGATAAGAACCAACTTAAGGTTTATTTTTTACTGTGAATCAACGTTATTATTGAGGACACTACTGAGCATCTAACCAGTGCCAGAAAGGGAGCAAATGCTATCTCCTTTAATTTCTGCAATTTAACAAAGCAACTATTATAAACTCCGTTTTCTAGATTAGGAAACAAATACAAAAAGGTTAATTAACCTGTCTACATGACAGAGTTAGTAAATGGATGGAACGAGGATTCAACTTCAGATCATTCTGACCCTTGAGCTCTGTTCTTTTTCTTCTTTATCTTCAAAATAGTTGTCTTTATCTGTCTGACTTATTTTACTTAGTATGATAATCTCTAGCTCCAGCCATGTTCCTCTTATTTTGATACAGAGACATGCAAACTGAATTTTGCTGCTGATGAATTTAAGCAGTATCACTGATAAAGTGAGTGAAAATTTATCAAATCAACAATGAGGACATACTCACCAGGGGAAAAAAGTCTTGGATCTTAAAGAGTATGTTTTTTGGAGTCCTTTACTATAAACAAAATTAAAATCATGTTTTCTATAGTTAATTTGGTGGAATCAGCTATGCAAGTGGGAGATATACATCAGTCTCAGATTTTAAAAGAACACCATATGTAGTTAAAAATGGTAAAAAATAAATAAATAAATAAAGTTAAACAACTTAAACAAATTTAAACAAAATAAATTACGTTCAGTTTTTCCTTTAGAGTCATTTGCAAGACAAGGAAAGAGGCCTCTGAGGACACTAACCCAGCCAGCATTGCTTGATCTTAGACTTCAGCCTCCAAAACTATAAGGAAGCAAATTTCAATTGTTTATGCTACCCAAGTCTGTACTATTTCCTTATGGCAGCCCTAGCAAATGAACACAGCTGACATCCTGAATACTGTTGGCTCAGCTTTGAGGAGCCACAGATCTCAAGATTAGAAGCAAGATGGACCACTTCCCAGAATGTGAGATTGATGTGGAATTCACTGAGTAGTTTATCACAAAATAACTACTTTATTTGCTTTGCTTCATGGCATTGTATTTCCTGCTAAAAAGTAATCTTACTACTTGAGATGGTGCTGCTGGAGGCCAGTTCTAGGCTTAGCACTAACAACATACTAAAAGGGGCCAGAAGTATGACAAACTAGCTCATTCCTCTTCTACTTAGCGCTGAGACCCCTATCAGGCTTAACTAAGTCTTTGAAGAGTATGATGCCCACTATGAGACCAGATACTGCAGCTAAATCTGTATAACAATCATAGTTACTCCTAATATCTTATGAACGTTATTTCCTAGCTGATTAATCCCACCTCATTACCAGGTACTTACTATCTTTCCATTGTAACATGGCAAATAAGATCTCTCTAGATCAAAAGGAAGGAGGAGAGCCAAGATAAGAGCCAAGAGTGAAAGAAACATATGACTGAGGTTCCACCATTTACTGCTGGAAGATTTCAATATATGCAATCAGGGCTGTGACACAATTTTACTACTGTCTTATTATCAGCACTGCTGCTGCTGCTGCTAAGTCGCTTCAGTCGTGTCTGACTCTGTGTGACCCCATAGACAGCAGCCCACCAGGCTTCCCCGTCCCTGGGATTCTCCAGGCAAGAATATTGGAGTGGGTTGCCATTTCCTTCCTTCACTTTGCATGAAAGTGAAAAGGGAAAGTGAAGTCGCTCAGTCGTGTCCGACTCTTAGCAACCCCATGGACTTCAGCCTACCAGGCTTCTCCGTCCATGGGATTTTCCAGGCAAGAGTACTGGAGTGGGGTGCCATTGCCTTCCATCTCCCTATAATAAATTGTTTATAACAGATCAAAAATATGAGAGAAATATTCTATTTAGAATAATTCTGAGGAAAAAATTTTAAGAGTATAAAAAAATTCTTGTAATACATACATTTAACTAATCAACATTGAAAGAGCTCTTAAAATGCATTAGACTTTTTATGAAAAGAAGGCAAACGAAATCACAAGGTAACACGTCATACCCATGAGGATGACTATTTAAAAAAAAAAACAACAACAGAAAATAACAGGAATTGATGAGGATGTGGAGAAAATGGAACCCTAGTGCACCACTGGTGAGAATGTAAAATGGTGTAACTGCTATGGAAAACAGTACGTGGTTTCTCAACAAAATTAAAAATAGAATTACCACATAATCCAGCAATTCAACTTCTGGGTATACCTCCAAAAGAATTAAAAGCAGGGACTCACAGAGATATCTGTATGTCCACGTTCACAGCAGTAACACTAATAAGGGCCAAAGAGCAGAAGCAACCTAAGTGTTCATCAAACACGTGCATTACCATATGTAAAACAGATGACCAGTGTCAAGTTTGATGCAAGAAGCCGGGCACCCAAAGTCAGTGCTCTGGGACAACCCAAAGGGATAGGGTGGGGAGGGAGGTGGGAGGGGGGGTTCAGGATGAAGGGACACATGTATACCTGTGGCTGATTCATGTTGATGTATGGCAAAAGCATCACAATACTGTACAATAATTAACCTCCAATTAAAATAAATAAATTTTTAAAAAATCAATGGATAAACAAAATGTGGTATATACACTTCCCTGGTGCTCAGACAGTAAAGAATCTGCCTGCAATGCAGGAGACGCGGGTTTCTATCCCTGGGTGTCCGGAGGATCCCCTGGAGGAGGGAATGGCTTATCCACGCCAGTATTCTTGCCTGGAGAATTCCATGACAGAGGAGCCTGGTGGGCTACAGTCCACGGGGTTGCAAAGAGTCAGACACGACTGAATGACTAACACTTACTGAGCTTTAAAAAGGAAATTCTGACACAGGCAACCAACATGGACGAACTTTGAAAACATTTTATTAAGTGAAATAAGCCTGTCACAAAAGGACAAAAACTGTATGATTTCACTTTTAAGAAGGGAAACCTTAGCAAAAAGGCCTTTCTGAGAAACTGGAAGATCCATGGCTGATTCATGTCAATGTATGGCAAAAACTATTACAATATTGTAAAGTAATTAGCCCCCAACTAAAATAAATAAATTTATAAAAAAAAAAAATAAATGAAATAAGATAAAAAAAAAGAATTACTTTAGTGAAAGGGTTAAGAATAACTTCATGTATTATTATTACAAAATTACTTTTTTTGCTGTAACTCTGAGTTTATTTATTATGAATGGCTTTATCTTTTCACATATTATCTAAGAAACATTTATACTGACACTATCTACATTCATACTCACTTGACCCATTGTTTTCTCAAGGAAATTTCAAACACAATCTCTTCCCTTGGCCTTGTGATCTCCTATAGTCACATGCTGTCCTTCTGCTGTTTCTAGTCTTCATCTCAAAGTCCCCTTGGTCGACTGATATTTAACATCTGCCCCCACACTTTTATGAAATTAACACCAACAAATTCACCAATTACTTCTATGTTGCTCAATCTAATGGACAGGGGTTTTTTTTGGCCTCTTGGTAATAACACAACACTATTAAAGATTCCTTCTCTCTCTTTTTTTTTTTTTATAAATTTATTTATTTTAGTTGGGGGCTAATTACTTTACAATATTGTAATAGTTTTTGCCATACATTGACATGAATCAGCCATGGGTTTACATGTGTTCCCCTTCCTGGACCCCCCACCCACCTCCCTCCCCATCCCATCCCTCTGGGTCATCCCATTGCCCCGGCCCTGAGCCCTTGTCTCATGCATCGAACATGGAATGGTGCTCTGTTTCACATATGATAATATACATGTTTCAATGCTATTCTCCCAGAACGTCCCACCCTTCTCTTTTGAAACTCCTTTCTTCTTTGATTTTTCTTTTTTCTTTTAATTTGGCTGCACAAAGGGCTCCAGGAATCTAAGTCCCCCACCAGGGATCAAACCCAGGCTGTGGCAGTGCAAGTGCTGAGTGCTCACCACTGAACCACCAGGGCATTCCCAGATATCTGTGCTGCCAAGTCTCTCGAACTTTTCAGTCTTTCTGGTAATTCACCTTCAGTCTGCTTTTACAGATCTGCATATTAACCTGGGTTAATCCATGCTTGCTACACAGGCACTAGCCAAATTAAAAAAGCATAAGCACTCTAGCACTGTTTAAAGAAAAATGTCTTAGATCTTCTCCTCCTGTTTCTTCCTTTGTCCTTTGTTTTCTACTAATTTCCAGTGTGTCCCAGGCTTCTTGTGGGTGTTTACCTCAAATTTCTAGCATCACATTTGCCCCTTGGGCTTAAAGATAGTTTCATATATCTCTATTATCCCTCTGGTACTACCTAAGGTACCACATGTACTCATCCTCTAAAATAAACAGTCATTGTTTTCCTTTCTCCTCTCAATCTTAGAAATACTGTTTCCAATCCAATTATGCTTTGTAAATTTTAAGGCATTTCTAAGATACACAATCAATCCATTACAAAGTAAAAAAATTTAAGCAAATCATTTATTTTTAAATGCATCAAAACAACCAGTTTACCTATTTTTCTTCCCCTATGAATGACCCAATGTGTTGGGTCTGTGTGTTTCTGTGTGTATGTGTACATGTTAGTTGCTCAGTCATGTCCAGCTCTTTGGGATGCCATGGACTATAGCCCACCAGGCCCCTCTGTCCATGGAATTCTCCAAGCAAGAATACTGGAGTGGGGAGCTATTTCCTTCTCTAGGGATCTTCCTGACTCAAGGATCAAACCCAGGTTTCCTTGATCTCCTGCATTGGCAGGCAGATTCTTCACGGTCTGAGCACCAGGGAAGCCCCAATGTGTTAGTACATGGATGCTAAGTTCATCTTGACCTAGTCTGGTCCATAAGATGGAAATTTTTATTCAAGCTTTAAGACAGGTCTTCACTCTTACAAATTACATGATGTTGACTGTCGGCAGCATCATATCAGACACAGTTTTCTTTCCTGCTTTTATTATACCAGTTGTTGCATTTGTTAAAAACTGTCTCTTGGGACAAGACCATCTACCAATGGAAATCTTTTGGGGATACTCATTTCAACCAAGCAGACTCATTCTCCTCTCAGAAAAATAAAAGGTAGAAAAAGGCAAATTTAGAAAAACAGAGGAAGAAAGTGAATTGACTTCTAAGGCAAAGATATTTTGTACTTTTTTTTGTCGGTCATTTTATATTCTTTTTCAGGCCACCCTGTGAGGCATATACGATCTTGGTTCCCTCACCAGGGATGGAACTGGGGCCCTGTGCTTTGGGAGTCTTAACCTGAGTCTTAACCACTGGACCATCAGGGAAGTCCCAACATTCTTTTCAATTAAATTTAGAAATTTTCTAAAGATCTATGAAGCCAACTAAAAAATATCTCTTGAATATAACTAACTTTAAGTTTTTCAGTCAGAAAGTTTAGGGTATTTAGAAGTGAGTTCTCTAGACCAAGACCAATTTCAATAGGTCATTCTGCTAAGTATAAACCATATGACCTTAGGCAATGACATTATCCCTGTGATCCTACTTTGCAATGTATAAAGTGGGAGGGATAGTGAAACCCTTCCTGAACCCATAGGTTATAACAGAAACTGGCAACTAACAAGTTCTTGAGCTTATCTTACAGAAGAGCAGATAAGGCAACAGCTTCATAAAAACCCTTCCACTGACAGCTGACAACCCATTTTCAAGAAGATATAAGATAATGAAATTATATCTTCAAAGTTCCTAGGGAAAATAACTGCCAACCTACAACCTACACATAGCTAAATAGCAATCAATAATGAAAGCAAAAGAACACTTTCAGTCAGAATGAGAGCATTTACCACTAACAGATCTTTGGTAAAAGAACTACTGAAAATTTTCCTTCATCCCTTATGTTTCTTCTTATAATATTAATATTGACATTTCTCTTCCTATCAATAGGTAGGCTTTATGGTGGCACCCCCTCAATCTAGGCAGGTCTGTGACAACAAGGATGACATATAATTTGAGGCAATGTCATTAAAAGCAATCTAGTGACCACCTGATATTTTGGGATGATCTTGGAAACCAACCTTCCATTTGGGAGGAAGCTGAGGCTACACAGAGGTGCTACATGTTCGTGTTCTAGTTGACAGCCGGCATCAGACATTAAAAATCCTTTTTTGCTTCGCCAGATATTCCCATTTTCTCTCCTTTGCTCTTCTAGTCCTTCCAATAGCACTGAAATTAAACTGTGTATATTAAATTTTGTTTGAAAAGCCTAAAGTGGCTCCTGTTTTCCTTACTGAGCAATACTTGAAACAGTACTTTGTTACCAGAAGAAGAGTTATTTAGTTTAATAGTGGAGAAACCAGCACCACTTATTTCCCTTTATTCTTGGATCTACATATTCTAAGGGAGAAATGGCACCATACATAGCTGTTTGTTCCTCTCTGTGTTTCATACATTAGCTAGGACAGCACCCTAACTTCATAGGTTACAGCTGGTATGTGAAAAAAGTTTTTTACAGTGTTTACCAAGCTAGTTCCTTAGGTTAGTATATGATAAAGTCAGTGAATTCCACGGAGCCAGAGCTGTACTTCTTTTGCTGCAAAACTAGTTTCTTAGTTGTACTGGCTATCAAGACAGTGGCCAACAAATTCCTTAAATCAACAGATGGAGTTGCGGATAGAAATACTGCAATGCTGATGTTGCTGCTGCCGCTAAGTCGCTTCAGACATGTCCGACTCTGTGCAACCCCATAGACGGCAGCCCACCAGGCTTCCCCGTCCCTGGGATTCTCCAGGCAGGAACACTGGAGTGGGTTGCCATTGCCTTCTCCAAATACTGAAGTGAGAGAAGTTAATTCCATGTTTAAAAGAAGTGTCTATTCCAGTGAAGACAAAGCACTGCCGCCTTCATGATGGAAGGGATCTGAATCACTGCCACTGTGGTTTGATGATCCCCTAGGGAACAGTGCCTTATAGGATGCTTAGCATTTGCCTCTTCTGTTGGAAATTTGGGCTCTCAACAGTGGTAGTAGCCAGAGCAGCCTTAATGAGAAGAAGTCCCACATCTGAGCTCAAGTTATCCAGGCTGCCACTGTCCCTTTGCATATGAGCTCACTGACCAAATACTCAGGTGGGTAAGTGAAAAGGCTCATTGATATCCAGAGGACAGCTGATCTTGTCTATGTGATTACTGAGAGTCTCCTCTGCAGTGGGTAGCCTTTGCTGAGCATTCACATGGGACACAAATACTCTCATACTCTGTGCCCATTACACCTCTATGTGCCCATTACACATCTCTTCTTCAGACTTTCCTGTCACTAACTCTCCAACTCTGTATTTTCCAAGTTTCCAAACAAACAAGTAGTCACTGTTTATTGATCAACGTTGATCTATTTCCCTGATCATTTCTCCAACAGTGCACAATTGCAACAGTGCAATTTTAAGTCTCTAGGGATTCGTATTAACTCAGATCTAGTAACCTCCTAAAAGGTCTATTTCACTTTTTCTAGGATAGAGTCACCATGATAAATGAATGCAAATCATTTACAGAAGATACTACCTTATACTCCAATGTGGGGCTTACCAGGCAGTACTAGTGGTAAAGAATCTGCCTACCAATGCAGGAGACATAAGAGACGTGGGTTTGATCTCTGAGTCGGGAAGATTCTCTGAACGAAGGCATGCCAACCCACTCCAGTATTCTCGCCTGGAGAATCCCATGGACAGAGGAGCCGGGCATGCTACAGTCCATAGGGTCACAAAGACTCGGACATGACTAAAGTTGACTTAGCATGCATGCGTGCACATACTCCAATGCTGTAAAAAGTACTCACACTTTTTCATCTAGTTATCAAAACTTTAAATAGAACATGCCGAAAATACAATCTTTAATATAAAAATATATTTTTGATGATTCTACTTGTTTTAGCTCAACAATTAAGTTGGGGAAAATATATAGCTATGTGGCTGTGAAAAACTAAACTAGCTTAATGTTAGCAAAAAAGAAACATTAATTGGAAAATTTACAACTTATACTTCCAGTTACATTATTATTACAGGTAAGTATATTGTTGATTCTTGAAGATTTATGCCTTATTCACAAGGACTGGACCATCAGAATGTAACATAATTCCAAGAGTTTGCAATGTACAATAAATATTTATTACCTTCTATGTAAAAAACATTGTCCTGAGTTGGACTCAACCTCTTATATTACTGGAAACAGCTTTACTGATTGCATCACTTCTCACAATGGACAGATGGTTTGGCCGACTACAGTGTTAAAAGTTCTTTAGAGGCACAAGAGGATATTTCTCAAAATAGATGAGACTAATCCTAGAGTCTAGGGTACACTCCAGCTTTAAACCTTTTGTACAACTTTATAAGAAGGAATTAGAACTGATCATCTGCCTTTATCCATACATTCACTATATACTTACTATTTAAGCTAAAATTATTATGATCTCCTTACTGAGCACCTTTGATTCCCCCTAAACCCTGCCATTTCATTTATTTTACTCATGTTTAATCCCACTGATTTAGTCAGTCATTTATCCCATCTGCTTCTCTGAAAACTGGAGTGGTTGGTAGTTTGGAGTGGTTCGTAGTTTTAGCACTTCTTAGATAACTTGATAGCAGGGAATTTTAAGTAAATATGAGATCAGTAAGTCATTAGGTAGAAATAACCAGTTACAAAACAAAAAGAAAATGTTAAAGTATTGATTTTAAATAAAAACAACTCTATAAACAAATTATTTATCTCCAAGAAGTCATCTTCCTTTATATTTGATTATTTGATTCTGGTGTGATCAAAAAGTTTATAATGGGAAATATTTAGCTCTGTCACTGTTAATAAAACTGGATTTTATTGACTAAAACAAAAGAACATCAAGAAACACTTTAGGGGTAACAGGAATAACTGGCATTACAATGCTGATATTTAGGATAAAAATAAAAGTCCTTATTGCCTATTCTTGAATTACAAATGCTAGGAAGCACACATAAGAGCTTCAGATATTTAAAATGAAATCTAGTTATTTTAAAACATAAGTCATGGATGATCTATTACCTTCAATAGCATTAAAGAGAAAGGTTAAATAAATATCAGCTGGTGCTGGATAATTCAGTTAGACTGATATGTGGATGGACATGGAACAACAGACTGGTTCCAAATAGGAAAAGGAGTACGTCAAGGCTGTATATTGTCATCCTGCTTATTTAACTTATATGCAGAGTACATCATGAGAAACACTGGGCTGGAGGAAGCACAAGATGGAACCAAGATTGCCGGGAGAAATATCAATAACCTCAGATATGCAGATGACACCACCCTTATGGCAGAAAGTGAAGAGAAACTAAAGAGCCTCTTGATGAAAGTGAAAAAGTTGGCTTAAAGCTCAACATTCAGAAAACTAAGATCACGGCATCTGGTCCCATCATTTCATGGGAAATAGATGGGGAAACAGTGGCTGACTTTATTTCTTTGGGCTCCAAAATCACTGCAGATGGTGACTGCAGCCATAAAATTAAAAAACGCTTACTCCCTGGAAGGAAAGTTATGACCAACCTAGACAGCATATTAAAAAGCAGAGACACTACTTTGTCAGCAAAGGTCTGTCTAGTCAAGGCTATGGTTTTTCCAGTGGTCATGTATGGATGTGAGAGTTGGACTATAAAGAGGGCTGAGCACAGAAGAATTGATGCTTTTGAACTGTGGTGTTGGAGAAGACTCTTGAGAGTCCCCTGGACTGCAAGGAGATCAGTCCATCCTAAAGGAGATTAGTCCTGGGTGTTCACTGGAAAGACTGATATTGAAGCTGAAACTCCAATACTTTGGCCACCTGATGTGAAGTGCTGACTCATTTGAAAAGACCCTGATGCTGGGAAAGATTGAGGGCATGAGAAGAAGGGGATGACAGAGGATGAGACGGTTGGATGGCATCACCAACTCAATGGACATGGGTTTGGGTGGACTCCAGGAGTTGGTGATGGACAGGGAAGCCTGGCGTGCTGGGGTTCATGGGGTCACAAAGAGTCGGACACGACTGAGCAACTGAACTGCACTGATGCTGAAGCTGAAACTCCAATACTCTGGCCACCTGATACGAAGAATTGACTCATTGGAAAAGACCCTGATGCTGGGAAAGATTGAAGGCAGGAGGAGAAGGGGACAACAGAGGATGAGATGGTTGGATGGCATCACCGACTCGATGGACATGAGTCTAAGCAAGCTCCAGGAGTTGGTGATGGACAGGGAAGCCTGGTGTGCTGTAGTCTATGGGGTCGCAAAGAGTTGGACATGAATGACTGACTGAATTGGACAAAACTGAATGTCTTATCCATAGCAATGAGTTGAGATGCTGAAAAGTCACTAATTTTTAGGTCTTTATTTTCCATGTCTTTCAATAAACTTTTGTTTCAGGAATTAACCTATAAAACAGCCTAAAGGATGTTATGTTCTTTGTGTCAAATGAAGGATCTTTTCTAAATAACCTTTCTAAAATCTCAGGAGGTCGGCTATCAAAACAAAATATTAAGTTAATAAAATTTTCTCTCAAATACAACTCCGTACTCTTTGAAGCTACTAAATCATTAGGATTGATAGATACAAAGTGTTAGTCACTCAGCTGTGTCTGACTCTGCGACACCATGAACTGCAGCCTGCCAGGCTCCTCTGTCCATGGGATTCTCCAGGCAAGGATACTGGAGTGGGTTGCCATTTCCTTCTCTGATAGATATAAAAAACTGTTGTAACTGTAGGATTCTTTATCCCTGGAATTATGCATGCCTATATCAGTGTATGTTTTGTTCTTATGTTAAAATGGGGTAAGAGAGTAATAGGAAAATTATTTCTTTTGAGACATTTAATAAGAAAATATATATGTAAATAACACATACACAACCCCAAGCTTCATGACTGGATTATAATTGTTTTAGCAAACCAGCTCTATAAAGTATTTCAAACCAAAGCCACAGGAATGTAACGGAGGTTACAAAGGTTTTGAAGATTATTAAGCATTTGAAGATGATAAAATTTAATCATCTTCCTTTCCTAAATTCAAGCAGAAGTCCCTTTTTCCAAAATCATATTCTGTGATCACAAATGAATGCCCATACAAGATAAGATTGTGTCCAAGGCACCATTTGGTACTCAGTCTATATTTAAAAACCACCAAGCCAAATATGACAGCTAGGGAAAAAAATCTAAGCTTAAGAGATAAAAATTAATTAAACTTTGGATACCCCTTCACAGAAAAAAAATTCCCTCCCCTGCAGAATGTGCCAAGTTATTTATAACTCGCTCCCATAAGATTCCAAATGAGACTGAGAAAACATTCATTATTTCAACCACTTCATCCATGGATACATGAGCTAGAAATCCAGAGTTCATGAAATTGACACAGAAATACAGAGTTTCACATATTAAACCAAGTGATAAAATGAATATACACACTTAAGCATGATTTGGTTATAGTTTTGAATTCAAATGCTACAGTTGGTTTTCTTTCTTTTTAATAATTTCAACCTTATTTTATAAATAAGGTGGATTATATGATTAAAAATCTAGGCAGATTACAATCTCGTAGCCTCACTCTCCCCCTGTCCTCTCCTCAGCTTCTGAACTAGGCAGATCACCACCTATTTCACAGACACAAAAACACACATTCATTGTTGTTTTGAGTATTATCTTTCAGGTTGAAGCTGCACACATTTATAGTATGCCTCAGATTTGCATTACATGACAGGTTTAGTTAACTTTGTAGAGGTGTCAATTTAAGCACAGGATATGTAATGTTTTTTGATTAATGTAGAAGTAGAAGTTTTCTTAGTTCTAGTATTTGCCATATTACTCTCTACTCCAAGTGAAGCTTTATAATTTTTATATCCTAAGCAAAAGGTTTTTGTTATCTTGAGAATGATTTGACCAATCTAGACATAAATTGACTAAAGCATAAAATGAGACTAGATAGTACTGACCTAAAAAATAATCTTACAACACTTTCGTCTACATGGAAAGAATATTGACTGGTTCACTAGTGTTTATATAAGAAAATATTAACAGAAGTGCTCAAATTAACCCTATATACATATAAAAGAAAAGATAAGAAAAAAGCAGTTTCTAAACCAAATAAGTTAGTTAAGTTCACTCTCCTACCCAAGAAAAAAGTGTGCAGGAAAGTGCAGAAATCAGCAATATTCCCATTCCTTCAACTTTTACCAAATTAGGTATTCTGCACCCAACTATATAACTGTGTGGACAACTGCTAACACCAATATTTTCAATCTTAACTCATCATAATCATGCATAGAATTCTATCAAAATTAAATATACAGTTAAATATTTCAAATTAAACATCTCAGCTTTAAAGAGAAAATAAAGACTAACACTTATAAATATGTTACAGTTTAAAAAGATTTTCAAATACATCATGTGAAGAAGGCATGAGCTATTACAACAAAAGAATAGGAGCTTAGCTAGGGTAGATGACATCAGTGAAGACAGCTACAAACTCAGTTCAACAAACACATTTTCACTCACTTCTTTAACTGAAGGACTTGATTAACAGGTTATTTATTACCAGTTCCTAAAATAATACCATAAATGATCTGCTCTAATAAGAGACATGGGTTCAATCTCTGGGCCAGGAAGATTCCCTGGAGAAGGAAATAGCAACCCAGTTCAGTATTCTTGCCTGGAGAATCCCATTGACAGAGAAGCCTGGTGGGCTACAGTCTATATAGGGTTGCAAAGAGTTGGACACGACTGAAGTGACTTAGCACAGCACAATAAAAAGAAACAGAGCTGACATATATTCACTGAGCATATATCTCAAAAAAATAAACTATTTCATTTTAGCAAGCATCCAAAATGCTAATGAATTTGCAGTCATTACAAAGTTGAGTGTATTTTTCAATGTTTACACTGAACTTACTTTAAGACTTTAAGGCCACATACACTTGACAAAACAATATAATTATTAACTTTTATTACATTTTGATTCAAATGTCCATTGTCTGAACAGTTAAAAAAAAAAGACTTGCAATTTCAGTAGTTTCTGTTGATTAATGAATGCTTAAATCGGTAAACTTTTTATTCATAATGTCCTCTACTGGTAGCTCAAGAAGTTCTGATATACTTACTACAGGAGGTTGGATTAATTTCTTTAACTGTGTTCCTGTACCAATTGCATATAAATCTCTTGGAAAGTTTGTTAAAAATACAACTTTTCTTCTCTACAAAATATCTACAGATATTGAAGTGATTTCAGTAAGTCTGAGATAGGATCTAGAACTCTGCATTAATAAGGCAGAGAATCATTGGCTTGATTAGTTATACCAATACTCAATTTTTGAAGCACAGTAACTTAATGAAAAGCTCTAGGAAGGCATTACCATGCCTCTTTACAGACAGAGACTGAGGCTAAAGACAATTTACTCCAGGTCACATGGTGAAAACCAGCAGAGCAACTAATATTTCCTTATTCCTGGAGGTATGTACACTTAGAGGAAAGAGTAACAAAACTCAACCAGCTTTAAAATTCTAGTGTTTACTTCTTTAGATACGGTTTTTGAAAGCAGTACACGCTGTACCTTCTCAAACATGACTCCACACGTGAATTACCATGGGAGTGAACAAAAATGCTTATACCCAGGTCCCACTCCCAGCAATTTGGATGGAACAGGTTTAGGCCTTTTTTTCCTTTTTTAAGCTCCCAGGTGATTATAATTGGCCACTAGGGCTAAGCACCACTTAGGCCCATTGGTGCTCAACCTTTAGTGTGCACAGAATCAGGACAAATACCACTAGGCCCCACCCCCAGAGTTTTCAATTCAGTAGGCAGGGCAGGGTTTGAGAATCTGCATTTTTAACAAGTTCCAGGTGGCTATGATGAGGCTGGTTCTGTGCCTACACTCTGACAACAAGTGGTTAAGCATACTGGCTGCTGCTGCTGCTGCTAAGTCGCTTCAGTCGTGCCGGAAGACATTTCGCCTCCAACCTCCATCCGGTCTCATCTTTTGCCAAACCCTCCCTCCCTCTACTGCCTGTGTTCCTATTAAAATATTAGTAACTCTCTATTGTAATTATCTGTTTTAATGTGACTGTCAGCACTATTTCTGCAAGCTCATTGGAGTCAGAGATTGCTTCTTATTTATCTTTGATTCCCCAGAGCCTAACATGATGCCAAGCATAGGTGGTGCTCAACAAACATTTGTTGAGTAACTGAATTCAGATTAATAGCTCTACTTTCTATAGAAAAGGCAATATGTCAAGCATGGCTTTTATGCAGTGTAGCATGTGCAACATCTTTTACACAGCTAAAATCAGAACTGAATATTTCTTCTTCATAGAGCTACTTTTATGTAATATTGCCTTAAAAAAAAAAAAAACTATGTGCACTTAGAGATGATATTTAACTTAGGATCTGTCCCCTCTTCAGTCATTAGTTACTTAAGAGTAGCAAAAAGCTTTGGTAACCTTTCATTCTAAGAATTATATTAGCCAAGTGATCCAAAAAGAGGTACAAATGCTTTGCGCATTAATGACATGAAGTTTCCAAGCAAAATAAAAAATTGCTATTGTTTTAAAAATCCAAGTTTTTAAAACTTTGACTTGCTAAAATCACATCAGCTTTTGGTTTTGTTTTTTAATTGGTAAAGAGCAGCATTCTTCTGAAAGCAAGCTGTATGTTTAATTCAGATCAAGCAATTTTGGCATATAAAAAAAATAACTGCAAGTATTCTCCTTTAATGCCACAAAAGAAAACATCTGACTTCACACTACAAAGATGGCATGGTCAATTTCAATTCTATACCTTTCCAGAACCATGTTTTCTATATACTTCATAAATATTTAATAATCACATATGAATTAAGTCTCAAAGCACCGAAAGACTAAGTTGCTCCTCAAACTTTCTCAGTTTGCAGTACTGTGAGACTGTATTGGATGAAATCAACCATATTAACAAATATTAGCACGTTTTTTCTTTTAAAGGGCAGTGATAATTACCTTAACATAAACTACTTTTTATTCTGGAGGAGGAAATGGCAAACCATGCCAGTATTCTTTGCCTGGAAAATTCCACAGGCAGAGGAGCCTGGTGGGCTACAGTACAAGGGGTTGCAAAGAGTCAACACAACTGAGCGACTGAGCACTCACGCACATTCAACGCATAATTACTGAGTGCCCATTATGTACTGGAGAAGACTCTTGAGAGTCCCTTGAACTGCAAGGAGATCCAACCAGTCAATCCTAAAGAAAATCAGTCCTGAATATTCATTGGAAGGACTGATGCTGAAGCTGAAACTTCAATACTTTGGCCACCTGATGCAAAGAACTGACTCATTAGAAAAGATCCTCATCCTGGGAAAGATCGAAGGCAGGAGGAGAAGGGGATGACAGAGGATGAGATGGTTGGATGCCATCACCAACTCGATGGACATGAGTTTGAGCAAGCTCGGGGAGTTGGTGATGGATAAGAAAGCCTGGTGAGCTGCAGTCCATGGGGTTGCAAAGAGTCAGACATGACTGAGAAACTGAACTGAACTGAACATTATGTGTCAGGCACTGTTCTTGGAGCTACAGTTATGCAGTAAAGAAAAGTTCCTTAGGAAGCCTACAATCTAGCCAATTTTTTTCTAGAAAGGAAAAAAGTAGATACATTTTTGTGGTCCAGATGATCAACTGAAGTAGGCATTCTTTGCAACAGAGGAAAAAGAGTTCAATCTAAAAGCTACTAGTTTATGAAACTTCCTGGAAGACTCCCAGCAACTCTGAAAAAGCTGATAAACCTAAAAGAAAGAGTAGAGTAAGAAATAAATGAAATCTTAAAATTAAGTAGTATTTACCTCTGAATTCCTTCCAGAATATCTTTAACAGCTGCCATTAACTTTTGAAGATATACAAATGCTTCTTCAAATGATGCTATTTTTGAAGACGTCAGAGTTGAATTTGAATCCAGCCTTTGAAACACATCCATGCTAAAACAGAAAGAAAAAAATGCTCATAGGTACACACACATATTTACTGTAATTCAAGTATTTTGACTTCTAACGTATAAAATAATGTTTATAACTTATCACTCATAATGCTGATCTGTTTAAATAAGAAATAAAAGAAATGTTCAGACTAACATTCATGCAAAGAATAGGGGTCAACAACTATATAAGTCTAATAGAAAGTAATACTGTAAAAACTGTGTGAATAATGTTTCACTCTAAGAGACCATAAGAGATAGAAGGGAAATAATGCTATCAATCCATATTCAAGTCAGTATGTAAGTACTGACCATACTTCCATATACAAGGATGAAGAAAAAAACTCACACATCAGATTTAGAGTTTGCTGAAATTGAATGTTATAAATGTTCATACACTTTGCTCTCATAATTTCAATTTTAGAAACAGGCACAATTAATAACCACCTCAATGTACAACAATATTTTTAAAAAGTGTTAAGTAGTAAATTAGCTACCTGATGAAATACCAAATAACTATTAAGAAGATGCTTATGCCATCTACGAAACAGAAAAATTAAACAAAATGTACTCACATAACATAAAAACAACCATATAAAAAATCAAAACATATGCTGTATAAGTTGCACACTGCCCCCCCAAAATTCATGTTCACCCACAACCTCAGAATGTGACCTTATTTAAAATAGGATTTTTGCAAATGTAAGTTAAGTTATAATGAGGTCATACTGGATTAGGGTAGACACTACCCTATGTGAAGACAAAGGCAGAGACTGGACTGGAGTGATATATCTACAAAAACTGCTGGCAGCTACTAGAAGCTGGAGACAGTCATGGAATAGATTCTCCCTCAGAACCTCCTAAAAGAGCCAACTCTGCAGACACCTGGATTTCAGACTTTCTAGTCTTCAGACTGTGACTGAATAAATTTCCGTCATTTTATTTTTCAACATTTTTATTGAAGTATAGTTAATTTAGAATGTTGTGTTCATTTCTGCTGTACAGCAAAGTGATCCAGTTATACATATACATGTACACTCTTTTTTTAATATTCTTTTCCATTATGGTTTATCATAAGATACTAAATAATAGTTTACTGTGCGATATAGCAGGACCATGTTGTTTATCCTTTCCTTATATCAAAGCTTACAGCTGCTAATCCCAGCCTCTTAAGGTGGTGCACAAGTGCTCTAGGGCTTCCCAGGTGGCTCAGTGGTAAAGAATCTGCCTGCCAAGCAGGAGACAAGGGTTTGATCCCTGGGTCAGGATGAGGAGGAGGAAATGGCAACCCACTCCAATATTTGTGCCTGGGAAATCCCACAGACAGAAGAGTCTGGCAGGCTACAGTGCAAAGGGTTGCAAAGAGTCAGACACAACTTAGCGACTAAATGCCACCACCGTAAGTACTCAGAGTACTTTTATATGAAAAATAGTGCATGGAGTCTACCACATTTTCAAATAAACATCTCTATGTGAAAGGCTCAAACATGAATATGTTGAGAAGTTCTACAGTGACTCTGGTACACAATCAGGCACAGGAAACAGTGAAGTAGGCTTTAAAAACTATACAATGATAAAGTAATTATAAGCATTTTTCATTTACTGAAGGACTATAATATAAAGTGTATTATCTAGAAATTAACAAGAGCTCTGTAACATCCAACACAAATCTATGTATATTATAGGTCAGTTCTAAAGTACATAAAGTATTCAAATGTTTTCTAAATGAAAGAAAGATGAAAATATCTTAAATATTGTTTTTGCTTTAATATTCTTTCGCTTAGTGAAAGGCAAAGGAGAAAAAGAAAGATATATCCATTTGAATACAGAGTTCCAAATAATAGCATGGAGAGAAAAGAAAGCCTTCCTCAGTGATCAATGCAAGAGAAATAGAGGAAAACTATAGAATGGAAAAGACTGGAGATCTCTTCAAGAAAATTAGTGATTCCAAGGGAGCATTTCATGCAAAGATGGGCACAATAAAGGACAGAAATGGTATGAACCTAACAGAAGCAGAAGATATTAAGAAGAGGTGGCAAGAATACACGGAACTATACAGAAAAGATCTTGATGACACACATAACCATGATGGTGTGATCACTCACCTAGAGCCAGATATCCTGGAGCGCAAGTCAAGTGGGCCTTAGGAAGCATCACTATGAACAAAGCTAGTGGAGGTGATGGAATTCCATCTGAGCTATTTCAAATCCTAAAAGATGATGCTGTGAAAGTGCACACTCAATACGCCAGCAAATTTGGGAAATTCAGCAGTGGCCACGGGACTGGGAAAGGTCAGTTTTCATTCCAATCCCAAAGAAAGACAATGCCAAAGAATGTTCAAACTGCTGCACAATTGCACTCTTCTCACAAGCAAGAAAAGTAATGGTCAAAATTTCTCCAAGCCAGGCTTCAACAGTATGTGAACTGTGAACTTCCAGATGTTCAAGCTGGATTTAGAAAAGGCAGAGGAACCAGAGATTAAATTGCTAACATCCGCTAGATCATCGAAAAAGCAAGGAAGTTCCACAAAAACTTCTACTTCTGCTTTATTGACTATGCCAAAGCCTTTGACTATGTAGATCACAACAAACTGGAAAATTCTTAAAGAGATGAATACCAGACCACCTGATCTGCCTCCTGAGAAATCTGTATGCAGGTCAAGAAGCAACAGTTAGAACTGGACATGGAACAACAGACTGGTTCCAAATCAGGAAAGGTGTACATCAAGGTTGCATATTGTCACCCTGCTAATTTAACCTATATGCAGAGTATGTCAAGCGAAATGCTGGGCTGAATGAAGCTGGAATCAAGATTGCCGGGAGAGATATCAATAACCTCAGATACGCAGATGATACCACCCTTATGGCAGAAAGTGAAGAAGAACTAAAGAGCCTCTTGAAAGTGAAAGAGGAGAGTGAAAAAGTTGGCTTAAAACTCAACATTCAGAAAACTAAGATCATGGCATCTGGTCCCATCACTTCATGGCAAATAGATGGGGAAACAATGGAAACAGTGACAGACTTTTATTTTCTTGGGCTCCAAAATCACTGCAGATGGTGACTGCAGCCATGAAATTAAAAGACCTCTCCTCCTTGGAAGAAAGGCTATGACCAACCTAGACAGCATATTAAAAAGCAGAGACATTACTTTGCCCTCAAAGGTCCATCTAGTTAATGCTATGGTTTTTTAAATAGTTCTGTATGGATGTGCGAGTTGGACCATAAAAAAAGCTGAGCACCAAAGAATTGATGTTTTTGAATTGTGGTGTTGGAGAAGACTCTTGAGAGTCCCTTGGACTCCCAGGAGATCCAACCAGTTAATACTGAAGGAAATGAGTCTTGAATATTCATTGGAAAAACTGATGCTGAAGCTGAAACTCCACCATTTTGGCCATCTGATGCGAAGAACTAACTCATTGGAAATGACCCTGATGCTGGGAAAGACTGAAGGCAGGAGGAGAAGCGGACGAGAGGATGAGATGGTTAGATGGCATCACCGACTCAACAGACCTAAGTCTGAGCAGGCTTTGGGAGTTGGTGATGGACAGGGAAGCCTCGTGTGCTGTAGTCCATGGGGTCGAAAAGAGTCAGACATGACTGAATGACTCAACTGAACTGAACTGAAATATTGTTTTAAACTATTTCAGTTTCAAAGTGATTATCTCTGTCTAGTATATACAACATTCTGCTAACAAGAATATATGATAAGCCACAACAATAAAAATATATTAAGACTGGACAAACAAACTCTTTGCTTTATATGAGATTACAAAATTTTAAATATTGTTTTCTTTACCTCACATGTCAGATATATAGTTATTTCTTTATTATAAAAGCCTATAATTTGTTTGAAAAAATTTTTAATTATAGTCAAGGACTAAAAATCAGTCCTAAATCTATAATTGGATGAGAAAAGATGTTTAAATGGAGTGCTAAGATCACTTTACTGCTCTTGTAAACAACTATAATGGATAGAGGCTCTTAATCCAAAATAACAAAATGGGCCCTCAAACCAAAATCATATTACAAGGCATACAGTATGATCGACATATTAGTTATATAAAGACTATGGGCTTGAGGAAAATTATGGAAGGGAGTGTTGGCCTACTTTAAAATCAGTTTTTTTCAATTATTTTTTAAGTTACTCCAGCAACCTATTTAAAGACCTACTCACAAATGGTCTCTATCTTTTCATTTTACTAAGACCAGAATACTTCATGTGTATGAAAGTAACAAAAGTATTACTCCATTTAAGGATTTATCTTTAAAAAAAATTTTACATGAATTTTTCCTAATCCAGACCAATGTTTTCTTTACATTATTTTGCATCTTATTTCTTAGAAGCCTTTGGATCCTGCTAATTTCTTTAGCCACTCCTGGTGACTATTCATTGGTTTTGACATGTTGGCAAATGATCTGACGTATTTGGCAATGATTCTCATCAGTTTCACATCTGAATCACCTAGACAGAAGCACTAGTTCATCTTCAGTCCTGAAGTGAAGTGAAAGTTGCTTAGTCTTGTCTGACTCTTTGTGACCCATGGACTACAGCCTGCCAGGCTCCTCTGTACATGGAATTCTCCAGGCCAGAATACTGGAGTGGGTAACTGTTCCTTCTCCAGGGGATCTTTCCAACCCAGGGACTGAACCCAGGTCTCTCACACTGCAGGTGGATTCTTTACCAGCTGAGCCACCATGGAAGCCCTGTGCTACTGAATTAGAATTTGTAACAAGAGAACCTAACTACATATATTTTTTACCCTCACCAGATAATTCTAAGCCCCCATTTAAGCAGCACTACCTCTAACGTATAATTTGACAAAAGGCCCTCATAAGATAATCTAGTACAAACTATATTGTTAAAGTCACAAACCAGGGCTTCCCTGGTGACTCAGTAGTAAAGAACCCACTTCCTGATGCAGGATACACAGGTTCCATCGATCCTTAATCCAGGAGAATCCCACATGCAGCGGAGCAACTGAGCCCGTGTTCGACAACTACTGAGCCTGTGCTCCAGAGCCTGGGAGCCACACTACAGAAGCCCATGCACCCCACATCCTGTGCTCTGCAAAAAAAGAAGCAACGAGAAGCCTGTCCATTGCAACTAGAGTAAGCCCTGCTCGTTTTAACTACAGAAAAGCCCTAGTAGCAACAAAGACCCAGCACAGCCAAAAGTGAATAAATACACAAAAAAAATTTAAAAAGAAAACTAAGACACTTTGTGGTTAAAAAAAAAAAATTTCACAACCCAAACACTATATAATGAACACTAGCAATAATGGAAAACCCTGAAACTCAAAAATTCTTGTTAATTTAGTACCTGTTTTGATACAGTGTAATCCAAACATTCTCTAGGATAGACCAGATTTCTTGATGTCTGTTGGGTTGGGGAGGATAAGAACTGGAGAAAACGGTGATTTCTTGGTTATCAGATTTCATCAGAGAATTATCTTCCTTGCTTTTACCCGGTGTATTTTTTGAAGGATTTTGCTTAAGTTTTGTCTTGACCTGGGGAAATAAGAATTACATAATATGCAGCTAGTCCTTCACTAGTGAGAGAGAAAGAATGCCAATTGTAGATTACAAATGTTCTGCCTTTCTGGGAAGTGCTATTTATTCTTTGTCCTTGATTATGTACAGAATATTACCAGAATAGAATTTTTTCTTTTCCATTTATATGAAACAGTATTTCCAATTTATTTATTACAGAGTATAGAAGTAGAATTCTACTTGTAAGGGATTAAGAAATAAGTAGCAAAGACATGGGAACAATGGTTATAGATTGCTCTTTTAAGAAGTTTGGTAGTTGATGGAAGGAGACAGTGCAGTAAATAGCATGACCAATAAAAGTATTTAAGAATAGATCTGAGCATATTTCTGAACAGTGTGAAAAAGCAATACTATTGATTCAAGTGATATTTTCTTAAAAAAACCTCCCTGGGGGAAAATATTAACTTAGGTGAAAAATATATATGATAGAATGGAAAAGTTTTTAACTATGAGTTTATTGAGTTTTTTGACTTGGCTCGTCTATAACATCTTTGTGAACTTAAATAAAATCACTCCATTTCTCTAGGTTTCCTTTGTTGATAAAAGTATGATTTCAAACATTAGCTTCATGGATTACTAGTTTCATGTTTATCAAATTTTAAAAAAAGGAAATTTCCAAAACTGTGAGTAACAACAATTGATAGTTACTGAGCATTTATTATGTATAGGAATTTTATAAGAACTTTATATCTATTTAGCGCATTTAATCATTACAATTACTCTATGAAGGAGATACTATGATTATCTACGTTTTATAACTGAAGCAAAGAAAGGATAAATAAGTTATACGGGGTCACACAGCTGGTAAGAGGCATGAACAGAATCTAACCTTTAGTAGTCGATGAATGTGGTTATATTCTCTCTCCAACTCATAAAGGTAATATTACCCTTTTATTTCTTTTCAGAAAGGAAGAAAACTGCCTATTTACATTAATTATGAACTTAATAAATACATATGAATGGAAATATGAATTTTGTTTTGAGATAAATGTTTAATCATCACATAATGCTTTTTCTCAGCTCTCAAACAGAAGTGTATGCAACATGCAAATAGACTGCTTTATCAAACACTTACATAGCACTTACTATGTGCTAGGCTCTACAAATATTAATTTAATTCTCATGACAGTTCTAAAGCAGAGATTATTATACTCTTTCTTATAAAAGAAGGGATTAAGGCTCTGAGAGGTTAAACAACCAGAAATTAAAAACACAGCTAGTCAGGATGAGAAGTCTGAGGCACATAAGTCTGAAGTTTATTAAAAAGACTTATTTTAAATATCCTATCATTCTGGAAGAGCAAGTCTTTTTTTATGATGTTAAAAGGTTCATAAGAGAAAAAATATACATCCTTTCCTCTATCCCATTTATATAAAAATCTGGAAAATGACATTACTTAACTTTCCATTTTGGTTTCTCAGAATCAAATGAATAATGAATATTCCTCTTTTCCTGATTTTCTACACTTGGTAAATTAAGATAAGGGTTTTTTTTTTGTTTTTTGTTACAGTTACTATACTTAGATATTCTATTCCTGGAGGTAATCTATTTCTTTTTGTTGTTCAAGTTAGTGACACATAACTAAGTATTCAGGTCATAAATCAAATGCATTCTACAAAATAACTGCTATTGAAAGTGCATTTTAAAAGCCCAAGCTAAATCACAATGTTCACTGACTTAGACAATGAATTGTTTCAAACACGAAAATAAAGCAATACTTGAAAGCTCTAATTGTGGAAATAACACAAGTTGTTTCAAACAATCAGACTAATACTTAATGTTGAGGGAAAAGCACTAAAGAGAATACTAGATTTTTTTGTCCCTTGTCTTCTTGAATCTCTTGCTAATGTGACAACTAGAAAATAAGGATCCAAGAATAAATAACTTACTAAATAACAAGCCAACATGTTTACAAGTAGGCAATATATAACAGGCATACCATTATGCCACAAACAACACTACATTTTAATATCAAACTTTTCATGGAAGAAAACTCCCATCGCTAGGTTTCCAACTGGTAAAAGAATCCTGATATTATTTTTATCTCAATCATTCCTAAGTTTTTTACTCTCAACAATTTTAATTCAAAGGCTGCTAAGACTGTGAGTATCCTAAACTTTCCATCTTGTTCACCATGGTTGTTTCACTAAAGATGGGGTTTTAAGGCTCAGTTCTGTGAGGGAAAGGATAATGTGTTCTTCCCTACACAATTCAGTTATAATACTCAAGCTGCAACTCCTAAATTCCCAGGCCCATTCTTCCCTACTAAAGATTCTAAAAGTCACACTTGCCATTTAAAAAAATAAGTACCTATGTTTTGGTCATCTTAAACCAAAAGATTATTCACCCCTTAATCAATTCTTTCCTCAAGAAATAACATATATTTCCTGTTAGTTTATCAAAAAGATGCTTCTTTTAGTCTTAAGAAAGTTAAATTCTTTCCTCAGTAACTATGACTAAGTTTAGTATCATCTAATCCTTTCATTACTTCATAGGTACTGGGGCCTATGTTACCAGAAAAAAACCACAGAGGAAAACCTGGCCAATTCAATAGCTCAAAGGAAAAAAAGATATCTCACACACACACACACACACACACACACACACACACACACACACATTAGATGAAAGTATCATTGATATCTAACGATGTAATTGTGATGCTGAGTTTTTTGAACTGTTTCAGGCATATAAAGTGACCTGAATTTTCTAGATTTGAAATTAGAAGACTCTAAAAATACAGTATTACTAGGGACAAAACTCACATAGTTATTCTAAAGGGACAAAAAGGCATCAGTGCTAGGCAGACTGCATAAGAATCACATGAAGAGACCTGTTAAAAAATTGATAGGTCAACTGGCAAAGTTTGAATACGGTGTGCAGGTTAGATAATTGGATTATGTCAATATTAATTTCCTGATTACTTATACTAGTTATATAAGATATCCTTACTCATTAGGAAATATATATATGGAAATATTCAGGGGTAGAAGGGGATAATATCTGCAACATACTCTTAACTAGTTCAGAAAAAATATTCTGGATAGGTAAGTAGACTGGTAGGTAGAAGACAGAAAATAATAGAAGCAAATGTGATAAAAGGTTAACATTGGGAAATGGGGGTAAAGGACACATATGAAAATTCTTTATGTTACTCTTGTAATTTTTTTGTAAGTTTGAAATTATTTCAACATAAAACATGAATCAAGAACAAAAACACTTCTGGGCACCACTGACAGAAATTTTACTCAGTAAGGGGCATGGCATCTGCATGCTTAAAAAAATTTCTGAAGTATTTTGATGCATGCTGTGATCCACTCACTGGTCAGGAGCACTGAAAAATGAGTAGTCAAGCAACAATGCATAGTTCTCTTCTATTCATAAATGAAACAATGTGAAATCCCAACAATTGCTGTGACACTGCTTCTGTAGGAGTATGAGTGTTTTATAACTTGTAATAAGGATGGTTCAGTCTCCATTCAATTCACTTAATATTTACTTAATGCTTGTAGCATGTTAGAGTAAGTTAAATGTCTTACCTACTGTTGTCTGATAAATACATTCTTATAACATATATGATTACTCTAAACGTCATTCTAAAGGTATCTTACCTCTGCAAATGTTTGGAGTAGTTTGTTTACTTGAGCAAAGGCCTGTGGAAGAATACCATCATAATTTGACCTTGTACTGAAAGCATGTAGCAAACTTTTAGAATCCTGAAGCAGGAATTTCACTGTTGTAAAATCCACTGCTTTGTTAGCTGGTAACAGAAAATTAAAAAGGAAAAAATATGTAAGAATGAGTATACAACACAAAAATGCTTTTGGAAAATCAATCTAATAATAATTAAGAAATTTAAGGAGAGTACACATTTACATCTACAGGCTCGTAATTTATCTCTCTGATGTAAAAAGCCATAATGAGACTTAGTTTTAGACAAAGTTCTTGGAGTTGATTCTGGCATTCTGTGAAGCTGGCCTTCCATATCCATAAGTTTTCACATGTACAGTTTCTATCAATTATAGATCAAAAGTATTTGGGGGAAAAAAGTTCTATAATGTTCCAAAAAGGAAAACCTGAATTTGCTGTGCACTGGGTACCTATTTACACAGCATTTACATTGTATTAGGTATTTACAAGTAATCTAGAGATGATTCAAGTATATAGGAGAATATGTGTAAGTTATACACAAATACTATGCCATTTTATACAAGGGACTTGAGCATGGAGAATTCTGCTATCCTCAGGGGTCCTGGAACCAATTCCCGGTGGGTACTGAGACTATATTCAGATTCCAAAATTTCCCTCAAAAAGGTCAACCTCAAAGTAAAAGTGAAATGCACAAGTTACTATATACAAAACAGACAAATAACAAGGTCCTACTGTATAGCATAGGAAACTATATTCAATACCTTTCAATAAACCACAATGTAAAGAATATGCATATAAATGTATCTGAATCATTATGCTGTATACCAGAAACTAACATGATATTATAAATCAACTATATTCCAATTATACTTCAATTCTTAAAAATTAAAAGTAAAATGAAAGAATGTTATACTCTTCAGAAGACATAATCACCAAACAAATCTGAGTTAAACTACAGATTTTCAAAACTGAGGTTGTTTGTATACAGACTACTCTTGAGACATCAGAATGTCACATTTTGGTGGTAAGCACTTAAATTATATGCAGTACCTTTCATAATCAACTCAGTTATCATGTAGTGATTTATCTTCAAATTCCATCTCATGAAATATAACACCAGATTTATTGAAAATGTGTTCTCTCTGGACATAATATAATTTCAGCGAAAAATAAACAACTTGGGTTAACAGTGAAAGTGAAGTGAAGTCGCTCAGTCGTGTCCGACTCTTCGCAACTTCATGGACTATAGCCTACCAGGCTCCTCAGTCCATGGGGTTTTCCAGGCAAGAATACTGGAGTGGGTTGCCATTTCCTTCTCCAGGAGATTTCCCCACCCAGTGATCGAACCCCGGTCTCCTGCATTGTAGACAGATGCTTTAATTTTTCCCACTGAAATTAGCAAAGTGAGTTAATCTACAGGTAATAATTTAAAGATGTAACATTTTTGTCTCAAGTAACTAAACTTGCTTACATTAAATTCTCAAACCAATTAGGAGAAGTGGTGACAATAATTTCAAAGATTCAAAGTTATGAACAATGAAGTTAAACAATTTTCTAATGTTACCAAAATTCAGAATAGAAAAAATTATCTTTATTATTAAGATAGAATACTGCATAATAGTTTTCAAAGGTATTTACAATAACCATAGTGCAATGTGTTTGCTTTGTTTTCTTTTAGGTTCATAGCTGTAGAAATTATTCTGAAACACTGGCACTATGAGTTAAAAAAAATAGTTTTTCTGTATAACTTACATAACAAATATTTGCTTGTGAAATACTGAAAGGTTAAATGAAAATAAAAAGTGGATTTTCATAATTAATTACTCAATATTCTGAAATTCTGATCTAATGTGATGGTTACAGCCAAGCTTCTGGCTACCCTTTTATCAAGCAAACAGTGCATCTCCTTACGAAACACTTTCAGTTATTTTTAAAATCAATGACTAGTTCAAATTCCTGTGGGAAAATTAGAGATAAGAGATGCTACAGAGGACAGAAAGGAGGTAAATCTCCTCAGAGCAAGCAGCTGGGCACAACTTCTTTTAATGGTGCTTCTCCAGTGTAGTCTATGTTTGATAGGGCTGAACTCCTTGAATTAATCATTTTATTTCATCTTAAAAGAATTCTTTACTAAAGATCAAGGCAAAAGTATAATGTCAGTGATCAATTCAGTACCCAGACAAAGCATAAAAGAAATCTACAAGGCTGAAATAATTTAATGTTTATATAAGGTCAATAATTATTTAGGTTAAAATTAATATGGACAATGAAGTCAGAAAAAGCTACTACTCATTTTCTACATAATTTCCTATGAATTGATCTAAAGCGACATGCTTGGTAGGTACAGTAAGTTAAGCACACGTAAAATTCAACAGCTGTGGATACTATTAACAGATTATAAACAAAATTACCTGTAATTTTTTTCTAATTCAAAATTATTTTAGATTAGAGCAGAAGGCATTTTTATAATTCTATTACATATCATTCACAAGTCAGTAAACATTAGGCATTGGATTCTTCTAGATCAAAGATCAATAAATTATGATTACACAATAATCCTCCAGATGAGTTTTTAACAAAAGGAGTGGTCATATCTCTTCACTTCTCATTATTAGAGAAAAATAGAACTACTGACTTATAAGCTCCATATAAACACAAAAAAACTGCCCAGCCCTGGAAAACAGACAAATGGAAGATGGCAACTAGATATCCCAGTTTTGAAACCAAATCTTATTTAAGATCACACATGGTTTATGGACTTCCTCTTTTGACAGAAGCAATGAAATTATGTCCCTAGTAAAACATATGAACACTGTTTCTATATATCTTTTAAAATGCTTTGAAAACATGTCCAATATGTCATTCCTTAATAATAATATCCCTAATAAATATTTTCTAGTTAAAGTCAATGCCTGGAAAGTGTATCTTTATTTTAAAAATCAGTAACTTTAAAAAATAAATATTCATGCAACACCTACTACATATATGCCATAAAGTATTGATTAGGAACTTTAAGTTCCCTGGGGAAATTTATAAAGATATAAAACATTTTCAGAGCTTACACTTCAGGGGAAAAGAGAAGTGGTATATCCGTCATAGAATGTTTTTGTTTTATCTTAGTTGCCAGGAAGCTTAGTGCTAAAATCTGTGTTTAAGTGCTGCAATAATTGTTTGCACATGTTTTATAGTAAAACTATCTCTTTTATTCTTCTTCATTACCTGGCTCTTGTATCTTTAAGCCTAACTTAAACCCTCTTGTACTCACGTGGTCATTTAAAGGCCCATCTATACTCAGTTATTTTTAAAAAATAGACAGAATATAATTAATACATAAAATGATCACTTTATGTTAGGAAGATCTAACTGAACATCCTAATAACGGTTTATACTTTCCTTTTTAAAGGTACAGCAAAAGAAATGGAGTTGTTCCCTCTGGACAAAACATTTAATCTCTCAAAGCTAGTTCCCTTAATGATAAAACACAGACTTTAATAATATTGATTTAGTTGCTAAGTCATGTCTGACTCTTTTGCGACCCCATAAACTGTAGCCCACCATTAGATTGGTGCTTTTCACATCTTCCGCTTCTTAGCAGAAAAACTTTTTCTTTTTTAACCACACACAGAATCTCTCTACATAAATAAATAAAAGAAAGCTGAATGGCTAAAGTTGGGGTTGAAGGCCAAAGGCCCACTATTATCAGGCTCCCCATCAACCTTTCCACCCCTAATCTCTGGCAACTCCAGAAGCACTTCAAGAAGGTTCTGCGTGATACAGTTTAAGAACTACCAACTAAGTGGTTGATTCTAGTCTCTTGTGGTTCTAAAATTCATTATGCACCAAAGCCAAAGGATTCCTATCCTTAACCATGTATTTTAAGTACAAATCTTGATAAACTGTTTGAACATCAAAAATGATACAATGAACAGTCACAATCTCTGTGAACTCCATCCATTCATCTAGCTGTCATAAATTTCCTTAAGAAATTAAAAATGTAAATGGTTAAGAACTAACTGAAAACTTTTTTATTAATTCATCTTCACATTCCATGGAATATATCTATTATTCTGACTTTAATATAACACTTCCAAAGACAAAATGAAAGATTCAAACCTTTACAGAGATTTTCATATAGACTCTCAATGGTTAACAGCAAGTTCTTTTCCATAACTAATCCAAATACAGCCAACCAATGTTTTCTAAAGCACTGTAATAAATGTATTAGAGTCCATGGAGGTTTCAAGTACAGCATCTAGAGAAAAATAGCATTATTGATGTATTTATTATTCTGTTATTTAAAAGTACCTATTTAGGAATTCCTACATAGATTTCTAGGCAAAACATAATTGAATTCTTCTTAAACTAAAAGATGTTTTATTAAAAGCCAGTCACAATCTTAAAACACCTATCCTACTGAAAACTGCTTTTATAAAATTCACATTAGTATTAATACTTATAGTTTCAGAAACTATGTGTGCCAAAAGAAAGCATAGTTTTAATCAGAAACTCTACAGTTCTATTCAGCAAAAGTTGTCATCTTCCTTTCAACATGGTCATTTCTACAACAAAATCAATCTAATTTCCTAAAACTAGAGAAAAACATCTATACAGAAAAAAATTTTCAACTATAATTGACACTTGCTACACTCCTATAAAGATATGTTTATAAAGAAAACTCATCATTAAGTACTACAAGATGTCAGTACATCCTTTCTTCAATCATTCATATGCAATCACTTTATTAGACTCTATTATGAAATCTAATTTACGTCAACCTTCCTAGAAGGATCTGATCGTTCTTCAACATCTTGGTTTAACACTTGATGATATAGTCAAGCCACACTGACAAATATTAGAATCTCACTGAATATCTGGGATAGATACAATTGATAGGGAATAAACTTCCTCCTAATGATAAATGTGAATAGCAAACAAACATTAAACTAAGAAGGTCACTATTCCCAAATGTGATGTTTACTTATTACAGAAAAGATGTGAATCTAAAGAAAATTCAAAGTATTTTACTAATACCAAATTTACACTCTGATTCTCAAACTTACATCACATAAGGCACAATATACACTTCTTTTTCTGAGTACATGTTGCTAAGTACATATTCCTTATACTAGACATTTTGACTCAAATAAACTAAAAATGAGACATTTTTTTTCAAGTTAAGCTCCATGGAGGAAATGTGTCTGACAAATGGTAGACACACAATAAATATTTGTTCACTGAAAAAATGAATGATAAAAAATAGTCCTAATCTTTAGGAAATGTCCATCAGTTAGTTTTTAAAGTTATTCCAAAAACTTCAAGAAAAATATTAATGTGATATCAATTATTACAATCAAGCTTATATATTTTATACAAATAGTACTTCTTAAAATAAGGCAACAAATCTTTAGCAATAAAAAAGAAATCTTTAACTAAGTGTTCAAATAATCACCTCCATCCAAAGGTTTCCAAAAGCAAATTTCATTTCTGTTTCTAATATTGAAGATAAAGCTGTTCCAAGAGATCTTTCGAGATCAGATACAATGCTTTCAAGTAGAACGGGCAGTCCAGAGTTTGTAGATTCTTCCTCACAGCTCTCCTCCAAAGGTGTTGTTTCTTCAAAACAAATAGTTACAAGCTTTATTTAGGACATTAATAGTAAATATTTTACATATACAATTAGTATTTGGCCATAAATAATAAACATTTAATGTATATAATTAGTATTTGAATCTAGAGAACAAATGAATATTTTTAAAACAAGATTTTGGGGAGTTCCCTGGTGGGCTACTAGTTAGGATCCAGGCTTTCACTTGCCCTGGCCCTGGTTCGATCCCTGGTCAGGGAACTCCTGCAAGCCACGTGGCATGGCCAAAAATAAATAAATAAAGAGTATTTAGAAATATTTAGTATAGCTGTTTTAGATGCAATACCTATTACATTAGTAAAAGTATTTAGAAATATTTAGTATAGCTGTTTTAGATGCAATACCTATTACATTAGTAAATGCTTCTTGACAAAAGGCAATGAAATGTTTTTACTAAAATAGAAATTTGAAAGAAAAAAAGAAATTTGAGAAATGTATATATTTTAACCTTTCATTATTTAAAAAATTAAAAATTAAAATAATTCTTTACATCTGTTAATATTTATAATAGAAAACCAAGAACTATGGATCAAAATGTGTTTACTTCCAAAAATCATAAACATAACTCACATCAATAAATTGTCTTGAAAAGACTAGAATCTCTGACTTAACTACCTATATACCTTCACCTTCTAATATTAGTTTTGATTATTTTCATTTATATTATTTCATTATAATTACTATTTTGACACCTGCAAACTGTAATTTCTTTATGGCAAAATTCAAAATATTAAGGGGATTATCTCTATGAATATGAAGTAAAAATTTAAAATGTCAGTAATACAATGAGCAAATCAAAAGCATATTTCCCTTAAAAAACTATAAACTAGAATATTCTGTAACTGCCTCCAAAGGCCATTTAGAATATCATGACAAAGGAAATTTTATTACCAAAAAAGTCAAATAAGCAGCAAATAAGTAGCATATATTCAAATATGAATATATGAAGCATATGCATATGCTATTCAAGACTTCAATAATTATTTTTCCCTCACAAGGAAATGGTGAGATGTTTTTAAATAATATGTATATTAGTTTAAATTTAAAAACACTACTACTAGAGTCCCTCAAGTCTCTCTGTTACTGTTTTACTATGTTAATAGAAAGTTATGAATATGAAACTAATTTTAAGAATAAATTATTTTCCCTACCTCAAATGGATATTTCTTATAGCTACTATTAATTTAAAAGGTATCCTTTGTGAAAGAAAAAATAGGATGCACATGGTGATTACAAATATATAAAAATGTATATGAGTGTACAGACAAAAATTCAAATTAGTTTGTAAAAGTATGAGACCCGAACCACGCAGTGTCCGGTGCAGCCGCGGAAATGCAGCACTAGTGTCGTGGAGCCTGTCGTTAGGTATGTCAGGCGTGATCTGCACTCCAGTGCAAGCCTAACTTGTACAGGGCCAGTGGCACAATGGATAACGCATCTAACTACGGATCAGAAGATTCTAGGTTCGATGCCTGGCTGCCTCGGGGTATACTTTTTGTCATGTCTGGGCTTGATGTTAACAGGGTGTCCTTAGAAAGGACTCTGGTGAGAAGGGTAAATGTCTCAAATCTTAAAAAAAAAAAAAAAATATATATATATAGAAGGCAATAGTGTATGCTTTTTCTTGGATCACCATTATAATATTCATTCATTTCTACCATTTATGTGCCAGCAAATACTCCAAACAATGCTTCTTTAAATGTACAAAATAAAAATTTACTATTAATTCCAACTGTTGTCAATATTCTTAGTACACAAAATAAGATATACTTCTAATTATTTGTAGTAAGAATACTACCTGCTTTCAATTGTTGTTTAGATATACAAGGCTGATGACATACATCTGTGTTCAGAGATAAGTTTAATAACTCTGCACTCAATTCTTCTTTACTGAGTGACTTCACACCACTTATTAGGCCTTTGTTTCTTAAATTTCTATCATCCCTAGGTTGGATTAGGAGGAAAAAATATTTTATTTTTTATAAGACAAATCACATGGCAACTAAAATCACATGGAATCTAATCAGAGGCTGATGATTCTCAGTACATATATTAACAAAGGATAATTTTTTAATGCAGAAGATAAATTATCATACACTAGAGTCATATCATCTTAGCTTTTGAGAATAATTATTATAATTATTTTGTTACATATTGTTATTATTGTTACATAGTGAATGTTTTCCTGGAACTATGCTAAGCGCTTTACATATATATCAATCCATTTAATTCTCACAACAGACTTCTTAGGTAGGAGTGGTACTAATTTTTATCCCCATTTCACACATAAGAAACTGAAGTATAAAAAGGTTAAGTAACTTGTCCAAAGTTATACCCGGTAAGTGGGAGGTGGATTTGAACACAAGAATACGATCATCCCAAGAAAAATAAACATTAAGAGCCATAATAAAATAAATGATTTACACCCGGTAGGCAATTACAAATTTATTTAGAGTGGGCCTAAGACAAATGATGTGAATTTGCCATATGCTGAAAGAAGCCAGGATGATTAGAAATAGTGGATAAGACCAGTTTAAGTGGCTACAGATAAAGTCAAGGACATTAATAAATGAAAAGAGATTTAACGGCTTCAATGCAGAAATGACATCAGATCTGTGTTTAACAAATTGTTGTTCTTGAGACTAGTAGGCTTCCAGCTTCTGTTAATGGCAAAGTAGCTTGGTCAGACTAATTTCCCATAGAATTAGAAAATTTAGACCAAAAACAACAACAAAAAAGGCAACAAAACAAAACCTATTTGAAGGCACTAAAGAGCAATATAATGAAGGTAGAAGGTGGAGGGGAATCTACACTCAAGACACAGACACTGCAAAGGTTAAGAGCACACTTTTCTATCTTTTTGCCTGAGGGCATTCCCCAACTCATCAATGCTTCAGGACAGAAAGTCAGAGCCTTTGTGGCTTGAAATGTCAGAAGGCAATGTTAGGTAGCACAGGCCAAAACATACAGACAGTTAAGGGGGAAACTAAAGAAGGCAGGAAATCACAGAGTTGAGTCTTAAAATCTGCATATAAATTCAACCCAGAAAAAGAGCAATATACTTCCAAGAGACAAAGTAATCAACAGAACCAGACTCAGATATGACACAGACAGACAGTTGAAGCTATCTGACAAGAAATTTTAAAGAATTTAGATTAACGTGTTAAAGGCTCTAATGGAAAAGGTGCACGCATGCGTGCTAAGTCTCTTCAGTCGTGTCCAACTCTGTCACTTTACGCGTTGTAGCCTGCCAGGCTCCTCTGTCCATGGGATTCTCCAGGCAAGAATACTGGAGTAGGTTGTCAAGCCCTCCTCCAGGGGATCTTCCCCACCCAGGGATCGAACCCATATCTCTTACAGCTCCTGCTTTGGCAGGTGGGTTCTTTACCATTAGCGCCACCTGGGAAGCTCAACAAAAAAGGTGAACAGCATGTAAAATCAGAAAGAAATTAAAAATGCCTTCAATAAGCTCCTCAGTAGACTCAACACAGGTGAGGAAAGACCAAACGTTAAGACACGTCAAAAGAAATTACCCAAACTGAAACAAAAGAGAAGAAAATGTTAAAAATATATATATAAGAGCTGTTGGACAATATCAAATAGTCAGATATACAGGCATGTATTAGCTGTCTATTGGGTGTGTAACAATTTATCCCCAAAACTTAGTAGTGTGAAAAAAACATTTATTATCTCACACAGTTTCTAAAAGTCAGGGATCTGTGAGCAGCTTGACTGAATGGTTCTGGCTCAGGGTATCTCACAAGGTTGAAGCATACTATTCCCCAGTGTTGCAGTCACCTCATGATTTAATTGGTGCTCATTCATGTAGCTGTTGGTAGGGCTTAGCCCTTCACTGGCCTTTGGCTTGAGGCTTCAGTTTCTCACCATGTGGGCATCTCCACAGAGTTATTCACAGCATGGAGTTTACTTCCCCAGAACAAGTGATCCAAAAGAAAGAAACAAGAGTATGCCCAAAAAGGAAGTGCCAGTCTCTCATAAACTAATCTTAGAAGTGACATACCATCACTTCTGATGCATGCTATCTGTCACACAGACAACCAACCCTGGTACAATGTAGGAGAGGACTGCACAGGGAATTAACACTGAGAGGCATAGGAGTTCCCCGGTGGTCCAGTGGTTAGGACTCTGCACTTCCATTGCAGAGGGCCTGGGTTTGACTCCTGATTGGGTAACTAAGATCTTGCAAGTGATACAGTGCAGCCAAAAAACAAAAACAAAAAGATACCAAGAGGCAAGAAATCACTGGAATCATCTTGGAGGCTGACTACTACAATGTATTAATACATTAATTCTGTAATACCAGAAGGAGAAAAGAGGGAATGGGGCAGAAGAAATATTAAATATTTAAAGAAATAATGGCTGAGAATTTTCCAAAACTAAAAAATGAACACCAAACCATAGATCCAAGAAGCTCAGAGAACATCAAGCAGAATAATTTCCTCTCCTCTACCACAAGAATACAGGTTTCCCAGGTGGCTCAGTGGTAAAGAATCTACCTGTCAATGCAGGAGACACAGGTTCAATACCTGGGTTGGGAAGATACCCTGGAGGAGGAAATGGCAACTCACTCCAGTATTCATGACTGGAAAATCCCATGGACAGAGGAACCAGGCAGGCTACAATCCATGGGCTCACAAGGGGTTGGACATGTCTGAGCAACTGAGCATGCCTGCTTGGATCACAAACATACACACAAACACGTGGTACATCTGATAAAGACTGCTAAAAACAAACTGCTAAAAAAAAAGACAAAGAAAAAATCTTGAAAGCAATGAGAGGGAAAAAAAAAGACCAAAAGAACATTACACACAGAGGAAGAAAATATTTATAGCAGACTTCTCATCAAAAATCAAACAAGTTAGAAGAAAATGGAGTGATACCTTTAAAATACTCAAAGAAACAGAAAAAACAAATCAACCCAGAATTGCATATCCAGTAAAAATATCCTTCAGAAATAAATGAGAAATAAACACACTGTCAGACAAACAAAACCAGAAAATTCACTGCCAACATACTGACACATGTAAAAGTTGTTTAGGCAAAAGGAATATGACCAGAAATCTGGCACCAGACAGAAACTTGGATTCAAAAAAAGAAATAAAGAATGCTAAAAATGGAATGCAAGATAAAAACATTCACTTTCTTATTTTTAATTCCTTTAAATGGTAAATGGATGAAGCAAAAATATTACAAAGTACTGTGCTATTGTTTCTGTAAAAGTAAAATATATAATAATGATAGCAAAATGGATGGGGGGAGAAATTCAAAGTATATTAAAATAGTTATACTACACATGAAGCAATATAGTGTTATTTAAAGACAGACTTTGATCAAGTAAAGATGTATATTATGAACACTAAGGCAACCATTATAAAGTTTTTTTTCAAAAAGGTACAAAGTCAATAATGGAGATAAAATGGCACCACAGTTAATCCAAGAAAAAAAAAGGAAAAGGAAGAAAAGAATAGCTGAACAAATAAAAAATAATTAGCAAAATGGTAGATTCTGATCGGACCAATTAAATGTGAACAGTAGAAACTCACCAATTAGACAGAAATTGTCAGAATGGAAAAAAGAAAAGTATCAATTATATGCTATCTACAAAATACTTTAATATAAAGATATAGATAGGTTAAAAGTAAATGGATAAAAAAGATATATATTATAAATACAAAGCAAACAACATTGGAATAGTAATATTAATACTAAACAAAGGAAACTTCAGAATTAGGAATATTATCAGGAACAAAAAATGAGATTAGATAATAAGAAAGGTGTCAATTCTCCAAGAAGACTATCCTAAACGTGTACGCCTCTGACAACAGAGCTTCATAATTCACGAAGTAAAACAAACAGAATGGAAAGGAGAAGCAAACAAATCAATAAATTACAGTTGGGAAATTCAAGACTCCTCTCTCAGTAATCATAAAATAAGCAGACAGATAATTATTAATATTAAGGTTATAGAAGACCTAAACAACACTATCAACAAACTTGACCTATATGAAATTTATAGAATATGCAAGCCACAAGAGCAGAATAAATTCTTCTTAAGAGCACATAAAACATTCACTAAGTTAAGACTTTTTTCATGGCCACAAAAACAAGTTTAACAAATTTAAAGGAACAGAAATCATATAAATTATGTTCTCAAGTCATATAACAGAATTAAAGTATAATCAATAACAAGAAGATAACTGGAAAATTTGCAAATATTTGGAGTTAATTGCACCAAATATCTAAAAAACCTATAGGTCAAAAGGAAATCAAAAGGGAAATTATAAAAGATTATTTTCTTTATTTTTTGGCTGCACCACATGGCTTGCAGGATTAGCTCCCTTACCAGGGATCAAACCCCAGCCCCAACTGGGAAAGCACTGAGTGTTAACTACTAGATCAGACCACCAGGAATGCAAATTATAAAGCATATTAAATTGAATTTTTAAAAAAATGTATCAAAATTTGTGAAATGCAGCTAAGGCAGTGCTTAAAGGGAAATTTACAGAAGTCTCAAATAAATTATCTTAGCTTCCACCTTAAGGAACTAGAAAAAGGGCACAAAACGGGCATGAGCGCATTTTCTGGGGTAATGGAAGTGTTCTGTGTATCAAGAGGGACATGGGGCTACAACCAGGGTATCCATTGTCACACTGTATAGTTAAGATTTGGGCATTTTAACATTATACAGCTTGCCTCAACATAAAAAGAACTGTATAAAAATTATCATATTGTAGCACAGGGAGTTAAATAAGTACGGTGACAATATACAGCCTTGACGTACCCCTTTTCCTATTTGGAACCAGTCTGTTGTTCCATGTCCAGTTCTAACTGTTGCTTCCTGACCTGCATACAGGTTTCTCAAGAGGCAGGTCAGGTGGTCTGGTATGCCCATCTCTTTCAGAATTTTCCACAGTTTATTGTGATCCACACAGTCAAAGGCTTTGGCATAGTCAATAAAGCAGAAATAGATGGCTTAAAGCTCAACATTCAGAAAACTAAGATCACGGCATCCGGTCCCATCACTTCATGGGAAATAGTTGGGGAAACAGTAGCTGACTTTATTTTTCTGGGCTCCAAAATCACTGCAGATGGTGATTGCAGCCATGAAATTAAAAGATGCTTACTCCTTGGAAGGAAAGTTATGACCAACCTAGATAGCATATGAAAAAGCAGAGACATGACTTTGTCAACAAAGGTCCGTCTAGCCAAGGCTGTGGTTTTTCCAGTGGTCATGTATGGATGTGAGAGCTGGACTATAAAGAAAGCTGAGCGCCGAAGAATTGATGCTTTTGAACTGTGGTGTTGGAGAAGACTCTTGAGAGTCCCTTGGACAGCAAGGAGATCCAACCAGTCCATCCTAAAGGAGATCAGTCCTGGTTGTTCATTGGAAGGACTGATGTTGAAGCTGAAACTCCAATACTTTGGCCACCTCATGCGAAGAGCTGACTCACTGGAAAAGACCCTAATGCTGGGAAAGATTGAGGGCAGGAGGAGAAGGGGACAACAGAGGATGAGATGGTTGGATGGCATCACCAACTCGATGGACATGGGTTTGGGTGGACTCCGGGAGTTGGTGATGGACAAGGAGGCCTGGCTGCTGCGGTTCATGGGGTCACAAAGAGTCAGACACAACTGAGCGACTGAACTGAACTGAGCACAGGGAGTAGATGGAAATATAAGGTAATAGAACTGTAGAAACTTGATAATTATTGTAGGTGGGTACTTAGAAGTTGATTAACTCTTCTTCACTTTGAAAGTTGTTGAAATTCTTCATAACAAAACTTTTTAAAAATTAAAAATACCATTATTACTTTTTTGAAAAATAAATGAAGGAGAATATAGAAGTAGAAAGCATAATGGGTCTTAGAGAAGAAAAGGAAGAGAAAAAATAACATCACTTGAGGTAGGATGGTGGCAGAGTAGGTAAAGAAAAGAAGACCACACAAGACCTGCTATTTGCCTGACTAAAGATTATGAAGGAAAGGCAGAAATAAAAAATGTCTCCGAGGTTTCTGGCTTCAGCAAAATGGGTAGAAGATGGCCTTTTTTATTCAAATGGAGAACAGTTTAGAAGGAAAGATCAGGAGTTCATTTTTGGAGATGGCAGATTTCAGATGTCAATGAGACATCCAAACAGATATTAAATAAGTAGATGAATATATTAGTCTAGAGTTTAGAAGAGAGATGTGGACTGGAAATATTAAGTGGAGGTTGATGGCCCATACTTAAGATTAAAAATATGAGTAAGGTGGAGGCGGGGCTAAGATGGCGGAGGAATAGGACAGGGAGACCACTCTCTCCTCCACAAATTTATCGAAAGAACATCTGAACGCTGAGCAAACTTCACGAAACTACTTCTGAAGGCTGGCAGAGGACGTCAGGTTTCCACAAAGACAGCGCATTATCTTCAAAAGAGGTAGGAGAAATTATAAAAGATAAAAAGAGAGACAAAAGAGTTAGGGACGGAGACCCGTCCCAGGGAGGGAGTGGTAAAAGAGGAGAAATTTCCAAGCACCAGGAAACCCTCTCACCGGCAGGTGTGGGGAAAGATTTCTTATCTCGGAGGGCAACGTAACTGGGAGGAAAAAATAAATAAAACCCACAGATTACGTGCCTAAAGCAACTCCCAGCAAGGAACCCCAGACGCTCGCATCATCCGCCACCAGCAAGTGGGGGCTGAACGGAGAGGAGCGGGCGGCACTGCCTAGGGTAAGGACCAGGCCCGAGTGCCCTGAGGGCAATCTGAGGGAGCTAACATGAGATAGTAACCTAAACTGTGGGACAGCCAGAGAGAGAGAACTATCCCGCAAAAAGCCCAACTCTAAGGCACTGCCGGCCCGCTCACAGAACAAAGCACTGAGCGATACCAGAGGAGAGCTAGCCGGCTGCGAACCGCCCCATCCCCCGCCGGACACAGCAGGCAGGCGGGGCCAGCCAGAGCCGGAAAGGGGCAAACTCGGCCCCAGAGAGGGCACCCCCTACCAAACTGCAAACAGGCTCCCAGTTTCTAAGCAAAGACTGCCTGAGATCCCGGAGGGTCGACAGCCACCGGGAGGGTCGCAGTCAGAGACCAGCTCCCCAGAACCGACACAAAGCACACCGGAGCCGGGCGCGCCCGTAAACCGAGGCGGGGACCAGGGAGGTGATAAGCCGCACCGCCCCAACAGGGGAGAGTGCGCTCGCCAAACTCCTGGCCGCCTGAGCAGCTCCGACCGGGAACGGCACAAGCCGCGGGCGAAACCGAGTCTGCGCCTTTGTGGAGTAACCGGGAGCCTGAACCTGAGCGGCTTAGACCTGGGAAGTGCACGCATCTCAGGGCCCACTCCCCGGCTGAGTAACCTGAAGCCTGAGCAGGGTAGACGGGGAAAGCACACACGCCGTGAGCGGGGGCGAACCCAGTGCGGCCGAGACACTGCGAGCTCACCACACACACGCCAGGTTTGCAGTGTTCCTTCCTCCCCACAGCACGATTGAACAAGCGAACCTAAAGAGACCACCTCCACCCCTTTCTTGCAGGGTGGAAATTAGATACTGAAGAGATCTCCAAACAGAAGCCAAATAAACAGAGGGAAGCGCTTTGGAAGGGACAGGCCAACAGATTAAAATCCCTGTAGTTAATACCGACTGCATTGAAAAGGACCTATAGATCTTGAAAAGTATAAGCAGGAATAAGGATCTATCTAAAACTGAGCAGACCCCACACTGCTCACAACAGCTCCAGAGAAAGTCCGGGATATATATTTTTTTACTATTATTATTATTTTTTTAAATTTTTTTTTAAATTAAAAAAAAATTTTTTTTTCTCTTCTTTCCTTTTTCTTCAAGTCCTCTATTACACCTTTAACTTTCATTTTCATAACCAACTATTAACTTGCAAAAACAAAAAAAAACCCTATTTTTGAAGCAAACTACATACATATATCTTATACCTTTTGTGTTTTTTTTTACTGTTTTTTTCCTGTTTTACTTTTTTTACTGTTTCTTTTTTTACTGTTTTACTGTTTTACTGTTTTTTTTCTTTTTACACTGTTTCCTTTTTTCTTTTTTTTTTATATTGTAAGTTTTATAAGAGTCTAACCTCTACTCTAGATTTTTAATCTTTGTTTTACATATTTGATATCAATTTTGTACATTTAAGAACCCAATCTTTAGGACCCATTTTTACTCAGGAGTGTGATCACTGGCCTGATTACTCTCTCCCCCTATTGATGCTCTTTCTTCTCCCCCAGGGAACCTCTATCTCCCACCCTCCTCCTTCTCTTCTCAACCCAATTCTGTGAATCTCTGAGGGTGTTCTGGGTACCGGAGAACACTTCAGGAACAGGATACTGCCCAGATCTCTCTCTCCCCTCTTGATTCCTCCCTTTCTACTCATGCTCACCTCTATTACCTTCCTCCCCCCTCTCTATGTATCTCTGTGAACCACTCTGAGGGTTCCAAACTGTGGAAAGCACAGAGGGAAGTGCTTACTGGCTAGATTGCTCTCTCCACATTTGAATTCCCCTCTTCCCCTCCTGGTCACCTCAACCCCCCCCCCCCACCTCATCTCTCCATGTAACTCAGTGAACCTTTCTGGGTATCCCTCACTGTGGAGAATCTTTTCACCATTAACCTAAAAGTTTTATTATTGATGCTGTATGGAAGGAGAAGTCTTGAGGCTACTGCAAGAATAAGACTGAAAGCCAGGGGAAACATTAATTAATAAGAGACCATCCAATAGCCTCCACATATACACTGAAACCAAGCTCCACCCAAGAGCCAATAAGTTCCAGAGCAAGACATACCACGCAAATTCTCCAGCAACGCAGGAACATAGCCCTGAGCATCAATATACAGGCTGCCCAGAGGCACACCAAATCCATAGACATCTCAAAAATTAATACTGGTCACTCCATTGCACTCTAGAGAGCAGAAATCCAGCTCCACCCACCAGAACACCGGCACAAGCTCCCCCAACCAGGAAGCCTTGACAAGCCACCTGTCCAACCCCAACCACAGTGAGGAACCTCCACAATAAAGAGGAACTTCATACTACCAGAATACAGAAGGGCCACGCCTAACACAGCAATCTAAACAAGATGAAAAGGCAGAGAAATACTCAGCAAGTAAAGGAAAATGAGAAATGCCCACAAAACCAAACAAAAGAGGAAGAGATAGGGAATCTATCTGAAAAAGAATTTAGAATAAGGATAATAAAAATGATCCAAAATCTTGAAAGCAAAATGGAGTTACAGATAAATAGCCTGGAGACAAAGATTGAGAAGATGCAAGAAATGTTTATCAAGGACTTAGAAGAAATAAAAAGGAGTCAATATAGAATGAATAATGAAATAAAGGAGATAAAAGACACTCTGGAGGGAACCAACAGTAGAATAACGGATGCAGAAGATAGGATAAGTGAGGTAGAAGATAGAATGATGGAAATAAACGAAGCAGAGAGGAAAAAAGAAAAAAGAATCAAAAGAAATGAGGAAAACCTCAGGGACCTCTGGGACAATATGAAACGCCCCAACATTCGAATCATAGGAGTCCCAGAAGAAGAAGATAAAAGGAAAGGCCATGAAAAAATACTCGAGGAGATAATAGTTGAAAATTTCCCTAAAATGTGGAAAGAAATAGTCACAGAAGTCCAAGAAACCCAGAGAGTTCCAAACAGGATAAACCCAAGGCGAAACACCCCAAGACACATATTAATCAAATTAACAAAGATCAAACACAAAGAACAAATATTAAAAGCAGCAAGGGAAAAACAACAAATAACACACAAGGGGATCCCCATAAGGATAACAGCTGATCTTTCAATAGAAACCCTTCAGGCTAGAAGGGAATGGCAGGACATACTTAAAGTAATGAAAGAGAATAATCTACAACCCAGATTACTGTACCCAGCAAGGATCTCATTCAGATATGAAGGAGAATTCAAAAGCTTTACAGACAAGCAAGAGCTGAGGGAATTCAGCACCACCAAACCAGCTCTCCAACAAATGCTAAAGGATCTTCTCTAAACAGGAAACACAGAAAGGATGTTTCAACACGAACTCAAAACAACAAAGTAAATGGCAACGGGATCATACTTATCAATAATTACCTTAAATGTAAATGGGTTGAATGCCCCAACCAAAAGACAAAGAAGGCTTGCTGAATGGATACAAAACAAGACCCCTATATATGCTGTCTACAAGAGACCCACCTCAAAACTAGGGACACACACAGGCTGAAAGTGAAGGGATGGAAAAACATATTTCATGCAAACGGAGACCAAAAGAAAGCAGGAGTCGCAATACTCATTTCAGATAAAATAGACTTTAAAATAAAGGATGTGAAAAGGGACAAAGAAGGACACTACATAAAGATCAAAGGATCAATCCAAGAAGAAGACGTAACAATCATAAATATATATGCACCCAACATAGGAGCACCACAATATATAAAACAAATACTAACAAGTATGAAAGGGGAAATTAACAATAACACAATAATAGTGGGAGACTTTAATACTCCACTCACGCATATGGATAGATCAACTAAACAAAAAATTAACAAGGAAACACAAACTTTAAATGATACAATAGACAAATTAGATTTAATTGATATTTACAGGACTTTCCACCCCAAAACAATCAATTTTACCTTTTTCTCAAGTGCACATGGAACTTTCTCCAGGATAGATCACATCCTGGGCCATAAATCTAGCCTTGGTAAATTCAAAAAAAATGAAATCATCCCAGTCATCTTCTCTGACCACAATGCAGTAAGATTAGACCTCAATTACAGGAAAAAAACTATTAAAAATTCCAACATATGGAGGCTAAACAACACGCTTCTGAATAACCAACAAATCACAGAAGAAATCAAAAAAGAAATAAAATTATGCATAGAAACGAATGAAAATGAAAACACAACAACCCAAAATCTATGGGACACTGTAAAAGCAATACTAAGGGGAAGGTTCATAGCAATACAGGCGTACCTCAAGAAACAAGAAAAAAATCAAATAAATCAACTAACTCTACACCTAAAGCAACTAGAGAAGGAAGAAATGAAGAACCCCAGGGTCAGTAGAAGGAAAGAAATCTTAAAAATTAGGGCAGAAATAAATGCAAAAGAAACAAAAGAGACCATAGAAAAAATCAACAAAACTAAAAGCTGGTTTTTCGAGAAGATAAACAAAATTGACAAGCCATTAGCCAGACTCATCAAGAAACAAAGGGAGAAGAATCAGATCAACAAAATTAGAAATGAAAATGGAGAGATCACAACAGACTCCACAGAAATACAAAGGATCATAAGAGACTACTACCAACAGCTATATGCCAATAAAATGGACAACTTGGAAGAAATGGACAAATTCTTAGAAAAGTATAACTTTCGAAAACTGAACCAGGAAGAAATAGAAGATCTTAACAGACCCATCACAAGCACGGAAATCGAAACTGTAATCAGAAATCTTCCAGCAAACAAAAGCCCAGGACCAGACGGCTTCACAGCGGAATTCCACCAAAACTTTAGAGAAGAGCTAACACCTATCCTACTCAAACTCTTCCACAAAATTGCAGAAGATGGTAAACTTCCAAACTCATTCTATGAGGCCACCATCACCCTAATTCCAAAACCAGACAAAGATGTCACAAAAAAGGAAAACTACAGGCCAATATCACTGATGAACATAGATGCAAAAATCCTTAATAAAATTCTAGCAAACAGAATCCAACATCATATTAAAAAGATCATACATCATGACCAAGTGGGCTTTATCCCACGAATGCAAGGTTTTTTTAACATCCGCAAATCAATCAATGTAATACACCACATTAACAAATTGAAAGAAAAAAACCATATGGTTATCTCAATAGATGCAGAAAAAGCCTTTGACAAAATTCAGCATCCATTTATGATAAAAACCCTCCAGAAAGCAGGAATAGAAGGAACATATCTCAACATAATAAAAGCTATATATGACAAACCCACAGCAAACATTATCCTCAATGGTGAAAAATTGAAAGCATTTCCCCTAAAGTCAGGAACAAGGCAAGGATGCCCACTTTCACCACTACTATTCAACATAGTTTTGGAAGTTTTGGCTACAGCAATCAGAGCTGAAAAAGAAATAAAAGGAATACAGATAGGAAAAGAAGAAGTAAAACTCTCACTGTTTGCAGATGACATGATCCTCTACATAGAAAACCCTAAAGACTACAAGAAAATTACTAGAGTTAATCAATGAATATAGTAAAGTTGCAGGATATAAAATTAACACACAGAAATCCCTTGCATTCCTATACTCCAATAATGAGAAAACAGAAAGACAAATTAAGGAAACAATACCATTCACCATTGAAACAAAAAGAATAAAATACTTAGGAATATATCTACCTAAAGAAACAAAAGACTTATATATAGAAAACTATAAAACACTGATGAAAGAAATCAAAGAGGACCCAAACAGATGGAGAAATATACCGTGTTCATGGATTGGAAGAATTAATATAGTGAAAATGAGTATACTACCCAAAGCAATCTATAGATTCAATGCAATCCCTATCAAGCTACCAATGGTATTTTTCACAGAACTAGAACAAATCATCTCACAATTTGTATGGAAATATAAGAAACCTCGAATAGCCAAAGCAATCTTGAGGAAGAAGAATGGAACTGGAGGAATCAACCTGCCTGACTTCAGGCTCTACTACAAAGCCACAGTCATCAAGACAGTATGGTACTGGCACAAAGATAGAAATATAGATCAATGGAACAAAATAGAAAGCCCAGAGATAAACCCATGCACATATGGACACCTTATCTTCGACAAAGGAGGCAAGAATATACAATGGAGAAAAGACAATCTCTTTAACAAGTGGTCCTGGGAAAACTGGTCAACCACTTGTAAAAGAATGAAACTAGAACACTTCCTAACACCATACACAAAAATAAACTCAAAATGGATTAAAGATCTAAACGTAAGACCAGAAACTATAAAACTCCTAGAGGAAAACATAGGCAAAACACTCTCCGACATAAATCACAGCAGGATCCTCCATGACCCACCTCCCAGAATATTGGAAATAAAAGCAAAAATAAACAAATGGGACCTAATTAAAATTAAAAGCTTTTGCACAACAAAGGGAACTATAAGCAAGGTGAAAAGACAGCCTTCAGAATGGGAGAAAATAATAGCAAACGAAGCAACAGACAAACAATTAATCTCAAAAATATACAAGCAACTTCTGCAGCTGAATTCCAGAAAAATAAACGACCCAATCAAAAAATGGGCCAAAGAACTAAACAGACATTTCTCCAAAGAAGACATACAGATGGCTAACAAACACATGAAAAGATGCTCAACATCACTCATTATTAGAGAAATGCAAATCAAAACCACAATGAGGTATCATTTCACACCAGTCAGAATGGCTGCTATCCAAAAGTCTACAAGCAATAAATGCTGGAGAGGGTGTGGAGAAAAGGGAACCCTCTTACACTGTTGGTGGGAATGCAAACTAGTACAGCCACTATGGAGAACAGTGTGGAGATTCCTTAAAAAACTGGGAATAGAACTGCCATATGACCCAGCAATCCCACTGCTGGGCATACACACCAAGGAAACCAGAATTGAAAGAGACCCATGTACCCCAATGTTCATCGCAGCACTGTTTACAATAGCCAGGACATGGAAGCAACCTATATGTCCATCAGCAGACGAATGGATAAGGAAGCTGTGGTACATATACACAATGGAATATTACTCAGCCATTAAAAAAAAATACATTTGAATCGGTTCTACTGAGATGGATGAAACTGGAGCCCATTATACAGAGTGAAGTAAGCCAGAAAGAAAAACAACAATACAGTATACTAATGCATATATATGGAATTTGAAAGATGGTAACGATAACCCTATATGCGAGACAGAATAAGAGACACAGATGCATAGAACAATTTTATGGACTCTGAGGGAGAAGGTGAGGGTGGGACATTCTGGGAGAATAGCATTGAAACATGTATATTATCATATGTGAAACAGAACACCATTCCATGTTCGATGCATGAGACAAGGGCTCAGGGCCGGGGCAATGGGATGACCCAGAGGGATGGGATGGGGAGGGAAGTGGGTGGGGGGTCCAGGAAGGGGAACACATGTAAACCCATGGCTGATTCATGTCAATGTATGGCAAAAACTATTACAATATTGTAAAGTAATTAGCCCCCAACTAAAATAAATAAATTTATAAAAAAAAAAATATGAGTAGAGTACTTAGAATGAGATATAGTACGCACTATTTATAGAAGGTTTCTATCACTGCCATTATTAATATTAATGTTAATTATCATCTCATCATCCCTTAAAGTAGTAAAAATGTATCCTCACATTAAGTATGTCTGACTTACACAGTAAGTATGATTATCACACTTAATAGGGAAAAAACAAAAAAGGCTTGTCTGGAATATGACAATGCCAGAGGTAAAAGTAAAGCTTGACCACAAACTTTCATTTCATTAAAAACTGTTACATCTGTTCATTCCAAAACAGTGACTGTAGAAATAATGGAGAATTGATTAAATCTCACCAATTCAATTTTCATTCTAAGTGGAACTAAAAAAGTAACAATTCTCTCTCAATTTTAGCTTATCTCAAATTCAAAATGATTAACATATTACTAAATCTATTTCAGCCTTCAACAAACTCCAGGATGATATATTATGTCCTAGATTAATAAATAATTTGAAGGTCAAGATAGAAATCTCTACTGTTTCTTTTAAAATAAAAAAAATAACATTATCTTTGAACACAGTTAAAATGATAACTGGCAACCCTCTTACAAGAAAAATCTAAAAGCTATTCATTTCCATAATCACTCCATTTCAGAGAATTTAGGTATGATCATGAAACTGTAAAAACTCTATTCTGAAGTGAATACAATTCAGACTAAAACTACAAATTAAAATTGCTCTTATCAGTTCCTATAGAGCCTTTTCTCATACATGATAAATACAATTTGGCTTAACATTATGTTACTTTTACCTTAGAACTAACTTATGAATATATTAGTTGGGAATGGAGGAATGGATTGAGGACAGGAGAAGGAGGAAAAATTCTTACTGAGATAATTTTATGTACGAGGCACTCTTCCAAGTCATACATGCATATTTTTTCTGATTAAATATTCATAATATCCTCATAAATGCAAGTATTATTATTCTACCTATGCTTCACATGTAAGGAAACATTAAGCAACTTTCCAAGGTCATAAAGCTGATAAGTGGTAGATCCAGAATTCCAACTGTAACTCTGTTACAGGCACTCAGGATATAACTGCAACATACATTAGCCTTTCCCAACAAATTAATTAATTAACCCTCCTGCCTCATGACCAAAATGTTAGATTTTCATTTCTAACTATTTTATTGGGATATTAAATTGATTCTCCCTTGCTTTTTCAAAAGTTTTCTGAATATCATATAACCAAAGTTGAAATGAAACTTCATGAGATTCAAATCTCATTCCTCTATAGCTTGCACATTATAAGAATATGAGATATAACTGAATATATTTACTGGGAGATTTAGAATATTATGTATGTTTTTGATCCTTGGTATGGTCATTACAGTATGATTTTTAAAAATTCTTTAATAGAAATTGCTATTGTAAAAAAAGAGAAATGATTATGAAACTCACGTGCACAAAATAACAAGAGAACAAGGGAACAGTTCTTGGTACTGAAGACAGCATTTTAATACACGATCATCATTGTTCTCATCACTCAATCCATCTGCAAATTTAGCAAAAGCAACAATCAATAAGCACACTCAAAATCTGGGAACTGTATAAACAATTTAGGCCATATTTACAAATTGAATCATCTAAAACAAAGAAAACTTTTTCAATAAGAAGAGGAAGATAAAACACAACAAAAACAATGATCTGAAAATTCTGGATCTAGAATTCATACATTTATGGGTTTAATTAATTGATAGTTTATTAAACTGATAGTTTACTAAAACAGAATAGAATATGCCTATTAATAAACCTAAAGGAAAGAAATGTGATCAGTAGGTTAAAATGCCATACTAGAAACCAAAAGCTATGAATTCTAGTCTCAGTTCAGTCACTTAAGAGATTATAAGCAAATTATATGATTATATTTTGTTTCATATCAACTTAAAAGAGGTCAGCAAAATAATGAGCAACTGTTCTACCAGCAACAGAACCACTTTCATGTGTCTGCTTTTTCTTAACCTCTAAGCAATAACATTTAGAGAGAGATGTACAGAAGACAAGATGGGCGCTAGGCAGAGAATACAAAAAGTAATTTCTAACAAATGTTAGTATGCAGCTGATACAGTGTCCTCTGGTATTCTCCAAGTCTTAAAGCATGTAATAAGTTGTGTGTGTGAAAATAATGTAATATGTAGAAAGAGGACCAAAGATAGCATTTTTATAAGTCCTTACACTACCTGCCTCAGAATTCCTTGGGGTACTTATTAATAATATAGAAAGAAGGACTACACCCCAGACCCATTTATGGATAAAAATCTTTGAAGCCTGGATCCAAAGATTGATTTAAGCCCTTGGCAAGTCTCTTATACACTAAAAGTCAAGATATGCTGGCCAGTGAGCCTTAACTTTTTTCCCAGATTATAACCTTTTTCTCCCCTCAACTTTTAGCCTATATCACTGAGTCCTCTAAACTTTCAAATTAGAAGACACATTCATGCACACAATAAACATTTTTCTAAGGTCTAAGCTGCACCAGGTCCCTATGCTTGTCAAAAGACAAGCTCTTTGGGGTCTCATGATCTCATGGCGAAGTCTAGACAAAACTCAACTGATCTCATAGCATGAACCTGAGAGACATATGATTCAGTTCTTTAATCAGAAAACCAGTAAGCAGGACATATATTACAGCAGCCAATTTTCCTGTTTTTAGCTCACAAAGTAAATACCACAATAATGCAAAATGGGCAGCTCAAAATCAGCAGTTAACTTTAGCAACTCAATTTGACCAACCAAAGGAGGTTTAGAGCATACAGTAAGTACACTGCTCTAAAGGTATCAAAGTTCATGATTACTTGTTCTGTCATTTTTTTCTAGAATACATAGGCCCAGAAGGTATACCTAAAATTATAAAAATATTCATGAAATATTTTTATCAACAAATATTTTTGAGCACTTGCTCAGGAACTGTTCAAAAATGAACAAAGACTCTGGAAACAGATGATCTGGGTTTGAATTCTTGCTTTCCCACTTACTGGACATGTAATAATGGGCAAATTACTTAAGAATGAAGATTAAATGAGAAAATTTATATAAAACACTTGGCCTAATACGTGATGATACCAAGTGCTTAAGTAATATGATTATTACTTAAGACTCAGCTTAATTGCATCTCAACAACAATGACCTCTATTCACATTTGACACCAAAATAACTACTGTATAAATTATAGTTAATATGATATTTAGCATATTAATAGAATTAAAGCTTCTCAACAACAGGCTTTGTATGTCTCATTCACTGCTGCAGCCTCAACAGTTAGAACAGCATCTAGTACAAATATTTTGCAAATAAATGATTCAACAAAAATTTAATAAAAAAATATAAAAATGATGGAACAAATGTCTGGTGTAGCAGGTGTCAGATAACTTTATTTTTACCTAATTATAAAAATAAAATAATTACAGAAAATCTGAAAAATTCCGAAAATGTAAGTATATATGCACAATCTAAAGAACTTGGGATTGTAATCTATATTCTTTTAAATCCTATTTTTGGTTTTTTGCAAGTTACAATGAGTTCATTAGTGTAAGCTTTAACCCAATAAGACTGATATTCTTACTAAAAAGGGGAAATTTGGAACCAGACATGGGGAGAGAGAAGAGGATATGAAGAGGCATAAGGAGAAGATGGCCATTTACAAGCCAAGAAGGCAGTCTGGAACAGATGTTTCTGTCCTAGATGTCAGAAGGAGATAATCCTGCTGACACTCTGACTTTAGACTTCCAGTTTTCAGAGTTGTGAGACAAATTTCTGGGTGGTCTTTTGGTAATACTTTTAGATTCCATATATATAAGTGACACATGATATTTGTCTTTCTTTGCCTGAATTAATCTAAGAAATTGAGGATTGTAGTTTATATTCTTTTAAATACTATTCTGTTTAATATCACATCATTAACATTTTTCAAAATTAGTATTCTCTCATTTGGCTTCAGCATTATATGTAATGTCTCCAACTGTCAAACCGTTTCCAGTTTTTTGCTGTATAAATCATGCTGTGATGAACATTAGTTATATAAATCACTGTACCTCTGATTATTTCTTTAGAATAACTGCAAGAAAGACAAATCATCTCTTTAGGCTTTGTAATATACACTGATAAGTTGCTCTCCTGAAAAGTTACTAATTCATATTCTGTATGCACTGAGTGCTATGTTCCTATCAAGTGCTGGGAAGAAGTATCTTTTTAAACTTAGGGGCAATAAAAATAAAAAAGGAAAATGCAAAAAATATAAACTAAAAATTTTTACACATAAGAAGTTAACAATATTTAAAACAGCAAACGGGAAAATATTTACCTTGAACAAAAAAGGCTGACTAGATGTATTTCTTCTTTTGTGAATTACCTATTAATAGTCTTTGTCCATTTAGGGAAATTTAGTTTTTCTAATCCATCTGTATAACTTTCTCATGTAAGAGGACACAAAAGAATTATCACCTATTCTAAACATTAAACCATTAAGCACTTTAATACAATTAGCTCAACCAATCTTCAGAACCATATTTTCAGACATAGGTCATTTCCCCCCATTTTATTTACTCAGTTTCCTCACCTTTAGCTTTCTCCAGGTCAGCTCAAAAAACTCAGGTCAATCAAATTTCAAATCCTATTCTTGTCATAATGCATACTACATCAAATAAGTACAATTTTGAAAAGAGTAAGGAAAACACTCAAATTATGTTCAACTAAGTCTATTTATTAATAACATAGACTATTTTCATTCAATTTGCGGTATTTTTCTTTTTTTAATGGAAAATGACTGTCTAAAAAAATACAGTTATATATACTCAATGAGTTATAAATACTCAATGAGTTACAAATACCCAACAATTACATAAAACAAAATAATACATCTATATAAGCAATCATTACAGTGGCAAATGTGCTTGACAGATGGAAAGCATAATTAAAGACTGTTTTATTCTTGCTTTTCTCCAAACAAGTATTTTAATTTTATTCCAAAATCCTGAATTAAATTTTTTATAAGTTTCAATGTATCATTAGAAAGTAAAATATAATTTTACTATGATAAAAATGACTAAGAATATTTCTAAAGGAGATCATAAAATCATTATCAATAGAATAACTATATTAAGTGCATTAGATTTTATATAAACAATGTTTCAAACAATAAGTTTGAGAGATAACAATGATATATAAAGGATTTATCTGACAAAGACAATCACACAAATAATCTATAAAGACTAATCTACAACCTTGTAACTAAAAGCACAATTTAGCAAAATTAAGACCAAATAATATCAAATTGAAGCATTAAAGGGAAGTATAGCTTTCCAGGAAGGCCCAGAAACTGAAGCAGCACAGAAGTTTGAGAACACTACTATGTTTTATCCTCCTTAATAATTCTGAAAGAACAGACTAAAGAAGTAAAAGCATCAAAAAAAGCACATAAAAACTGAAAAGTCAAAAGACACACATCAAGTATCTATAAATAATTAATGTGGCCAAAATATCTATTCAGTTCAGTCACTCAGTTGTGTTCGACTCTTTGCAACCTCATGAATCGCAGCACGCCAGGCCTCTTTGTCCATCACCAACTCCTGAAGTTTACCCAAACTCACGTCCATCGAGTCGGTGATGCCATCCAGCCATCTCATCCTCTGTCGTCCCCTTCTCCTCCTGCCCCCAATTCTTCCCAGCATCAGGGTCTTTTCCAATGAGTCAGCTCTTCGTATCAGGTGGCCAAAGTATTGGAGTTTCAGCTTCAACATCAGTCCTTCCAATGAACACGCAGGACCAATCTACTCTAGGATGGACTGGCTGGATCTCCTTGCAGTCCAAGGGACTCTCAAGAGTCTTCTCCAACACCACAGTTCAAAAGCATCAATTCTTCGGTGCTCGGCTTTCTTCACCATCCAACTCTCACATCCATACATGACCACTGGAAAAACCATAGCCTTGACTAGACGGACCTTTGTTGACAAAGTAATGTCTCTGCTTTTTCATATGCTATCTAGGTTGGTCATAATTTTCCTTCCAAGGAGTAAGCGTCTTTTAATTTCATGGCTGCAATCACCATCTGCAATGATTTTGGAGCCCCCAAAAATAAAGTCTGACACTGTTTCCACTGTTTCCCCATCTATTTCCCATGAAGTGATGGGACCAGATGCCACTATCTTAGTTTTCTGAATGTTGAGCTTTAAGCCAACTTTTTCACTCTCCTCTTTCACTTTCATCAAGAGCCTTTTTAGTTCCTCTTCACTTTCTGCCATAAGGGTGGTGTCATCTGCATATCTGAGGTTATTGATATTTCTCCCTGCAATCTTGATTCCAGCTTGTGTTTCTTCCAGCCCCGCGTTTCTCATGACGTACTCTGCATATAAGTTAAATAAGCAGGGTGACAAAATACAGCCTTGACGTACTCCTTTTCCTATGTGGAACCAGTCTGTTGTTAGTTCTTCTAAAATAAGTCTCAAAGTCAATCTATTGAAGGAATAGACTTTCCATCTAGGATAAGTTCTTAACATCTCTATGTCTCAACTTCCCCATCAGCAGAATAGGTCTATTAAGAATATCTTTCACAAGTACTGTAAGTTTTGAATGAGATACTAGCTGTAAAGCACTTAGAAAGGGGTCTGGAGAATAACAACCATACCTGTGTTGTCTATTACTATCATCATCTATACAATTATACACTAAAATACAATTTTCATCAACTAACAAGGAAAAAAATTACGAGTAAAAAAAATTCTCACCTCCTCTTAAGGATTGGAGGTTTACTCAAGTGATGCTTTAGACAGAGGTTTTGTTAATTGTGTGGTTGTTTTTTAAATATGTCCTATCTGTTAGCATTATATACCAAACTACTACAAGAGTTTCAGGAGTTGGGAGAGAAGGTAAAAAGGAAATGAGAGAATGAAAGAAATCCTTGCCAAACTGTTGAGAATCACTGAAAATGAGTGAAAAGCACACAGGGATTCATTGTATTCTACCTACTTCTGTACTTGAAAGGTTTCATAACAGAAAGTTAAAAAAAAAAAAAACCTAAAACATTCAACTTAATATAATGCGTTAAAACATTTTAGTATTTTCTTAACGGTAATAAGTGATTTTTTTTTTAGTGGTTTCCTTTAAAAGCTCTTAAACTTCAAATGATGTTCCTACTAAAAATGCATAAGCATTGTAATGGAATATACTAAGAGCTAATAATTATTTGTAAAGGGAATATATATGGGAATTAATGGTAGAGGCCCTTTTTCTTCAAAGATTTAAGACTAAACAGCTGTGCCAAAAACCTTCTCAGGGTTAATATCATAATTAGACTCATCTTAGGATAAATTCTTTCATATCTTATGGCGAATATGGATATAGCAAACAACATAAATTAATGATATTTAAAATAATACAAATCTACATATACAAATAATTCGAGTTCAGTTCAGTTCAGTCACTCAGTCGTGTCCGACTCTTTGCGACCCCATGAATTGCAGCACGCCAGGCCTCTCTGTCCATCACCAACTCCCGGAGTCTACCCAAACCCATGTCCATCGAGTCGGTGATGCCATCCAACCATCTCATCCTCTGTCGTCCCCTTCTCCTGCCCCCAATCCTACCCAGCATTAGGGTCTCTTCCAATGAGTCAACTCTTCGCATGAGGTGGCCAAAGTATTGGAGTTTCAGCTTCAACATCAGTCCTTCCAATGAACACCCAGGACTGATCTCCTTTAGGATGGATTGATTGGATCTCCTTGCTGTCCAAGGGACTCTGAAGAGTCTTCTCCAGCACCACAGTTCAAAAGCATCAATTCTGCGGTGCTCAGCTTTCTTCACTGTCCAACTCTCACATCCATACATAACTACTGGAAAAACCATAGCCTTAACTAGACAGACTTTTGCTGGCAAAGTAATGTCTCTGCTTTTAAATATGCTATCTAGGTTGGCCATAACCCTCCTTCCAAGGAGTAAGCGTCTTTTAATTTCATGGCTGCAATCACCATCAGCAGTGATTCTGGAGCCCAAAAAAATAAAAGTCTGACACTGTTTCCACTGTTTCCCCATCTATTTCCCATGAAGTGATGGGACCAGATGCCATGATCTTAGTTTTCTGAACGTTGAGCTTTAAGCCAACTTTTTCACTCTCCTCTTTCACCTTCATCAAGAGGCTCTTTAGTTCTTCTTCACTTTCTGCCATAAGGGTGGTGTCATCTGCATATCTGAGGTTATTGATATTTCTCCCAGCAATCTTGATTCCAGCTTGTGCTTCTTCCAGCCCCGCGTTTCTCATGATGTACTCTGCATATAAGTTAAATAAGCAGGGTGACAATATACAGCCTTGACGTACTCCTTTTCCTATTTGGAACCAGTCTGTTGTTCCATGTCCAGTTCTAACTGTTGCTTCCTGACTTGCACACAGGTTTCTCAAGAGACAGGTCAGATGGTCTGGTATTCCCATCTCTTTCAGAATTTTCCACAGTTTATTGTGATCCACACAGTCAAAGGCTTTGGCATCGTCAATAAGGCAGAAATAGATGCTTTTCTGGAACTCTCTTGCTTTTTCGATGATCCAGCGGATATTGGCAATTTGATCTCTGGTTCCTCTGCCTTTTCTAAAACCAGCTTGAACATCTGGAAGTTCACGGTTCACGTATTGCTGAAGCCTGGCTTGGAGAATTTTGAGCATTACTGTACTAGCATGTGAGATGAGTGCAATTGTGCGGTAGTTTGAGCATGCTTTGGCATTGCTTTTCTTTGGGATTGGAACGAAAACTGACCTTTTCCAGTCCTGTGGCCACTGCTGAGTTTTCCAAATTTGCTGGCATATCGAGTGCAGCACTTTCACAGCATCATCTTTCAGGATTTGAAATAGCTCAACTGGAATTCCATCACCTCCACTAGCTTTGTTTGTAGTGATGCTTTCTAAGGCCCACTTGACTTCACATTCCAGGATGTCTGGCTCTAGGTGAGTGATCACACCATCGTGATTATCTGGGTCGTGAAGACCTTTTTTGTACAGTTCTTCTGTGTATTCTTGCCACCTCTTCTTAATATCTTCTGCTTCTGTTAGGTCCATACCATTTCTGTCCTTTATCGAGCCTATCTTTGCATGAAATGTTCCCTTGGTATCTCTATTTTCTTGAAGAGATCTCTAGTCTTTCCCAATCTGTTGTTTTTCTCTATTTCTTTGCATTGATCGCTGAGGAAGGCTTTCTTATCTCTCCTTGCTATTCTTTGGAACTCTGCATTCAGATGGGAATATCTTTCCTTTTCTCTTTTGCTTTTCGCTTCTCTTCTCTTCCCAGCTATCTGTAAGGCCTCCTTAGACAGCCATTTTGCTTTTTTGCATTTCTTTTCCATGGGGATGATCTTGATCCCTGTCTCCTGTACAATGTCACGAACCTCTGTCCATAGTTCATCAGACACTTCGTCTATCAGATCTAGTCCCTTAAATCTATTTGTCACTTCTACTGTATAGTCATAAGGGATTTGATCTAGGTCATACCTGAATGGACTAGTAGTTTTCCCTACTTTCTTCAATTTCAGTCTGAATTTGGCAATAAGCAGTTCATGATCTGAGCCACAGTCTGCTCCCGGTCTTGTTTTTGCTGACTGTACAGAGCTTCTCCATCTTCCGCTGCAAAGAATATAACCAATCTGATTTCGGTTTTGACCATCTGGTGATGTCCACGTGTAGAGTCTTCTCTTGTGTTGTTGGAAGAGGGTGTTTGCTATTACCAGTGCGTTCTCTTGGCAAAACTCTATTAGCCTTTGCCCTGCTTCAGTCTGTACTCCAAGGCCAAATTTGCCTGTTACGCCAGGTGTTTCTTGACTTCCTACTTTTGCATTCCAGTCCCCTATAATGAAAAGGACATCTTTTCTGGGTGCTAGTTCTAGAAGGTCTTGTAGGTCTTCATAGAACTGTTCAACTTCAGCTTCTTTGGCGTTACTGGTCGGGGCATAGACTTAGATTACTGTGATATTGAATGGTTTGCCTTGGAAACGAACAGAGATCATTCTATCGTTTTTGAGATTGCATCCAAGTACTGCCTTTCGGACTCTTTTGTTGACCGTGATGGCTACTCCATTTCTTCTAAGGGATTCTTGCCCACAGTAGTAGAAATAATGGTCATCTGAGTTAAATTCACCCATTCCAGTCCATCTTAGTTCGCTGATTCCTAGAATGTCGGCGTTCACTCTTGCCATCTCCTATTTGACCACTTCCAATTTGCCTTGATTCATGGACCTAACATTCCAGGTTCCTATGCAATATTGCTCTTTACAGCATCAGATCTTGCTTCTGTCACCAGTCACATCCACAACTGGGTATCGTTTTTGCTTTGGCTCCATCCCATCATTCTTTCTGGAGTTATTTCTCCACTGATCTCCAGTAGCATATTGGGCACTTACTGACCTGGGGAGTTCATCTTTCAGTGTCCTATCTTTTTGCCTTTTCATACTGTTCATGGGGTTCTCAAGGCACGAATACTGAAGTGGTTTGCCATGCCCTTCTCCAGTGGACCACATTCTGTCAGACCTCTCCACCATGACCCATCCATTTTGGGTGGCTCCACACGGCATGGCTTAGTTTCATTGAGATAGACATGGCTGTGGTCCGTGTGATCAGATTAGCTAGTTTTCTGTAATTTTAGTTTCAGTGTGTCTGCCCTCTGATGCCCTCTCGCATAAACAAATTTTTAAAGAATGAAATATATCCTCTAAATGTAAATATAAACTCTGCAGAGGCAACTGTGTTGCTTTACAAAGATTTTTTACCAAACAGTTATACAAAACATGAAGAACACACTTTGGTTCTAAGACTAATTTTTAAAGGCCTAAAAAAAAAAACCCAAAAAACTAATATGGAAAAAAATCAGGAGAAAATCTATAGATCTTTATTATAAAAATACGTCCTTATTATAAGTTCTGACAAACCAGAGGGAAACAACACCTATCTCTGTATTATATTAACTGCATGTAGTGGTGATTAGGGCCTTCCCTGGTAACTCAGCAGTTAAACAAATCCACCTGCAAGGCAGGAGACACAGGTTCAATTCCTGGGTTGGGAAGATCCCCTGCAGGAGGGCATGGCAACTCACTCCAGTATGCTTGCCTGGAGAATCCCATGGCAGGCTACAGTTCATAGGGTAGCATGGAGTCAGACACGACTGAAGCAACTGAGCACGCAGATGATGATTAAAAACACAGATCACTTACGGGCCTCATCACTCAGCAAGGTATTTTAAAAAAATAATTTAAGTATTGTAATAGAGACAACTATGCATTCAGAACTATATAGTCACTATTTGTGAAATCACAGACCTTCCTAATAAGGTCTAGGAGAAACAGAAAAATTATCAAAGATCTCCAAAACAAGCCTAATACAACAGTCCAAAGCATCACTATGTCCTGCCATTTCATAATGCAATACTTATAGTATTGTTTTACGTTTTGCACCATTTCCCTGCAATAATGAGTCAGCATCCAAACAAATCTTAATCAGGACAACACTTACAAAGTTTTTGAGATGCAAGTTGTATTGACTGACCCCATAGCTTTCTATCTTGATTTCTGAGACTGTCATTGATGAAATGAACTGCAGGTATAGCTTTGTGCTGGGCATGTTTCAGTAATTTTCCTGCCTTCATACGATCCAGCTCTTGTACAACCACCCAGGGAATTATTAACACAAGTCTGTCAAAGCCTAAAAAATAAAAAGATTTCTTATAAGTCAACAAATATGTATTAAGCTACTAAATCGAACTGCTGTAGAATTAAAAGTTTTAAAGAAATTCACAATCTAAATGAAGAGATAATACATAAAAATAGGAACTTAAAACAGATACAAGTGTCAAGAGAACAGTACAAAAATAAATATTAATACTACCGGAGATCAAAGAAGAGTACATTTCAGTTCAGTTCAGTCGCTCAGTCGTGTCCGACTCTCTGCGACCCCATGAATTGCAGCACGCCAGGCCTCTCTGTCCATCACCAACTCCCGGAGTCTACCCAAACCCATGTTCATCGAGTCGGTAATGCCATCCAACCATCTCATCCTCTGTCGTCCCCTTCTCCTCCCGCCCCCAATCCTACCCAGCATTAGGGTCTTTTCCAATGAGTCAACCCTTCGCATGAGGTGGCCGAAGTATTGGAGCTTCAGCTTCAACATCAGACCTTCCAATGAACACCCAGGATTGATCTCTCCTAGGATGGATTGATTGGATCTCCTTGCAGTCCAAGGGACTCTCAAGAGTCTTCTCCAACACCACAGTTCAAAAGCATCAATTCTGCGGCGCTCAGCTTTCTTCACCGTCCAACTCTCACATCCATACATGACCACTGGAAAAACCATAGTCTTGACTAGACGGACTTTTGTTGGCAAAGTAATGTCTCTGCTTTTAAACATGCTATCTAGGTTGGCCATAACCTTCCTTCCAAGGAGTAAGTGTCTTTTAATTTCATGGCTGCAATCACCATCAGCAGTGATTCTGGAGCCCAAAAAAGTAAAGTCTGACACTGTTTCCACTGTTTCCCCATCTATTTCCCATGGAGTGATGGGACCAGATGCCATGATCTTAGTTTTCTGAACGTTGAGCTTTAAGCCAACTTTTTCACTCTCCTCCTTCACCTTCATCAAGAGGCTCTTTAGTTCTTCTTCACTTTCTGCCATAAGGGTGGTGTCATCCGCATATCTGAGGTTATTGATATTTCTCCCGGCAATCTTGATTCCAGCTTGTGTTTCTTCCAGCCCAGCGTTTCTCATGATGTACTCTGCATATAAGTTAAATAAGCAGGGTGACAATATACAGCCTTGACGTACTCCTTTTCCTATTTGGAACCAGTCTGTTGTTCCATGTCCAGTTCTGACTGTTGCTTCCTGACCTGCATACAGGTTTCTCAAGAGACAGGTCAGATGATCTGGTATTCCCATCTCTTTCAGAATTTTCCACAGTTTATTGTGATCCACACAGTCAAAGGCTTTGGCATAGTCAATAAAGCAGAAATAGATGTTTTTCTGGAACTCTCTTGCTTTTTCGATGATCCAGCGGATATTGGCAATTTGATCTCTGGTTCCTCTGCCTTTTCTAAAACCAGCTTGAACATCTGGAAGTTCACGGTTCACGTATTGCTGAAGCCTGGCTTGGAGAGTACATTTAGAAGCTAGATTAACCAGTAAAGGCTCTTTTTTTCCCCTTTACTTAAGCTGATTATGCTGTGCGCACTTGTGCTTAACAACATACCCAAATGAAAGTAAGTTTACAAGGAGCAAAAAACTCACATCACTGTTAATATAAAATATTAACTCAAATAAGAAAATCAGAATCAGTCAGTATGTTTTATAAATACCTGGGATTTCTGTTGTCTTCAAAAGTCTAACATATTTGAGATGATTCATTAGAATATTTGTGTCAATAACAATTAGAAGCTTTTTGTCTGAAGCAGTATTTGCTACGGAAAAAAAGCAAAGTGAGAATTGACATTTGTAACACACTTGTATAAGAAATAAAACTTTGTTATCACAGAACTCTGATAGCATTCTTAAGGCAATCCTTTAAACAACAAAAATGCACTTACTCCAATTCTTAAGAGAAAGAACAGTAATCAGTGTTTAACTATCCACCAGTAGAATATTGCATATTACTTATGGGTGGATTTTTAAATCGTAAATTAACTTATGAAAGCAGTAATTATGTTGTCAAACCCTGTACTCTATCACTGGTAGTTATCCAGTTAGGAATGATAAGCTAATTTTAATATATTGTGAAATAACACTGAAAAGATAAATATGTATAAAAGAAAGAAAACTAATAATACTAGTATTATTATTTCTTAGGGTCATATTAGCAACAGATGAGTTGATTCACAGATAAACAATAAATTGGAAAATGCAACATGAATATAATGTAGCAGCATTACTGTTTTTATAAATGCAATTCAAAACTGTATACTAGCATACTCTGGAGGGTATCTATCATTTTCTTCTCTCAGGAGTAAGGATAATCACAGTTTTACTATATAAATAAGAAATTCATGAATACCTTTGAGAAAATTGCATTGTTTCTGATCAGGGCTTTACAAACTTGAAACTGTTAAAAGTTATGATTAAAAGCAAGAATAACAGACTACTCATAATTCTGATTACTGCCTCTAGGCAAAAAAAAAGAAGGAAAATATTTCTAACTGCCTAATAATGTGAGATATATAAAACAAATGATAATACAAATCTTAGACCTGATTCCTACAGCTGAAAGAAATATACCATTTTATTTCAAATGAGCACATTTTAACACTTTCACCTAAATATTATAAAAACTGAACATTAAGAAAACAGGAGATCACAAACACAGTCATATACATATAGGGTATACCAGCAGAGGAATGTGTATTATCTTCTACCATGTCAATTTCCATACTCATTAACTCTCCTGAAGGTGGAACCACAGGTAAATCCACACTTTTTCCCACACGAGCAGCATGAAGCTCTTCTACTATCTGCATCTAAATTTCAAAAGACCCGCAAAAAAATATTTTGAATTATTTTCTCTGCAGATTAATAAGAAAGCAATTAATTCTTCATTCACTTAATATGATAGTCTGTGGAAAGTAAAAATTTTACAAAAATATGGAAGCCACATGGTAAAAAACCACAGATTTATAAACATATACAAGGTTTACAGGAAAAGAATTTGAAATAGAACAGATATATGTGTATCTATAACTGAATCAAAATTTGCTGTACACCTGAAACTCACGTAACATTGCAAATCAATCACGGTCAAAAAAAATGTTTTAAAGCTCTTTAAAAGAAATAAAAAATAAATAAAATGGCTCTTCTCTTATTCTTATTACACCCTTAGGCAAATTATTTAAACACCATGGGTCTCAGTTTATCTACACAATAGGAATGGTAAATATCTATATCCTTTTAGTATTTTTTGTAAGGATTAAGTAAAATAACATGAAAAACCTCACACAGGGTCTAATACATAAGAGACTTTCAAAATAAATTAATTCTCATTTCCATTCTCACTTCAAAGTACTTTAGGAGCCAAATATGTTTTTATCTGGATGATTAGCACTCTTCCTAAGATTTCTAAGATTGTTAATTAACTATCAAAAACTGAAATCCAGATTTTTATACTCTTTTCATTTCAGGGAAGTATTTCCCTGATGTAGTATAATGTAAAGAAATTAAAGTATAATCTAATTTTAGAGCAGAGGTGAGAAATCTTTCTTCTATTAAGGGGCACTGACCCAGAAGACATAAAAATATAACTGACTGTCACAAATAAAAAGCAATCAACATGGTTTTAAAGTCTCCTTTAAATAGAAAACACAAAGTGTTCTGTGAATCTAATTTTAATTTAGAAGCAGGGAACATAAAATTACATGCAATACTTCTATTAGGTTTGACCAGGAGATTCTAGCTGAGAAATGAAGCAACAGGTAAAAAATAAATATGTGTTTTCACTTTCACTGAACATTTTCATCTTATTGCTAATTAGAAAAATGAGGCAAAAACATTAATATCATACTGTATTTTGGCAAGCTGAGGCATAAGCATGCAAAGACATAACATTAAATTAAAATTAATATTGTGAGCCTAGGCTCCACGGTTTTTATTCAAAACAAATTAGAGCTTATTAGGAAAAAAAAGGCTAAAAGGTGATTGAGTAAATGGAAATACTTTTCCAAAGAATTTTTCAGGACTTCATAAATACTTATATACTGAATTAAGTAGAGACATCACCGTTATTTTCATACTATAAAAGTATTTATAGTCATTATTTTTTATTAAAATAGGAACTCCCATGTTAATTTCATTAAAAATATTCAAAGTAAACAAATATATCAGTAACCTCTTCATCTGTATCTTGAATACTTTCAAGTGACACTGAAGAACATGGTGCTTCAAAACTCTGAAATGAAAAGTAATTTTATTAATTAGTTAAGAAGCATACACCTAGAATAAGGTTTTTCAGCTGTGGCACTACTGACATTTGGGATCAGATGATTCTTTGTTTTGGGGGTTAATACTCTTCTCACTTTAGGGAAGTAGTTCCCTGATGTATTATAATGTAAAGAAACTAATGTAGAATCTAACTTTAGAGCAGAAGTGAGAAATCTTTCTTCTATCAAGGGGCACTGACCCAGAAGACACAAAAGTATAACTGACTGTCACAAATAAGAAGCAATCAACATGGTTTTAAAGTCTCCTTTAAATAGAAACACACAAAGCGTTTGGGGTTGTTCTATGCATTGTAGGATGTTTAGAAGTATCTCTTCCCTCTGCCCACTAGATACCTACTCCCCTCCCATCCTTGACAATCAAAAATGTCTCCATCCCTTTGCCCAAGCAATTTCAGTGTTATAACAGAGACAGAATTTGATGTAAATGGAGTTGAAGAGAAAATTATCTATACTTCAGTTTACATACCAGTAAACTATGCTATTTGGGGGTGCATACTTCAATAAATGCAATAAAAAGAAAAACTATGAACTGAAAAAAAAAAAGTCTCCATCAAATCAGTTGCTAAATACCCACTAAGGGGCAAAATTGCCCCCAATGAAAAACTATCCCTAGAATAGAAAAGCCTCATTCTATTAAGTCATGAAACATAGCAGAAATTCTTGAAGATTTACTCATTCATATATATGCCTCCCTAGAAATACTCATATTCTAAGAACAAAACATGCCACCTTAAGAAACAGAAATAACCATGGCAAAGATAAAAAGAATACTGGGCCTTGGTGGTGGGAAATGTTCATCCATGAGTAAATGAACCATTTCTAAAAGTGACATGACAAAACAACAAAAGAAACTTGAAGATTATTATATAGCTGAGGGAGGGAAAGACTGAAAATGTATGGGTGTTTTATTTTTTGTCTCCCGGCAAAGACTGAAGATTTCTCTAATTTCAGTTTTTCACTGGCACTTTTGGTGAGTGGCTGAGACTTACCTAATCCTACATACAGGTGACAAGGAACTTAACTAAGCCTCTACTAAACCAAGTCATCTTCCAAGAATTCTCTAAGATAACACCAAACACACATGTATTTTATAAAAAGCCGGATATAAACTGCAGACTCTCTTTAAAAAAGTGTATCCTATGTTGCTTTGTTGGGAATTGAGTTTCTGCCCTAACTTCCCAGTATCAATCTTCACACAATGCAATACCACACCCATCACACATGTAGGCCCATTACAGCTGTACTCTCCCATGACCCTGGGTTCTATAATGCCTTCTCCACCTGACTTTAAATCTCACTAGAACTTTAGATTCTCTTCAGCTAAGGAGTGCCAACCAAGCTAGAGATTATTACAGAACTTCCAATGTGCAACTTCTGACATTGGAAGTCTTTTCATTCTTCTACTTAGGTCACTACTACCCTTCACTCTCTTTGACCACAAGTCACTGTCAGTGATTTCAAAAAACTTTCTATCAACTCCAAATCCTTATTATAAAAGAAAGTCTTGGAGGGCATTTAACTGTTTGCTTTCCCCCTTCCATGTTTTATTAACTCCATGGATTGGGATAAAGCCTTCCCTGGAGATGACAAAAGGGAGTACCAACAATGACAGTATAAAATGGCTTTATTTGCTGAAGTGATTCCAAACTAAAAACCTGATTATTCAGTGGCTCTGTCCTATCTACAAGATAAAAAAGAGTCTTTCCCAGGAGAGATAAAGGAATCCAGTGCCTAGACCCTGGCTTCCTCTCCAACTTCCTCTCAATACATCTCAAGTCAGACTGAACGACGACGTAAGTGCTCACATATGCTCACGCCATGCAATTTCACGACTCTGGGCCGTTACACAACTGAACGACGACGTAAGTGCTCACATATGCTCACGCCGTGCAATTTCACAACTCTGGGCCGTTACACAACTGAACGACGACGTAAGTGCTCACATATGCTCACGCCGTGCAATTTCACGACTCTGGGCCGTTACACAACTGATCGTTTCCCCTGGCAGGACAACACTTCTATTCTTTGCTCTACACATTTTTCAACACCAAGCTTAAGAATCTCCACTTGTGGGGGGCGGGGCAAAAAAAAAAAAAAAATCTCCACTTTAATGAGCCCTTCCTTAACTCACTTCCAAATTTATAACACCAGCCAAATTCCCAGGGCTCTAATATTTTCTTCACTGTATCTGCAATTGTATTTGTTTACTAATCTCAATTCTGTCACCACCTATACCTTCCTCTCATTTCTCAGTGTTCCTGAATAAACTGTATCTAGCAGCACTGACGGAGAAGGCAATGGTACCCCACTGCAGTACTCTCGCCAGGAAAATCCCATGGACGGAGGGGCCTGGTAGGCTGCAATCCATGGGGTTGCTAAGAGTCAGACATGACTGAGCGACTTCACTTTCACTTTTCACTTTCATGCATTGGAGAAGGAAATGGCAACCCACTCCAGTGTTCTTGCCTGGAGAATCCCAGGGACAGGGGAGCCTGGTGGGCTGTCGTCTATGGGGTTGCACAGAGTTGGACACGACTGAAGCGACTTAGCAGCAGCAGCAGCACTAGTCTACCTCTCTGGGAACTTCTTGAGGGTAAAAGCGTCTTATTTAAACACTAAATGCCTACTACATAATAGGTACCTTTAATTAATGTTTAGATAAACTGATGAATTTCTACCCCAGAGACTCATAAGAATTAAGTGGGATACCATTTATAAAAATGGACTATAAACAATAAATTTCAAGAATATTAGTTCACAATGGTAAGGGGAGAATGCAAACTGAAAAGGGTCTATAACAAAGAATTATAAGCCTAGGGGAAAAAACAAGTCACTTTCTCCTAGAAAAGCATAACAGGATCACTAAATACAAAAAAATACAATTACTTTTTTGTAAACTCATTATTTTAGGAAGACAATTATCCATTGAAGAATTTATGAGGAAAACAAATATAATATTAAGATGATTAGCGACTGTCACTAATAATGTTAAAGATAACATATTCAAGATAAGAACAATATTTACTTGCTGCTCCTGCATCTAAATGACTTTCAGTCAGATAAGACTGCTATCAAAGGAATATAAAGAGTTTTAATTCCAGTAATTGAAAAGTGCTGCTGCTGCTGCTGCTAAGTCGCGTCAGTCATGTCCGACTCTGTGCGACCCCATAGATAGCAGCCCACCAGGCTCCCCCGTCCCTGGGATTCTCCAGGTAAGAACACTGGAATGGGTTGCCATTTCCTTCTCCAATGCATGAAAGTGAAAAGCGAAAGTGAAGTTGCTCAGTCGTGTCCGACTCTTCGCGACCCCATGGACTGCAGCCTACCAGGCTCCTCCGTCCATGGGATTTTCCAGGCAAGAGTACTGGAGTGAGGCGCCACTGCTTTCTCCAATTGAAAAGTAATCATGCAAAAATTGCTTCCCCTACAACTTAATATTCATGCTATGTACCTCGTTTGGTTTTTGTAATAATTCTAAACAGAGAGCAAAAGAGTGTGTAAGATACATCTCATATTGTTCCTTAGATATACAGCACCAGGGGAATACCGAACAATGATACAAAGATGTTCAGTGAACATACTGGAAAACTCAGATTCCTTTCTTGCAGTCTACTCTAGAGAACTGGTTATACAGCACAAGAAGAAAACTGAAGCTTTCCATTAAGAAAGCAATAAAAAGAACAAACTCAATTCTTTCCTTCTTTGGATCCCTTCAAGTTCAGTGAAAAAGAGTACTCTTTCTCAAGCTCTTCTGGCCCCCCTAGTTACAATCCCTCCATTTTTCAAAGGAAGTATCTTATACAACACTTTATAGTCTTGATTCCTAAAAAGAGGTAAGCTCCACCACTGCTGTTTACATGCAGTCTCTAAATTTCAGAGCTTCTAAAGTTCCAAAGTTCTAAAAGTTCTCCTAAAGATAAATAATTTTATTTGCCATAGAAACAAGGCTATTGCAATTAGGGTTTCAAATTAGTCCACAAATGATGATTTACTGCATAATTTAGAAGCAAAAATAGATGTGCCAAGCTTTCTAGACTAGATCTCTGTATACATAGTTCCCTCTATCTGGAACATTCCTGCTTCTCCCATCTCACTCCACCTTGTCTTCACCTGAATAACTCCTATCAATCTTTAGTTCTCAGTTTACATGTTATCCCCTCCAGTAAATCTTACCAAACTAATCCATCCAAAGCCCTGTTAATCCCCTGCTATGTGTTCCCATATAAGGTGATAAGTATTTGTCAGACTTGAGGTGGTTGTTTCTGTACCTCCTCATATAAGAAAGTCTTTGAAAATGATGACTGTGATTGTTGTACCTGGCATACAGGGCACTCAAAAGAATAATTTGTTAGACGAAAAGCTATTTGGAATATTAACCCCAGAATTGTTGTACCAGGAGTTAGAGAAGAACCTAAGACTGTCATAGTACTTTTCTGATAGGACTATCTATAACTGCTTCTTCTGTATTTTCACACAATCCCTTCTATTTTGGGTCCCTGATAGTTGCCAGGATAGTTTCTTAAGGAAGTTGGAATTTACAGGGTAAAATAAAAGAACCAACATATCTTCCTGACTAGACAGAATCTGCCATTTACGATCATTATCTATAACAGAAACAACTCAAACCTAACTATATTTAAACTCTTTACTAAGGTCTGTATTCATTTTGCACTACCTTACCTGGGTTAGGTTTTCACCAGAACTTAAATCATTAATTTCTTGATGCTCATGATATTCTCCTTTCCACTCATGAACAGTTTGCTTATATGTGGAATCTGAAAATAAATATTCACTTCTGTGCCTTGTAAACTTTAATGAAAACTGGGAGCCTTCTGGGCATTCTTTTTTCTCCTGTTTAGTCTTTAACTTGTTAGAACCTAAACTGAACACATTTTCTTGTACAAGATTCTGGAGGGTATTGCAGGATTTTACCGGGATTTTGAAATTAATCCTTTTCCTTCTAGATTCAAGGGGTTCCTTAATTATCTTGTTGGAATTACAATCCTGAGAAAGTTGGATTCTCTTGCATTTCTCCGAAGCACATTTTTCAGAACTGTCTCTAAATTTATTGTACCTTTCTTTCTTGAATTCCTTCGTCTTCTCCCTCTGAGCAAGTAAATGAGGCCATTTTTTTTCACTTGCCTGGCCTTCAGCTTTTGGTTTCACATCTTTGGCCACCTTAGGACAGCTAAACTTTTTAATTCCATGGTCCAGCTTACTCTTAACATCTGTCAATTTAATATCTTTAACTTGAAAATCTACACATTTACTTATATCTTTTTTAGTTCCATTTGAAGAAGGACTCTGTGAAATAATCTGATTATTATTTGAATATGATGTTTCCTGGAGTGTAACAAGTCCTTGGGATGAAGAACCAATTTTTGGTCTCTTTCTTGGAGGGTCAGTTTCTACATTCAGTCTGTAAAGCAGCACAGAAAATTAGGTGACATTACAATTAAACATAATATTGCACTGTATCATTTTAGTTAGGAAATGAAAGAACTGGCCTGATATGAATTTCATTAAAAGTAAGAAATAACTACATTAATAATAAAGTGGAAAGGATTACTCAATAAATGGTGTTGGAATAACTGGTTTGTTATTTGGAAAAAAAAATTTACAGCTTTATATAACATCACATGATGTAATCCCAAACAGATTAAACATTCAAGTGCAAAGTAATTATTATTTCTATAACTGCTATACTTCATATTAAATACTTAAAAACCATAGGAGAAAAAGGGAATATTTATCTGATTTCTTAATAAAGAACTTCCTAAACTTAATAGCAATGGGGAAAATATCACAAAGGAAAACAGTAAATGTAAATGATACAATAGCATATTAAAAAATAACAAAATTAAAAGAACTGGTAAATGGCATATGCTACAAATGTGACAGCTTATTAGCCTTAGTAAATAAAAGTCTCATCAAAAAGTACAAAGGCTCTAGAAAAAGACATGAAGAGAAAACTAAGGAATGAGAAAAAGGGAATGGTTAATAGACATTTTGGGGAGAAATGTTTGATTTCCCTAGTAGTCACAGATGTGCTAATTACGATGTACCATTTTCTTCTATCAAATTAGTCAAGATTTTTAAATAACACTAAATACTGGCAAGAGGTTGTAAAATGGACCCTCTCATATGTTGCCAGTGGAAATGCAAAATGATATAATGGTTCCACAAAGGAATTTGATGATATAATTAAGAGTTCTAAAAATGTTCTTATCTTTTAACTTCTTAGTAATTCCCACTTTGGAAATCTAAGGAGAAAAAAGCTAAAAATAGACTAAAAATAATAAGATATTCAATTCAGGACTATCTATAAGAGCAAAAAGTCAGGTACAAGGTAAATGCTAAAATTTTGGAAATTACTAAGAAACATGTCATTCTACTGAATAAAATAAACTATCATAGTCATTTCAAAGGATGTTTACGCAAAATTTTCAAAGACATACAAAATATATTGGTATTCTATTAAGCAGAAAACAAGCATGGCATAAATTTGTATACATAAGATTATCTCAACAGTTTAAATAAGCATAGTAAACAACTCAGAAAGAAAGGTACTAGAATGCTAGAAGCAACAATAGCTAGAGGTGATAATATTTTCCTGCACAACAAAACTGGATATTACTCTGTAGTCAGAAAGACAGGGGAAAAAATTTGATGAGCCACAATCTATTAATTTATATCAGTAAATCCCTGAATGCCTTTTAAGTGCCTGTCATTCTGCCGGGCACTGGGAGGCAGTGGAGGACAGACACATCAAATATAGTCCTTACCCCTCATTAATTTACCGTCCAGCAGGGGACAAAGAGACAGTAAATAAGTGACTTCTCAAAGAATTAATAATGGCAAGAGCAAACCATAAACATCTCAGAGTTTCCATAGGAGTTTCACCTGAGTCTTCACCTGGTTTTATTTTCTTTGCTCTTTCTACAAAAAGATTGCCTATCATTATTTACCTGTTAATAAATAGCAATAAGACAAAACTTTAATAGGACCCTGTTTGGCACTTATTAACATATCATATAAGGTATTAACTGTAGTAAAGAAAAATCAGGAAAACAACAAATGAAAGAAAATTTTAATAGGACTCTCTAGTTTTCTGAGCATTTTAAAATTCCTATTTGTTTTTCACAACAGTCCTGTGTGGCATACTTCATAGCAATCTATGTACCATGGTCCATATGATCATAATTAATGAAAACTCAGCATTATAATACCTTTAATTATTCCTACTATTGCCCAAGTTCTCTAGTTGTAGCTATAATCTGTTAAATTAACATGGTTTTAAAGCCATATCAATTCAATAAGCTACATATTCTCTTCATGGGTAATATGCAAAGATAATTTATCTAAAATTATTAAATCAGCCTCATAACCTCTTCCATTACTATATGTAATGAAGCTATGTATCTTGTAAGAGTGTGTTAAAATCAAATTATTTGAGACAAAAATTTACATTTTAGTTGAAAGTAGTATTTACGTAGTATAGAATTCTGATAAGACTTTTTATTTCACTCAACTTTTTCTTAAATTTATACAAACATTAAGAAAATCATATCTGTGATTTACCTATAAATATGTGCCTACAAAACAGTATTAAACAAAATAAAGGATTCTGCAAATCTAAATATTCAGTTTCACAATTCAAAGCTAAAAAAGGTGAAAAGATTCCAAGAAAAAGGGAAAATTTACCTTTTCATTTCTTGTCTTCTTTTCATATTACAGTACAGAATATCTGCATGATCTGATTTCTGAAAGAAAAAAGGTATTACTTAGGAAATATAAATTGTGAACTGAGGAAAGAGATTGGGAGACAGTATTTTTCCATACCTATATGTCAGTGAATATGTTAGAGACAGCCTGGGACCTGGGACCCTTTACTGTAACGGCTGCAATGCTTGCACCTGGACACACCTCTCCTCTAGCAACAAAATACAAAGAAACTTTATGAGACTAAAAATAACTGCGTGCATGCTCAGTTGGGTCCAATTATGGACAAAAGACACAAAAAGACCAAAAAACTGCTACTCATGAAGAGCCAGGAGCAAAAAGCAGGGTACTGAGCATGCCCCCTGCAGTCACCACCACCAGAAGGGTGGGCAAAACACCTCACCTTTCCAGCCCTAAGTCTGTGCACACCTCTAACTTCACCCCATATAACAAGCTAGAGCCAAGATGGCAGAGAGGGAAGGTGCCACAAATAGTGCACTTACCAGATGCTGGTGGGGACCATGACACCCAGGCAGACAGGAGGAACACCTGAGCAATGGGGTAGAACATAGCAGGGAACGAAGGGGAAGAAGCAGAGGCTGGACGGGATGGGTGTTCCTGAGGAAAAGCTGGGGGAGAGGAGGAGTCCCCAGGCCTTGAGAGGTACACTCAGGGGATCAGCGGGGACGAGGAGAGACCCTCGGAGGTCAGCAGATCAGGAGAATGCACCTGGCACCTACTCAACCCTGGGGAGCCTGCTGAAGCCAGGGGCCTGATCCTCGTACTCTGAGGCCAGAGGCGTTCCAGAGCCCTCCAGGCCGGGCTGAGCTTAGGCAATCTGCACCCCACCCCACCCAGGGCCTTTATCTGCAGCATGGGCCCTGAGCATAGGGCCCACCCCCCCCAAGCCCTGCCCCCTATCATTATATCATTATATCATTTATTTAATGATAGGACTTTTTCCAGCTTTTGTTCTCTTTTCTTTTTTCCTATTGCAGTTCTGTTTTACCTTCCAGTGGTTGTTTCATTTCTATCTTTATTTTTTCTAATATATGTGTTAATTTTTAAAATTTCACTTTTTGTTGTTGTTGTTGTTACTCTGTGGCTTGTGACTTGTAGGATCTCGGTTCATGGGCCAGAGGATGGGCCTGAGCTCCTACAGTAGGAGGGCTGAGTCTGAACCACCAAACTAACAGAGAACCTCGGACTCCAGGGAATATTAATTTGAGTAAAGTCTTTTGGAAGTCCACATCTCAACACCAAGACATAGCTCTACCTAATGCCTGCAGTCCCACCCCACCAAAAATATGTGATGACAAAAACCCAAGTTACAAACAAAGAAGCACAATAAAAACCTACAAGACCAAACAAAAGAAGAGGAAATAGACAACTTACCTGAAAAAAAAAAATTCATGATAGTAAAAATGATCCAAAAATTCAGAAATAGAATGGAGGCACTGATCGAGAAAATACAAGAAATGTTTAACAAAGACTTAGAAGAACTAAAGAACACGCAAACAGAGATGAACACAATAACTGAAATGAAAAATACACTAGAAGGAATCAATAGCAGAATAACTAAGGCAGAAAAATGAAAAAGTGAAATGGAAGACAGGATGTAGAAATAACAGCCAAGGAACAGGATTGAAAAAAAAAAAAGAATGAAAAAAATTAAAGACAGACCCAGAGAACTCTGCAACAACACTAAATACACTAACAGTCGAAATACTGGGTCTTAGAAGAAGGGAAAAGAAATGGTCTGAGAAAATATTCAAAGAGATTATAGTCAGAAACTTTCCTAACATGGGAAAGGAGATAGCCACTCAAGTCTGGGAAGTACAAAGAGACCCATGCAGGATAAACCCTAGTGAAACATACCAAGACACATACTAATCACACTAACAAAAATCAAATACAAAGAAAAAAATATTAAAAACAGCATGGAAAAAACATTAAAAACAGCAAAAAATAACATACAAGGGAATTCCCATAAGGCTCTCAGTTGATTTTTCAGCAGAAACTCTGCAGGCCAGGTGGAAGTGGCAGGATACAGTTACAGTGATGAAAGAGAAAAACCTACAGCCAAGATTACAGCCAGCAAGGATCTCATTCAGATTCGATGGAGAAATTAAAAGCTACACAGAGAAGCAAAAGCTAAGAGAATTCAGCACCACCAAGCCAGCCTTACTTACTCAAGGATTTTAGCCTTCTGATTTAGTGTCCTTGGCTCAGTGGTAAAGAATCTGCCTGCCAATGAAGGAAATGTGGGTACGATCCCTGGGTCAGGAAGATCCCCTGGATAAGGAAATGGCAACCTACTCCAGTATTTCTGCCTGGGAAATTCCATGGACAGTGGAGCCTGGTAGGCTACAGTGCATGGGGTCACAAGAGTCGGACTCGACTTAGGGACTAAACAAAGCCAGCCTACAAAAGATGATAAAGGAAATTCTCTAGGCAGGAAACAAAAGAGAAGAAGACAACCCACAAAAGCAAACCCAAAACAACTGCTACCCACTCCAGCATTCTTGCCTGGAGAATCCGCATGGACAGAGGAGCCTGGTGGGCTACAGTCTATGAGGTGGCAAAAAGTCAGACAGGACTGAGCAACTAAGCATAGCACAGCACCATTTACAATAGGCAGGACAGAGAAGCAACCTAGATGTCCATCAACAGATGAATAAAGAAGATGTGGTACATATACACAATGCTGTATTACTCAGCCATAAAAAGGAACTAGATTGAGTCATATGCAGTGATGTGGGTGAACCTAGGGTCTGTCAAACATAGTAAAGTAAATCAGAAAGAGAAAAACAAATATCGTACACCAATGCATATATATGGAATCTAGAAAAATGGTACTGATGAATCTATCTGCAGGGCAGGAACAGAGATGCAGATGCAGAGCACGGACTTAAAGACATAGTGGGAGAAGGAGAGGGTGGGGCACACTGAGAGAGTAACACTGATATATATATATACACTACCATCTGTAATGGCAGAAAGTGAAGAAGAACTAAAGAGCCTCTTGATGAAAGTGAAAGAGGAGAGTGAAAAAGTTGGCTTAAAGGTCAACATTCAGAAAACTAAGATCATGGCATCTGGTCCCATCACTTCATGGCAAACAGATTGGGAAACAATGGCAGACTTTATTTTTGGGGGCTCCAAAATCACTGCAGATGGTTGACTGCAGCCATGAAATAAAAAGACGCTTACTCCTTGGAAGAAAAGTTATGACCAACCTAGACAGCATACTAAAAAGCAGAGACATTGCTTTGCCAATAAAGGTCCGTCTAGTCAAGACTATGGTTTTTCCAGTAGTCATGTATGGATGTGAGAGTTGGACTATAAAGAAAGCTGAGCGCCGAATTGATGCTTTTGAACTGTGGTGTTGGAGAAGACTCTTGAGAGTCCCTTGGATTGCAAGGAGACCCAACCAGTCCATCCTAAAGGAGATCAGTCCTGGATGTTCATTGGAAGGACTGATGTTGAAGCTGAAACTCCAATACTTTGGCCACCTGATGCGAAGAGCTGACTCATTTGAAAGGACCCTGATGCTGGGAAAGATTGACGGCAGGAGGAGAAGGGGACGACAGAGGATGAGATGGCTGGATGGCATCACTGACTTAATGGACATGAGTCTGAGTAAACTCTGGGAGTTAGTGATGGACAGGGAGGCCTGGTGTGCTGCAGTCCATGGGGTCACTGAGAGTCGGACACAACTGAGCGACTGAACTGAACTGAACCATATGTAAAACAGATATCTAGTGCGAGGCTGCTATATAGTACAGGGAACTCAACTCCATGCTGTGATGACCTAGAGGGGTGGGATTGGGGGTGGGGTGGGAGGGAGGCTAAAGAGGGAGGGGATATATGTATACATATACCTGATTCATGTTGTTATACAGCAGAAACTAATACAACATTGTAAAGCAATTTTACTCCAATTTTTAAAATACAAATTTAAAAAAGAAACAAGGCAGCTCCCACCTCAGTGAGTGAGAAAGCAAACTGTTCCTTGTTCTCACTCTCCCCGCTACAGCAGGCACCCCAATGAAATCTTACCTGAACTTCTTATCTGGCATCTGATCACTTTCTATTGACTATGGGCAGGCCAAGAACCCTGGTCGGTATCAGGTTGACACAATAATTTTCTTAATCCTTGCAATAATCTCGTGAGATAGATATTATTAGTATTTCATTTTACAGACAAAGCACCCAAGGCTCAAATAGAGCAAAATATCCTCAACATTACAAAGCAAGTTAGTCACAGAGCCATGATCTGAAACCAGATTTCTCTACCCTTTCTAACACCCTGTCTCTCTAGGGGCAGAGGGCTAGACACAATAAAAATAACAAAGAGGATATAGTCCCTGGCCTAAAGAACTCAGAGTAAAGCAAAAAGATAAAGTAGAAAGACGTAGAAGGATATATATTATAAACAATAAAATAAAGCAGAACAATAAACAATAAGTTGTAAAAGAGTTTAAAAGATCAAAACCCAAACGTTGGGATGTATCAAGGAAAAAAAAGTAGGCCAAAAATATGCTAAAGATTGAGGATATATTGAACAAAGATGAATGGGTAAAAGAAAAAGGCATTCTCCATTAAAAATGCTTACGCATTCTAAGAAGCTGGAGATGACTGGTGTAAATTCAGCAGACAGAAAATAAACCAGCCTACCTAGAGGGGCTGCTTTGAGGAAGAAGAAAAATGAAAACTGGATACTTAAGGTAAGATCAAAATTTAAAGGGTCCTGACTCTTTGTGACCCCATGGACTGTACAGTCCATGGAATTCTCCAAGCCAGAAAACTGGAGTGGGTAGGTGTTCCCTTCTCCAGGGGATCTTCCCAAACCAGGGATAGAACTCAGGTCTCCCACATGCAGGCGGATTCTTACCAGCTGAGCCACCTGCTGCTGCTGCTCAGTCGCTTCAGTCGTGTCCGACTCTGTGCGACCCCATAGACGGCAGCCCACCAGGCTCCGCCGTCCCTGGGATTCTCCAGGCAAGAATACTGGAGTGGGTTGCCATTTCCTTCTCCAGCGCATGAAAGGGAAAAGTGAAAGTGAAGTCGCTCAGTCGTGTCCGACTCTTAGCGACCCCATGGACTGCAGCCCACCAGGCTCCTCCGTCCATGGGATTTTCCAGGCAAGAGTACTGGAGTGGGGTGCCATTGCCTTCTCCAGCTGAGCCACCAGGGAAGCCCAAATGATAAACTAAGAAAGTAAGTGAAAATTTTTCAACAGAGGAGAAATATGATGAAATCAGTGTTTTAAGAAGGTTAATACAGCAAGAATTGCAATAGCAGTTTCATTATGTGAAAACAAACTCTTAAAAACCCAAATCTGCATTCATGGAACTTTCACAACTATTTTCTCTTATTACCTACAACAACTGTGCAGCAATCTTCATATACTCCTATCTCTTCACTTGAATACGTGAGCACTTCGCAACCATCCATGTACCAGGTTGATGTGTTTAGTCTGCTGTCACTGTTTCATATTATTTGGCAGACAGTGGGAAAAAATCTGGACTTTGCTTTGTTGCTGCAATTTTGTGTCCTTTCATAAGTCACTTAACTTTCTAGATCTCAATTTCTGAATCTGAAAATGCAAACACTATCTCTGCCCTGGTGACTTCAAAATGAAATTGTAAAGACAAAGTTAACCATATACAGGAAAAGACTTAAAAGTTGTCTAAATTTATATTCACGTTATCTAATCCCATGATAGGATCTATTAGCACAAAGAAAGAATTTGATAAATGCTTTTTGGTGAGTATCAGGAAAAAGCTGGTTTTCCATCTACCAGCTATCAAAAAGTATAATATCAAGAAAAAATTAATGGAAAAGTAGTAGGGGAATTTATATCATAAAGCTTTTAATTGTACATTAAAACTTTAGTATCATTTTTACAGTTAGTTACAGTATCTAAATACTCACCAGTTTTCTCTTCTCTGATGACACTGATCTTATAGAGCAAGTTGAACTAGTAGAACTTACTGATGGTTTTTTCTCTCTCTTATCCTAAGAATGTCATTTGGAAAAAAGGAAAGAAAAGCACAAAATAAAGCACAGTGTAACAGGGCATTCTTTTATCAATGTTGTTATAAATCAAGATTCCTTCTGCATTTATAGTAAGTTTCAGAGGAGAACAATGTTTATTTATTTATTCAGCCATGTTGGGTCTTTGTTGGTGCGCACAGGCTTTCTCTAGTTGCAGAGAGCAGGGACTATTCTCTAGTTGTGGTAGGAGAGCCTTCTCATTGCAGTGGCTTCTCCTGTTGCAGAGAACAGGCTCTAGATGCAAGGGCTTCAGTAGCTGCAACACCGAGGCCCAGCAGTTGTGGCGAACAGGCAGCAGTTACAACTCTCAGGCTCTGGAGCAAGTAGACTCAGTAGCTGCAGCCCACTGGCTTAGTTGCTCCTTGGCATGTAGCATCTTCTCGGACCAGGGATCGGAACCGTGTCCCCTCCATCGGCAGTTGGGTTCTTACCCAGTACCACCAGGGAAGTCCGGGAACAAGGTTTAACGGGATACAAACATTGGTAAGAGGAAAGGAGACTTAACTAGAAATCAGAAGATCTAAGTGCTCTGAATGAGATGGGATAGAAGTAGGCTGCCCTGGTGGCTCACATGTTATAGAATCTGCTTGCAATGCAGGAGACCTGGGTTCAATCCCTGAGTCAGGAAGATCCCGAAGAAGGGAATGGCTACCAATTCCAGTATTCTTGCCTGGAGAATTCCACGGACAGAGGAGGCTGGCAGGCTACAGTCGATGGAGTTGTAAGAGTCGGACATGACTGAGTAACTAACACTTTCACTTTTTCACTTTCACTTGGGATAGAGGTAATATAGCATAATGTTGCAGACAGCTCACATAAGGACATTGGGAAGTGGTACTGCCCTAGTAATACTTAGTCTCCTACAAAGCAAAACCATATACCCAGTTATTTTTCAGTGGATCCTGAATTCAACAGACCCAGGACAAACGTATTTCAAGTACCTACCATGTATCAAAGACATTCTTTTAGACAGTGAGAACAGATTAGTGAAAGAACAATAAAAATCCCTGCTGTCATAGAGGTTACACCTACTGAAGGTTTAACTTACAAATAAGTAAGTAATATATATAGTGAGTCAGATGATGCTATTAAAAAAATAATAATAATAAAGCAGAGAAAGGGGTCAGGAAGGGCTGGGAGGCAAGGGTGAGGCTGTTGCAATTTTAAACAAAGTAGTCAAAATGGGTCCCCACTGGTAATTTGACATCTGAACGGAGACCTAATGAAACAAAGGAACAAACCCTGTGAGTATCTAGGGAAAGTTTTCAAGTTAAAGGGAGTAACAGCAAGCACAAAGCAGGAATGTGCCTGGCTTACTGGAGCAACAATAAGGAAGCCAAGGAGTGGAGAAAGTAAAGGGAGAATGAGATGGAGATGAGATGGTGACAGTAATATGTTTTCTGTCCCAGCAAGAACATTAGCTTTTTCTCTAAAATGGAAAATCACTAGAAAACATTGAGCAGAAGAGTGACATGATTTAACATCTTAATAGGATCACTCTGCCTGTTATGTTGAGAACACAAGAAGGCAAAGGTAGAAAGCAAGCTGTTTGCCTGGATCATGGTGAAAGCAGTGGGAGTGGTAGTCACATTCAGCTGACAGAACTTGCTGATAGATGGGATGCAGGCAGAGCATGATGACCAGGGTTTTGGTCCCAGCAACTTAAAGAATGTAACTGCAATTTACCACATTGAGAAAACTGAGGCTGCAAGAGTATAGTTTAAGAGGAGAAGGAGCCAAAAAGGATACTGCCAACCCTCAGTTTCTCCATTTGTATAACTGGGATAATAATAGTATCTACCTCACAGAGTTGAGAGGAATAAATAAAATAATGCAAGTAAAGAAAAACAAATGACTCTTCCTTGGTCAGAAGAACAAAATATAAAACACAACTTGTTTTAAAACTGAGGTGTATTTTTTTCATCATACAAAAATAAAACTGTAAAACAGGTTATCTTTAGGTCAATAAGTCAAAATTCTTACTTCATCAATATTGGATGATGGGGTGGTGCCTTTTCTCTGAGACTTCTTTTTCCCACAAGATTCTTTGTTGGACATTTTGCAAAGCTAAAATAAACATCAAAAACACATTATGTGTGTGGGGTTTTTTTTTAACCATTGCTACAACAAAAACGTTAGAAATCATACTTTTTTCAGTTTCTTAAAGATTGGAGTTTTATAAAATAATTTTTGTATGTTACCCATTCTCAACATGATAGGATTGTCTCATTGTTCCACTTTACTCATATTCTGCCTCATGACCTGTTCCCTTCCATCAGTGTGGGGATGGTCACCTTTTAAGAAAGACTCTCAAAAGTATGCCTTTAAGGCAAACGTCTCTCTCTAGCATTGCATTCCCATTTTCAATTGCCTGCAGGACTATTATATTTTGCCCCACCCACACCTCAAAACCAATTAGTCATTAAGTCTTCATTTTCTCAACACACCCTCCATCTCTCACTGAGTGAGACGTCGGGCAAAACACACACATTTTTTGAGTCCTAGCTCCACTATATGTAAAATAGAGATAACTCATCTGAGAGGGTTTTCTAAAAACTAAAATGAAACTATGGATGTAAAAGCACCTTGTACAAGATAGTACAAAGTAGAGTCTAAAAAAATACTGGCTTCAGCAATTGTCTTTCTGCTAGACCCTGAGCTTCTTGAAGAGTACGCTGTATTGAAAATTTAGGAGGTGTTCATAAATGCCCTCTGAGTAAATGAGTAGGTGAACTTTTCTTTCCCAGAATAGTGATTGTTCATTCTGAGTCACTTCCAACTCTTGTTCATTGCAGTCCCTCTGTCCATTTCTCATCCCAGTCTCCCTTTTCCAGCCCCGGTCTGGATCAAGTCTATACTGCTGCTGCTGACAAAAAGAAAAAGAAAGAAAGAAAACTACACACAGTCATCCCCAATGGTCATAAACACTTTAAAGATGGTATATATAATCATCCTGTACTGGAACACAGAGGCCAGAGATTGGGAACATCACCAGATTTGCTGGGGCAAGAAGATATAAAGGGGTCCACAAGCAAAGTCCAAAGGAGAGTTTATTGCTGCTAGTGATATATATAGGACTTCCATGTGACACAGAGATGGTTAAGAATGCGTCTGCGATGCAGGAGACCAGAGTTCAATCCCTGGGTTGGGAGGATCCCCTGGAGAGGGAATGGCAACTCACTCTAGTATTTTTGCCTGATAATCCCATGGAAAGAGGAGCCTGGCAGGCTACAGACCGTGGGGTCGCAAAGAGTCAGACACGACTGAACAACTAACACACACACACAACGCACACATACACACACACACACACACACACACACACAGAGTGATATGTATTGATGCTAAGAACATAACAAAGACTAGAAACCAAGCAATTACAAGTACTCCTGGTTAAACATGATCACAGTAAGTGAAGTTCTATAAAGAATGATCAATTACACTAAATCAAACTTGTAGAAAGTTTTGAAGAATACAGAAGAAGGAAAATACTGAGACCAGAAATCTGATAATAATAATAAAAATTAATAAAATAGTCAACATATACTTCTAAGGACAGACTCTAAATTACCCAGAAATTTTGCCTTTTAAGATAATTCATGGCAATAATTAAATTCACAGTTGAGCTTCCAGATCACAGGAATAATCTTCCTTTTTCTTTCTTGTTCCAAGGATACCATTCCATGGGGAGAAAGGTATAAGGAAAAACAATAACTTTCATGAAATGAATTGCTTAAAGGCAACAGGCTGGTTATTTTACCTTTTACAATTTAAACCCTTTCATGTTGTGCTTTGAACACACACATACACACACACAAAAACCAATTTGACTCTATTATCCATAAGACAAATCAGAAAAAATATACTGCAGAGAGTAGACTATCAAAAGAAAAATACCTATATATGTACTGTGACAAATCTTTTATATTAGTGTACCATTCATACCAATTTTATGGAAATCAAAATATAAACTAAATGAGTGGAGATTTCCTGTGCTGGCCTGCCTCCCAATTGGCTCCTGATTTTCTGCCACCATCTCTTATGAAGTTCCCTCTCACAATAAGTAGAGATGACCTGTGTAACCAACAGGATATATTTATAAGACAATATGTGGCTAGGTCAAATAACACACTGTGGCTTCTGCCTTTCTCTGTCTTGAATTGTTCACCCTAGGAAAAGCCAGCCACCATATCATGAAGACATTCAAGTAACCCTAGGAAAAGCCCACCAAGGAAGAGCTGAAACCTTTTGCCAAAAATGAATGGACTTATAGGCATGTGAGTGAGCCACCCTTGAAGCTGATCCTGCAGCCTTAATCAAGCATCCACTAGGCAGCATCCCTGGCAAGTATCTCACTGCAATCTTATGAGAGACCCAGAGGCAGATATACTCAGAAAGCCATTTCTGAATTCTGACCCATATCTACTGTGGGGTAAGAAGTGTATTGGTTGTCTTAAGCCATAACGTTTTGAACAACTTACGCAGCAATAGATGAGTAATATACTCAATATAATCTTTCAAACTTTGAAGATGCCTTCTTTAGGATGGCTCAAGAGCAGGGACCGTGCTTCGGAATTCTGATTAAAATTTCCACAGAACACAAAAACTAAAAATCTAACCCTTTTCATCCTCTGGTTTTCAGCTGGTATTAATGAAACTGACATCCTAAATCAAGGTTTCAATTAACCATCCATTCTTTCACAAATTAAAACATCACTGGTTCCTAGATGATGCATAAATATCCACTACTCATGCCTGCAAACTATAATGTTATTATCCCATTTTTAATTAACTGTTAAGACCAGTGAGGCAGTATATACATCCAGTAATAATAGTTAAAAGTTGTGGATGAGGCCACTAAGAGGGCTTTAGAATCATAATTTACAAAAACTTCCATGGGATAAATTGCTAACTGGGGAGGAGATGAGGGGAAAACCCCTCCACATATACTTTCTAAGTACTGGGAGGGAGGACCACGTTCTTGTTTTGAGTTTCAAATTGCCAAAAAAATCACACTCGCTCTCCCCTGGGTACTGAAAATAAATAGAAAATAAACAGACCAAGAAGAAAAGCATTAAGTATCACCTTTATTAACTAGGAAAACCGAACAGCAAGTGCGAGTACCTGAGACTAAATCCTCCCTTCCTGCTGCCTGTAACATTCGGACCAGTGTACGCAGAGCAGTCAGAAAACAAGGTTTTCCTCCTGCCTCCCGCAGTGGGCTTGAAGGAGCGCGCCTTAAACTCAAGCAGTCTCGGAGAGTAAAGAGAAGTACGGAGGCCTTGAGGACTCTGAATCGCATCAGTCAAGTGCCCTGACGCCCCACACATTCAGGAGCTTTGGATATTAAAAGCCTAAATGTAAACATAGGCTCTTCTCCCCACTCCTGGGCCCCGCAATTCACCATCCACAGGCATCTTACAGCCACAGCGCGGCGCTGCTATTGGGAATACGTAGGTTAAAACAAAATTAAAAGGAAAAGTGTTCAGATCATGGTGTGGGTGAAGGCGCGAAACGAAGAGCAGACCTCCACCTCGAAGTCCACCTGACTGACAGGCGGCCCAGAAACCGCCTAGCCCCGCGGACTCGGGTAGAAACACACCGCACCCAACCCGGGGCGAGAAGCAGCCCCGAAGGCAGAACGGGGCCAGAGCCACAACCGTCACAGAGCAGGCTCAACCCTGGGTCCGCCCACAGAGTCGCCCCGCCCAAGCTCGAGAGGCCCCCGAATCCTCCGTCCGTCCCGCCAGCTGCCCTCTTCCGGTCCCAGAGTGAGGCGGAGAGAGTACCCACCTAAATGTCAACTAACCCCTCGGCTTCCCTACGTTACTTACCAGAGCCCGCGCCGGTTGCGATTTGGGACGCCCAGACCACGGGAAAGGGACTCCGAGCGCGAGACCCGCTGGGAAATGTAGTTCCGTGCACGGACGGCAGCTAGCGCTCGAACGCTCCGGAGCGTTTGCTTAGCTTTGCATTTACTTCCTCAGAGGCCTTGGAACCAGCCCCTTCCTCGCTCCGCCCAGGGGGGCGCGGGGCACGCTGGGTATTGTAGTTTTGGTTGGGTTCGGTGGTTGACGGCTAGAACGGAGACGTGCCGTGGAAACAGAACTCTCTGAGCTCATTGGACGCTGTCCCCCAGCATGCTCCTGCGCAGTTGGGGCTGGCGTCGTAACGCCTCGGGGAAAAGGAAGCGGACGGGAGCGCGAATCGCTGCCTGTGGCTTTTAATTTTTCTGCTGACTGGATTTGGTCACTGATTCTTCATCTTTTGTCTGTTGCACGCATCTCGCCCTCCCCATTTGCTTCCCCACTTCTCGGATCTGACCCTCTGGGCTTTCACGCCAGTTGTCTCACTCCGCCGTGAGCCCCTGCTGGTCCCCGGGCGGGCCTGGCAAGGAGGCGGTAACTATGGAGAATATGGCGGAGGAGGAGCTGCTGCCCCAGGAGAAGGTGGAGGTGGCCCAGGTCCCGGTCCCGACCCCGACCCCGGACTCGGCTCGGGTCCCAGCTCCGGCCCCGGATTCGGCTCCGGTCTCGGCCTCGACCCCGGCTCCGGCCTCGGCTCCGACTCCGGCCTCGGCTCCAGTCCCAGCCCCTGCCCTGGCCCAGGCTCCGGCCCTGTCCCCGTCCCTAGCCTCTGCCCCTGATGAGGCTGAAAGCAGTAAGTGCAGGGAGGCCCAGATCTTTCTGCCGCAGGAGAAGCAAGAAAGTGCGCCTTGCTGGGGAGTAGGGGAGGCCCTTCTTCACTGGGATGGTTTTTAATGGGGGAACAGGCAGTTTTAGCGAAATGGGGGGAGGAACGAGGGACCCGCATAGCGGTAAAAACGGGTTCAGGATGGGGGACGGCATCGCCACAAACCTTGGGGATCTCACAGGGAAGGATCTGTGGAGGCCAGTGGTGCTGCAGGTGAAAGGAAATAATGGGATCGTGGACGTCTTCGTTAAAGGGGGTCTTTTTCTGGTATAGAAATTAGAAATTACACCTCATTTGGTAGTTTCCCTCTCAGCCCAGTCTGCCATATTTCCCTGTGTCCTTTAAAATATGATAAGAGTAACCGAGTTCACTGTAGTAGATGGTAACTGCCACGATTTAGAAACCGTTGCTGTCAATTAGGTTTTATGTCTCGAAATAGACACGAGATGCGGTTTTTCCCATTTTTTCTTTAGCAGCTTGCCTCCAAAAAGAATTTGAGGCTGACAAGTAGTTTAAAATAGAGTGACTAAATTATGGATGTTTTCCCTCAGACGTAAATACCCATCGAGTTTTGTACGTTTCTCCATCAAGTCGGCTGTCGAAAATTAATAGCCTGTATTAATTGTGCTTGCATGTTTTATAAGTGAGGGTTTATTGGACCATAAAGGAATTTAAAAGATTGATAAGTAACACTTTATTAAGAATCGTCTGAACATTTTTAAATGTAAGCTCTGAGAAACTTTTCTTTAAAAAATTTGTCCCCAAATTGACCTTTATTCTTTTTCTGAATCATAACAACAACAAAAAATCTTAATTTGTTGTCTTTCCTACTTCTAAGCCAGTTGTGAGGTTAATATTTAAAAAACATTTGGGTAGTTATAATCTAATAGAATTATTTCTGCAATTTTACAGATTGCTATAGTAAAGAGTAGGGTGGATCACAGAAAAGACAAAGGTCAGAATGTCTTAGGTAGGCCTCTCCTCATCACAGGAGATCAAAGCTGCTTCTGCTGCTGCTAAGTCGCTTCAGTCGTGTCCAACTCTGTGCGACCCCATAGACGGCAGCCCACCAGGCTCTGACGTCCCTGGGATTCTCCAGGCAAGAATACTGGAGTGGGTTGCCATTTCCTTCTCCAGTGCATGAAAGGGAAAAGTGAAAGTGAAGTCGCTCAGTCGTGTCCGACTCTTAGCGACCCCATGGGCTACAGTCTAGGGGGTCGCTAAGAGAAGTGCTAAATAAGGCCAGTTGTTTCTTCTGCAACTGCAATGGGGGAAGAGCAGGTACACTCCAGAGTAAGATATCCTCCTTAACTCACCTCTCCATGGGGTCTTTCTATGTTAATCAGATGTGATTGAGCAGCTTTAGGGGATGTATGCTGTCTCCACCTCCCTACCATCATGAATATGTTAAACATAGTTTGGGAAGATTTATTCACATATTCCAAAATTTATGAGTATTTAATTTGAAGAATGTGTGATGTTTGAGAAACCTGAAAATGCATTGCTGGGACAAATAGTGATTAAGAAATTGGAAATGCATTAGAAACAGATTAATCACATTTTAAAAATTATTTTTAGATGGTCTAGTTAGCCCTTTGAAATCAGTCTCATATAGGCAAGATGAAGATGGCGTATCTGAAGTAGAACTGAAAATTGAGGAAAAAGAAGTTTTAAAAGAACCACCTGGCATCTTGGAATCATCTGATTTAATAGGTTTGCCTGTTGACTTCTAGATTATTAGTGTGTTAAAAAAGATCGAGTGATTTTAAGTACAGATTGATATCTACTGTCTTGAACCAGAAAGTGACTTTAGAGATGTACATAGGCCTTTTCATGAATCTTTAGACAGATCTTTAGAATTTTCTTCAGAGGATTTTCAGTTTTCTAACTTACCGGGCCCCTTTCACTTCTGTACTACTTAGTAGTTAGAATGATTGCAATAAACACATCGTTAGTCGTACTATGTATCTTGTTATACACACACAGATCTTTGAAGTATGGAAGCCAATGATTTCAGATTAAATAGGTTGGTTTGTACATACAGATTCATTGCCTGAATCTTACTGTCTACCCAGTAATTAAAAGATTTTTGATCAAATGGGAAAACAGTTGACCTGTTTATAGAAACTGTCTCATTGTAAGTCATTTGAACAATACCCGATATAGGAAATTAACCAATAGCATTTGTTGCTCTTTGTATTTCTCATTTTGGAATTAGGTGAAAATATGTTTTAATAAATTTTAACAGGAATGTCTGATAGGGCTGAATTGAATTCTAAAATTTTGACTCAGTGTGCTACTGCACCCAAAAAGACTAATGATTTTTTTAAAATTTATTTTACAACTTGTGCCTGCTGTGTGCAACTTACTGCACTAGGCGTTTAACCATTACAAAGATGAATAAAGATGTAGCCCTTGGCTTCTTACTGCTTATTTGTAGATGAGACAAACAAGAATGTAAATTATATAGAAGGGAAACAAAGCAACTGGGAATGAAGCTTGGAGAGGAATAGGCAGGAAGAGAGCAGTGTGGAGAAATTATATAATCTAATTATGTAATATTAAAGAGCCTTGTGGTTTATCCCATTGACTCCTATCTCATTGGGGAGCTTTTCCTATCAGTTACCATGTCTGAGTCTTATATATTCAGAATTATACTTTGTAAACATTTCTTTCCATAGGGCTGCAATATTCAGGTCTCTCTGTCCTTAAAAAGAATGAAGCAAGTTAAAATCCCTTCTTTTTTTTTTTCTAATACTAGCTGACTTCTTGAAAAAATAATCTATGCTGATTTTCTGTACTTTGTTTCTCCTTCCAGTCCCATCTGTACTCTAAAACACCTCACTGTACCTTCTTAAAGGTCACTAGAGACTTACTAAATACTAAATCCAGTATTTTCTTGATCTCTGCAACTATTTGTGATATTTACTGTTGAACACTTCTCTTTTACAGTCCCTTCTCTCCTGGCTTCTGCATTATCTTGATTCTCCATACCATTTTTTCTTTTTGAAGCTACCCTCTTGATTCCTTTCCTCAACGTCTCCTATACATATATTCATCGCTCCATACCTCACTTCAAAATTGTATCCATTTTTGTTAATCGGTAGTGGGTTAAGCAGCATTGGGGAATGTACTCCACATACTACTAATCAAGAATATGTTAAATATATTTTGGAATGATTTATTCATTTATTCCAAAATTTACAAATATGTAATTTGAAGAATGTGTAATATTTGAATAACCTGAAAATGTGTTACTGGGACTGAGTTTTGGCTTTTTTATCCTCTGTTTCAAAAGATTTCCTCCTAGGCTTTCTTACTGGTGCTCTTAGTTTCACCTAACATGCGTATTTTTGAGTTATATCTATTCAGAGTCCCTCCTGACCTTCCACTACAATTCAACTGCCTACAGAACTTGAGTACCTAATTCCAGTAGTAATCAAACACACTGTGTAAAAAACTAAATTCCTGTGCTCTTTCCTCTTCCTTTCTGCCAAAACTGTATTCTGCTTCCTTTTTATTGGTTAATAGTACTTGTATCCTAAACTATACAAACTCAAAATCTCAGTTGTTCTTTAGTCTTCACCCTTTCACATCCCAAGTCCTCTGCTAGTTTTTTTTACCTTCTATTCTCCAGTACCTTTCCATTACTAATTTCTCACCTCAATTATTGATCGTTGGTACTACAGCTAGAGATTCTGAAATGCATTCAAATCATATCATTCATTTACTCAAAAAACTGAAAAGACTTAACATTACCTAACGAGTATAGTCCAAACTAACTTACATAGAATTTATGCCTCTCATGATCTGTACTACATTTTTGGCTGCATTATCCTTCTACCTGCTCTATCCCCCAGACGTACTACTTTCTAGCCAGGAGTGGTAGAGAAGTGGCTATATATTTTTACACCACATGCCTTTGTTTATTTCAGTTATAAGGTTATTTCAGTTTATAAGGCCAGACACCAAATCTCTACTTATTGAAAATCTGTTTATACCTTAAGTCTTAGTCAAATGCCACTTCAGTGAAGGCTTCTTAGAGGCACTTGTTGGAATGAGCTATTCCTTCCTCTGTATACCCACATCGTATTACCTTTACCCCTAAGTGTTCATTCATCTTGCCTTGTGTTCTAGTTAGTAGTTAATGTGTTTATCTCTCACCCGATTGAAAGTTCTTTGAAAATAGGAAACCTGGCTTCAGTGTTTTATACAGACTAGAAACATTTTTTATAAAACTATATTGAATAATAAGATAAAATTTGAAAGCTGTGAGGTTATGCAGTGGCAACTCTGCCTTCTGAGACACACTTATCATTTTATAAACTGAGTTTTCTGCCTAGGTACTAAGGCACTGTGCTATAGGAAATGAAAGTGTAAAATTCTGTATGATGTGATCAAATGAATGTGAAGATGGAATACATATTGTTAAAGCATAAATTTCTAACTCTTACACTTTCCTTTCAGAGAGACACATCTCGATTCAAAGGCAGCTTGCTGATTTAGAGAAGTTAGCTTTTGTAACTGAAGGGGATTGTGACTCTGCCAATTCATTGAACTCAGATAATCTTGATGCAGGTATTTCCATGTTTGGAGGGTTTCTGGGTTTTTGTGGGGTTTTTTTGGTCAGTTTCTAATGATTTGTCATATTTCTACTCATGAAAACTTTGATAAGCTTGAGCTTGTTTATTTCCACCAAACTAGCACAGAAGTAAGATAATGTTTCTTAACTTAGGAAATGGTAGCCTTCTATATATAAGGGCACTGTGAGACACGTTATTTCACAACCCCTCAAGGAAATTACAGTCTCACGGATATATAAGGGCTTTGTTAGGAATTAACGTTTTAATATGAGTAACAAAAATCCAAAAAATTGTATGGAGGCTTTTATTCTCTTATAAGAAACAAATTTCAAGACTGGCAAAGTAGAGCTGGTACAGTTCCACAATGTTGTTAGTGCCCTAAGCTCTTGTCATTCTACTTTACCATCCTTAGTGCTTGATTCCGTCCTCAAGATCTCCTCATGGTTTTTTGAAGTAGGCAGAGAATATATTAAAAAAAGATTGGGCTTATACTTGCTATGTGCTATATGTGAAAGATATTTACTGGGTTAAAAATTGAGTTACTGGGACTTCCCTGGTGGTCCAGTGGCTAGGACTTCACGTTTCCAATGCAGGGGGGTATGGGTTGGATTCTTGGTCAGGGAACTAAGATCCCACATGCCACACAGGATGAGCAAAACAAAAACACCCTGGTACAGTCAAATAAATTTTTTAAAAATTGAGTTATTGTTTCTGTATATTTTATTGCTTTAAACCTGGATTTGAGATTTTCTTTAGTACTATTAAAGTTTTTATTAAGATACATTACATTTCTAATTAAATGAAACTTCTATTTTGATGATCCATAATCTTTTCAAGAATATGTTAATAAAGAAGGAAGAGTTTAACAAATTCAGTAATAGAACGTGTGCTATGCTTAGTCACTCAGTCATGTCCAACTTTTTGTGCCCCCATGGACTGGAGCCTGCCAGGCTCCTCTGTTCATGGAATTCTCCAGGCAAGAATACTGGAGTGGGTTGCCAGGCCCTCCTGCAGGGAATCTTCCTGACCCAGGGATCAAACCCACATCTCCCACATTGCAGGCGGATTCTTCACCGTCTAAGCCACCAGGGAAGCCCAAAGCCACCGTAATAGGATACAGAGGTTGTAATCCTGATTCCAGTCTCAGAATAGCAACAATAGTGCATCCAATCTACTCCTTCCTCTTCCTTCTCCCATTTTTCTAATTCCACGTGTCAACCGTTTTTGTCGCTGCTAGAGTAGAATACCAGAGCTGATACTTTTGTCTGTCTAGCTCCTTCCCCTCGGCAAGTGTGACAACTCCTGCCTTTTCCCCTGCCCAAAGTTTGGAACGACATTCTTTCTGGCAGACATTTTGCCTTGGGGGATATCATGTAGTCTTATCATTTCCTCATCCTCTCCATACCCAATGGCAACAAGGATATCAGCTAACCACAGAGAGGAGAGTTTTGGGGTAAAAATCAGTCACTGACCATGTCCTAAAACAATTATTGTTAAGTACCTGCTGAGGCAAGAATGACTTCACCTTAATAAATGTTAAGAAAGATGTTATCTAAGGGGGTGTGTGTGTGTGTGTGTGTGTGTGTGTTTTGAGAGGCAAGGGTGAGAAAGGGTCCCCTGTTAACTTCTTTTGTAGCCAAATTTAAGCATGAATAGCTGGTATATTCTCTGCTTTAATTGGTTCTTTTTCATTAACAGGAAACAAACAGGCTTGTCCATTGTGCCCCAAGGAGAAATTCAGAGCTTGTAATAGTCATAAGCTTCATCGTCACCTTCAAAATTTACACTGGAAAGTCTCCGTCGAATTTGAAGGTTCGTATTTTTGTGCTTACTAAAAAGTGATGTAAATAAAATTCAGGATTTGGTACTAGTTTTGGAATTTTACTGACAACATAAGTATCTTCAGTTTAAAATTATGAAGGATTTAATGCCCCTCTTTAAATGTATTTATTAATAAAAGACTACATAGCTCTCTAGGCAGTAGATATTTATGACACCAGTGGTTTAGTTTGACAAACAATTATTAAGCATCTGTTCTGTGCTGAGTACTTGGCTTGGCGCTGAAGGTCTACATTACTTACTGAACCATGTTTTCATAAGTTTTACTTTTCCTTTTTTTATTAGAATAACTACAATTTTTATTAACTACGATTAATATTAACTCCAGTAATATTTTTGAAGGTATAATAAATGTAATAAAACAAGAAAATAATTGGTATGAATATTGGAAAAGAGAAGATAACAGCTCTTTTTTTCCCTGCTGCTGACTTAAATATAAACAGAGTTAATGAGAGTTTTTAGAATAATGGTGTGATATAAGATAAATATTCAAAATCAAAATCAGAGCCTTTCTCTACTCTGGATAAATGGAAATGAGGGAAAAAACAGTGACAAAAATGGCACAATTTGAGGGAGTAAGTTTAACAAGAGGATTCAAATGAAGGAATGAATGAAGTCGAAGGACAAAAAACATGGTTTTACCAAGTTAAAAGACTTCCTAGGGAGAGTGATTTATTATTAGATTCTGAGGTAGTGAATTATGGATTATATGTGTTTAGTTACTCAATCATGTCTGACTCTTTGTGACCCCATGGACTGTAGCCCGCCAGGCTCCTCTGTCCATGGGATTTCCCAGGCAAGAATACTGGAGTGGGTTGCCATTTCCTTCTCCAATGGATTATATATTACAGCCTTTTTTTAGAAAGAAATCTGGCAACATTTAAAAAATTTAAAATATTTTTCCACCAGGCACTCCCTCTGCTAAGAGTAAAGGAAACAATAGACAAAGATGTACAAGGAAGTTCATTACAGCATGTGCTTAGAAACAAAAACTTGGAACTAAAATAAAAGATGATGGAATAAATTATGGTACATACAGACCATGAAATATTATGCAGCCATTGAGAAGAGTGTATTAGATCTATACCAGCTTGCTTGGAAGTATTTTCATGGTAAACTATGAAAATCCAACATATATGATAAAAAAAAAATACCCCCATCCCCCCAAAAAACCCTAAACATGTATATACTTAGATTTGTATATGATTATGCAAGTATACTTACTGTGAAATGTAGTTATCTGGAGTTTAACCAGACTGAATGAAACAGTCATTATACACCCCAAAAAGAAGCCAGAACTAGGCCAGAACTATTTTCTTAGTGTTACAATATTGGTAAAAGGTACTAATAACTTAGAGAAAAGGGGAATTAGAGACTAATTCAGAAGCCATACTATCTTATGTTTAATTATTTATAAGAATGTATAGTAAACCATAATGACTTCTTAACAAAAAAGATCTCATTTTAATTACAAAGGTAATTAAGTAATTGCTTTATTTAAGCCATTGTTTAATCTTTGGTCTCTCTCCTCCAAGTTATTCTCTTCTGTTTGATGGTTCATGGTATTTCTTTACTGTCATGTTCTTTAGGTTGTTGGGTTCTTTCACATGACGGTGATCTGGTAGATGGGTAATATGATAGCTTTTGTCTTTGTGAACAGGCTTCAAAGTAGTTGGCAAATATGTTGAATAAGATCTGCCGAAGAAATAGAAATGAGATGAAGGACAAAATAAGAATGCCTTACCTACCTGGAGAAGACTACATTAGATGTGGGAAAGAAGAACAAATCTTCAGATTTAGCCATACAGATGTTGAGATGCATCTAGTGGAGGTATCAGGTAGCCTGGAGGGTACATAAACCTGGAAAGGTTTGGGCTAGAGATACATATTTGAGAGTTGTCAGAATATAGATGGTATTTAAAGCTGAAAGTCTGGATGGAATGACCTTAAGAGTACATATAGATAGAAAAGGAAATAGTCCAAGGTCTGAGTCCTGAGACACTTCAACATATACAGCTAAGAAAAATGATTGGATGTAAAGTGAACTGAACTATAAGTATGAGAAGAAGGAAGTTAAAGATAAGTTTACAGTTTTTGAGTTAGGAGTAACTGGAAGGCTTTATTATTCATTAAAAAAGTGAAAAAAGAAACCTGGTTCAAGAGTCAAGTGAAAAGTTTAGTCCTTGACAATAGGTTTTGTTTTCTTTTTTAATTTTTTTTGGTTGTGCTGGGTCTTGATTGCTGTGCACAGGGCTACTCTTTGTTGCAGTGTGTGGGCTTCTTGTTGCTCTTCTGTGGCTTCTCTTGTTGTGGAGCCCAGGGTCTAGAAGCATGGGCTTCAGTAGTTGGGGCACCTGGGCTCTAGAGCTCAGGCTCAGAAATTGTGGTGCACAGTCTTATTTGCTCCGCAACATGTGAAGTTTTACTGGACCAGGGAGCAAACCCGTTTCCCTTGCATTAGCAGGCGGATGCTTTTCCATTATATCAGCAGGGAAGTCCTTGGCCATAGGTTTTGAAATAACCAGTCACATGTATTGAGTAGGCAATTGGAAGTAGGGATCTGGCCCTCAGCAATGAGTTGATAATAGCGCTATAATTTGGGATTCTTTCTCATAGGGGAGATAGTTGCAATCATGAAAGGCATTCAAGTTAGTCAGGGAATGAGAAAAAATGTATGTAGCAGATCCATCGTTCAGAAAATCTACATTTTAGAGTGAGAGAGGGAAGAGGATCTGTAAAGATTAAGTAGGAAGTACGCGAAGAGAACTAAGTGCCATATCATTGATGAAGAAGCAGCTGTGTAATAGTAAATGCAACATAAGGCAAGAAGATGAAGCCGAGAAAAAGTCAAGATGACAAAAAGTAGATGATAAAATTGAGTCCCAAAGAAGCTACATGACTAATCCAAGCTAACAGATGTTTTTGGAAGAACCACATTCTGAACGTAGATCTCTTGTGTATGTTTTTATACCATGTCATATATAGCAAGTGTATAAAACCAAGGCGGTCTCATTCAGATAAATTATGACATTACAAATATGAGAATAATCCCTATTATTCTTATAAAATTTGGTAGTAATTTTAATAATAATTGAATTTTTGATGAGCAGTGATAAGCAGCAATTCTTCATTCTAGGTTACCGGATGTGCATCTGTCACTTACCTTGCCGACCGGTGAAACCAAACATTATTGGAGAACAGGTAATCACATGTTAGATTTGTTATTTTTAGATTTAGCTGTCTCTAAAGGAAGTCGGAGAAGGCAATGGCACCCCACTTCAGTACTCTCACCTGGAAAATCCCCATGGATGGAGGAGCCTGGTAGGCTGCAGTCCATGGGGTCGCTGAGAGTCGGACACAACTGAGTGACTTCACTTTCACTTTTCACTTCATGCATTGGAGAAGGAAATGGCAACCCACTCCAGTGTTCTTGCCTGTAGAATCCCAGGGACAGGGGAGCCTGGTGGGCTGACGTCTGTGGGGTTGCACAGAGTCGGACACGACTGAAGTGACTTAGTAGCAGCAGCAGCAGCAGCAAAGGAAGTATGATTTTTACTTGCTTTAAGACTAAAATGTGTATATTCAGCAATGAGGTTTACTCTAAGATTTTGTTTTCAAGGGCTTTCAGATTACCGTAGTAGGAAAAATAAGAAATGTATGAAAATGGTTGCTGTATTGAACTTTTCATTTTATAGTTTTTAATTTCAGTCAGATCACCTGCTATCATATGTTCAAAAGGAAAATTAACCCACATACTAATTTTGAAATGGAGAATTTAAGTAGAAAGCACTTTTTTTCTTTCAAAATAAATTTTGGTCATGGAATAATAGCTTTTAATTTCTGTGGTTTAGTGTCTTCAGTTCAGTTCAATTCAGTCGCTCAGTCGTGTCCGACTCTTTGCGACCCCATGAATCGCAGCACGCCAGGCCTCCCTGTCCATCACAAACTCCCAGAGTTTACCCAAACCCATGTCCATCGAGTCAGTGATGCCATCCAGCCATTTCATCCTCTGTCGTCCCCCTCTCCTCCTGCCCCCAATCCTTCCCAGCATTAGGGTCTTTTCCAATGAGTCAACTCTTCGCATGAGGTGGCCAAAGTATTGGAGTTTCAGCTTCATCATCAATCCTTCCAATGAACACCCAGGACTGATCTCCCTTAGGATGGACTGGTTGGATCTCCTTGCAGTCCAAGGGACTCTCAAGAGTCTTCTCCAACACCACAGTTCAAAAGCATCAATTCTTTGGTGCTCAGCTTTCTTTATATGTGTTGATTCATACTCATCCTCCCTATGCTCTTCCTCTTAATTTGTCAAAGGACAGAATGAAGGCACTTCTGAAATCTCAGTAACTTTAAAAAGGACATGTGTTTGTATTAGGATAAATTTGACCTTTGGGGAATACAAATTATAAAATATTTTATAGTGACACTATTCTGAATGCATATTAGTTTAATAAATCGTTACTAGTATATTTTCCTTTCAGACCACACAAAAAAAGTAAAGTATTGGGGGAGAAAAACATTTCTTAAGTATGCTTGTCAGGATAATGCTTGGTCCATTAACCCTATCTAAGATATTTTGAGTATGATAACCACAATGCCATAAATTGTGGAATGTTCTTGACTGATCTGTCCTTGCCCTGTGATTCCGAGTAAAGAGTAAGAAGGCATCAGAAACAGGAAAGAGCCATTGGAAGTCTTTTTGTTCTTAACTAAATAAGGAACTAAAAAGTGAGAACTTTTTACTTGGAAAAATAGACTTTTTATTATGTCTCTAACACTTAGGAGTGTGCTAGCACTAGCTCAGATTTCCAGAAATCTCGAGAGCCCGTTGATAAATGTGGCCATCATCAAAAATTAACATATGTGAACTTACAAGTAAATAAATGATATTAAAAACAAAAGTAATGAATACTCATGACTCACTACATCCCAGTTATTTTACTACATCTGTGCTCTTGCATCATTTATATATATATACTGTATCTGCATGGTGGCAGCGTTCTCTGCTGTGATACTGCACATCTCTTCCCTAATTCACATTCAGTGATGTCACATGGGTAGCTTGAAATGTCACAGCTGGAGCTTGACATTGGCCATGGTAGAGCATTTAGATCACAGACTTGGAGACACTACAAATGAGGGCCTTGTTTTCCTGGAGAGCCAGTTATACATCTTCCAGCACACTGCTGCTAGTATCATACCATTTATAAGTGTGGCTTATAGAAGATAAGAGTACAGTTACTTGATGAGAATGAGTGGGAAAAAACTAAGAAATTAAATTTGTGACCTATTGTAAAGTAACATTAAAAAGCAGATGTAAATATAGGTGAGGAAATAAAGATCTTTTCAGAGTCACATGGCAAATACTATCTTTTAACATACTTAAATTCACAACCTTAAATAAACTTTTGTTTCATTGTTTTAGTAACTTTTTTATGTATTTAAATTAAATACTCTGTTTGATAGATATCCAGTAAAATGGGCGCCCATTATCATTGTATCATTTGTTCAGCAACAATCACCAGAAGGACAGATATGCTAGGACATGTCAGGCGCCATGTGAACAAAGGAGAGACTAAATCCAGGTATATTGCTGGTAAGTTGAGCAATCTCATTAACATGTTAATAAGTAAATCCTTTAACAGTGGTCTAATTATTATTTTTAGACATCAGACAGATAAAATACAGTGACTTAACCAAATCATTTCATTAACTGCTAATCCATCAGGTGTTGTTTTCTTTCTGTGAGACTCCCAACAGTATAAACTCTTCTCAATTTAACAGATGTATTTAATACATGAGTAGAAAAAAGCAGCTGATGCCCGGTAAATGTAGATGTCTTTATGAAAGATAATAGGATTTTATTACTGATGGCTCCTGTACCAGTAACTGTGTTATACTTGTTGAAAAACACTGGAAAAAGGAGGTAGAGTGATATATAAAGACTATTTATAATCCTGAGTGATATCAAGTTATTAGTAGCTTGTTAATACTGAGGCAGTTCCTTCTCAAGAATTAAGCCCTTCTGCCCTAAGGCATCCATTATATGTAATGAATACATCTAGAATGGTATTCTGGACCATTCTTTTAAGTATTGAAAAAAGTAGTGAAATAATTATTTGAAGGGCTTAATTTCTCACAGAACCTGATTTGAGAAAGGCTAATCTTGTGGGATATGTGACTTGACACTTGGGTGAGTTTAGAAAGATATGTAACATAACAGTAGGAAAGATTACTTTTATGTGGCATTGTAGCAAGAGAAATATGGTTCTCATTTAGTTAATATTCTGATTGTAATTTGATCAAGAAATCCAAACATAAATAATCTCAATTATTCCCCTCCACATATTATTATATCTCCTTTCTTAAATAATTAAAATATATTCACACAAATATATCAATATTTCATTTCAGTTTAAAGGAGAATGATTCTAATGTATATTAAAAGTAGAATAATTGTTTTATACATTAGCTTATAGCTATTGGAATATAATTTGTGATTTAAAATCACAAAAGTATTCTGAAGTCAAGCACGTTCAGGAAATAGAGTGACTCGTAGTCATCCATGCTAGCTAATGGAATGTAACCACACAGGTTAATTTTCTAACATTTAAACCATAATAAAATATGTGTTTAGCAACCAGCCTATATAAACACAATGTAGTGTTTGATGAATAAAGGTTATTTTAGGATTTGGCTCAATCCTAGGGTAGTTGTCCTTAATTAGGTGTACAGATACATTGATGTGCTAGACAGTTAAGATTTTAAGCTGATAAACTTTAATTCACCAAATACTTAACGGAATGCTGCTCTTTTCCAGAGACAGTGCTATGTAGATCAGTTTTGGGTGATTTTTTTGACATCTACTCAACTGATTTCATTAACATGAAACTATTATAAAGGAAGGTTATTTTTTGTCTTATTCTTGATATTTATAATTATTTTCTATTTCACTGGAAATCTTTTTTTTTTTTTTTAATTTTAGCTTCTGCTGCTAAACCACCTAAAGAAATTTTGAAAGAGGCAGACACAGATGTACAAGTTTGTCCTAACTATTCTGTACCTCAGAAAACAGATTCTTATTTTAATCCCAAAATGAAACTGAATCGGTAAGATAAATTTAAAAAAGGGTTATGGAATGCGTCAGATGATTCAATTCATTACAAATGTACCTTCTCTTAATTTTTTTGTTCTAATATATTGAAATTTAAAAGTAGGTATAGAATGAAAATCATTTATTTTAGCATTTTCTGAGAATGATTGTTTTATTTTTCTGCCAAACCAATTTTTTTCTCAGAGTAAAGTAGGTCTAACTTTATATAAAATTAAAGGAACAGACTGATGGGTCTGTGGCAAGTTTTATTTATAAAATCATTGTTCATAGTAAATGCTTATTAATATAACCCAATTTGACTAATAGTTTCATTTCACAGGTTTTTAGTTCTTGTACTATTAAGTAAGGAATATGTTATTAGGTCTCTTTTCAAAGTAGTTTGCACAGTAAATAGGAACACTTTCTCACTGTTATTAAAATAAAATCCACAATGATGAAACCATGGTACAGTAAAATTATTTCAGGTTATTATCCGTCTTCTAGGCAGCTGACATTCTGTACACTGGCTGCTCTAGCTAAGGAGCGAAAACCTTTGGAATGTCTAGATGCCTTTGGAGCTACTGGTAAGTGATGAAGCTTTTTTGGAACCTCACTTTATCAAATCTGTACAGTATCTTTTCTTTCCCTTTATTTTTTCCTTGTTGTTGTTTAGCCACTTTGAGAACTAAGGGTTTGTTTATATCATGTGAACCTAAAGAGATTTTTTTTTTCCAGTTTTATTGAGAAAGAATTGGCATATATTACTGTATGGGTGTACAAGTTTAATTAAGATGTAGAGCATGATGATTTGGTTTTACAATAGGTTCAGCTAACATCCATCATCTCATATAGATATGTAAGAAGAAAAAAAGTTTCTCCTTGTGATGAGAACTCTTAGAATTTACCCTCTTAACTTTCCTCTACACAAGTATTACCTATATTTAATCACCATGCTGTGCATTTCATCCCTAGTACTTATTTATCTTATAGTTGGAAGTTTGTACATACTTGCTGGACTTCCTGTACAGTATCTTTTCTTAGGAAATGTATATGGATATCACATCAAGCAAAGTATTTTTATATAAAAAAAGATGCAAGGCAGATTATTTATTGTGGAAAATTTTCAAATATATACAAAACTAGAGTGTATAATAAGTGAATTCCTTTATACCCATCACTCAGTCTTATATCTGTATTCCTGTGTACTTTCCCTCATAACTCATTCCCCTGTACTCTATCCCCTTTATTTTGAAGCAAATAACAGATATGTCATTTCACCTGTAAATATTTCCATGGGATCTGTAAAAGATAGTGATGTGAAAGTCGTTCAGTCATGTCTAACTCTTTGCAACCCCATGGACTGAGTCCATGGAATTCTCCAGGCCAGAATACTGGAGTGGGTAGCCTTTCTCTTTTCCAGGGGATCTTCCCAACCCACGGGTCAAACCCAGGTCTCCTGCATTGTGGGCAGATTCTTTACCAGCTGAGCCACAGGGGAAGCCCAAGAATACTGGAGTGGGTAACCTATCCCTTCTCCAGTGGATCTTCCCGACCCAGGAATCAAACTGGGGTCTCCTGCATTGCAGGCGGATTCTTTACCAACTGAGCTGTGAGGGAAGCCCGTAAAAGATAAGACTTTTCAAAATTAAAACCCATATACCATATCACACCTAAAAAATTAAGAATAATTCTTTAATGTTATCAAATGTTTAGATAGACCTAATTATTTCATAATTTTTTAAAAATTTAAGTCAGAATCCAAAGACTATATATTTCAGTTGTTTGATTGGTCTCAAGTCTCTTTTTAATCTATATTCCTTTTCATCATTTTGTGTGTATGTGTGATAATTATTTGTTGATATAAGAGGTCATTTTCCCACAGTCTAGATTTTTGCTGAGTGTATCATCATGGTTCATATAACATATTCCTCTATCTCTGTTTCTGTAAATTGGTAGTTGGATGTTCAGGTTTGGTCAAATGCAGACAGGATTTTTTTTTTTTTTTTGCAATAATACTTGTTTACAGCAGTCAGTAAGCACTTGGTGTTTGGTTGATTTGTGTGTGTGTGTGTGTGTGTGTGTGTGTGTGTGTGTGTGTGTGTGTGATGCAGTAACATTGCCTAGGTATTAGGCAATGAGATATTATGGTGAAATTTTAAAGGCTGAGGACAGTTTTCCCAAAAGGACATAACAGTATAGAAAAGATAATGGAAAATGTAGAAAATTTCTTAAAAAGTCACTTGTACCCTATCCAAGTTTTTCTTCTTGAAAGTTATGGGAGTGTATTCTTGGGAAGTTTGTACCAATAGGATGAAAGCATGACCTAGTTCTGCTGAAGTTCCTCACCTCAGAGAGAAGTAGTGGTTGGAAGCATGGACTGTGGAGTCAGACTGACTGCATTCAAGCCCCAGCTTTATAACATGCCAGCTGTCTAACCACAGGAAATTATGCTTTAATTTGCTTATCTATCCAAAAGAAGGTACCTACCTTGAAATAATGTAAAGGTTAAGGAAATTAATACATGTAATACATTAGAACAGTATCTGGTATATAGCAAATGCTATAAAAGTATTCAGTATCATCATTATTGTATTATTACTACTACTACTACTATCATCATCATTAGTAGTGTCTCAGTGTAGAAATGGTAGAAGTGATGAAGTAATGATTCTAAGCTGATCACATCCTTTGAGCCGGTCAGATTTTAAATATGAATCATTTTTTTATTACTCCTTTTCCCACCACTATCCCCACACACTCAGCTATGGATCTGTTCTAATTTTTCATTTGTATTGTGACTCATACTCCTTTTTCATTCCATATCCACCAACAGAGTGATTTTTAGCAATTATATCTGTCTAATCTGTCTTACATGCTGTTGCCCAACAGCTTTTCCTCTGAAACACTGAATTGATAATGTTACTTTTCAGTCAAAAAAGTCATGCATCTTAATTGCCTAGAGTTCAGCTTCTTAGATTGCAATTTAATATCCTCCATAATCTGATCACAATCTACTTCTCCAGATTTATTTCCCACCATTTTCCCTCATACAATCTTCCCCCTCCCTTGTGTTTTACATTCAGTAATGTTTATTAAATGTCTATCCCAGATGGCTTTGGTGGTAAAGACCCACCTGTCAGTGCAAGAGACATAAGAGATGTGGGTTCAGTTCCTGGGTCAGGAAGATCCCTTGGAGGAGAGCTTTGAACCCACTGCAGTATTCTTGCCTGGAAAATCCCATGGACAAAGGAGCCTATTGGGCTACAGTCCATAGGGTCTCATGAAGTCAGATATGACTGAAGTGACTTAACATGCAGCAGCATACCTACACTGGATACTATATATGTTTCTTTACAGTGGAGTCATTTTATTTTGTTTTTTCCCCCTCTAGTTTTGTTGAGATATAATCAACATATATAACATTGTGTATGTTTTAGGTATACAACATAATGATTAGCTATATGCATGTATTGATCAAAAAAGTTTAAATCCATCTCTTCACATAGTTATAGATTTTTCCCCCTTTTGATGAGATCTGCTTGCTTAGTCAGTTTCAAATAAACAGTATTGTTAACTGTAATTTCCCTGCTGTACATTTTATCCCCAGAACATATTTCTGTTATAACTGCAAGTTTGTCCCCTTTGACTACATTCATTCAGTTCTCCCACGCCTCTAGTCTCCTCCTCTGGCAGCCTCAAGTATGATCTCCATTTCTGTGATTTGGGTTTTTTTTTTAGATTCCATGTATAATTTAAATCATACGGTATTTGGCTTTCTCTGACATATTTCACTTAGTGTAATACTTTCAAGGTCCATCTGTGTTGTCTGAAATGGCAGGATTGCCTTCTGTTTATGGCTGAATGGTATTCTGTTGGGTGTATATATATACCACATGTTCTTTATTCATTCATCCATTGATGGATACTTCAGTTGTGTCCATGTCTTGGCTCTTATAAATAATACTGCAATGAATTACTCCTCTTTTTTTACCTCAAACATTAAAATTATTGTTTAGGAAGATCTTTTCATCCTTTTCTTTTTAATGTGCCTTTGTTAACTTAAATAAAGCTCATAGCAGTCATTTTGCTTGTTTCCTCATCTCTAAAATGTAGATATTAGAACTTATTTCACAAGCTTATCTTAAGAATAGGAAAATAAATGTAAAGACAATGGCACATAGTAGATGTTAGATTTTTTACGTTAATGAAGCACGTGTATGCAGGAGACGGTCAATCCTTCCAGGAAACCGGGTTTTTCTACTCCATATTGGCTAGGCTCGTGTCACCATCTCCCACTTTGCAGTGAATGTCCCTTATGACTCAAATCCAGTAGGGATAGAAAATCTGTGAGAAGGGCCCTCTTGGTTTCAGTTCCTCTTGATCATTTGCTTACACATACAAAGCTGTTTTTCACTCACAATGATGCTGTTGTGCAGTATTTGAAAAACACTAGTCCAGGAAAGTTGTTTTCATATTTTGGTGTATTAGAGTAAGCTTCAGCAGGACGAATTCCATCTTCCCATCTTCCTTTCAAGTAGAGTAACCCCACTCTTACTCATATTGTATATTGGATTTCTCTGTAAGATTTCATTTGAAAAAAAAGTATTCCATTGTAAGAAGAAAGAAAAAAAATCCTATTAAACCCCAAATAAAGATTATACATAGATATTTTATTTGAACATGGATTATAGAACAGTTTTTTAAGAACTATTAATGGAAATCTACAGGATACATTTTCTTGTGGTAAATCTTAAGAGGCATTTCACTGAAAAAGTAGAATAAGAATTACTTTTGAAATTACTAAGATTTTGAAATATTTATTTATATTCTTTATTTTGGAGAAGGAAATGGCAACCCACTCCAGTGTTCTTGCCTGGAGAATCCCAGGGACGGGGGAGCCTGGTGGGCTGCCGTCTATGGGGTCGCACAGAGTCGGACACGACTGAAGTGACTTAGCAGCATTCTTTATTTTTATTATACTGTTTTTATTCTTTATAATTTAAAAACCCATTTTTCTTCCAATTTCTCCTAAGGGATAATGGGATTACAATGGGCAAAACATCTCGGAAATGCAGTCAAGGTTACAATTAATGATTTGAATGAAAACTCTGTGACGTTGATTCAGGAGAACTGCCATTTAAACAAATTGAAAGTGGTTGTGGACAGTAAGGAAAAGGAAGAAAGGGACGATATTCTGGAAGAAGGAGAGGAAAACCTTGGTAATATTAAGGTGACCAAAATGGATGCCAATGTACTAATGCATTTGAGATCTTTTGATTTCATGTAAGTGAAAAATTATTTCTGTCACTTTCTAAACTGACTTGGATTTGAAGGGAGGCAGGGTAGAGAGGGGACCGTTAAAAATTAAGATAGTTTGTCATTGTTTATTTATTTAAATTAATACAATATCTTGGCATTGGCTTAAGGAATGCCATAAGAGCACTTTCTAGCATTTGAAGTAAAATGCCTGGGCCTGACAACTTTTCTCTAAGCATGTTTTATTTTCACGAGTCTAAGATATCATATGATCCTTTCATTGCTTCCTTTAAAAACATAGTTATGTGTTTAAAATAGATTTATGAAGTACTTTTGAATCCATGCAACTTTATCATTAGAAATATGGCAATGGTATGATGTTGGATACTAGTATGATTTTAAATATGTCCATATTCTTTCTGGTTTTAGACACCTAGATCCTTTTGGAACATCTGTGAACTATCTTGATTCTGCATTCAGAAATATAAGAAACCTTGGCATAGTGTCAGTGACTTCTACAGATATCAGTTCTTTATATGCCAAGGCACAACACGTTGCCCGGCGTCACTACGGCTGTAATATTGTCCGAACTGAATATTACAAGGAGCTAGCTGCAAGAATTGTTGTAGCTGCAGTGGCAAGGTACCAAATGGCCAACAGTGTCCTTTGTATGTCTGAGTATATGATAGAAAGAAATAATATTACAAGAAGTGCTTATTTCATTCTTCAAAATATGCACAAAATACAAATTCTGTATTTCGTATATGTGATCTTGATTTTTTTGGAAATCTTATGTGGTATGTTAGAATTTTATTTAAAAGCTTGTGCCCAAAATAGTTTACTCTCCACTTTAAAATGTTATTTAAATAAAGTAGTAAGAAAGAAAAAATGAAAGTTAATTTCAAATCATTTTGTTTCAACAAACATAGGGTAGATATAGGGTAATAGCACCACAAAAAGGGAAAGCAAAAATTGATCTTAGATTTAAAAATTATCATTATTTAATGTCCATTTCATCTTATCTTACTTATTTTTGTAGTTTGAAAAAAATGATGGCTTATAAATTTGATTCTGTGAAATGATCTCACCTGTAAAACAAAAAGTTCTGTTTTTCATCAGACTTTCTAAACAATTGAAGAAAGGAAGACTTTTGAGCACCCATTTTATGCATAAAGTTATGCTAGAGGAATAGTAATAATATAATCTCAATGAATATTAAGATTACAGATCATTACATCTGGCTCTGTCACTAATGCCAGCACCAGTTTCACAGCATTTAGATTGAAATTCTTACCTCAGCAAAAATCCAGGTTATTAGACTTCATAAACCTTTAGGATTATTCCTAAATAACTAAAACCTCTGATGTTCACTTGGTACATGCCAAGGACCTACTGTACATACTTTAAAATGTTTATAATGTAACAGCAAATTCAAAGCAGTACATACAGACCAAGTTAGTGTACAACTGTAGAGGGAAAACTGAGTACATAAATGGTGTATCAAGTAGAATTTAATACAAACGTATATAAACGTAATAATGGCAAGGACTTTGCTTATTCATTTTTTACCAGCTGTTCGGCAGCTAGCATACTTCCCTGCATGTATTTAGTACTCAGTAAGCATACATTATTTGGAAGAAGCTTTTATAGAAAAAAGTAGGTAAAGAGAAAGAAAGATGGTTGTGATGACAAGAAACAAAGTGACATTAGAAACCAAAGAATATTGAGAAGATCTCATAAAGGAAAATGGTTGGATGGCATCACCAACTCAATGGACATGGGTTTGGGTGGACTCCAGGAGTTGGTGATGGACAGGGAGGCCTGGCGTGCTGCGGTTCATGGGGTCGCAAAGAGTCGGACACGACTGGGTGGCTGAACTGAACTGAACTGAGCTAAAAGCCTGCCAAGCATCCTATAATTTCCTGTGTTTCAGTTTGTGTAAAAGTTATAGTATATAGTGTATATGTTTTATATATCTTTTAAATATATCTTTTTTATGTATCTTTTAAAACCACTGCTACAAAGAGTTAAATTTTTCTTATTTTCCCATAACCCTTCCATAGTGTATGTACTGTCCAAGTTAATATGGTCAATATAATGCCAAACAAAGGAAAATGATAAGCTCCCAAAATAACTTAAAAATTTTTTTTCCAGAGCTGCAGCCCGATGTAACAAAGGAATAGAAGTACTGTTTGCAGTGGCTCTGGAACATTTTGTGTTGGTTGTTGTGAGAGTTTTGAGGGGGCCAACTTCTGCAGATGAAACAGCCAAGAAGATTCAGTACCTAATCCATTGTCAGTGGTGTGAAGAGAGAATTTTTCAGAAGGATGGTAATATGGTGGAAGGTAAATGCAAGTTTCTTTTGACTGTATATTGTGTTGAATTTATATGTAAGCCTCCAATGAATAAGCCTTTATCACATCCCTAATTTATACATATTGTTGTCCTTTGATTTTAAAGATTACAGTGCTAACTTTATTTCCTATACTGGATTTCCTTTCATCAACAGACAAGACATTCGTGTGAGTTCATTAAAGTCATTTACTCATTATAATTTATGCTCTCTAGCCATGCCTTCTGTTGAAACGTCTAGAAATAACTTAGTTTCCACTGTCACTAATTTTAGGAACATTAAGTCAGATTATTTCTTTGTTTAGGATGTTTCAAATCATTAATTTTATAAAAATAATGGTCATGTTTCTGACTGAGTATAAAAGCCATCAGTTATAAAACTCATCCAGTAAATATTTATTGAGCCTCTACTATATGCCAGGCCTGGGGAATCAAGGGAAAAAGATGTGGCATGTGCCCTCATCAAGCTGTTTCTATTTTGCTTTTCTGGGACATAGAAACAGTTGCCCATTGTTTTCTGTTAGCTTCATAGCATTTTTGAAATGTGCATTTTTAAGAACTCTTTATATAGTAGAATTTAACCCTCATGGTATGATACGATAGTTGCAGATATTTTTTCTCATTTTGTCACTTGTGTTTGCATCTTTTTTTTATTCTTTCATGCAGACATTTTTCATTGTTTCTGTTGTCAAGTTAATCAGATGCTTAATGTACTCTGAATTTTGTCTGTAGTTGCAAAAAGCTTTCCAATCATAAATTATTCAGAGAAGGTTATGTTTTATTGACTAGGTCACCTCTTGTCCACTTATTTGAGAATACCATATTTATCTTACACTAAAATCCCACATGGATTTGAATTTGTTTTTAGATTTTCTGTTCTGTTCCAGTGGTTGGATGTTTGTTCATTCATTCCCTTCTACTCCTTTTGGTGTTGTTTAATATCTGTTAAGGCAGTCTCTTCTCAGAGCTCTATTTTCAAAGTGTTCTGACATTGGATCCTTTTTTGCTTAATGAAAAATAAATAAATAAACCAGTTGGTAGTTTATCTTGACCACATCGGATTAAGGAGGAGATGTGGTTTTTTTTTTTTCTTGTTTTTAAATTAGTTTATTTATCTATTTTTTAAATTTAAAATATTGTATTTCTTTTGCCATACATTGACATGAATCCACCATGGGTGTACATGTTTTCCCCTTCCAGAACCCCCCTCCTACCTACCTCCCCATCCCATCCCTCCAGGTCATCCCATTGCACCAGCCCCGAGCACCCTGTATCATGCATCGAACCTAGACTGGCGATTCATTTCACATATGATAATTTACATGCTTCAATGCCATCCTCCCATATCATCCCACCCTCTCCCTCTCCCACAGAGTCCATAATACTGTTCTATTTATCTGTGTCTCTTTTCATGTCTCACATATGGTGTTATCTTTACCAATTAACTAAATACCATCTATATGTGTTAGTGTACTGTATTGGTGTTTTTCTTTCTGGCTTACTTCATTCTGTATAATAGGCTCCAGTTTCATCCACCTCATTAGAACTGATTCGCATGTATTCTTTTTAATGGCTGAGTAATATTCCATTGTGTATATGTACCACAGCTTCCTTATCCATTCGTCTGCTGATGGACATCTAGGTTGCTTCCATGTCCTGGCTATTGTAAACAGTGCTGCAGTGAACATTGGGGTACACGTGTCTCTTTCAATTCTGGTTTCCTCAGTGTGTATGCCCAGCAGTGGGATTGCTGGGTCGTATGGCAGTTCTATTTCCAGTTTTTTGAGGAATCTCCACACTGTTCTCCATAGTGGCTGTACTAGTTTGCATTCCCACCAACAGTGTAAGAGGGTTCCCTTTTCTCCACACCCTCTCCAGCATTTATTGCTTGTAGTCTTTTGAATAGCAGCCATTCTGACTGGCGTGAAATGGTACCTCATTGTGGTTTTGATTTGCATTTCTCTAATAATGAGTGATGTTGAGCATCTTTTCATGTGTTTGTTAGCCATCTGTATGTCTTCTTTGGAGAAGTGTCTGTTTAGTTCTTTGGCCCACTATTTGATTGGGTTGTTTATTTTTCTGGAATTGAGCTGCAGGAGTTGCTTGTATATTTTTGGGATTAATTCTTTGTCCGTTGCTTCGTTTGCTATTATTTTCTCCCATTCCGAAGGCTGTCTTTTCACTTTGCTTATAGTTTCCTTTGTTGTGCAAAAGCTTTTAATTTTAATTAGGTCCCATTTGTTTATTTTTGCTTTTATTTCCAATATTCTGGGAGGTGGGTCATAGAGGATCCTGCTGTAATTTATGGTGGAGAGTGTTTTGCCTATGTTTTCTTCTAGGAGTTTTATAGTTTCTGGTCTTACATTTAGATCTTTAATCCATTTTGAGTTTATTTTTGTGTATGGTGTTAGAAACTGTTCTAGTTTCATTCTTTTACAAGTGGTTGACCGGTTTTCCCAGCACCACTTGTTAAAGAGATTGTCTTTTCTCCATTGTATATTCTTGCCTCCTTTGCCAAAGATAAGGTGTCCATAGGTGCGTGGATTTATCTCTGGGCTTTCTATTTTGTTCCATTGATCTGTATTTCTGTCCTTGTGCCAGTACCATACTGTCTTGATGACTGTGGCTTTGTAGTAGAGCCTGAAGTCAGGCAGGTTGATTCCTCCAGTTCCATTCTTCTTTCTCAAGATTGCTTTGGCTATTCGAGGTTTTTTGTATTTCCATACAAATTGTGAAATTATTTGTTCTAGTTCTCTGAAGAATACTGTTGGTAGCTTGATAGGGATTGCATTGAATCTATGGATTGCTTTGGGTAGTATACTCATTTTCACTATATTGATTCTTCTGATCCATGAACACAGTATATTTCTCCATCTATTTGTGTCCTCTTTGATTTCTTTCACCAGTGTTTTATAGTTTTCTATATACAGGTCTTTTGTTTCTTTAGGTAGATATGTTCCTAAGTATTTTATTCTTTTCGTTGCAATGGTGAATGGAATTGTTTCCTTAATTGCTCTTTCTGATTTCTTGTTGTTAGTGTATAGGAATGCAAGGGATTTCTGTGTGTTAATTTTATATCCTGCAACTTTACTATATTCATTGATGAAGCTTCCTAAGAACCCACTGTGCTTTTCTTCGGTCCAGATACTTCTGCTACAGTGCTCGCTGATAGTAGGAATGGAGGACATCCTGTCATATTCCTTTGTTTGAGTTCTCTCTGGTGCTTTCTGATTTGTGCATGAAGCTGAGATACCTAACATTTATTTACCCAGTCAGCACTTTGACTATATCATTACAGTGCCTTCTGGCTTCTATTATTTCTGATTAAAAGTTAGCCATTAGTTGTATTGTTGTTCCCTTGTACTTAACACTTGGTGCTTTCAAGATTCTTTTTGTAGCTTTCAGCAGTTTGGTTATAATATGTCTAAGTGGGTCTCTTTGTGCTTATCCTCCTTGGAATTCAGAGCTTCTTAGGGCCAGAGGTATTTGTTTTTTTATCAAATTTGGGGCACTATTTTGCTTCTCCAAACTAAAGCTTTATCACTTCAAACTGGATACAAATATCTTCTGTAACCTACTAATCATGGATTAAAGGAGTCATGTAATTGGCTGTTTCAAGTACAGTTTTCTAATCAATCCCTTTAACAGTTGTCCTAGAACTACTCTAGCTCGGCATTCATCTTTGCTTTTTAGATTCATATACACCCTAGGCTATTTCTGCCTTTAATATCTATTCCCTCCAGTGTGGTTTTCTTCCAGTAGTACTATCTCTCAGCTTATAAGCTTTCAGCAAGTACTGAATGATTGGGATGTATGATGACTTATCTTCTTATTTTCTAGCAGTATTTAGGAATTATTCACAAAAATATTTTTTTCTGTCATTTCTAAAGATTTGGAATAAGAGAAGCCAACTCTAAATGCCCAGTCCACCATCCTAATCTTGGTTTAAATGCAACAGAGTCAGAAAGGGTATAGAATCCACTCTGTTTTTTAACATATAAATTTCATAAATAACTTTGATGAAACTTGGGAAAGTTTTGGTCCTCCTAGATAGATGGTATAGTGCCCTGTGGTTTCTTTTCTACTTTTTCCTAGTTTAATTTTCCTTTATGTAAGAAATAGTACACATCTTCAGTGTTTAAAAGGATATCATTAATGTGAGTTTCACCTCAATAAAAAAAAACCTCAGTGTTTCTTTTTACCTCATACCCCAGTGTTACTGATGGTATTCCTAGACTTAAAAATTATGAACCAGTTCTTTCTTACATGGAGATTTTTATCCTTTCATGTCTCACTATGAGTGTTTTACAATATCAGTCAGTCAGTCAGTTCAGTTGCTCAGTCGTGTCCAACTCTTTGTGACCCTGTGAACTACAGCACACCAGGCCTCCCTGTCCATCACCAACTCCCGGAGTTTACTCAAACTCATGTCCATTGAGTTGGTGATGCCATCCAACCATCTCATCCTCTGTCATTCCCTTCTCCTCCTGCCCTCAATCTTTCCCAGCATCAGGGTCTTTTCCAATGAGTCAGTTCTTCACATGAGGTGGCCAAAGTATTGGAGTTTCAGCTTCAACATCAGTCCTTCCAATGAACACCCAGGACTGATCTCCTTTAGGATGGACTGGTTGGATCTCCTTGCAGTCCAAGGGACCCTCAAGAGTCTTCTCCAACACCACAGTTCAAAAGCATCAATTCTTCGGCGCTCAGCTTTCTTTATAGTCCAACTCTCACATCCATACATGACTACTGGAAAAACCATAGCCTTGACTAGATGGACCTTTATTGGCAAAGTATAGTCTCTGCTTTTTAATATGCTGTCTAGGATGGTCATAACTTTTCTTCCAAGGAGTAAGCGTCTTTTAATTTCATGGCTGCAGTCACCATCTGCAGTGATTTTGGAGCCCAAAAAAATAAAGTCTGCCACTGTTTCCACTGTTTCCCCGTCTATTTCCCATGAAGTGATGGGACCAGACGCCATGATCTTAGTTTTCTGAATGTTGAGCTTTAAGCCAACTTTTTCACTCTCCTCTTTCACTTTCATCAAGAGGCTCTTTAGTTCTTCACTTTCTGCCATAAGGGTGGTGTCATCTGCATATCTGAGGTTATTGATATTTCTCCTGGCAATCTTGATTCCAGCTTGTGCTTCTTCCAGCCCAGCGTTGCTCATGATGTACTCTGCATGTAAGTTAAATAAGCAGGGTGATGGTATACAGCCTTGACGTACTCCTTTTCCTATTTGGAACCAGTCTGTTGTTCCGTGTCCAGTTCTAACTATTGCTTCCTGACCTGCATACAGGTTTCTCAAGAGGCAGGTCAGGTGGTCTGGTATTCCCATCTCTTTTAGAATTTTCCATAATTGTTGTGATCCTCACAGTCAAAGGCTTTGGCATCGTCAATAAAGCAGAAATAGATGTTTTTCTGGAACTCTCTTGCTTTCTCAATGATCCAGCGGATGTTGGCAATTTGATCTCTTGTTCCTCTGCCTTTTCTAAAACTGGCTTGAACATCTGAAAGTTCAGGGTTGGCGTATTGCTGAAGCCTGGCTTGGAGGATTTGGGGCATTACTTTACTAGCGTGTGAGATGAGTGCAATTGTGCGGTAGTTTGAGCATTCTTTGGCATTGCCTTTCTTTGCGATTGGAATGAAAACTGATCTTTTCCAGTCCTGTGGCCACTGCTGAGTTTTCCAAATTTGCTGACATATTGAGTGCAGCACCTTCACAGCATCATCTTTTAGGATTTGAAATAGCTCAGCTGGAATTCCATCACCTCCACTAGCTTTGTTTGTAGTGATGCTTCCTAAGGCCCACTTGACTTCACATTCCAGGATGTCTGGCTCTAGGTGAGTGATCACACCATGGTGTTTATCTGGGTCGCGAAAATCTTTTTTGTCTAGTTCTTCTGTGTATTCTTGCCCCCTCTTCTTAATATCTTCTGCTTCTGTTAGGTCCATACCATTTCTGTCCTTTATCGAGCCCATCTTTGCATGAAATTTTCCTTTGGTGTCTCTAATTTTCTTGAAGAGATCTCTAGTCTTTCCCATTCTATTGTTTTCCTCTATTTCTTTGCATTGATCGCTGAAGAAGGCTTTCTTATCTCTCCTTGCTATTCTTTGGAACTCTGCATTCAGATGGGAATATCTTTCCTTTTCTCCTTTGCTTTTTGCTTCTCTTCTTTTCACAGCTATTTGTAAGGCCTCCTCAGACAGCCACTTTGCTTTTTTGCATTTCATTTCCATGGGTATGGTCTTGATCCCTGTCTCCTGTACAGTGTCACTAACCTCCTTCCATAGTTCATCAGGCACTCTGTCTATCAGATCTAATCCTTTAAATCTATTTCTCACTTCTACTGTATAATCATAAGGGATTTGATTTAGGTCATACCTGAATGGTCTAGTGGGTTTCCCCACTTTCTTCAATTTCAGTCTGAATTTGGCAATAAGGAGTTCATGATCTGAGCCACAGTCAGCTCCCAGTCTTGTTTTTGCTGACTGTATAGAGCTTCTCCATCTTCGGCTGCTAAGAATATAATTAATCTGATTTTGGTGTTGGCCATCTGGTGATGTCCAGGTGTAGAGACTTCTCTTGTGTTGTTGGAAGAGGGTGTTTGCTATGACCAGTGTGTTCTTTTGGCAAAACTCTGTTGGCCTTTGCCCTGCTTCATTCTGTACTCCAAGGCCAAATTTCCTGTTACTCCAGGCATTTCATGACTTCCTATTCTTGCATTCCAGTCCCTTGTAATGAAAAGGACATCTTTTTTGGGTGTTAGTTCTAGAAGTTCTTGTAGGTCTTCATAGAACTGTAAGTTTCAGCTTCTTTAGCGGTACTGGTTGGGGCATAGAGTTGGATTACCGTGATATTGAATGGTTTGCCTTGAAAACGAACAGAGATCATTCTGTCGTTTTTGAGATTGTATCCAAGTACTGCGTTTCGGATTCTTCTGTTGACCACGATGGCTACTCCATTTCTTCTGAGGGATTCCTGCCCACAGTAGTAGATATAATAGTCATCTTGAGTTAAATTCACCCATTCCAGTCCATTTTAGTTCACTGATTCCTAGAATGTCGATGTTCACTCTTGCCATCTCCTGTTTGACCACTTCCAATTTGCCTTGATTCATGTACCTAACATTCCAGGTTCCTATGTAATATTGCTCTTTACAGCATCGGACCTTGCTTCTATCACCAGTGACATCCACAACTGGGTGTTGTTTTTGCTTTGGCTCCATCCCTTCATTCTTTCTGGAGTTATCTCTCCACTGATATCCAGGAGCATATTGAGCACCTACCGACCTGGGGAGTTCATCTTTCAGTGTCCTATCTTTTTGCCTTTTCATACTGTTCATGGGGTTCTCAAGGCAAGAATACTGAAGTGATTTCCCATTCCCTTCCATTGGACCACATTTTGTCAGAATTCTCCATGACCCGTCCATCTTGGGTGGCCCTACACAGCATGGCTCATAGTTTCATTGAGTTAGACAAGGCTGTGGTCCATGTGATCAGATTGGCTAGTTTTCTGTGATTGTGGTTTCAGTCTGTCTGCCCTCTGATGCCCTCTCTCAGCATCTACCATCTTACTGGGTTTTCTCTTACCTTGGACGTGGGGTATCTCTTGGCTGCTCCAGCAAAGCACAGCCGCTGCTCCTTACATCAGTGAGTAATTAAACTCAAATACACTCTGCTCAAATTTGATCCTGAATCTGTAAAAAACTTAACATCTTTCCTTCTCTTTCAGGAGTCCTTCATGTTGCTTTATAATTTTCGACTGTTACTACAGTTGTTGTTTTTTTTTTCTTTTAAAAAGTTGTTTTAAAATTGAAGAATATTTGATTTACACTGTTGTGTTCATTTCTGTTGTACAGCAAAGTGGCTCAGTTATACATGTATATATACTCTTTTTCACATTCTTTTCCGTTGTGGTTTATCCCGGGAGACTTGATATAGTTCCTTGTGCTAAACAGTAGGACCTTGTTTTCTATCCATTCTAAACGTAATAGTTTACATCTACTCACCCAAACTTCCAGTTCATCCCTCTCTTGCCACACATCTCAATGTCTGTGAGTCTGTTTCTGTTTTGTAGATAGCTTCATTTGTGCCATATTTTAGATTCCACATATAACTGGTATTATATGGAATTTGTCACTAGAGTATTTCTTTAATCAAACTTTTTAAAGGATTTTTGACTTAATAAATTACTATTAAGCAATATGAATTTTTTCCTGCAGTTTGTAATTATATAGGACTTACAGAGTATAAATGAGTATTTCTTTCTAAAAAGTCAGGTTAGAATTTTTTACGTTTATCAATTTGTAGTATACAATTTAAAAAGTCAAATAGTTCTGCATCTTATTAATAAAGTAATGATATCTGCCCCACTCCCTAAAGTAACCAGCTATTAATAAAAATCTCACAATTGTTTCTTCTGATATTTTAAGTCTCTAATGTTTGGTATCCTCCCTATTTCTAAGTTATATTGCCTATAACTTCCTTTCATGAAGAAGACTATTCAGCTCCTCAGGCCAGCTCAGTCACATGCATGTACTTCTCTCCAGTGTTGGCTTAATCAATATCCAGTGTTCATATTTTTATAAATATAAAAACATTGTTTATAAGTTGTATTAGTTATCTATCTGTGTGTAACAAATTACCTCAAAACTTAGTGGCTTAAAACAGCATTTATTATCTCAGTTTCTCTTGAGTGAAGAATCTGGGCATAGCTCAGCTGGGTCCATTAGCTAAGGGTCACTCACAAGGCTGCTGTCAAGGTGTTGGCTAGGGCTGCAGACATCAAGGCCTGCCTGGGGAAGGATCTGTTTACAAGCTCATTCACATGGTTATGACGTGGATGTAGGTTGTTATACTGAAGACCTGAGCACTTGTTGGCTGCTAAGAGGTGTTCTCAGTTCCTTGTCAAGTAGTCCTCTTCACAGAATAGCAGCTCACTTCATCGGAAAGAACCAGAGAAAGGGAGAGAGAAAAAGAGAAAATATTGCTGTATTCTAGTCACTGGAAATGAGTCTCCAGATCCAGTGATCTCACATTCAAGAGGTGGAGATTATAGAAGGGTATGAATACCAGGATAGAGGTATCATTGCTGCCTTTCTTAGAAGGCTGCTCCACAGAGATGAACCAGTTACAGTGCTGTAAACTGTTCAATTACGCGAATTAATCGTTACTATATATTTGTCACCTTTTGAGTGTGTATTACAATCCATAATACAGTTTCAGTGCTTCTGTGATTTTGGTTAAAAACAAATAACCTTTGGGTTTCATTTAATTCCGCTGGAGACAGTCCTCCTCCTCTAGTTTGGGTTGTTTGTTTCTAAGTCGGCCAAAAGCTGTTGCCCTAGGTCTTCCTTTTATTTTTTTTTTTATTTTTTATTTTTTTAATAAATTTATTTATTTTAGTTGGGGGCTAATTACTTTACAATATTGTAATAGTTTTTGCCATACATTGACATGAATCAGCCATGGGTTTAGGTCTTCCTTTTAGACTCATAATGGAAATTTTCTTTGGCTTTCTCCTTGTGATGTACTTCCTATATCTTAAATCTTACGTATTTCCCACCTTTCCTTCTTTCTCCTTTTGAAGCTACACTTTTTCCCGTAGAAGATTGCCTGGGCAAGTATTGAAGTCTAGGTTAGAAGTTGTTTTTCCTCAGAATGTTTAAGATGTTATTCCTTCGTTTTTTAGCCTTCAATATTGAGAAGTCTGCTGTTGTTCTTATAAATAGTTCTTTGTGTTTTTTTCTCTGAGTGCCCTTAAAATATCTCTTCTTAACTCACTTATTCTGAAATAACTTCAGGATGTTTATGAATTCATCTTTTTTAATTCATTGTGCTGCAGTCTGTGAGCCTTTAAACTTGAGTTCTTCAGTTCTGATGAATTTTTTCTAGTTTCTCTTTGATAACTTTTTTTTCTCAAATTATTTCTGTTCTCTCTTCCCAGAACTCATTTTAGTTATATGATGGATCTTCTTGATTAATCCTCTAATTTTTTTACATCTCTATTTCTTTAGCATTTAGTTCTTTATAAATTTCCTTGAGTGTTATTTTCCAACTTTCCTGCTTAAATTTGTCATACTTTGTTCATTTCCAAGAGTTATTTCATATTTTTATTGTTCCTTTTTTAATAGTATCCTAGTCTTGTCTCAGAGATGTGAAATCTAATCTTGCCTCTATGATACTATTGATTATAGTTGGGTATATTTTATATTTAGGGGAGAATAGGTTTTTCGTTTTGCTTATTTTTGTATTGTTGCTATTATTTTGTTGTTTTAGTTATTCTTTCCTAACTATTTCTAGTTTGCAGTTCTGTTCTCGTCATAGTATATCTCAAATGTCTAGTAGTCTTAGTTTTCCATGCTGGCAGTTATGTTGAAGTTCTTAGGGCAGGGCTTATAAACTGATAGATTTTACTGTAATGAGAAGGCAGTCTGCCTTTTCACTACAAGAACTCCCAAATGACAGTCAGTTAGTCTGTATGTGTGTCTTTTCTCCTGGATTGGTAAGTACTTCTACAGAGGAATCTTGCAGTCTTTTATCAGCTTTCTAGGAACCATGTTGGGGAAGGAGACTGGAAGGTCTTAGCATTTGTACAGACTTTTCCTTAGTCCCTTTCTTTTCATATATCTCCTCACTCTTAACTGTGACTAATGCCCCCGGTTCCAGATACTCTGTGGTTCAGCCTCACCCAAGATTAACTTCCTCTTTTGGATGGAGAAGACACAGAAGCCTAACTGTTGATCTTAGGGAAGATCTACAAGTCTTAAAATTTTTAAATGAAGTCTTTTTTCTTTTTTCCTCCACATTACCACCCTATTTCCATCTTCAGAGACAGTCAGTCCTTTCAATTCTCAAGCCTTTTCAGGTCCCACAATGCCAGTGGGCTTGCTGTTTGTTGGTAGCCTGTCTACCCATTTCAGGCTCGGGCGTTAGCTTTCTCTGACCTGCTAAATCAGTTACCCCCTTGTGTATCTGCTTCCCATTTCTAAAATTTTATTGACATTTCTCATCATCTTGTTATCTCTTCTCACATTTTATTTATCTTTGGGGTTTGAATTTTATTCCTTTGTTCTCATCTTAATAATGCTTTAAGAAACAGAAGAGATTAGAGTATTTGTTCAGTCCATTTCATTTAAAGTCTCTATAAATAGTTTGAATTCCTCATCTGGAATTACCTTCGTGGCCTATTTACCAGTGACATAGAAATAGTAGTTTTTTTCTTTCTTCACACCTTCATTTTTTTCTACTTCGTAATTTGAAATGATAACTCTGATCCCTGAAGATGCTGATGCTAATCAGGCACTAAGAAATCCTAGGCATGGGTCTTCAAAAAAGACATAGGTTTATATGATGGGATCATTTTGCGAAATACATCAGGAAACAAACTGACAAATATTTGTGTGCTGCCTGCGGTAAGTTGGTACAACTGACAGAACCATAAATATAAATCACTCTACTTTGGGTAATTCTGCCTGTAGTACATGTAATTTAATTATTTAATGGTTTCAGGGAAGATGTCTTAATATATTCGTATAACATTTGAGGAGCATCATTCTCAACAATGCTAAGGTCAATGATAACCACACCTTCTTTTAAGGCTGAAAGGTAGACCTAGGAACAAACAATGAAGGAGGCCTTTAAGTATATATACAACTGTGAATTATGCCACTTAATTGCACTGAATGACAGAGTAATATCAGATAGCAAGAGGCTATAGACCCATGCCCCTACCAACATAATCCTGAGTTCTGGATATACCTAGGACCCATTGATCAGATAAGGTCATTCCAAGAAAGTGAATGATCAATCCAGAAATGGCCTGGGGGAACTCAGTTGGAGAGAATATGATTTAAAATGACTAGTCTGAATCTTAAGTGAACAGGAAAGTCCATGGTAGAATATCATGCCATTTTGGAAACTAAGAATAGGCCTTGTATCTCCCCAGTCACGCTATGATCACATCAGGGCCCTCATTGCTCTTTAAACTGAATTAGTTTCTTCTAGCCTACATGTCTGGGACTGAATATGCATCAAGCCTAGGGAATAAAGTAATTCATTTTCTCTTCCCAATTACAGAAGAGTTAACTTATGGGAAATGTCTTTATTTTGATGGATGTTGGTTATATGGGTATATACATTTGTTAAAGCTCATCAACCTTTTCACATAAAATGTATACATTTTACTGCATGTAAATTATACCCCAATCAGTTGATTTTAAAATATGGATAGCTTGTGAAATTTATAAGACTTTCTCCTGCTGAAATGATTTCAGGTAGTATAGTGACTAAAAACTATGCCTCTGATTTTAACATGGATTTCTGTATCTTTCTTAAGCTTTAATCATCTGATCTACATAACTGAGATCTTAATACCTGCTTCAGAGAGTTTTAAGGATTAAATTTTTTTAATGCATATAAATGCATAATACCTGGCACATAGTAGATCCTCAGTATATTGTAGCTGCAAATTATTATTTATATAACAATTACTACTGTTTACATTGTCATTTCTCCTTTGATTTCTTTTTATTACCTTTTCACAGAAAACCCATATAGACAGCTACCCTGTAATTGTCATGGAAGCATGCCTGGAAAGACAGCAATAGAACTTGGACCTCTATGGTATGTGCCTATGCATAGTAATGTATTCAGATATTATGCATGTATTGATCTGATTGCTGACTTTTGATTACTGTGGTAGAAGACAAAGAAATTTAGGTTCAATTTTTTAAAAAAATGTAGGTAAATAATTACAGTTCTTTTCCCCTATGAACCTGAGGTGTCCTCACACTTTTCTATACCATTATTCTTCCAAGTTTGTGACAGAGCTAAGATGCAGCTGGATCAAAGAGAAGCCAAGCTGACTGCAAACTAAATAATTCATTCCTGCGTAGTAAGAATGAGGCTTTTTTCAGCTGATAATTATAGAACTAGGGTATGATTTTAAAGTGATCACTATAACTTTTTATAGACCAGTCAACTAATGTAAAAGTTCTTTGAGGAATTAATTTTAAGGAAGAAGGGCATGTTAAAGTAAATGTCTGCTTTTGTATTAGGTAAAGCTGTTTATATGTGTGACACAGCTGCAAATATTTAACGTTTGTGTGTGCTTTTTGCATCCTTGGTAACTAGTTATTGTGTTTTTCATGTTTGAAAGTTGAATTGCTTTTACTCAGAATCCTTCCCATAAGCTGTTTGTTACTAGAGATTCTTGGAGAAATTTGAGATTCCTAATAGCATTGTAATAAGAATCATTGCAAACTTCAGCCTCGTTACTTTACAAAGCCAAGGTTTAGTCATTACTAAGTCTAAAAACTAACTTAATGGTAGACATATTTTTGCTGATGCCCATTATTTTAAGTAAATACTTTTAGATTAAGAATGACCTGGCCAGCCTTACCTTCTAGTACTCTCAATCACCTGCAGTATGTTGATCCTACTCACTCCTGGAACTGGGGAAGTTAAGAGTAACTGGTTGCTAGATCCAGAAAGATCTCCTAGCCCAACTCCTCCCTCTTTTTACCAGATGAGAAAATGATGGCAGTGTATTTAAGTGTTGGATAAAACTGATCCCTCAGGATTTAGTTTGTGGCACACACAGAGCCAGAACTTTTTTTTTTTGACCTCCAAGACTGAGTTCTAAACAATAACTTAAGGTATTCTCACTTAAAGCCGTTGTTCATGTCTTTACGCTTGTCCAGTCTCTTCCTCCTTCCCTTCCTCTAGTTCAAATTCTGCATTCTTTTTAAAGTGTCACTCCTTAGTGCTTAAATCCAAAATAATCTTTGAATTGTCTTTTCGTAAATCTTACATTGGTCACTCGTTTGACACTGAAATCACATATCCTTTCATATATATTTGCTAACCCTATAAATAATAGCTACCGTTTCTTGAGGATATACCTTGCACTAGGGATTGTAGGTGTATTATCTCATTTAATTTCCATAAGTCTGTGAGAAGTTTTATTTTCTATATTATGATAAGGAATGTGAGACTCAAAACAGTAGTTACTCAAGATTACATAGGTAATAAATGTGGAAAGGTTTGTCTGACCTGGAATTCATATTCTGTCCATTATACTTGTGATTCTCAAATTAAATGGGAAACATACCAGACTGAGCCCTGGGCCATTTTTTAACTACATCACCACCAGCACATGTAATTGTTATGGATGTCACACTGCCCCACCATATATGCCCTGGAACTAAGGGTTACTGTTACTGATAGGAATATGCATTGTGAAAAACTCTGCATTACTGTGTGTCCCAGTCTAGATTCTGTCTACATTTATAGGCTTTCATAGGGTAAACAGTGAATTTTATACTTCACTATACCTTACACCTCTATGTACGACAGGACTATACACCTTATGAGGGCTCAATAAGTTGACCTACTGTGAATAAAATTTCCTTTACTAATCCCACTAGCTTAGAGAACTGACATGATAAAATGGGCAGATTATCTTAGTTGTTTAATTATGAAGACTTATTAAAGAAAACACTTCTTGAATCTAATTCTATATTCTTTTTTCAGGTCAAGTTCCCTTTTCAATACTGGATTCCTCAAAAGAATGCTGTCTGAATCTCTTCACCATGGTTTAGATGACATTCAGACCCTAATAAAGACATTAATCTTTGAGTCAGAGTGTACTCCTCAAAGTCAGTTTTCAGTTCATGCACCTTCAAATCTCAACAAGCAAGGTAACTTAACTGAACACTAATTTACTAGGTTACAAATTGTTTATCAAAAATACTCCATCTTTATATTTGATGTTATAATTAAAAGCAATATAAGTAGTATGCTTTAAGTAAATTCTCTGTAATGAGTCTCATCAGTAATCCAGTTAGCTTTTTTTTTACTTGCATTGTTTTCTTCAAGTTTATATTAGGAGCCTGAAAGAAATGATGATTTTGTTTTATAGATGTATTTTTTTAACTTTAGTAGATTGAAAGAACTACAAGTCTGTTGTGACTTTATTACCCTGTATCTGCTTTCTGGAAGGAGAAACTTTAGATCATTCTGAGAACAGTGTGGGCAAAAATTTTGTAATATCCATTGAGACATGGAAGCTAGGTTTACACTTACCACTCAGCAAAGTTAAGTTTTTTCTCCTTTATTTTCTCTTTAATATAAGTAGGCTTTTGTAGTTTTATCTGGCTATTGATAGAAGGGTGGGGTGGGCCTGTTAGGTATCTAAGAGGGTCAAAAAATGAACTCTTGGAACCTGTTTTGGTCACAGAATCTCATATATTCATAAAAGCAGTGCATAGATTTAGTAAGCTTTTATTTAAACTTCAAATTGTTGCTTAATGTCATCCTGTAAAATATTGTTTCCATTTGTTCTAATTTTAGAAGAATGCGGTGCATTTATTAAAACTACAGAGGATACAACAGATAATTACAGTGCACAAGGTATGTGTGTACGATTGCATCAGTGTAAAAGAGCACACAGCAGGAGGATAATTGGAAGAGAAGAGATTGCTTTGGTAGCCTACTTCAAAATTCCTTTTCATATTATACCAGCAACCAAATTCCCTTGTTTATCTGGCATTTGTGTAGTTCAAAACTTCTATTAATATGTACTTTGTTCACATCTCGTATATATGGTGATCCCCTTGCAAGAGCTATACAAGATGTTAAAGAAATTTCATTGATTAACCGTAAGACCCTATACTCTGGCCCTAAGAATTTTACTACATAGCCTTTCTTATAATTTGAGGTGTGTACATACTTTAAAATATACTTGTATTAGGCATTGTTAATTTATATCAAAGGATGTTAAGATTTGTAATGGTGATGCTTAATGTCTGAGGTTTTTAGAAGGCAATATTAGATTCTAAATCTGTTTTGTATACAGGCAAAAAAAACAGTGTTGAGACCGAAAGAACCGAGGACTAGAGTTACAAGCTGTAATTTTGTATTAGTTGCTCAACATTTTAGTGTTGATCTTCCAAAAGAAAATGTCAACTCCTGCTAACAGCTTATGGTTTAATAACTACATACTGTTCCCAAGAGTCATGTTCATTTAGCATCTTCAACTAATTTGTTAGGATTCAAATCACTTAAAAATGATTTATTCTCCTTAATTTCTCTGTTGGAGGGAAGAGAAAGGTATTCCAGTATGCTGTAAAATACATTAAATTTAAGAGTATCATTCTACTCTTTGTGTCATTTGTTACGTAACCTCAGCCAGGTGCCCCACCTTTAAGAGTTGTCATAAAACCTTTTTAGAATAAGGTAAAAACAGAAGTTTTGAAGATATTTAAAATATCTGAGCCTTTCTCATGTATAAATTAATTAGACTAATCTCTATGGGTTCTTTTATAGCTCTAAAATTATGATTGTTCTAAACTAGTATAGCAACATATAAAACCTTACATGATAGAAAATATCAGGCAAAAGAAATCTATGTACTGCTGATGATAGTAATTAGAAGATATTGGATTTTCAGTCTCAGCCTTTCCTAACTCTTGGGGTACATATGCCTTCTTAGATTTAATGTGACAGTATAATTAGGTTTTAATTATCTGATTTAATAGGGGAGCCATGAGTCAATACTTCAACAATGTTTATCTTTGAATGCAGTTTATCAATTCATTTTCATGCATCAAATTTGTCCTCTGAATACTTTCGCTTAAGTGAATGTTCATGAAAATTTAAAATTTGGCCATAACAACATCCGTGTAGAAATAGAGTTGAACATTCAGAAAAAAATCTCCATATGGTAACTTGGGTATCTCAGTTGTCTTCCTTTTGTGATTTTTGGAGGGATACATTGCTAGAAACTTACTTGCTAGCTTCCTTTTACTGAAAATGTAAAGGCTGAGTACTGTGGTAAGAAGTAGGCAGTGAGATCAGAGAGTGTACTCATAAAAGTCACCTGAGGGTGACTGTGTGTGTGTTGTGTTCACTGAAGACCTACTGCTCATCAAACACAGCTGACTCTTGAAGAGCCCCAGAATTAATCCTTGTGTAACTTAAAGTCAATCCTTCATCCACAGATTCAACTGTGGACCATTTATTACTATAGTTTCTCCCTGTTGAAAAATATCTGTGTTGAAGTAGACAATTCAAAACCGCATTGTTCACAAGGGTCAATTCTACTGGCATTCAGTAGAGAATACAAGTATAGAAATAAAGGACCTTATTCTCCAGGAACTTAGAATATAATTTGAGAAGAAAGGATTTATACACATTATTAAAGACCTAAATACATGAAACAAGAAAACATACAAATGACAGAACTTCATCAAACTCTGAGTCATGTTGTGTTGAGAGTAGTGAAATCTGTGGAACGACTGGCCCAGATTTCAAAAATGGCTTTCTACAGAAGACAGAGGTACGGTTGAGGCTTAAAACTGAACAAGGTAGAAAAGAAGTTCTGATTCAGCAAACAGTTAAACAGTAAAATTACATGAGTGAAGGATAGTGAAAATATAAAGAATAAATACTACAATAAGAGCTATGTTATTGTAAGAATTAAGATTGGATAGATAGGTTGAAGTGTTGTATCAAAGGATTCAGACTTGAAGATAGTATGTAGTTATTAAAGTATTTGGCTTGAAATTTTTAAGAGAATGCTAACTTTCTGTGTTTATATCTGTACATTTCAGGAAAGAGAAAAAGTAATGAAACAACTGCAAATTTAGTCAAGAGGCAAAAGACTGATGTCAATACTGAACATCCTCCCTTTTATTACAACATCCACAGACACAGCATTAAAGGAATGAATATGCCAAAGTAAGACAGTGCATGACAAAGTGTATATATTTAATATTTTAATGACATTATGATTTAAAACAAGAACCTCACTTTTTTTTGCCTTTCCCTGTTGCAGGTTAAAGAAGTTTTTGTGCTATCTTTCTCAAGCAGGCTTTCGTGTAAGCCGAACTCATTTTGACCCAATGGGAGTTCGTACAGATGCACCTCTAATGCAGTTTAAATCCATCCTGTTGAAGTACAGCACACCCACTTACACTGGAGGACAAGCAGAGGGCCATGTCCAACCAGCATCTGAAGACACAGTAGCCGACAGAGTTGAAACGTCAGTGAGTGACAAAGCAGAAGCAGGTGGCTGCAGAAGATGGTAAACATAAAGGAAAGTTTCTCAGATGTCTGTGTTGATGGCCTAGTAGTTCTCTGTAATAACTGTAGTGCTTTTTCTATTCTTTCAATTCAGTTGTGTAAAAATAAAAAACAGTGCTCTTTTCATTCAGAAAATTAGCAGTTTCTAATTTAGCTGGTTTGGGAGCTATGCTTTCCAAGTTTTTCTTATTTTAAAGAAAACTTAAAATTTTAATGAAAACATTTCATATGAAGCCAAGTTTGTGACTGAGATCACCCTACTGTTCAATAACTCAGAATTTTCACATGCAGTTTGGAATTTTATATGTTATGAAAATAACACATTACTTAATCTCAGCTCTACTTAAAGTGATTCACAATGTTTATCTTTTCTGTTTGTAATGTGTAAGATGAATCCAAAATCCTTTTATTAAAGTGACCCTAAATAGGAGGAATAGTGTCCTTTCTGATTACTCATGTATTATTTCACAAATACCAGCTAAAATATATTTTCAAGAAATCTTATCTCTCCAACTAAATACTTGTCAGAGACAGAAATACATTTTCTTCTAAGTTTAAAGTCCAGATGATTACACTTTAAGATTTTGTTAAAATAAATTGAGACTACTGTTCTAATATATTTGTTCACAAACACGAAATTCTGAGGAGAGATTTTGTTATGAATTAAACAAACTGGGTGATCTCAAGTGCCTCAGTTAATGCACGTACAATATTCATTCGCTTGGTTATGCTACCTCTCAGGAGTAAAACTTGTCACCTTATGAATTTATGAAGTGAGGATTTTCTTGTTTTTTGGGGTGGGTTTTTTTGTTGTTGTTTTGCTTGGTTTTTTTGGTTTGTGTATGTGCTAATTTTTTGTACAAGTAGCCCAGGCTAACATGACTACAAAAATTAGTTGGAAAAAAAAAAAACTTGTTTTCATTAATAAATATGGTTCTTGCTTCATCTAAGAGTTTGTATAAAAAGGTGTACCAAAAATTTAGATTTTTGTCTCAAGGATTTAATACACATTTACTTAAGTGTTTCTTAGAAAAAGTAACTTTTTTTTTTACAAGCATTAAGCTTGGGAAATGGAGGAAATGACTGAAAGGTTTAAATATATCATGTAAAAAAAAAAAACCACTCCCATGACATACACAGAAATTCAGGGAGTTGGGGTTGCATCAACATAGAGTATTAATTTAGAAGAAATACAAGAAAAACTCTTCGTGTTATTACAGCATAATCCTAGAAGGATGCTTTTTCTTGTCTCCAATTAATGGAATTTTAGTAAAATAAAGGAATAGATGAAGTGCATGTTAGTTTCTATGACATTAAAAGAAAACCTTTATTATTCTTGCCAGTTAATTCACGAACACAAAAAGAAATAAAAGTTATTTTTTTGTATAGTTAAGAAAAGTTTCTATAAATCCATGAGACAAACCAGCACATGAACCATCTGATTATTTAAAATGTATGTGTATGGGGAGAGGAAATAAGGTGAAGGAATAGGATATAGAATTCTCACCTCCCCCTACAAACATATAAAAAATACATCTACATGTGGAACAATTCTCACTGAAAACTAACTGGAACCTGTCAGATGTACAACCAAGGCTGTATAAAAGATCCACACAGAAACGGGTAAGGAAAAACAAGCAATCAGGTAGGGACCTGTGACCCTGGGAGCGAACTTGGAGGAAAAGGGAGATTACCCTCCCTGGAGGGCGAGTGGTTCAAGCCACACATTGGGTGCCTCAGCCCTGGGGTCCAACAAAGGGAAGACAAGGCCCTTGGCTGGTTGGAGGGCCAGTGAGACTAACAGGAGGGCTCTGGGAAGGCTGTACTCCACTCATGAGGAGCACTTGGATACTCACATGGCCTCAAAGCTGGGTGGAAAGGGTGATTGAAATGAAAACCTCACAGACTGCTGACATTCCCCATGACCACTCTGGTGTACCCACCCCCCAGCCGGAGCTTAGCAGATGCTCCAGCACTGCGGGCCTTGCTCTGCTTATTCACCATGAAGCAAGGGTTGCCACAACCGAGGAAAAAGCTCAGCTGGCTATGAGATGCTAAAGGCAGCTCAAACCCTACATGCTGTCTTAGCAAGGTGGGGGGCAGCCGTTTCCGGCGATGGCACAGCAGAGTCAGCCAGGAAGGTCACCTAAGCCCTTGCCTAATATCCACTATGCATCTCTTGCTCCAGCACTACTCCCCGCTGGTGTGAAGGTCACAGTGCTGGGAGGAACAAGAGCGCACACTGAAAGCCCCCTGAGCCAGCCTGGACCTGACCCTCGGGGCTTCTGCTCCAGCAGCGTGAGACCTGACCCCACCCCTGCAGGCAACTGAGAGGAAGGGAAGCCCTGCCTCACTCCTGACTCCAGCCCCACCTCCCACCAAGTGACAGCTGCCAGCTCGCTCCTCTGAAAAAAGGGGTGACCTGTGTTCATGTCCGATCCAGCTCTCCCACCCAAGAACACGCAGTCTACACAGGATGCTCCCACATAAGGACTCCTTCAAGGATGCCACAGGGAACTGTGTCACCTGATTTCATAGGGACAGAGAAAAATAAGCCAAATAAAATGACAGAGTAATTTCAGTTGAAAGAGCAAGAGAAGAGTTAGGGTGGGGGAACTAATGAAACAAATATTCACCAGGTAAAAGAACTCAAAGCATTAGTAATGAGAATGCTACTGAGCTAGGAAAAGGGATAGATGAATACAGTGAGAAAGTCTTCAAGGAACTAGAAAATGTAAGAGAACCAGTCAAAACTGAACACAATAACTGAAATAACAAACACTAGAACAAATGAGCAGCACACTGGGTGATACAGAACACAAGTAATCTGGAAGACAGAAGAAGGGAAATTACCCAATCAGAAGACAGAAGAAGGGAAATTACCCAATCAGCACAACAACAAAACTTAAAAAACGTTAAGATCACACTTTAAGGGATCTCTGGGTAATGTGTATCAACATTCACATTATAGGGGTCCCAGAAGAGAGATGGGGGTCAAAAATGTATTTAATGAAATTATGGCTCAAAGTGATGGAAGGGGAAAACATGCAACCTAGGATACTCTACCCAGCAAGATTATCATTTAGAATTGAAGGCGAAATAAAGAACTCAGATAAGCAAAAATGGAAAGTGTTCCTCAATACCAAGTCAACCCTAAAAGAAAATGTTAAAAGTTCTTCTGTAAGTGGAAAAGAAAAGGCTATAACAAGAAATTATAGGAAAGGACAATCCCACTAGTAAAGGCAAATATGTAGTAAAAGCCAAGTATCAACCACTCAAATAAACTAGTACAAATGTTAAAAGATAAAAAATTTATAAATCAATTATAACTATAATTACTAAGGGAATTGTCCTCTTCCACATGGTCTAACGGTTAGGATTCCTGGTTTTCACCCAGGTGGCCTAGGTTTGACTCCTGGTGTGGGAAGGAAGAAATTTTGGGTGTCTTCCCTGGTGGCTCAGATGGTAAAAAATCCGCCTGCAATGTGGGAGACCTGGGTTTGATGCCTGGGTTGGGAAGATCCCCTGGAAGAGGGAAAGGCTACCCACTCCAGTATTCTGACCTGGAGAATTCCATGGACAGAGGAGCCTGGCAGGCTACAGTCCATGCGGTCACAAAGAGTCAGATATGACTGAGTGACTTTCACTTTCACTTTAGTAAAGGAATAAACATGAAGATGTAACCACACAACACCTACAATAGATACACAAAAACAAGGACGGACCACAAATACCACGAAAGAAAATCATCAAACCACAATGGAAGAAACAAAAAAAGGGACAGGGAAGAACTACAAAATAAGCCAAAAACAATAATAAAATGGCAGTAAGTACATACCTATGAATAATTAATGTCAATAGATTCTCAAGGTGGAGGATTAGGTTTTTAAGATCTTCTTTGTAAATATAAACATCAATAGCTGTAATTTCACCATGACAAGGCAGTGATCCATGAAGGGGGATGATATCACTGTAATGGCAGAAAGCAAAGAGGAACTAAAGAGCCTCTTGATAAGGGTGAAGGAGGAGAGTGAAAAACCTGGCTTAATACTCAATATTTAAAAAACTAAGATCATGGCATCCAGTCCCATCACTTCATGGCAAATAGAAGGGAAAAAGTGAAAGCAGTGACAGATCTCTTAGGCTCTAGAATCACTGCAGATGGTGACTGAAGCCATGAAATTAGAAGACGACTGCTTCTTGGCAGAAAAGCTATGACAAACCTAGACAGTGTTACAAAACAAAGACATCACTTTGCTGATAAAGATCCGTATAGTCAAAGCTATGAGGTCTTTCTAGCAGTCATGTACGGATGTGAGAGCTGGACCATAATGCAGGCAGAGACAGAAGAATTAATGCTTTCAAACTGTGGTGCTGGAGAAGGCTCTTGAGAGTCCTTGGATGGCAAGGAACTCAAACCAGTCAATCTTAAAGGAAATCAACCCTGAGCAGTGATCAAACCTGGTCCCCCCGCATTGGGAACATGGAGTCTTAGCCACTGGACAATCGAAAAGTCCCTACCATCCATGTTTCATTATGTAGTGACCTTTATCAATGCTACTATTTGTGTGGATTCAACTTACTATCTAACGTCCTTTCATTTCTGCCTGAAGGATTCTTCAGTATTGCCTATAAGGTAGGCAGGTCTGCTACTGACAAATTTGCTCTGTTTTTATGTGTGAGCATCTTAATTTCTTTCATTTTTCAGGAGTAATTTTGCTGCATACCGAATTCTAGGTTGACTTTTTCTTGCAGAGCCTCTGGGCCTCCATGACTTCCTATGAGAAGCAAGCTGTTAATCTTATTGAAGATTCCTCAAGTGATCACTTTTCTCTTGCTGTTTCTCAAAGCCTGTCTTATTTAGCACTAGTTAGGCTTCTCAGATGTGCTTATTCTTTTTTGTAAAATTCTGAAGTTTGGGGCAATCATTTTTTCAAACATACTGTAACCTCTTTTCTCTCCTTCTAGGACACCCAAAATGCTATTTTTTCAAATATACTGTAACCTCTTTTCTTCTCTCCTTCTAGGACACCCATAATGCTATTACACTTGATAGTGTCCCACAGATCTCTGTGGTTTTCCCCCTTTATTCCTTTAAATTTTATTTCATATTGCAATATAGCTGATTTATAATACTGTGTTTCTACTCCTTTTTTTCTGATTAGGCTACTCTCAAGTGATACCTCTGTTCAGATTTGTTGAATATTTCTAGCAGTTCAAATCTGCTTTTGAGGCACTCTATTGAGTTTATTTCACCTGTTATAGTTTTCCAATCTAGGATTTCTATTTGCTTATCAAATTTCTCTTTATTGTTATTCTCTATTTGGAGAAAGATTATTCTCAAATTTAGCTTTTAAGACATGGTTTCTTCTAGTTCTCTGAACAAGCTTTTGAAGGCTAACAAAATTTTTGCTTAATAAGTTCAACACCTGGGCTTTGTCCCAGACACTTTGCAAGTCTTGTAAGCTTTTGTTGAGAACTAAACATTTAAAATAATATAACATGCCAACTCTGAACACAGAATCCCTTCACCTCCTCAGGTTTTGCTGTGTCAGAATTTCTTGAACTGATTCTGTAAAGTCTTCATTTTTTGCTGTGTGTGACCATTATATTCTGCTTTGCGAGCTTAAATGTGAGTGATATTTGCTCAGTCGTGTCCAAATCTTTGCAAACCTAGGGACTCCTGCCAGGCTCCTCTGTTCATGAAATTCTCCAGGCAAGAAAACTGGAGTAGGTTGCCATTTCCTTCTCTATTTTGTTAGCTTAGAGGTCAGCTAATGATTGGACAGAAATGTCCTTTAATGCCTTTAACGGTTAACTCTCCCAATCTTGAAGAAGTGCTCTTTGAAACTGTTGGGCTATGCTTTCAACACTTCAACATGCAGTTGACAACTCTGCCTTAGCTTTCACTTCCTACTTACAGAGCCTCAAGTTCTATCACAGGTTAGATTAATGCCTTCATTTTTCTTTTGGGTATGCATACAGCTTATACATGCAGCCTTCTAGATTCCCAGGAATATGCTGGAACTTTTCAAAGCCCTCTACAGACATGACATTTTTTTGTTTTTTTGGTCAGCATCTGTTTAGCCTCAACTGTTATCACAGCCTCAAGCAGCTTCTATGGTAAACAGGCTAAAGATACAGATGCTTGCACAGAGTGAGTGGAGTTAGGTCAAATAAAGACAAAACTCTTAAGAACAGAGCTTTTCAGTAAGGTACCAGACAGGTCAAATAGTGACAATTCAATAGAGTGGGCTCTTTGTGGAGCTTCAAGTTCCCTCCAGTGGTTACTAGGCTGCTGCTTTTAACAGCTGTCACAGTTGCAAGGTCACTCCTTTTCAAGGCTGACCTGGAACTGAGGAAAGATGGACAGGGAAATTTAAAATGTTACAAACCATGTTGTTACAGTTTCTGTTGAATAAATGCTTTTTAGACTACTGGAAGCTTTTAATTATTTTTTTTAGAGTTCTGACATAGTTGATTTTGACAGCTTTTAGTGTTATCATTGTTTTTATGGAACAACAGATTTTCAGAGGTCCTTACTCCATTGATTCAGAAAAGTTGTCAAGGAAGCCATTTTTATACTTACAACAATGGAACACTAATTACTTTTCCTTTCTAATAATTATGTTTCTAAGACTCAGTAAACCAAATATTTCCAAGCAGCAATGTGATGGGAATTTAAGAAATCTTTTCTCATTTGGCATTTCAATTATTTCATGTTTAGTTCTCCAAGTTAAGAGTCCTAAGACTCAGTTTTCTCAAAGGTACAAGTGAAATATTGTCCTTTCCAGTGTTTAGAAGATTTAAAACGATAATGTAAAACTAATTACCAAGGTACAATAATCAAAACAGACTGGTACTGGCAAAAGAAAAGTCAATACAGACCAATGGAATACAAGCCCATAAATAAACCATGATATATGGTCAATTTTCATTAACTGAAAATTAAGTTAATTTATTAAGTTAATAAAAAATTTTATTAACTTAAACAGTTAATAAGAAATTAATTAAGGCTGCCAAGACAATTCAGTGGAGAAAGGGAAATCTTTTCAACAAATGATGCTGGGGAAACTTCATATCCAAATGAAAACAAAGCTGATTTCTTATCTTTTGCCATATACAAAACTCAAGATGGAAAAAAAGACCTAAACTCTTGCAGGAAAATCTTCATGATATTAGATTTGGCAATGCATTCTTGGACATGACACCAGAAGCACAAGCAACAAATAGAAAAATTGGATCTTATCAAAATTAAAAACTTTTGTATATCACAGGACACTTCTGAAAGAGTGAGAAGCCAGCCCACAGAATGGGAGAAAATATATGAGTAAATCATATATCTGATGACAGATTAATATCCAGAATATATTAAGAACTTCTACAACACACACAAACAATCCAATTAAAAATAGGCAAAAGACTTAAATGGGTATTTCTCCACAGAGGATATACAAATGGCCAGTAAGCACATGAAAATATGCTTAGCATCACAAGCCATTAGGTAAATGTAACTCAAACACAATGAAATAACACTTTATACCCAGTATAAAGTACAGCTACTGAAAACAAAAACAACAAGTGTTAGTGAAGAAGTGGAGAGTGGAATCCTTCTGTATTGCTGGTGGGACTGTAAAATGGTGCAGCCATTGTGGAAAAGTCTGAGGTTCCTCAAAAAATTAAATATAGAATTAACATGTGATTCAGCAACTTCAGTCCTAAGTGTATACCCAAAAGAACTTAAAGAACTCAAACAGATACTTGTACAAAAATGGTCACAGCAGCATTATTCACAATAGCAAAAAGTTTCCATCAATCTAAGTACCCATCAACAGATGAATGGATACAGTGGAATATTATTCATCCATAAAAAGGAATGGAATTCTGATATATGCTACAACTTGGATGAACCTTAAAACCATTATGCTATGAGACATTAAGACGCAGAGGACAAATACTGCATGATTCCCCATATATAAGGTGCCTAAAATAGTCAAATTCAAAGAAAAAGAGTTTACCTGGGATGGGAGTGGGAATGTGGAATTATCACTTATCAGGTACAGTTTCTGATTGGGATGATAGTTCCAGAAACAGATAGTGGTGATGGTTAAACAACATTGCGAATGTATCTTAATGTCATTCAATTGTATGGTTAAAGTGATAAATTAGGTTATATATATTTTACCATAATATTAATAAATTTTAAAATGATAATGTATTTAGTGAGTCTCATTCCTCAGTTGAGAAGGTGGTTATAGAAGTTACCTGGATAATACTTTATGAAACAGCTCATAGTTAATAGTATGTTTAACAGCACCACCCTCCAACACACACAAACATATACACACACACATACACACAACACTATACACTCAGTGCTCTATCAAATACCGGTAATTATATTTTGCAAAGGATTACACATCCAGTAAATTCACTAATGATGCAAAGAATTTATATCCTCTCATACTGATGGATAAAAACACATACATTCTCTAAGCACAAAGCTTATATTCACAAATAACTTTTTGCTTAAAGACAAATGTCAATTAATAATCACAATGGAAATTTAGTTGTTTAATGTAACCACTAATCTAATGTCACCAATAAAATCTAAGCAGTTATATCACAAAACCAGGGTTATATTCAGTGGACATGCATTAATAATCTATACAATTTAACATTACACCAGAAAAGGAACTGAATACAAAATTTTCCTTGATATTTGGTGGTTTTCAAACTTCATGGCACAGATTACCAAAAAAAAAAAAAAAAAAACCTGTAAAAACAGATTTTAAATATTTTCAATAAAGTGGTAAAAAATTGAACAAGCCTTTAAGTTTTCATATTGGGGTGAATATTTAAAACATCAAGCTGGCCCCAATCTGTCAAAAATGACAGGTAAATATTTACAACGACTAGTTAGGCTTTCAGTTACAATGGTATTGGAGGGTGACTTTCCCCTGGTAAAAACCTTTTATGGTTAATTTCCCAATGCAAACATGTTTTTATAAATACTGTGATAATATAAACTTGGAAACATACCTGAAATCAGGACAGGGACAAAAAATAACCACACAAGTCAATCTTATTTCTGATCTGTAATCATAAAGGCTTTTGGGTCCAAACACCACACACTGTCCTTCATTATAAAACTAAATTAAGAAGAGTAGAATGACTTTACCATTCTGGCTGACATTCTTCAACAGAATTATCTTTCACTACACATCAAGGCAGGGTTCAAGCCCCATTAGCTTCTTCTCTAGATACAGTGTAATTAGCAGAGCACCAAATTTATAAACTGATATGGCAACCCAAAATGCTAAACACACTTTTCAAACAGAAGCAGATTTTCCCTATTGTTAGTTCTATGTGCCATGTTATTTTTGAAACTTACACAGCTACCAATAAGAAAAGAATTAGGGAAGCTTTGAACATATCTTGTACTTTTCATCAAGGCTAAAGTGCAAAATATCTCCATGTCTCTGGTATTTTAATAGGAAAAAAATACACATAATAAAGGAAATGAGGTGACAATAAAATACAAAGAAAAAGACTTTTAAAATACACACTTGAAGACTACATAAGAACAATTTTTCTTTCTTCAATGAAATCTGTGAATGAACCAAGTTCTCACAGAACTTGAGATCTTGTTTGGTTCTCTTTCCCAGGATCAGAAATTCCAAATTTAGAGGGACAAAAATGGAAGAAAATAACATTGCATGACAATGGACACTAAGTTCATAAAGAACTTTTCTTTAAAAATGAGATATTATGGAAGAAAATACCATGAAAATAATAATCCTATGAGAATTCTTTTTTTAAGCACAGTAAACTTGAGCCTTGGTCTTCATGAAGATACTACAGCTTATATAGAAAACTATAAATGTACAAGACTCCAGGAAAAAAAGTCAAAATACGTATTATTTAACATTCTGTAGGCCTAAAAAACTTTAAAGGGAGGGAGAAAGATGGCCAACTGAATCTTCACTTTAGAATACAGAACTATGAAAAATTCCTGGGTCAAAAGCTCCAAGATGCTCCAAATGGAACCACACTTTGTGAAAACATACAATTTAGATATACTTTTTAAAGGAAAGAAAAAGTACTGAATAACTGCACTTCCTTCCAAAAAGGAGATCTTAAATTAAGGGGAAAAGATTCTAATAGTGTAAACGAATCTGGCTCAGAAAGAAAACTGAATAACATATCCAATGTTCTGTCCATAAAAGTAATGACGGTACATCTTTAATATTAAAGAAATAGGCTATAAAAAAGTTCACTCTCAGAACTGGTTTTAGTAAAATCTCATTTGTGCTCCTTTGTGGGTGCATAATAAAGTTCCATGGGTTTGTTCACCTTCCAGTATTTCTCACTGACCAATTCCAAAGAAAAAGAGCCATTTAACACCTAAAACAAAAAAGAAACAATTATGAAAACTATTCAAAGCACAAAATAGTGACATGGAACTACATTAAAGTCCATCTGAAAAAAACACTTAGGATAAACTTGTTGTCACTTATACCACTCATAAAAGAAAAACGGATATATCAAGTTAACTGCCCTGCTGCAATTTCCCTTCAGTGTATGCACCATTTTATTAGGCCCTACCCCACAACTTGCCACTCTCAGATGTTCAATGTGCCCCCAATATCAACAGCCTATTATTTTAAATACTTACAGTGAACTGGCCACTGGCTGTTGCTATGTAAATGGTATACTGCTTCTCACTGGCAGTATCAAGGTTCATCTGGTTTGATTCTCCTTTGCTTCGAAGTTCTTCTAAAGCTAACCTCACAGCCAGATACTTGGATAAGTGATCAACAGTGGCATTGCCTGAAGTCTTTATGTATCTGGAAAAGCAAATCATTAAAACCTTAATTTCTAGATTAATGATAAAAATGTATGTAAATTATAAAACACATTTCCAAAAAGCCATACAAAATGCAAATATCTCAATTATTGACAAAATAATATCAGAAATTTATTCCTCTATTATCTAAAAATTTCTTATTGAAAGCTACAGAAGAGAGAACAGTACAAGCTCACATCCACCAGGCCATGAAGGCTCTGCCTACCCTACCATCCATAATACATGACATAAAATAACAAAAAATCAAATAGAAATACACACTGTACCAAGAGGAAAAAAAAAACATACCGCTCAACCCCAACAATCATTTCTGAATCTACAGCAGCAAGACTACTACTAAGAATATAAGCAAATCTCTTCTTGTCTAAGTATTAATTAATTTTAGGTTTTTCAGAATGAGCATAAGTGCTAATTTTCAGATGTTTTTTTAAAGCATGGTATATCATTCAATCACTCACTCAACCTGATGCGTATCTGCACTTAATGGCAGGTAGTGTGCTCTCTGGAGAGATTAATAATAAAACAGCCATGCTGGCCAGCCAAAAATTTTAGAGCATTATTATTAAGAAATTTAAATGATCCTTTCTCCTCCTCTACCTAAGAGGGTCATTCCTTTCAGATATGCAACTGTAGATGGCAAGCACATGAGGAATAAAGAAAACAATAATGCAGGCAGCTAAAATATCCAACTGACCTCTGGCAAACAATGGGATGACAAATATCACCCTTAATTCTTACCTGAAATTGCTTTTCAACTCCAAAGTAAACATTCTAAATTCAGATAATCTGAAACCAACCCACACTTACCTTGTCTGCGCACTGTCATCTTTTTCCATAAGTGTGGGATGAGGCCTGAATACTAATTCAATTTCACTAGCGCCATCCATTACTGGGTCAATTGCCACTGTTGCATTATTATTATCAAGCTCAAGCCCGGAATCATCAGATGTTTTGGTCCGTTTGTTACTAGGTCCTGCTTCCTGATTGCTATGCGTGGATGCATTACTACAGTGAGAACTGTCTCCATTGTCTTCTGCTCCACTACCATTTTCAATCTGTTGTTTCTTACCTCGCTGTAATCTAGTTAAAAGGAAAATAACACAAAAACAGGTTGCATGAAATTTACATGTAAGCGTTCTCAATGCATCAAGTTTGAAGTACATTTATTGAAGTTATTAAATTCTAAGTTCTCTGGTAGCCTAGAGGTTAGGGTTCCAGACTTTTATTACTGTGGCCTGGGTTCAATCCTTGGTCATGGAATTGAGACCTTGAAGCCACTTCAATGTGGACAAAAAAAAAAAAAAAAAAAAAAACCTAAATTCTAAAAACATCTTACTAACTGAATTTGCTCCAAGTTGAATAACGGCATTTATTTCCCACATGTCCCTGAAAAGTTTAGGGAAACACACACAGGCCAACATTTGAACAAATTTAACAAATACTTACATTCACTGAAAATTTTTCTTTTTTGATTATAGGGACTACTGGCAAATACTTATTTACATTTGGATACTTTTCATATGAGATTTTTAAATCGAAAGAAAGATATAATTCAGATATGTAAGCACTCTCTGCCTGCTGACCTCACCCAAAGTTGGCTAATGCAATGCAAAATTATTCTAATGCAAAAGATGAGATATCTAAATATAGAACATGAACACAGAAACATCTCTTTAAAAAGCTCAAACACTATAAACCGGTTAACTGGGGAAGGCGCTTCATGTACACATCTTATTTATTCATCAAAACAACAGTCAAAGCAGTTAACAATACCATCATTTTATAATTGGGGTGGAAGATTGGAACTTAGCAGACACCTGAAGAAATACTGTGTGCCATGCAGATTATCTAGAGGAGGTTCCTGAAAGACAGAACAGTAAGTATAAAGGCGCAAAGGCAGAAACAAGCTTGCTTAGTCTGAAAAACACCGAAGAAGCTTCAATAATGTTGTTAACAACTGAACGAAGCTTCTATCACATACTCCCACCACTAGAAATGTTCAAGCAAAATCAAAAGTCTATCTATAAAGGATTTCACAAAGAGGGGTCTTTCTCCGGGTAAAAGACTGAAAGTCTGCATTTCAGAATCACTTTTAGAACCTTTAAATACGAATGCCTGTTCCCCAATCAGAGATTCTGATTTACTTAGCCTGGAGTGATAACTTTGAGGCTCTAGGATTCAAAAACTTCCCAAGTGATTCTGATGGTCAGCCAAGGTGAAAGCCACTAGACTGAGATGTGGCTTTGGAAAGTCCTGACTCTCCCTGAGGCCTAAACATATAAGGAGATACAACAGCAGAAAAAAGAATGGAGGTGAGGAAAGTGCTCAGATTATATAGGGCTTTGGAAGCTACCATTAAGGTCTTTTAGCCTGAATGTGAAGAGAAACTATTAGAGGCCTCAAAGCAAAGGAGAACAGGACCTGACTTTCACCTTATCATTCTGGCTGCTGTGCTGAGAACAGATGGTGTAGTGGTAAGCGTGGAAAGTAGAAAGACCAATCAGGAGGCTACTTCAATACTTCAAACGAAAGACAGTTGCTGCTTATACCAACTTCGATATATTATGGGAAAAGCTAAAAATATATTTACCCGCAGATTAGTAAACAGACTGGGGAAAAAATAGAGATTAAAAGTAACTCCAAAATTTTTGGCTAAACCAAGTGTGATGATGGTGTTGCCATCAACTGAAATAAGCAAGAAAGAAGTAGGGGGCCAAAACTGACAATTCAGTACTGAACATGTTAAGTTTGAGACAAAAAACAGCTAATGACATACAAAGGGAACCAGGAGAATATGATCTCTTGAAAGCCAGGGAAAGAAAACCAATCAAAGAGAAAAGAGAAATTAACTGTAGAATATTAAGTAAGATGAGATCTCAGAATCAGCGACTAGATTTTTCCATGTGAAGGTCAATGGTAACTTTGACAAGGGTGATAATGAGGGGTGGGGGTAAAGCCTGACTAGGGGAGTTCAAAATGGGAAGAAATTGGAGCTAGTGAGTACAGACAACTCTTATGAAGAGAAGTACAGTGGTGAGTGGAGAGAGAAGTGGGTATATGAGAGGTTTTGTTTTTAAGATTCTGTTACTTTAAAAGGAATCCCCTATTATCCCAGGACACATACCTGCATGAAAAATTAATTACACAGAACTACTGTTGGTTACTGCATTTTATCTTTTTCAAAATGGAAGGCATCAAGTAAATTCAGTATTTAATAAAATATTCAGAAAAATGGCCACTCTATCTGGCCTTCTCGCCCATATACCTGTTCATAGCCTGTATCTTCAGTCCTTCCTCAATGCTGTGACTGAGTGCTTGCTGATTATTGTGCTTGTTGATCCTGGCTAATACTCTTTCTTGATGAGCTTCATACTCATCACGACTTGGATAAATTTTGCTGATGAGAGCATCAAAGTTTGGGTCTGGTCTTAGTGATCTTTTGGAAACTAGCTTTTTCCGACAGGTAGGGCATTCTTTATTGCTAAACAAAAAGAGGGAAAGAAAATATAAGTAACGCCAGTATCTTTGGGCTGAAGACAAAAATAGCCAGCTTCCAGATTATTACCAACTTTTTCCCAATACCTTTACTAAGTCACAAAAATTTAAACTGATTAACCTGACTTTCTGTGAATATCTGACTAGTGGCTATAAGCACAATCTTTGAAACCTTAGATACTCTCTACTACTTGCCAACACAGAAAAATCTAATACTTTCCTATGATAATTTATATATAACCGTTTTAGAAATGAAAATCTATTCTTTCCTAATATAAAGTTCCCCTTTCTGATATCCATGCCATACATGGAAAAACTACCCATTAATACATACCCATGTTATAAATTATTTTATTAAAATAGCTTTCATTAGGATATTATTTTACATACTTAAGAAGTGGAAAAACCATGGTTTCAAGCTTTGTAGTTTCCTCAAAATAAAAAACTCATCCTGAAAAGCTTCTAAAATTATATAAAACCAACTATTTCAAAACAAAGATTCTCCAACAATTACAACCTAGACTTTAGATAAATTTCCAAATGTCAGATGAATATGTATTTCTCAAAACCCACAGAGCACTAGAATACTGTCCTCACATGATTTAAATACCTAGGTATCATCATTTTTACATACCCACTTCTGAGGGCTGTGATAATGCAGTCCGCACAAAAACGATGTAAGCACTCTTTTGTAGTCATGGTGTTCTTCAACATATCCAAACAAATTGGACACATTAATTCACTGTGTAGACTTCGAGGTGAAACCACAATTTCTAAGCCATCTGTTATTGCCTCCTGTAAAAACATCACTTTAAAATTAAATGCTACCTAATTTTTTTTTTTAAAGTTATGGACAAGTTCAAACATGTAAGAATACAGAAAAGACAAAAATGAACACCTGTGTAGCCATCATCCAGTCACCATCACTGTCAATTCACAACCAATCTTGTTTTAGCTCTAATCTCCTTCAACTTCCCTCAGCCCCAGCACCAAAGCATTATATAAATGCTGTTATCATAATGCTAAAGATAGCATATCGTATATTTAAAAGACAACTAATGGTAAATTAGCCTGGTATAATTTTAAAACAGCACTGAATATGTAGTTGGATGGTTTAGGTTCTAGTTCAACAACTAGCTCTGCAACTCTAAATATTTTAACATTGTCTTCTTACCTGCAAAATGAGGAAGTTAAAGCTAAAGGAACCCTAAAAATTCTTCCATCTGCAAAAGTGCACCATTTTGATAATAAACTATATATTTCATGCCATCCATTAAAAGTTTTTAAAATATGAATTTAAATGTTCTCTATGCACAGTTTAACAGGATTTTGTTTTAAAATCACTTTTTGAACCTTAAAAAATCTTGATCCACGGAGCAGTTGTACACCAAGTGGTCAGGTTCTCAGGCTAACCTACAAACTGATTTAAACTATAGCACATATGTCTGAAGTAACAAGTATTAGTATTTCTAATTGTCATGACTAAAACTGTTGTCAGTGAGAAATGCATTTGGTGTTCCAATGTAGAATTCAGGCCACATCTCCCAAAGGCACAGCTAATGACTCCTATGGATTGAGGAAAGAGGTCTAATTAGTGGCCACTGAAAAGGAAGATGCAGGTAGAAATACGGGTTCCCAACAGGGTTGCTGACACTTCCTGTTTCCACTGGCTCTCCACCGTATTTGTGTTTTCTTTATAGGGTCAAAGATTGATGACTCCACAAGAAAAGACAATGAAACTGTAGATACTGTCCCTTATCAAGTATCTCTTATATTTCAACCTTTCTACATAAAGCACTTTCTGTATTTTACTTAGTTTAACACGTACAAAAACTTTTGACTTAGGAATTATAACCCCCATTTTATGAATCACACAGGGTATGATGAAGACCCAGCTAGTAATCAAGCCTGTCCCCCTTGGCCTCTTGAAAACTTGCCTAGCAAAATCCCAAGCCTGGATAAACCATCCATCCAGGTTTGCATGCCTGTACCTGTATATCTGTGCAACACTGCAGAGGGGGAAAGGGGAAGAATCACACAACCAGACTGGTATCAGTAAAAACTCACTTTTCTTTTCACTACACTGTTTTTCACACCTTTTCTTCTATCTGCAGACCTTCTATCATGTAAACGTTAAACAGATTACCTTATCTCAAATTCATTAAACGAGAGCTCTCATTTTCTCTCTATCTGATCTTTATAAAGCATCTTCCTCATTCTTATTACAAGGAGAAAGTACACCACTTCCTATCAAATGTGCATTCCTTCCTACCTTCTCAAGCATACTCCCCTTTTAATTATTCTGTCTGCTCTCAGACTCTAGCAATCTCTCCCTCCTCACTAAATCAGTCTGGATTAACAGTGACCACCATTAATTAATAATGGTGATTATTAATCATTAATCATTATTAACCCTCCCATTAATCAGTGTGGGTTGCTGCAGTGAAATGTAAACCTTAGAGCTGTGTGCAGAGGGAGCTGGGGTGAGAGTAGTTCCATTTCTCACTAACAAAATTTAAAACTTCCTGATTCTACGTTCCCCTCAAGTTTTCAGTCATTTCGGCTCCTCTGCACAGCCAAACTTCTCTAAACCATTAGCTATTCATCTTCATCTCCCCTCCTCCCTCTTTAACACAGCACAACCTACTCAGTGAATCTATTCTTCTCAAGGGTTACCAACTATATACTGCCAACTCGAATGTTCACTTTTGTAATCCTCATCCTACTCATCCTCTCAGTAGTACTGAACGCAGTAGCTGCATCCTCCTTGGAACACTCTGTCCTCTTTTTTTACCTCCTCTCCTCATCTCCCATTTTTCCTTCCATTTCTCTGGCTGTTCCTTCTCAGTCTCCTTTCCCATTACTTAATTTCTAAATGCTGAAGCTCCTCTGGATGAAGTTCTGAGCCTTCTGCTCATCTCTCTCTAGGTAATCTGGCATTCTGTCCTCAAAATGCACTGCACTGACAAGTCCTAAAACTTTGTATTTAGCCCAGACCCCTAGGTAGCATTTCTGCTTGTCTTACAGGCTTTTCAAACTTTCAGACTTCAGTTTTAAGGATGTTTATCTCCTTCAAACTTGTTCCTCTCCCAGTCTTTCCCATCTTCACCTTCTCAAAATAGTCTTCCCTAGTTATCCTGTTATTATTACAGCATAGAGCAACTTTCCTATATACAACTTCTCATATGTGTAATTTACTTGCTTGATGTCTAAACTCCCTGGGCTGATGCCACATCTGCTTTATTCACTTTACCTAGTTCCTAGTTTAGGACCTGGTACACAATAGGCACTCAAATTATTTCTTCAATGAATGGTCAACCAACACACAAAAATTAGGACTATTTTGTATATAAATGTATTATTACAGTAATGTTCTTTCAAATTTTCATTTTCTAAAAATATATTCAGTTTACATATGTCTCATATTTTCCCCAAATTATCTTGGTCTACATTACCTGAGGTGTTCGTTGTAGTTCATATAAACTGAGTTCCCATGTTTTGCTTAATGGCTGAGTTCCATTTGTCTGCACAGCCTGAGACATTGCTAGGAATAAAGAGGAGAGAAAAACAACTTTAGTATCTGAAAGGGAAGTAAATCTCAGAACTAATTTTTAGACATTGTAAATCCTGAGAAAAACAATTTTAAAAAAATCACACACTGGTTCAAGAATGGAAATGAAGAAAAGCTCGAGAATATTTCCATTTATAAATACAAGCTACTTGACAGCAAGAGGCTATGACTGATCTCTGAACACCTAACAGCCCACATGCAGAGAATGCTTCATTATTACTAATATATAGAAAAATCCTCTTCACCCAAAATAGCAAGTATCTTTCTGAAACTAATGGTCATGGGACTTAGAACTAAGTCAGGAAAATGTCAGACTTTTCAGCATGGCCACCTGGTTCAATTTTTCCCAGAGACACACAATCTACCTTCTAAGCACTTTAAGCCACAGGTCATCCTGCCTCTACTTTCACAGCTCCGCTCATGAAAAATCCCGTCTACTAAGTCAGCTTATAATTCAGAACGCTCCTCCTAATGGTGAGTCCAAAACTGCTACCTATCCCCCCCCTACAGCTTGCCCTCTGGAGGCAAGCTGATTAAGTCAAACCATTTTTCTTCACAACAGTCTTTCAAATATTCGGACACTTATCATATCCCACCTGATTTTTCTTTACTTCTGGCTGAATGTCCTAGTTCCTCCTACTGCTCACCATTTGATACAATTTCAAGGTCTCCTTGAGTTCTAGTTATTTAATGGAGCACGAAGGGAGGGAGAGTGGTCCAGCAGATAGTGAGAAGGAAAAATACCACACTTGCCTAAAGACACAACTTGTACGATCACAGTACGTCATATACTCTACACTGGCACATAAACTATGAAGGACATGATCTATCTGTACCCAGGATGCTGAATTTCCCACTTTTAGCAGATACCATTTAAAAATATCTGCTCAAGATTCCACCTAATGAGCAATTAACTCAACTTTGCTTTTATAAGCAAAAGCACTTCACTGAACTTTAACCTAAATTCTAGTGCCCTCTAAAAATGACACACTGTCTCATCGACAGAAAGCTACATTTCCACATGAAGTTTCTCCTTTGTCCAAGCAAAAACGTGAAATATGTTCAAATTTTTCAAATTTGAGTAAATTATGGATTTTGTTTATAATTTTGAGGCTGTCCACTGAGTCTACCCTAAACACTTCTTCATTTTGCTTATTGGAACTAGCAGACTCCCAAACAAGTAAACATTCCTTAAGCCTTTTGTCCTTGAACTAAAATCATCATTCAGGTCCTGTATGATCCCTGATCAGTGTCCCCAACAGTAATCTGGAATCTCAGCAATTTTTCTCAGCTACTATAGCTGAGTTGCACAGTCACTAGTCTAGCTGAGTTTGTTAATTCTATGATTAGTATCCTGTGGTTCTTTGAGTATCTCCCTGAATGCTTTAACTCCATTCTCTGAGAATCATAAATTGGAAGAATTTTGTGAAAGAAACTTCTCCTTGATGAAATACTGTCTCTTCTGTATCATTCAATCTTCAGAGGATCAAATGACAGCACAGGCTCTACTAACTGCTACGTAGTTAAACTTCAGCAGCCAACAGATACAAGAGACCCAAGAGACCAGTGTCTACTCTCTGGAGCAACAAACTTTGCCATAAGCCTCTCTAAAAACTTTCATGAGGAGATATCTAAAAGAGACATCACTTTGTTTAATGGAGGAGGCCATTCTTCATTTCTGTACTCGAGGACTAAGGTTAACATTTCCTACTTTAGGAACTAAATCATGGTTCCTAGCCACCACTTCTTGGGCTTTCCAGGCAGCTCAGTGGTAAAGAATCTGCTTATCAACTCAAGAGACACAGGTTTGTTCCCTGAGTCAAGAAGATTCTCTGGAGAAGAAAACAGCAGCCCACTCCGGTATTCTTGCCTGGGAAGTCCCATGGACAGAGAGGCCTGGTGGGCTACAGTCCATAGGGTCGCACAAGAGTGGGACACGACTTAGCAACTAAACAACAACAAGAAGCCACCACTTTATGAGCACTGCTTGATCCTACTGTATGCACTGTGTGTTATCAATACAACTAAAACAAGCTCTAGAAAAGAAAGGAGAGAAAGTACCAGATATACGATGGCCAGTCTTTCTGACTGGTATGCTGAAGCTGTAAAATTAAACTTGGACTTCAAAGCAGCATGTCTTTAAAGACTCTAGCAAAGAAAAAAAGCATTCAGATTATCTGAAACCTGCCCTCCTTATGCATCCAACATTATGTTTTGGCATCACCACTTTTTATACTCTCTGTTCCCCTTTACTGCCTCCCTTGAAATTCCAAATGAACTATCTTTTCCTCAAGGTCTTCCCCAAGAAAACAACCAATGACCCATACCCACTTTAGACTGCTACAATGGAAGATAAATCAATGGAAACTAAAGTAAGGTACAGTTTAGGGTTAGCAATCGTAATAAAAAACTTTCCAAAACCATAAGGCAGAGAGACTAATAGCTGCTATTGTATTTCATTCTGTTAAGACACTGTTTGTTCAGGAATCCCAGGCTTACATTAAGGACTCCATTTACTTGTAGCCTCTCAGATGAATAAGTGTTGAAAACTGGCTGGAAAAACAGAAAAAAAAGAAAGTACAAAACATTCCACAGGAGACTAGGGAATGCAAGGAACTAGAAAAAGCAAGAAAACAAGAGTGATACACAGGCCTTTTCTGGTGTCTTTCCTTTAAAAGTCAGACTAAAATTCAAGGTTGTGAGCAAAGAATGGAACAATAAACAGGAAACATAAGAAACTGGCACCAAGGGGCGCAACCTGTATTGTGGGACGGGCCCAACAGACACTGCAGAAAGAACCTGCCCTTCTTTTTCTTAACAGGCTAACAGCTAAAATACAGGGCTTAAAAAAAAGGAACAGAAATTTGCAAATTTGGATAATTTCCAACACAGCAGTTGAAAATGTGAGAAAACCTTTAGAAAACTGACAAAGTACAAACTAAAACAAACATATGATACTTCAGATAAAAAAACCAAAGATCCTTTAGCCTCTAAGTTTCAAGGACCTATTCATAAAGATACTGACAGATACAGCAATCAGAAAAAATAAGTGGAAGAGGCACTGCTCCATATTAGCAAAGAAAGGGTATACCTGGGGTGGGGTCGGGTGGGATGTGTGTATGTAAAGAACAATGGCCTCAAACCTACCAAGGATGCAGCTCTGAAGATGACTGTGGAATTCACTGAACTCAAGGTAAACTACCTTCATATACAGCTTCCCCGTAAACACATGTGCCACTTTTCTACCATAAACTCTATAACAAAATGAATCTACCAGAGAACTAAAACTACTAAGACAGGAGGAATTTCTCAGAACTCTAAATCCTAACCCAGGTCCCAACACTGTTACCCTGGGGTCAACTATAAACAGAACACGCCTTTCATCTGTCTGTAAAACGCTCCCACAGCAAATTAATAGGAACTGTCAAATAAAATATTCTCCTAAAGCCTTGTTTCTAGAGATATCAGTTCTGCTGAACATAGTCAAATTTTATCTGATATGGATATTTGTATACCTGTGGCAACTAAGCTTCAGGAAGTAAACCACAAGCTAGTTGTAGTTCCAAAACACCACAATATCATTTGGAAAACCAGGATCAATATGACTTTTGAAAATTTTCCAGTCTTTCTGTTTGAATCTGTATTACAATCAATCATAAGTTCCCTGGTAACTAGTCTTAAATGCTACTGCATGGATGCCATCTTACCAGATAATACAGCAGGTGTTACCATAAAAGAAAAGGATACAATCTTGCTGATTACCAAAAACACTATCTCATTTTTTTTCTTTTTTAAATTACGAAAGTATGATATAACACAATTACAGGAGATTTGGAAAATACAGAACAAGGTTACATATAGTTCCACTACATATTAAATTATTTTTTAAGTAGATTAAGATTTTTTAGTTGGAATTTCAATATCAAACTCTCAAAAATTAACAGAATGAATATATAGAGAAGTAGAGGGATATAGTAGACCTGAAAATCACTATGAGAACCAATTCAACATAATTAAGATTTATACAGTTTTCACACAACAGTGGGATACAAGTTCTATTCAAGTTCCCAGACAATAAACTAGGAGACATTGGAAGATACCCATGGACATAAAACAAAGTGCAAAAATTTCATGGTCTAAAGGTACTGAAATAGAGTCTGTTCTCTTATCACTGTGGAATTATGTTAGAAATCAGTATTGAAAGATATTTGAAAATAACCCACATATTTTCAAGTACAATGTGACATTTACCAAGAGAGATCTTTGACTTCACCATTAAAAGCCTCAATAAAGTTAGAAGTCTAAGAAAACACAGAGGGTGTATCTCAATTTTTAAGAACATGTCAGCAGTGCAGATATCAACAATATTTAGTAACATCTCCTGTGATCTGGCCAAAGAGGGTCAAAAGGGGATCTGAGATGAAAACTTCCATTTTTTGACTCAAGACACAATCCACATATACAGAAGGAGCTATAAATTCTACTTTGGCCTAAAGCACATGAACTACATGTATTCAGGAAGCTCAAATTTCCACTTTTGGCAGTTACCAAACAGATAAGCTCCCCAGAACTAGTTCCTCTTTGCTTTTAGGTCAATATACATTTTTTCATTTAAATTTAACCTAAATTGTACCCTTCCCCCAAATCATATACAAACTTTCCCCTTCTTTAGTTTAGTGACAAGCTGCATTTCTGTCTGCAGCTCAATCTTGCCCAAAGTAAGAACATGAAAGACATTTAGCTTCTGTTTTTCAGGTAAGAGTGAACTGTGACTTTGATGACTGGTATTTGGGAGTCATCTAGATATTCATACTACTGACATATACATAGAGCAAAAAAAGAGAAAAGGAGTAAGAATGGATGGCCTAGATAATAACTACATTCTGAAAGACTGGAAAGTAGAGCTGAAGCCAGTGAAGGAGGGAAATGAGGTGTCAGACAAAGTAGATTCTTTCCAGCAACAGGAGTTGACTACTGCCTGAAGATCCTTGCCACAAAATAGAAGATCTAGGTCTACCCATGGCCCAACCCCACCTAAATGACACTTATGAATAAGAAAAGAGATACTCAACAAAACAGAAACGTTTCTTGCACAAAGTAGACACTCAAAGTTGTGAAGCGAATATTAACATTATAGTTCAGACAAGATAATTTCAATAGCAGTGACAGAAACAAAATAAATCCTGAGAAAAGATCTAGTCACAGTTAAATGTTGAATGTTCACAGCTTCAATAACCAAAGGAAAAATATCAATAGTATATTCAAAATTTTCTTTGAAGGACCATAAATATTTGGCTTTCATGCTGACTTTCCACATTGTCACATATGGCAGATCACAAAGTCCTTTGTGGACACTCAATGTGGTTTCAAAAGCTTTTTCAATACAGCAACCTCAAGATGACAGGATGGCATCACCAACTCCATGCACATGAGTCCGAGCAAACTCTGGTAGATGGAGAAGGACAGGGAAACTAGTGTGCTACAGTCCATGGGGTCGCACAGAGCTGGAAACGACTCAGCGACTGAACAACTGAACACCACCACTCAACAAGTGATTCAGTTCAGTTCAGTCGCTCAGTCACGTCTGACTCTTTGTGGCCCCATGGACTGCAGCATGCCAGGCTCCCCTGTCCTTCACCGAGTCCGGGAACTTGCTCAAACTCATGCCTATCAGGTCAGTGATGCCATCCAACCATCTCATCCTCTGTTGTCCCCTTCTCCTCCTGCCTTCAATCTTTCCCAGCATCAGGATCTTTTCCAATGAGTCAGCTCTTCACATCAGGTGGCCAAAGTACTGGAGTTTCAGTGTCAGCCATCAGTCCTTCCAACGAATATTCAGGACTGATTTCCTTTAGGATTGACTGGGTGGATCTCCATGCAGTCCAAGGGACTCTCAAGAGTCTTCTCCAACACCACAGTTTAAAAGCATCAATTCTTTACACTCAGCTTTCTATATAGTCCAACTTTCATATCCACACATGACTACTGGAAAAACCGTATCTTTGACTAGATGGACCTTTGTCGGTAACGTCTCTGCTTTTTAATATGCTGTCTAGGTTGGTCATAGCTTTTCTTCCAAGGAGCAAGCATCTCTAATTTCATGGCTGCAGCCACCATCTGCAGTGATTTTGGAGCCCAAGAAAATAAAGTCTGTCACTGTTTCCATTGTTTCCCCATCTTTTTGGCATGAAGTGATGGGACTGGACGCCATGATCTTAGTTTTCTGCATGTTGAGTTTTTCTCAACACTACTACTAAAAGTAGTTTTTCTGAGAGACCAATACTAAACGCCTTTTTGCAACAAATGACTACCCATAAAGAAAAGGGCTGAGAAGGGAAAACAGATGAAAACTCCTATGCATTCTAAAGCTTATCTTTCTCTTTTCAAAAAAAACAAGAAAAAACATGAAGATTTTGATTTCCAGTTCTGCATGTAAGTTACCATTCCGTCCTAATAAGTAAAAAGCTGAACAGACTGAAAAATCAACTACTCTTCCAGGATCCATAAGTGAGGAGAGGACAGAAGGCAACCGACTGTCCCAAAACTGGAGAGACAGAATACTGGGAATCTCAACACCTCAACTGCAGGAGGAACCAGTGACAGGTAGGAAACTCTGAACTGTCCTTGAAAAAGTCTTGGAGTATGCTGAGTGTGGACAAGTCTGAGAGTTAAAAACTCCAGGAGGACCCAGTAACAGGGAGGGCAGCCCCCAAAATACTGCAACATTTACCTCCAGTAGCCCAACCAGATTACCACAGCAATTATCAGAGAAAAATCCCTTCATGCTTCCAGCAGAGGGAGGGGGAAAGGAAACCATTTTAAAATATGCCCGAGCCCTCTAATCCTTAACAAAGCTGCCCTCAGAGAAAACCAGATGACCAGCACCTAACCCGATGGGGTATTATCAGAACCTAAGTGAACCGGGGAAGGGAAATAACCAACTCCAGTCCATTCTAGTCATCCTGTCCCAACTAAAAGGGGTTAAAAAAAAAACTAACAGCCACTAGTGAAGTTCACAGTCTAGAGGAATAGATTCTGAGATCAATTATAAGAGTACAGAACCCTCACTTTCCCCCAACACCTCACCACCACACTACTAAAGGCCTTTTTGCAGCAGTTGCTTTTACCCAGTACAACTTGTTGGCTATAGAAAAAATTACAAGGCATACCAAAAGACAAAAACATAAGCTGAGAAACAAAGCATCAGAACCAGACATGGCAGGGATACTGGAATTATCAGACCAGAAAAGAAAGACATAAGAAAATTTAAAAGATAAGCCAATTGACAAAGAGAAAATATTTGCAACATACATAATAAACAAAGGTCAAAATCCATAATATATAGCAGATCCTGCCCTAAGTCAATTTAAAAGACAACTCAATATAGGCAAAATGATGAATGGGTAATTAACAGGAATAACGAATGGCCCACAAAATTAAATCATGCTTAACTTCACTACAAATCACTGAACTGCAAATCAAGACAATGTTATCTATATATGTTCTGTTTTTTGGCTGTGATGCTGACAAAAATTAAAATGACTGATAATACTGTTAGAAAGGGTACACAGAAACAGGAATTCTCAAATCACTGGAAGTGTACAGTGGCATGGTTTCAGGGACAGAACAATCTGGCTATTAAATTTTTATCATTCTAACACAAAGAATTTGGTTGCTGAAACATGTCCTGCAATTCAGGCTTTAGGAAAAGTGACAAATTTTTTAAAATGAATACAAAAATTAGTTTTCAGGACAAAAGTACATTAATTCCCAATTTAGAAATTAAAATTACCACTTTAAGTTTTTTCCATTAAAAATATATTATACTTAAGTCATGTGTCTATATTACTGGAAAATTTGTACTTGTGCACTAATTCAATTACATTATGGATTCGTCTTTTGGAGACTCACCTAGGGACTTGAGACACTAATCATAATATCGTTGGGCTTCCCTGGTAGCTCAGGGGTCAAGAATCCACCTGCAATGCAGGAGATGCAGGTTCGATCCCTGGGTCAGGAAGATCCCCTGGAGGAGGAACAGCAAGCCACTCCAATATTCTTGCCTGGGAAATCCCACGGACAGAGGAGCCTGGCAAGCTACAGTCCATGGAGTCGCAAAGAGTCAGACACGACTGAGTGACTAAATACACATGAACACATGTAACACGGCTGCACATAAATATTCACTTAGTAGTACCTGGCAAACAAAGGAATGTAAAGGCTTCCCAGAGTGTCCTTTTATTTCACCCCAATCTATAACCCTCAAATTGGTTGAAGTTTTTAAAGTTTAGTCGCTCAGTCGTGTCCGACTCTTTGCGACCCCATGGATTGTAGACTACCCGGCTCCTCCATCCACGGGATTTTCCAGGCAAGAGTACTGGAGTGGGTTGCCATTTCCTTCTCCAGAGGATCTTCCCAACCCAGGGATCAAACCCGAGTCTCCCTCATTGTAGGCAGACACTTTACCGTCTGAGCTACCAGGGAAGCCCAACGAGCTATTTATACTCCATATACTTTATATGTATATTTATATATATATATATATATGGACTCCATTTATACTCTGAAGAATGACTGATGTATTAGTTTCCTGTGACTGCTGTAACAAATTATCACAAATTTGGTGGTTTAAAACAACATAAATTTCTCTCTCTTAGTCCTGGATACCACAAATCCTAAACTGATATCAACAGGGCCAACATCAAGCTGTTGGCAGGCTGAGCATCTTCCAGAGATTTTATGAAAGATTCTGCTCCTTGCCTCTTCCAGCCTGGAGTAACTGTTGGTGTTCCTTGACCTGTGGCCACATCATTCCAATCTTTGCCTCTGTGGTCATACTGCCTCCTTCTCTTCTAAATGTAAACTCTGTTGCTCTCTTATAAAGACACATGTAATTAACATATTTAGAACCCACCCAGACAACCCAGGGTAATCTCCTTGTATCAAAATCTTTAACTTAATGACATGTACAAAGACTCCTCTCCTCTAAAAAAGTAACATTACAGATTGCAGAGATTTGGATGTGGGTATCTTGGGGGGGGGGCGGTGGCAGGGGTCCATTTTTCAGCCTACCAGGACTGCCAAGGAGCCAACACTTATGTCTTTATTCTGTATATGATTTAAGGTTTTTTTAAAAACTGTGAGCCATATATCAGAAAACACAACCACTTTTAAAGTACTCAGATTATCCCATTTTCCTAGAAAGCATCTTTCTTCATTTGCTTGAGATCCCCACCACTATGAAACAAAACTATGAAACTCTTTTTTTCCCCCTATATTAAGAAACTTATCTTTTTCTTCCATGGTTATTGCCATCTTTGAACACAAAGTAAATAAAGGTCACATCAAAATTAACTCCCCCAATCTTTAGCATTTTTCTTTTCCTCTTGCATTTCATTATACAACATGCGAATGAGCAAACAATTTGTTCCTTAATTAAAACACTGCTTGCTCACAGGATACAGGTGTAAAAAGAGTTTAAAAATTTATTCAAGACTAGGCCAACCACGGAGCAATAATAAATTCTGAGTAACCGATCCAACTGCCATCATAACACTGCCTGCAGTAAGCATCACCTCATAAAAACCACTCACAGCAGTTTAATCTAAAGCTACAGCTGTAAGACAGATACTGATTTCTGTAAGCTTCTAAAAATGCAAAGAAAAGTGTTCTTTATTGGGAAAGTTGTTTTTGGATTCAACATCTGGAATAAAAAGCTAAATTACTTTCAGTAACCCAACAGCTTTATTGAAAAAGAAAAAATAATCAATTCCTATTTGGATTATATTTTTTCACACTATGGAACATAGAGCAGGAACCTTTCAAAGGTGATTTACCAAATCTTCATCATCCAGCCTTAATTAAGTTTTTGAGTACTGTTGGTAACAGACTTCACATTTTTTGGTCTCTATATAAAATTAAGTTATTGTCACAGGAAAAATAAATGCTTTAAGATATTTTTAAAGCATTTAAAATGCAGATCTAGATAATTTAGTGTAATCTGTGCCCTCCGATAATACTTCTCATTACTATTTCACCTCTTCTAACATTACTCCTTCAGTTCCCCCACCCCTATGGATACTTTCTTAACAGCCCAAGTCAGTCTTTCCCCAAGACTTCAGAATGCATCTATCAAGGGTTATTATCAGCCAACACCAGTTATATGAGCAGCAGCCTGGTTTTCATTCTGTCCCTTTGTGTATCCATCTGAGATGTTTCGAGCTGTGATGCTGGAGAAGACACCTGGGAGTCCCATGAACAGCAAGGAGATCAAACCAGTCAATTCTAAAGGAAATCAACCCTGAATATTCATTGGAAGGACTGATGCTGAAGCTCCAATACTTTGGCCACCTGATGCAAAGAGCCAATTCACTGGAAAAAATGCTGATACTAGGAAAGACTGAAGGCAGGAGAAGGGGATGACAGATGAGATGGTTGGATGGCATCACCGACTCAATGGACATGTGTTTGAGTAAGCTCCAGGAGTTGATGAAGGACAGGGAAGCCTGGCGTGCTGCAGTCCATGGGGTCGCAAAGAGTCAGACATGACTCAGGGACTGAACTGATCACAGAGGTGGGCTTCCCAAGTGAGTCCACCTGCCAATGCAAGAGACACAGATTCAATCCCTAAGTCAGGAGGATCCCTTGGAGAAGGAAATGGCAACCCACCCCAGTATTCTTGCCTGGGAAATCCCATGGACAGAAGAGCCCGGTGGGCTACAGTCAACAGGGTCATAAAAGAGTGAGACACGACTGAGCAACTAAACAAGAATCAGAGGGTCCTTAAAAAAAGAGAAGGCAATGTGATGGAGGCAGAGATATAAATCAAAGAAAGAAATCTGAAGATGCTATACTGCTGGCTTGACAATGGAGGAAGAATCTGTGAGCCCAAGGGCTGTAGCTGTAGCAGCCTCTAGAAGCTAATGAAGAAAGGAACATGAATTCTCCCCTACAGCCTCCAGAAGGAACACAGCCCTGTCAACACCTTGATTCTGCAAGACCCACTGTGAACTTCTTGCTGTCAGAACTGTAAGATAACAAACTTGTGTTACTTTTAAGCCACCATATTGTGGTAACTTATCATCACAGCAATAGGAATCTAATATTCCACCTGAAGCCAAATTACCAAGAGAAAGCCAAAGGAAGAGTGGGACAAAGTGAAAAAAAAAAATGAATTTCAGTTAACTTGTCCAATAGTCTTGTCTTCTGCCAGAAGAAAATTAATGCACTCACAGGAAAAATAATCTTAATCTAGAGATGTAGTTCTCAAATTTGGCTCCATACAGGAATCACCTGGAGAGCTTTAACACAATTCTGATACCAAGATTCCATTTCAGACTAACTGAATTATCTCTGGGGCTCTTGTATGGTTAGAAAGACAACCAGAAGGTTTTTATGCATAGCCAGGGTGGAGAACCTACTGTTCTAGCTAAAGATTAGTTTTAAGTGATCCAAGGAAACTTCTGGGATTTCCAAATGGTACAAAGTTCTTGAAATTGTCCCCCCAAAAGATGTGGTTCTCCATTATTCATTAAATATGTTTTGTTGACTTTATATTTGACAGTAAGAAGTTGTCTAGGCAAATTCCTAAAGGCAAAATTACTGGCTCAAATGGCAGGTAACATTTTTTATTCAAATACTGCTAAATTGCTAGACCACTGTACCCTCCTACCAATTAAGAATCAGCACACTTTGTTAAAAAGCCTGCCCAATTTGATAGGTGACAAATAATATTTCATTGTTGTTTTCATTTGCAAGTTTCAACCATGAGTGAAACTGAGTACATCTTCACAGCTTTATTGGCCACTTTGGGGGATCGGTCAATTACTTATTCATATTCACTTCTATTAGTTTTTTAAAAGGTAATTTGCAAGAATCTTTTCTGCTAAGGAAATCAACCTTTTGCCTGTCACGACTGTTAAATATTTCCCCCCAGTTTGTTGCCTTTTGCCTTCGGCTTCTTTAAGCCACAGATTTTATTTTTTACGTATCTTTAATGTATCTTTCCCTCTATGGCGTCTTTGAAAAGCTAATCCATACTCTAAGATTATAAACAACATCAACTTTATTCTACTTTATTCTAATGCTTTCAGAATTTCATATTTCACAAAGGTTGGGAACTTTTCCCCTCCACCCACCCCAACTGTCCCGGTATCATTTACTGTTTAGTTCATCTCTTCTCCATTGATGGAAGTTATCATGCTTTTAACTTACAACAAAGATGGGAAAAAAGGAAAAAAAATGTATATGTGTGTGTGTGTGTGTGTATACACACACACACACACATATATCCTTATGTAATATGTATGTATGTGTACATGAAAAACTCTGAAGTAAAAGCTTAACACACTTTTTACATAGTCAACAATAAATATAATGTCTAATTCAGGTATAAAGAGTTTACAAACTGCCATAAGGTTATGGAAAATCAAAGTAAGCATTATGCACACTGTCTCTTCCTTACCCCTCTCCAAAGCAACACAACTGTCACCAGGCTGACTTCCTCACAAGCAGTGAGGAATAAAGGCCCCCAGTGGTTTTTTCCTGTGGTTGTACTCATTCTTGCAAAATACTTGTGTCCACTAGGTGGAGACAATTTTATAATAGAAACCTGGTTACTGAAACCGGAGTAGCCACAAATTTTCACAAATATACACAAATAGTAAAGAAGGTCTGCTTTCAATTTTGGGGTAAACTAAGGCTAGTCATTTTAACTGAGGATCCAGTTTCCTTATTTGTAAATTTAAGAATTTATATTAAGTAATACCAAGAGCCCCCCTTAGCTCTAATATTTTATAGCTCAAAAGGCTTTCCTAAATGTCCTTTCCCCAACAGCTCAGCACCAAAAAATCTGCCTGTCTATGCAGGAGACACAAGGTTGATCCCTGAGTCGTGAAGATCCCCTGGAGGAGGAAATGGCAACCCACTCCAGTATTCTTGCCTAGGAAATCCCATGGACAGAGAAGCCTGGCAGGCTACAGTCCAAAGGGTCGCAAAGAGTCAGACTGGACTAAGCAACTAAGTATGTCCTTTTGGGCTAAGAAGGTATTCTACTTCCAGCAACTTCTTTCAACTTGAAAACTTCACCAACCAAAACCAGTCATTTCCTCCAATCTTTTTTTCCAAAGCTGATCAAAAAGTATTGTGTATTAAAGTTCACACACCTAGCATTCCAGGTCACATACAAGGTTTTCTGCACTTCCTCATATATACTTTTCCACATCCATCTGGCATGCTTGCACACATATTTTAAACAATGAGCTAGCCATAGATTTTCCTCTGAACTGGTATCTTTGTGCTACAAGTCGTACATCTGGAGAAGTTTCTTTGCTTTTTCCCTCGTATTATTTTTTTCTTCTTTGCTCCATTTGGTCAGAACCTTCCATTTTTGTTGATTTCCTGAATTCTTAGTTGTCTGGCCCTCTGACAGGACATTCCCTGCACTTATACTTCAGCTCCTGGTTCTCATCTGCCGGTCTAGATTTTGTAACCCTTCTAAAATTGTATCAACCTCTGCTTGCCTAAGGGGTTCCCAGTCAGCTGCTGCATCCAGTTTTTTGAATCTAGTGAACTACTGCCAAACTACTGATTTACTTAGCTCTCAAACTCAGGCACAATCTAGATTCTCAGCCCCGAACATGCACCAACTCTACCACAAACTAACCACATTCTTAGAGAAGGATTAATTTTCATTCTCCCCATGCTTCAAAATCGAGACACACCGTACACTGTTAATTTCCTGAGCAGAGCAGAAAAATTCTGAGTTCTTAAGTTGAGCAAGAGGAGCTACCAACTTCATTTCACATCCCTACCCAGATGACAGGGAACTGTAAACAGGGCAACATATTGACTGTGTAAACAGCTTACTACTGACTATGGACTACTGCTCCATGACGTCAGCACACATGGTTGGCTCCCAATAAAAATCTGCAGATTTAATGGCAGAAACAGATCAGTATTTCTATCTCTAAGAGGGAGATGTGACGCACAAGGAAAGCATAAAGCAAAGCTTGAAGATTTACATATGCTTATCAATAACGGCAAAGCTAAAAACAGACTTCTAACAACTAATGACTTTTAGTCCAAAACCCCACATGCCAGAATAAATGTTTAACAACTTTTGAAAAGTGGTACACCTCCCTTTCCTGGGAGGAGAAATGCCCATCAAGTGCAGATTCCTGCCAGAAGGAGCAGAGATGCTGCTGAACACACTTCAGCAAGTGACCACACACGAGGTAACAGCAACATTCCCTACGTCACAGAAAACAGACAAACAGGGTCTACATTTCTCACAAGGGCATACATACTTCGTTGAAAAATTAAGCTGTAGAAAGTGACTGATACAGAAAATAAAAAATCACATTGGGAAAGATAAGAGAGAAAGCTGAAGGCTGATGCCTCCACATTCTCCCAACAGCAACTGGAATAACCCTTTCAGAAAACAGCAAGGCAATTCATTTCCAGAGATACAAAACATTCATAATCTTTCACCCAGTAATCCCAGTCTGAGAAAATAACACTATTAATAATAACAGGTAACATTTATATTTATCACTTTATACGAAATCTTTCTTAATCCTAACAACCCTATGAAATATGTACTATTAACTGCCCTCATTTAATAAATCAAGCCGAAATATAAATAACTATATAAACAAGCAACCAACTGGCTTAAAGTTTGCAGTGTCAGAGTAAAGACTCAAAACTCAGGTCTGCTTGACTAAGAAAGCCAGGCCCTTAACTATCACACCAATTATTATTCCTACTACAACAGTAAAAATGCCGTCAGCATGGACACATCTGCTGCATTATCAACAATGGGAAATTTCTTCAATCATTAAAAATAACAATTAGTCATGCTATGTGCAATGATGAGTAATACTTGTAAGCCAAAGAGACGAAAGAGACCACTAACTTGTAGCTGTGCTACAATTTGTTGTTGTTGAGTCGATCAGTCGTGTCTGACTTTTTTGCACCCCCACAGACTGTAGCTTGCCAGGCTTCTCTGTCCATGGGACTCCCCAGGCAAGAATACTGGAGGGGGTTGTCATTTCCTTCTCCAGGGGACCTTCCCAACCCAGGGATGGAACCCAGGTCTCCTGCATCTCCTGTATTGGCAGGCGGATTCTTTACTACTGCGCCATCAGGAAAGCCCTGTGCTACAATTACAGCTATGTAAAAGTTAACATTTTAGAAGGCAGCATGGAGTTGTCAGCAGTGTGTGGAGAGGGTTTCCCTCCATTTTCCAACTCCCACTACTATTATGACCAAAATACAACAGGCATAGGTTTGAACAGTTTTAAAACAATAGTTAGAGGAGTAAAGAATGTGTTTCTGGTGTCACTTTGGCACACAGGGTAGATTTTCTCTTGCAGAAAAGCAACTATTATGGAAAACAGTAGCAGCCAGACTGGGATTTAGGAGACCTCAATTCTCATTGTGGATTCTTGATACAATTTCAAAATGTAAACTGATTTCTCTTCTGCTCTTATCTCCCGGTTTCTGCAACTTGCATCAAAAAAAAAGTTTAAAACTGGCAAAAAGCAGAGCCTGCAGTTTCAAAGGCTGGAGTCTTAGAAGAAAAAAGAAATCAGAAATTTTAAGGATAGAAAGATGTGTTACAGCTCTAATAAATCTAAAGGTTAGCATAATATCTAGATTCATGAAAGCAGCAAAAATTTGGCATAGCTCAAATATACCAGAAATCAACATGACTTTGAGCAAGTCAATATACAGCTTTTAATCTCTTTATCTATAAAATGAGCGTATTTTAGGAAATACATACTTATTTTCAATGTCCATTAGGGCAGAGTTCCTTATTAGCAATTAAAAAATATATTTAAATGTGTATATATTAAAAATGTATAAAAAATGTATAGACACATATATGTCTACTAGGGTAAAGCTACTTATTAGCAATTAGCGTTCAAAAATCTTTATGTGGGTTCTTCAAATAACCAATATTAAGAAGAGAAAAACATAATAATACTATAATAAAGAACTTAAGTAGCTAAAGCAGCAAAACTCATTGTCTCATAAGGAAAATTTATCCTATATTAAACAATAAATGGAAAGGAAAACCAACATTAATTTGATACAAGACACTATTTTCCAGCACTTTTTAAAAATAGCTTTCCCTCTACCTCTACTTTTTAAACAAAATCCTGTAAGTTCATGGCCCTCGCTTAATTTTTCTGAGTCTATATGCCCCTTGAGAATCTGATGAAAGCTAGGAATTCTTATCTTGGGGGAGGGAATATAAAGATAAAAAAACACAAAAGAACACACATACAAAATTTCAGAGTATTCATGGATCCTTAAGAGATACCTGGCTGAAGGCCGAGAACACTTGCTCCACAATGTCTAAAAGAGTTCCAAATCTGAAACAAGGAAACAGAGGTTACCTTCTCTCTTTCTCAGTTTTCTTCAGCTGTACTACACAACAAGCTGTTGCCAACAATGATGCATTTATTCTAAGCAAAAATAAACAAACAGGACTTAATCAAACTTAAAAGTTTTTGCAAAGCAAAAGAAACCATAAACAAAATGAAAAGAATCTACAGAATGGCAGAAAATATTTCCAAATGATGCGACTGACAAGGGATTACATTCCAAAACATACAAATAGCTCATACAGCTCAACCACAACAACAAAAACCCGAAAACCAAACAACCCAATTGAAAAATAGGCAAATTACTGAAATAGACATTTCTCCAAAGAAGACATACAGATGGCCAATAACCATATAAAAAGATGTTCAACATCACTAATTATTAGAGAAACACAAATCAAAACTATATAAGGCACTGTCTTACTCCATCCAGAATGGCCATAATCAAAGTAAACAAATAACAAATGTTGAAGAGGATGTAGAGAAAAGGGAACTTTCCTACACTCTTGGTGAGAATGCAAGCTGGTGCAGCCATTATGGAGACCAGTATGGCAGTTCCTCAAAAGACTTAAAATTGAGTTGCCATATGATCCAGCAATCCCAGTCCTGGGCACGTATCCAGACAAAACTATAATTTGAAATGATACACGCACCCCTAAATTCACAGCAGCACTGCTTACAAAGCCAACTGTCTATGACAGATGAATGGATAAAGAAGATGCGGTACATATACACAGTTGAATACTACTCAGCCATAAAAAGGACTTAAACAACACCATTTGCAGCAACGTGGATAGACCTAGAGACTCGTACTAAAGGAAGTCAAGTCAGAAAAAGAAAGACGGATCCATATAATATCACTTATGTGTAATCTACAATATGACACAAATGCACCTATCGGTAATACAGAAACAGATGTGTGGTTGCCAAGGGGGAGAGGTATTAGGGAGGGAAGGACTAGGAATTTGGGATTAGCACATGCAAACTAGTAATATATAGCATGGATAAACAACAAGGTCCTACTGCACAGCACAGCAAACTATATTCAATATCCTGTGATAAACCATATGGTAAAGAATGTATGTATCCATATAACTGAATCACTTTGCTGTACAGCAGAAAATAACACAACATTGTAAATCAACTACGTGTTGCTGTGTGCTGTACTCAGTTGCTCGGTCGTGTCCAATATTTTGCGAACCCATGGACTGTAGCCAGCCAGGCTCTTTTGTCCATGGAATTTTTCAAGCAAGTATACTGGAGTGGGTTCGCATTTCCTACTCCAGGGGATCTTTCTGACCCAGGGATTGAACCTGTGTCTCCCGGGTCTCCTGCACTGGCAGGCAAATTCTTTACCACTGCACTACCAGGAAAGCCTTTAATCAACTATACTTCAATTTTTTTTAAAAAAAAGACAGGTTTGTTCTTACAAAGATAAACTATGGAGACAATAGGTGCTACTTGTTAAATACTTCCATCTGGCTGCCACAAGGAAGGATGTACTTCCCTACCAACATCAGTACAAAGCTAAGAGGAACCTTAGGATCCAACCACAAGGAAATGGATAAATACGCCATGGTACATCCACTTGAAATATCACACAATCATCAAAAATGTTACCAAGTTGGTTATGGACTAGAAAATGTTAGTAATATCTAAAGTTAGGTTTTAAAATACACACAAATTTAGCCTTATATAAAAAACACAGGTAAAATTATGTTTTAAAAAGCCCAAAGCTAAAATTTATTTCCAAAAGGAAATACATCAAAATTTAAGAGCAATTAAAATTGAATACTGAAAGCATGATTTTTCCAGTTCTTAAATTTTTCAATATTAAAAAAATTTTAAATAAACTGACAACTGAAAATTATTATATTGGTTAAAAAGACAACTTAATAACATCGATTTTTCCCCATTCTTAGCTCTTAATTACTTTTAAAAGGACTGAGCAGCATATTGCACATAGGAATTAAAACTAAAAACAATCCATTTAAGAAGTGAATGACAGTTTATGTACTCTGTGAAACTTCAAAAGTTTCAGAATAAAATTAATTGACATTAATAATCATGTTACTTAAATTATACAAAACTGTAACATTAGTTTTTCAAAAGTTATAGACTTCTGGGGAAAAAATATTTCAGGAGACTAAACTATGGTTTCCATGGTGGCTCAGATGGTAAAGCGTCTGCTTGCAATGCAGAAGACCCAGGTTCAATCCCTGGGTTAGGAAGATCACCTAGAGAAGGAAATGGCAACCCACGCCAGTACTCTTGCCTGAAAAATTCCACGGACAGAGGGGCCTGGCGGGCTACAGTCCATGGGATCGCAAAAAGTCGGACACAACTGAGCGACTTCACCTTTTGTTAAACTGTGATAAATTATGACTGGTTAACTCAAATTAGTAAATGAGACCCATATCTGAAGACAAACATAATCAATTATAACATTAGTAATGGAGAAATTTAGTCTTAATATTTCAGACAATACTCAACTATCAATATCCTAGAGTCTTCAACATGTTACCATTACTTTACAATTTAGAAGAGGAAATATTCCTAGAGGACAGTACCTCACAAAAAATAAAGCTATAAAAAAACATCTTTCCACTAATTCAACAAGGCATGTTTTCCTCACAAATATGTCAATTAAAACTTTTAAGATCAAGGATAAGAGGGTAAGTTCATTAAAACTAAACAGCAGATGTAATTTCTAATCCTGCTAAATGTATTTTTAAAAGTATAGAGATTTTTCTCTAAGTGATATTATAAAACAACATAAATAAAACCAAAATAGGTAGTTTCCAGGAAAAATAGTAATAGCATCTATTTCTGCTGCTCCTTCAGGCCCCTGTCATTTAAACAATCTGTGAAGTGGTAGTTTTGGTCCTACGTGTATAAATTTCAGGTATCGTCTCATAAGATATTCAGTCCTGGTGAAAAGAAATTAATGAAGCACATAGACCTTAACAGACAGTTACTTGAGGAGATTGAGAATACTACACAATTGACCAGACCTGGGGAAAGCAGGGTTATAGGACATCCACAACTCCTCCTACACCCCATATTTTCACTCTAACAACCTTCTTTTAAATATGGAGACTCAAAAACTTGAAAGTAGACACACAACTATTCCCAAGATCCATGTCACAGATCAATCTGTCTCTTTCTTAACATACATCCTCTTATATTTACAACGCTCTTTGCTGTTTACCCCCTTTTACCTACATTACCTCTTATATCTTTACAAATAACCTCCAAGTTCAATGGGGATGCAACTTTTTTATTATTATTTTTATCGAAAAGAAAATAGACAGGCCAAGAAGCTTGCTAGTAGTGGAACCAGGCCTAGAAACCAAGTCTCCTGCCTTCAGTTCTGAAGCTCCTTCTTCCATGCACAACACTACCCCTCTGTAATACAGGAAAGCCTTCCATAAAACATTTGGCTGGCTTCCAAGACAGCCGTCCCAGGCTGAATTAGACTCTATATAGTAAATAGTATAAATAGTGAGGGTTTAATGCAATTACTGGCATAGAGGCATACATCTTTTTATAAGTGAAAAATCAGTTGGTTTTAAGTTAAACCAACATAGTCTGTGTATGGTGGGGGAAACAAGCAGACTACTTCTAAAAACAAGTCAAAATGAAGTATGCAGATCTGCACATTTCACACTAGCTAACAGAGGCAGCATAATCAACACAGGGAGTAGATAAAAAGAAAACAGTGGACAACTAAAAAGAATAATGTAAAAAGAAACTGCATGATGCTTTTATTTTTAGGAAATAAAATGAGGGGCTTGTCTTTTCTTCCTCCCTCCATCCCGAAATAATGGAAATTTTAAAGGCTATAAAATAGTAAAAGAAGTGGAAGAGGATTTTATTTAGTAGCCATCAAATGAAATCCCTACCAAAATGGCTGGCTCTGGAATATAACACATCAAAAATCCAAAGTCCTATTTCTAGTTCAGTTACTGGTAGTATACAGCTTATATGAACCAATTATTTTAAGCTTTCAATTCTCACATCTATAAAATCATAACACTCTAGCCAAATTATTTGCTCATGACCTTGCCAAATTATTTGCTCATGACCTTGGAAGGAGGAAACAATGTCTACAAAGGTAATAAGCAATACTTTAATCCCCATTATCCACTACAAAAATAACTATTTCTCAAACATCTTCTAGGTGTGAAGTACTAAGCTAGGCTAAAAGTACAGAGAAAATGATGATATTTATAATCTAAAAAAATAAAGCAAAGAGAAGTACTTAACTAAAGACAATCACTGCATGATAAAATTAAGGCATCCCAGAGAAATGGCTTTCATAGGACATCAAACAGAATGAACTTGGGTTTGATCAAGACACCAAACAAAAACAGTGGTCATAAGGTTTAGCTGGGAAAAGAGGCAAGAAGGTTGCTATGTCCTTTGGATTTCCAAAGCACATCATTTATGTATTATTGCATTTAACACTCTGTACAGTAGTTTGTCATCTCCAATTAGATTGTAAATTCCTCAAGGACAGAGACCTTATTCAATTCACTTTTATATTCCTAAACCCTAGCAGAGGATCTGGCACACAGAAGATAATCAATAAATGTTTTTTAAACAGGCGAGGTAAGGACAGGATTCCCTATCTAAATTATTTTAATCTATATTACTTGTGTTGGCAATTTGATCTCTGGTTCCTCTGCCTTTTCTAAAACCAGCTTGAACATCTGGAAGTTCACGGTTCACATATTGCTGAAGCCTGGCTTGGAGAATTTTGAGCATTACTGTACTAGATGTTCAAGCTGGTTTTAGAAAAGGCAGAGGAACCAGAGATCAAATTGCCAACATCCGCTGGATCATCAAAAAAGCAAGAGAGTTCCAGAAAAACATCTGTTTCTGCTTTATTGACTATACCAAAGCCTTTGACTGTGTGGATCACAATAAACTGTGGAAAATTCTGAAAGAGATGGGAATACCAGACCATGTCTCGAGAAACCTGTATGCAGGTCAGGAAGCAATAGTTACAACTGGACATGGAACAACAGACTGGTTCCAAACAGGAAAAGGAGGCTGTATATTGTCACCCTGCTTATTTAACTTATATGCAGAGTACATCATGAGAAACACTGGGCTGGAAGAAACACAAGCTGGAATCAAGATTATCGGGAGAAATATCAATAACCTCAGATATGCAAATGACACCACCCTTATGGCAGAAAGTGAAGAAGAAATAAAGAGCCTCTTGATGAAAGTGAAAGAGGAGAGTGAAAAAGTTGGCTTAAAGCTCAACGTTCAGAAAACTAAGATCATGGCATCTGGTCCCATCACTTCATGGGAAATACATGGGGAAACAGCGCCAACAGTGTCAGACTTTATTTTTGGGGGCTCCAAAATCACTGCTGATGGTGATTGCAGCCATGAAATTAAAAGACGCTTACTCCTTGGAAGGAAGGTTATGACCAACCTAGATAGCCTATTTAAAAGCAGAGACATTACTTTGCCAACAAAGGTCCGTCTAGTCAAGGCTATGGTTTTTCCAGTGGTCATGTATGGATGTGAGAGTTGGACGGTGAAGAAAGCTGAGCACTGAAGAATTGATGCTTTTGAACTGTGGTGTTGGAGAAGACTCTTGAGAGTCCCTTGGACTGCAAGGAGATCCAACCAGTCCATCCTAAAGGAGATCAGTCCTGGGTGTTCATTGGAAGGACTGATGTTGAAGCTGAAACTCCAATACTTTGGCCACCTGATGCGCAGAGCTGACTCATTGGAAAAGACCCTGATGCTGGGAAGGATTGGGGGCAGGAGGAGAAGGGGACCACAGAGGATGAGATGGTTGGATGGCATCACCGACTCAACGGACATGGGTTTGAGTAAACTCCGGGAGCTGGTGATGGACAGGGAGGCCTGGTGTGCTACGATTCATGGGGTCACAAAGAGTCGGACACGACTGAGCCACTGAACTGAACTGATATTACTTATGCAGGTCATTTACTCCTTGTCTCTCAACTCCAAAATCACCACTCTAGACTGCTCTGTGGTGCTGGGCTGAGACTGTGCAACTGTATTTCACCAACTCTTCTGCCAGGGGAGGTCCATGTTAGGCTTTGCCAATGGAGGTAAGAAAGCAGTAAAAGGGCTGAGGGGACCTCCCTCTAGTCACTGGCAGCAACAACTGGTTCCAGCCTCCAGCTTCTTTGGGTATTCCCCAGAACTAGCCTAATCAGCAGCTCAACAAGGCTGACCTCAAAAGTTCAGAACCAGGCCAATAGAAACTCTTCTCTGAGCTCTCTGATTAATGTTCTCTTTCTGCTGTTACATTCATCTAACCATCTCCCTGTATTAAATGCCTTCTGTTCAAACTCCTATTGAACTTTCTATTTTGTCTGCTGCTGTTGCTGCTGCTAAGTCGCTTCAGTCGGGTCCGACTCTGTGCAACCCCATGGACTGCAGCCCACCAGGCTCCTCTGTCCATGGGATTTTCCAGGCAAGAGTACTGGAGTGGGGTGCCATTGCCTTCTCCGTCTATTTTGTCTATTGGACACTAATTCCCTGTTCTTCTAACTGCTCTCCTCTGAGATATCTTGCTGCTTTATTAAAGGGGAAAGTAAAGGAACTTTGAAATTATTCCTACAGATAAAATATATTTTAGAAAGAATAATACCAAACCCTTTAAATTTGTGTCTGTTACGTTGCAACACAAATATCACTTAACTTTTGCAATTTAAACTATCCAGCACGCAAAGAAACATAAAAAAGAGGGGAAATGAGAAATATTTAAACAGTTCAGGCTATTCCAAGCACACCCCCCACGTTCTCTCAGTGGAGCACATGCATCCTAGAAAAAATGAGAGTACAGCTGATCTGCGATTCCTCAGTGGTCTCAGTTCCCACAAGCCTCTCCTAGTATGAGCATGACGACATGCTGAATGTGATTCTTAAATTTAAGGATTTGTTTTTTTTTGCTGTGTTCAACATGGCCCATAGTGCAGGCTGACTACTTCATCTAGTGTTCAACAAAAGAAACAGCAATCTGTTCCAACACTAAAGCTGAACTGAACTTACTGATATGTTCTTCCCATCCTGAGATATTTCAAGCATAACTTTTTATTATATGTGATTTTCATTTTACACATTGACTTTAAAAGCAAACTTCTTCATAAAATACAACTCCATGCTACAGCAGAGACACAGAAAGAAATCCCTCCTGCAGGAGAGCCCCGAATCAATACAACTGTTGAAAACAAATGACCAAAATGCTTTGGTATTTTTATATGGTTTGTTACTTCATTTAATAAGATGTCCTCACTAGACAATTTAATCTGAGGTTAATCTCAAAAAATAATTTTTCATTATTGTACTTAATAAACTAAATTTTGTAAATTATGACAAAATGGCAGAAAGTAGAGAAAAGGCAAATTCAAACAATAAAAATCTTTCTCAGAATTCTTAGTAATGTATTTATATAGCTCTTGAGCATCCAAAGAAAGTATCACTAGGCCCAGACACATTAGTCCACTTTAGCTGCCTAATAACCATAAGACAAAAGAGAAGTGAAAAAAATTTTAAACTTGAAAGTTCCACTGGAATTCCTCCACACAGCATAAAAATGGAGAGTGGGTCACCTGCCCGCTTAGCACCTATAAAGTCGGGGACTCATCACCTAGCTCCTGCCTATGGACATAATAACACTAGTTGCTACTTAACTGCCAAAAGTTTTGTTACCATAGTCAGTATATCTATGTAAAATCAACCAAGCTCCACACCTAACAAGGGACACCGGAGGACCTGTTTGACACATGAGGTAGAAAAAATGAAAAATCTGACAGGGGAACAGACAGGATATCTCAACCTATAGAGAATGGACAGGGTCAATTTTACTGTACCTCTGTACTCAAATTATATGAGGATCTACTCATTTCAATGCAAATAATCATTCAATATGTTACTAGAATAACATTGATATAAGATTTCAGAGAGGAAAAAAATCAGGAAATTAAATAACTAGTGTCTGACGACAATGTCTTCCACAACATGTCTAACAAACAATACTAATCAAAAATCAAGTGTAGATCTGTACACCGGCAGTCTATATAATCTTACAGTGTTTTCCCTTTTTTAAAAACTGTAAACTGTGATGCACTGTCTAGTTTCCCCAGATTTAACAAGCGAGTGGATACAAAATTCTGAATGCTTTAACTCATATCAGAAACAGAGCCATGATTTCAATAAAGTGCTTTTTAATGTTAGCTCACTTCTCTCACTGGAAGGAATTATGCTTCTGTGCTAATGTATAGAAATGAAACTGTCACTGAAACATCTGGTTATATATTATTCATTAGACACATATCACCTTTACTCCCAAGACTGCATAATAAACACAAACCACGAATAAATCAAATTAAAGAGATAGACCTGACACCACATGCTGAAGGTCAGTGACAGACAAATGAAATTCCAAAGATGTTTGCTGACCTGCTCCATATTTCTCTCCTCACAAACCTGGGAGCTAGCAGTCTGAGAGTTCCACACAGGCAGAAGAAAAACTCAAATTCTCAGTATGCTGAATGTCTGCATTGTCTACATTATGTTAATGGTTCTAATTAAAATTTTTTCTATGTAGCACATTTGAGAACCATCAGCATATTTTTCTAATACTCAAGCCCACTAGCCTACCCTGGCAGTTGTCCTTCGTAAATTCTCCATTTCACTCTCCCACCTACTATAATTAACCTCAAATGTGTATTCCACAAAGGTACCTGAAAGAAATCACCAATCCTTAGAAAAAGGGGCCATATTTGCTGCGCTAGCCTTGGAAAATGAAGTCTTACATACCCCTTGTTTTATTAAAAATTACGTTAAACGTACAAACAAGATTTTTTAAAAAATACCTGTTGATTGTGACAAGTAGAAATTTTAGGGGGAAAAGAGAATAACTAAGAGTCATATTGCTGCCATTTAAATTCTTGATAAATCAAAGGCTGAAATAGCCACTTTAAAAACACAAGTTCTACTACCAATCCGAGTTATTAAAATATTCAAAAACTACACTCTTTTACAAGTGAGGAAAGTAGATTCTCTGCCAATTACACTAAGTATTCTAGCTGATCATCGTGGAACTACCAAAAGTAGATTATGCAATGCAAATCACACATAATTAGTTTTCAACATAATTCTCAGTCTAAAACACTGAAATCATGTCTCAATTTTTTTAATTTTTAAAAGAAAGCATATTACGAAAAGGCCGAATGCAAACCTATCCTGTTCACAGCAAACCAATCTTTACACACCTCCGAGGAACCTGACATTCTCAAATCATTTAACCACGTTAAAGGCACACATTCTCTAAAACTTCGGAGAGCCAGGCAGTAGAAACCCAAAAAAGGTTTCAAGGAGACAAGCCTGTAACTTGGTCTTCGGGTCCCCCCCAAAATAATCGGAATGAACCTAAAAGTTTTAGATCATTTTTTACTAACAGTAGCTCTGGGCACAGGGAGACGACTTCACTAGGAGGGAAACGATCCTGACAACCGGGACGAGGGCTCCCCGGCGACACTCGGGGCCAAAGCCCTTGGCGTACACGACGGGGTTCAAAAACGCGAAGCTTCCATCAGAAACAAACCCAGACGCCCCCTCCCCCCACGACTCCTCCGGGGCACCCTCGCGGGTTTGAGGGCGCAGCAACAGATACTCCCGAGCAGGCAGGCGGCACTCCAGGAATGTTTTCACCAGGAGGGGTCTCCCCGCCGCCTACAGGGAACCCCGACTCCAAGGAGCGCCTCGACACGCCAACCCCGACTCCAGCACCCCCGGGGGGAGAGCCGGCTAGGCGCACAAAGCGCCCCTAACCCACCCTCACAGCGCGGACACATACACACACACCCCCGGCCGCGAGGGGGAAGCCCGAGGGGGGAAAACCCTGCATTCCACGCGGTTCGTCTCCGGAGAGGGGCCGCGGAGAGGCTGGGGGGCCCACCCGACCCGGGGAGGCGACGGGGTGCTGCAGCGCAGCCCCGGCCTCCGTGCAGCGCGAGCGGCGGGCGGTTCGCAAGAAGGAAGGAATCCCCGAGCTTCGCCCACGGCGGGGGTCCTCCTCAAGCCGGACTCCCACCCCCGCCAAGACCCTCGAAGAAACGCGAACAATGAGAAGCCGCCTTCCCCCGCCATCCCCGCCCCGGGGGCGGCGGCGCCATCTCCCCTCACACCCCCGCGGATACACACACCCGCCCCCCCCCTCAGCTCCGGCCCCGGCGCGGCCGTCAGCGGCCCGCAGCCCCGCGGAGCTGACGCGCGGCCGAGTCCGCCGCGCCCGCGCCCCTCGCCTCCCCGCGCGTCCCTCGCCTCACCGGCTCCTGCCCCAACCCGGGGCTCCGCGGGCCGCGGCCGGAGCGAGACTCGGGCACAAGCCGCCGGCGCCGCCGCACAATATGGCGAGCCTCGGCTTCCGCAATGGAGCTCGGGAAATACAACAGGGGCCGCTCAATATTCATGAGAGACCGAGGGGAAGCCGGCTTGGCCGGCGCGGCGGGGAGGGCGGGAAGGCGCGAGCGGGCGGGCGAGGGGGCGGAGGCGCGGGACGGGGACGTGCACGGCGCGGGGAGGCCCGCGGCGCGAGGGGAGGGGGCGCCGCCGCGTGCTGCCAGGAGGGCCCGAGCCGCCGCCCCGCCCCGGGCCGCCCGGCCCCGCCCCCCGGCGCCCTCCGCGGGGCGACGCGGCCCCCGGGCAACGCCCGGATGGCGGCGGCGGCGCCACCTCGTCCTCGGCGTTCTCTCTCGTTGAGCTCTCCTGCCCCTGCCTGCGCCCCTCACTGCGCCTCCCTGGCCCGCTGCTGGGGTTCGCACCCGTGACTGCCTCCTGTTCTGACACCCATCCCACCCGGTAGACGTCCTCGTCAGGCTTTCACCTCTAGAACTTCACCTGAACTTCGACACTCTGCCTTCCGCCACCTCACACCAACGCTAACACACACTTTCCGTCCTTGCAGAGTGAACCAGCAAGACCCAATTCCAGGGAAAACGACCTTCAATGCTAAGCGTATATTCTTGGACGTCTGTAAGCATTCTCCTGGTTCTCATTGGCTTACTTACTTACCTTGCGACTGTTTCAATCCCTCCTCAGCCCCTCCCAGTATTATCTTCTGAGTTTGAGAATAAGTGATAGATGTAATAGATGTAATCGTTACCTAAAACACAACCAATTAGTCCAGCACCAAGTATATAAAATGTGAATAGATTAAGCTACAAACTGAAGTAACTGAAAGAGTTCCTGATGTACTGTTGGTGAGATGATCTGTTCTCTTGAAAAATAACCAACAATTTCAGGTAGTAAACTGAAGGCGCTTAGGACATGAAGGGAGTGCACTGAGAATATAAACTAGGTTTATAGCCTCCAATGTGTGTCTAACCGTGTGACTTAACTAAAGGACATAATTGTTCTGGGCTTTACTTGCCTCATTTGCAGAATGAGAGGATTGTGTTGAATGATTCTTAGGTCCTTTCTAGCTTTTGAACTCTCTTAAACTCTTTACAAGTGATGCCAAATAAATGATATAAATTTACATAAGATTTGGGGAAAGAAAAGGATCGATTCTAGCTGGTGTGTTAGCGGAGATTTCCTGAGGAGCTCAGAGTTGAGTAGGACTATGAGGGATAGCTTTGGATAGGTAGAAAGAAGACAGGCGTTAAAATATGTAAGATAACACATCATATGCCCTAACCTAACAATCCGTTAAGATAAACAAGAGCAAAGCCAGGGACTTAAAACTTTCACTTACTATCTAAGGCTTTAAATAAGAAACGACAATTCTCAGACTCTACAAGCCCTTCAAGGTTAAGCTGTTTTTCCAATGTGGAACAAAAAGAAAAGAAAATCAGGAATGCTCCTGCTTCTCCCTTCCCGTCAGGGTCCACTTTCTAGAGAGAATGCAGTTGCAGAAGTGTCTCCCTTCTTTGTTCACAACTGCGTGTGTCATTGCATTAATGCTGTTCATAATTCAGAACGTTTTACTCTAGTGAAATGCATATGAAAATAATATGTGGTGAGGTTATGATTTTGAGAAAAAACTTTGTAAAAAAAAAAGCACAGGAATTTTATGGATACAAGCTAAAATAGTACTTTTAGAAGATTGACAAGAGAATTAGTAGAAAAATGGAAAAGTTATGGGATATCTGGATTAAATGTGATTAACAGGCTAGACCTCAGGCTAGCATCCTTAATTTGAAAGACACTACTGACAGATTAATGGAGCTCGTATTATCTATTTTATCTCTTCCTCAAAAACTTGGACTGAGAGTGTTATGGATGTCCCCTGACTACATTAATCAGGAAAGGCTATGTTATGGCACAGTAGCAGACATCTCATCTCCCAAATCTTCATGCCTTAGCACACCAAAAGTTTATTGCTTGTTCATGCTTCTTGTGAATCGGGCTTATTCTATTCCAGTCACTCCAGGAACCAGATTGGCAGAGGGCTAACCCAGAACACAGCAACTGAGTCTCTGTGGCAGAGGAAGAAAGTGACTGAAAAATCCCTATGAACTTTTCACAGCCTTAGGTTGGGAAGCAAACAGATCCCTGATCAAACGTCATGGCCAAAACTAGTTACGTAGCCTCCTCCATCTTCACAGGGACTGAGTCCTTAAACTGAGGCTGAACCGAGTTCAGGAGAGGTGGTAATATCGGTGAACAATACTAATGTCAGTCACCCTAAGCCCACCAGTTAATTTCTAGATATTATGAAAAAGCTCTACGTTTTATTTCATAACACTGGCTCTCTTGAATGCCTTCAAGAAAGGTATGTTTTCAAAACAAACAAAAAAAAAACCTCACTGTACTTGTTAAGAGTCAACTATCATATAAACAGAATGCACTTTTCATCTTTCTTCCCCCTTTTTAAATTGTATTGTACATTAAATCAATGTCAAGTCCATAGTCAGTCTATCAGTAGTGATTTGACATATCCAGCCTACATTCTTTTTGTTCTTTTTTGACCTGACATGAGGGTCACCACCTTCTAAAACATTTCCTGTTAACACTCTACCCTCTTGTTAAAGTAGTAATTATGTTTTAACCAGGAAGACACTAAATTAATACTATATAATGCAAGTATTTTCGGTGGATAACTAGATGACTTCTAGTTAGAAAGTTTCTTTTCCCTCAAAACTTCAAAAATAGTACCCTGTTAATCACATGGTGAATTGCGTAGACATCTCTGATCACAAAAACCACCTCTTTCCTGGTTTTCTGTTATGGTGATACTACAAAATGAGATTAGTTCAGCTTGGTCAGCTTTTGTTGAGCATCTACTATGTGCTAATACTTTGCCAAGTGCTTGAAATAAAGATATTAATGTAACTAGGATACAAGTTCCTTGGGAGCAGAAATCTTGTTTACCAAAAAAAAAAAAGTGTATACCTAGCACGATGTTTGGCATATAGTAGATGCTGAATAAATAGGCATGAAGAGAATGAAAGACTGGGAATCTTTGATCCCAGTGTGTATATGAAGTAGAATAGTTCATATGATCTTGGTATGTCTCACTTTACTGCATAAGAGCAGATATTTTTATCAGAATTGCATTTAGTCCCCTAGAGGCTTTCTCTGCTTAGACAGTTTGTCTTAAATGGAAATTCACACCTGCCTATTCTATATCCACCCCATGGATTTCTTTTCAGCTGTGCTCCAGATATCTAATTGTTACCTGCTTATCTGAGATGAAGATTGCAGTCCATCAGCATTTTGTTAATAAAAAGCTATAGGGACTTCCCTGGTGGTCCAGTGGTTAAGAATACACCTTGCATTGCAGGAGACGTGGGTTCAATCCCTGGTCAGGGAACTAAGATTCCACATGCCGCAGAGCAACTAAGCCCCTGAGCTGCAATACTGAGCCCAGGTGCCACAACTAGAGTCTGAATGCAACAAAGATCCCACATGGCACAACAAAGACCTAACACATCCAGATAAATAAATTTTTAAAAAATGTGCTTGATTGCACATATTTTTTAAAAGAAGATATATATATATATATATAAGCTGTGAGATTTATATATCACAGTTTATCAAACACCTTTTCAGTCATTATTTCACTGACTGTTCAGAACAATTCTCCAAGGTATTATTCCTACTTCACAGAAGAGGAAAATGTCGCTTCTGTGTTTAACTAACTCTCCCGAACATTGAGCTCATAAGCAGCGGAGCTGAGACTCAAAGCTGGGCATCTGACTCCAAGTCCAGGCTACACTCCATGATGCCACCTGTGCCTTCCCTCTTTGTGCTACATACACAGCTCCAGTATCTTTCTTCTTTCTAATGGGTAAGCAGGCTGAGACAAACACCTCCACAGTGTGCTCTCAACACTAGTGTTTATTCCTAGCATTTAATCATCAGTATGGTTCATTTTAAAGAAGCTAGAGACAATGCTATATATAATAGATGCTATATATAATAGTATATGAACCTGACCTGTTGACAGAAAATCATCAGGTTTTGTTTTTGTTTTCTTAGAAAAGTTACATAAGAAAACAAAACTGAAAGGTAGGTTAAAGGACTGGAATATATTGGGATTTAATCACTGTAAGAAAACAAAACAAAACCTGAATCTGCCTGCCAGTGCAGGAGATGCAAGAGATGCTGGTTGGATCCCTGGGTCAGGAAGATCCCCTGAAGGAGGGCACAGCAACCCACTCCAGTATTTTTACCCGAAGAATCCCATGGACAGAGGAGCCTGGCAGGCAACAGTCCATGGGGCCGCAAAGACTCAGTCACAACTGAGTAACTGAGCGCACACACACATACACATACACATATATAATATAATTTTCAAGGGATTCCCTGGTGGCTTAGAAGTAAAGAATTCACCTGCCAATGCAAGAGATGCCTGTTCAGTCCCTGAGTTGGTTGGATCCCCTAGAGAAGGAAATGGCAACACACTCCAGTATTCTTGGCTGGGAAATCCCATGGACACAGGAACCTGGCAGACTACAGTCCATGGGGTCACAAGAGTCAGACACGAGTTTAGTGACTAAACCACCACACCACCACCATAATTGTCAAACTACATCTACCAGCATCTTTGTCATCTTTTAGATTTGTTGTGCTTTCTTTGAAAGGGTGAAATTAAGTAGGAACATTGTAGGAAGGCCTAAGGAGACCTATAATTCAAGGTGGCTTCAGGAAGCAGGCAACTTGAGATTTACTACCTCTTCAGCTGAAAAAATATAGCTCTAGCCACAAGCTTTAGTGAAGTTTTATTTTTATTTCAACATAGTGCATTTCTTTTTGTGACACTTCCCTTGGTGTTTTAGTTCATTGTTACTTTTTTATATTCCCAAGACAATCAAAATAATTGGTGCTACTCTTAACTGTTCAGCTTAGAGTTAAACAGATTAAATGAGATGGGCTAGTTAAGCTTTGGGGGAGAACTAAATACTATTGCTATTTCCCTCCTATGGAGACTTGGAATGGTATTTTATATGTCCCAGATGTGACCACATTCTGCCTAACATCTGTTAGTGCATTTTATTAAAATAATGAACTAGCATGTGTTTGAAAAGTCAAAAGAATGAGTAAAAGTTTTCATTCTGATACAGCCTGACTAGCCAACTGTTTCTTTGTAGTTAATAATGGAGGGTATTATTGTGATATCCAACTTGATATATAAAATAAAGTGTGATTTAATAATTACTGGCTTTAGTTTTCTAATATGAAGTAAGTTTATTCTATTCAAACAAACTTTGTAGGTTTTTTTCCTTTCAAAATGTTTACTGCAAGTGGTGAGAACTGTGCCTTGGCATTGATCTAGGAACACCAAGAATAATCCTGGAAACTAACAAGGAATAGATAATTAAGATCAAAACTTAGAACTAAAATGGAGATTTCTCTGGAAAAGAAGGCTGAAAGAGCCCAGGGGGAAAAGTAGAGATGAAAATGCAAAATATTTAAATCAAGTTACAGCTTGCTCAAACTGCGCTTGTGGACATTTTAATTTTTCCCACTTAAAACAAGCCACGGAAGAATAGTTTTTATAGGGTGAGAGAGTGGAGGGTAAAGACCCCTCTTATCTAACACATTTCTTGGAAATGTTTTTTAGTAAAGAAAAGAACTGCTAAATCCTAAGCAGACAAAGAAAATGTCTTTTTATTTTAGACTACATCAAGATGTAGAAAACTCTGCAGTATCCATCTGCTGAATCATTAGCATTTTATACTCCACAAAAGTAAACCATTTACATATGCATCAAAGAACATACTGAAGTAGGTTGTAATTCAGGTAAATATGAAAACCATTCTGGTCAACCAAGAATACCAAGGTTTTATGTGTTACATTCAGGAAGAGATATTTTCTAAAGATTTTAGTCTGTAGAAAAATTTTTGTTTTATGTTTTTAAAACAGTGTACCGTTTTAAACCGTTAACTTATAGTATTATTTTCATTTCAGGTATAAAACATGGTGTTTTGATGTTTTTATAGACTGCATACCATAAATATTATACAATATTGACTGTATTCCCTGTGTTGTACAATCCACCTCTGTGACTTATTTATGTTTATAACTACTAGTTTGTACCTCTTAGTTCTTTCGCTTGCTCTGCCCATTCCTCACCCCCACCTCTCTGGAAACCCCTAGTTTGCTCTATCTGTGAGTCTTTCTGTTTTATTATATTTGTTAGCTTGTTTTGTTTTTTTAGATTCACAGAGGAACCAGAGATGAAATTGCCAACATCCGCTGGATCATTGAGAAAGCAAGAGAGTTACAGAAAAACATCTACTTCTGCTTTATTGACTATACCAAAGCCTGACTGTGTGGACCACAACAAACTCTGGAAAATTCTTCAAGAGATGGGAATACCAGACCACCTGACCTGCCTCTTGAGAAATCTGTATGCAGGTCAGGAAGCAACAGTTAGAACTGGACATGGAACAACAAACTGGTTCCAAATAGGGAAAGGAGTACGTCAAGGCTGTATATTGTCACCCTGCTTATTTAACTTATATGCAGAGTACATCATGAGAAATGCTGGGCTGGATGAAGCACAAGCTGGAATCAAGATTGCTGGGAGAAATATCAATAACCTCAGATATGCAGATAATACCACTCTTATGGCAGAAAGTGAAGAAGAACTAAAGAGCCTCTTGATGAAAGCAAAAGTGGAGAGTGAAAAATTGGCTTAAAGCTCAACATTCAGAAAACTAAAATCATGGCATCTGGTCCCATCACTTCATGGGAAGTAGATGGGGAAACAGTGGAAACAGTGGCAGACTTTATTTTCTGGGGCTCCAAAATCACTGCAGATGGTGACTGCAGCCATGAAATTAAAAGATGCTTACTCCTTGGAAGAAAAGCTATGACCAACCTAGACAGCATATTAAAAAGCAGAGACATTACTTTGCCAACAAAGGCTCATCTAGTCAAGACTAGGGTTTTTCCAGTAGTCATGTATGGATGTGAGAGTTGGACTATAAAGAAAGCTGAGCACCGAAGAATTGATGCTTTTGAACTGTGGTGTTGGAGAAGACTCTTGAGAGTCCCTTGGACTGCAAGGAGATTCAACCAGTCCATCCTAAAGGAAATCAATCCTGAATATTCATTGGAAGGACTGATGCTGAAGCTGAAACTCACAATACTTTGGCCACCTGATGCGAAGAACTGACTCATTTGAAAAGACCTTGATGCTGGGAAAGATTGAAGGCAGGAGGAGAAGGGGACAACAGAGGATGAGATGGTTGGATGGCATCACCGACTCAATGGACATGAGTTTGAGTAAACTCCAGGAGTTGGCAATGGACAGGGAAGCCTGGTGTGTTGCAGTCCATGGGGTCTCAAAGAGTCAGACACAACTGAGCAACTGAACTGAACTGAAGGGAAGGGAAAATACATAGTATTTGTTTTTCTTTGTCTGACTTATTTCACTAAGCATAACACCTTCCAGGTCCATCCATGTTGTTGCAAATAGCAATATTTCATCTTTTTTATGGCTAATATTCAATTGTGTATATTGTTTCATCATTTTTAAATAGACACACTTCATAAGTCATACTTAATAAGATCAGAATTGACTGAGATTCCTTAAGAATTTTAAGATCTGCCACATATGGGGTAAGATAAAGTAAAGGTAGCTGCAAATGAATATTCTTGTTATAGTATCTTGTAAAGAACAGATGAGTGGCCTAACCCACCTGGTTCTGTCTCTCTCCAATACTCATTCATCCTCTGATCTAATTATGTTTTGTTCTAGAACAGTATTGATGTTACAAGTTAGTGGATTTCTAATTCCTTGACCTCTTGACTTCTGCACATCCTTAGTCTCCTGTTTCACTTTTTTTTTTTTAATGGTATTATCCTATAGGTCCTCTTTTGTTTTTTACTTTTTCACTCTACACTGTGTTTTTATTTATTGATTTATTTTTGACTGTGCTGGGTCTTCACTGCTGCACACGGGCTTTCTCTAGTTGTGACAGGCAGGGGCTACTCTCTAGTTGTGGTGCATGGGCTTCTCATTGTGGTTTTTTGGCTTCTCACTGTTGTGGAGCATAGGCTCTAGGTGCATGAGCTCAGTAGTTGTGGCGCACGGGCTTAGTTGTCCTGTGGCACATGGGATCTTCCTGGACCAGGGATTGAACCCGTGTCTCATGCATCAGCAGGATGATTCTTTACCATCTGAGCCACAGGGGAAGCCAGGCAGGACGATTCTTAACAACTGGACCACTGTTTCACTTTTGGACTGCATCGCATTAGCTTCCCTGATTTGACTCTCCCTTTCCTAAAATTTGAAAGACTACTCTGGGCCTGAGCTCAACACAGCTGTCCTTTCTTCTACATGATTTAGTTCCTAACTATATGTCAGGCTATTCATTTCTTGATTTGTCTCTTTAATTAGACTTGGCCATATTTTCATCCCAGCCTTTAGCATGTGGCTTGACACATAGTGAATACAAATGACGTTACAGGAAGATGTCACAAATGTAGCCTATAGACACCATGTCATTCATAGTATGGAAGAAAGGCCATCTCTGTCAAAAGATACAGGATAGAGAACTCTTTAGTGGAAAAGAACAGAGAAGCAATGAATTTTCTATCTTTGGAACTGAATACTGCAGGAATGATCTTGAGTAGCAATGTCATATGATGTTGTTGCAGCTACTCAAAGAAAAATTATGGCCAACAGGAAAGCTTGTTATTGGTGGCCTTTCAAGTCAAACTGCATTAGGATGTAGATTTTAAAGTTGTGTCAAAACACAGTAACATTTCATACTAAGTAAAAGTTTAAAATGCTATATTTTAATCCTAAATTCCCATTGGAATGTGAAGTTTGCTGTTCTATTCAGTCAATAAGTCATGTCCAACTCTTTGCAACTCCATGGACTGCAGCACACCAGGCTTCCCTGTCCTTCATTATCTCCCAGAGTTTGCTCAAATTCAAGTCCATTGAGTAGGTGATGCCATCCAACCATCTCATCCTCTGTCACCCTCTTCTCCTCCTGCCCTCAATCTTTCCCAGCATCAGGGTCTTTTCCAATGAGTCGGCTCTTCACCTCAGGTGGCCAAAGTATTGGAAGTTTGTGAAGTTTGAGTAGTTGTCAAACCACATTTAGTGTCTCGCTCTCCCAGTTATTTGCTTAGATTAGCAGTGGGCACATATGTCCTCTCCCACACTGCAGAGTGAAAGTAGCAGGAAGGCAAAATGTCATTATTCATCTTTCAGCACCAGTCATTATTCACACTTGACTCAGTGTAATATATATATTGTGCTCATGCCTGGTCACTTAGTCGTGTCCAACTCTTTGTGACCCCATGGACTGTAACCCGCCAGCCTCCTCTGTCCATGGGATTCTCCAGGCAAGAATACTGGAGTGTGTAGCCGTTCTTTTTTTCTCCAGGGGATCTTCCAGACCCAGGGATTGAACCCTGGTATCCTGCATTTCCTTCTCCCAGAATAAGGAAATGGCAACCCACTCCAGTATTCTTGCCTGGGAGAATCTGTGGACAGAGGAGCCTGGCGGGCTACAGTCCATGGGGTCGCAAAGAGTTGGACATGATTGAGCAACACTCACTCATTCATTCACTCACTCACTCCTGCATTGCTGCCAGATTCTTTACCATCTGAGCCACCAGGACACAATGAGGTAAAGAAAATAATTGCTCTAGATCAGGCATAATCAACAAACAGGAAAACAGAACTTGGAAATTCTTTACTTTGTTTCTAGAGATCTAGTAGTATCAATCTCAGTCATGTCTGATTCTTTGCGACCCCTATGGACTGTAGCCCACTAGCCTCCTCTGTCCATGGATTCCCCAAGCAAGAAAACTGGATTGCGATTTCCTTCTCCAGGGGATCTTCCCTACCCAGGGATCGAACCTGCGTCTCCTGCGTTGGCAGACAGATTCTTTATCACTCTGCCACCTGGAAAGCCCCATCTGGTAGTACAGTAGCCTTGAAACTCAGGGTTTCAAATGGCTTGTTACTACACCTCAGTCTCTAGTTTCTTAAACATGCCTAACCCTTCCTTGTAATAATTTAAACAGAGACCAGTCATTGCATATAGAGCTCTCCAATAGCAACCCTTTGAAAGAGTTCTAGGACCTGATTACCTTGGGATTCTCTTCTCCTCCTACTAAATTATATCCCACAGTCTCTAGGGCAAATATCAGGTATTGTTTGCTAATTAGACTCCTTAGTGCCCCCTTAAGAAATTCCTACTGATTTAATGTGATTTCAGGAAGCAATTACAAATTATAAGCTGAAAATCAAATACTTGAATTTTCCATCTTGTGCATCTCTATTCTGGGAAAATTTCCCCCTAAACTCTTTGTGCTGTGCTAAGTTACTTCAGTTGTATCTGACTCTTTGTGACCCCATGGACCACAGCCCACAAAGCTCCTCGGTTTGTAGGCTTCTCCAAGCAAGAATACTGGATTGGGTTGCCGTTTCCTTCTCCCTTAGACTCTGTAAGATCACCCTATAGTAAAAAGTTTGGGCAGTAGGTTAGGGTGGGTTCAGGAGACTTGACCTTCCTCCAACTATGGCTCAGATGACCCAAGAGGTCATAGCAAAAATGCTAGCCACTGAAGTTGGGGTAAAATGGGGATGGGGTTGTGCAGAAACAGAAGGACTCAGAGACAGACTGGAAATCACAGGTTGTTTCTCCAAAGTGGCTGAATGTCCAGAACTGGAGCAAGAATATAGTACTCAAGAAGGAAGAAGTCCAGGAAAGCAGGGCTTAGGATAAGTTTAAGGGGATGCAAGATACCCATCTGAAAGTTGAATCACATGGTCTGAATTCAAGAACATCAAGAATAGCTATCTCTTTGTCTCTTTCAGTGGAGAAGATGACAAGCGAGGTGAGGAGTAAGGGCAAGGTACAACATGGCTTACATGAGATTAAGGCTGCAAAGGGACACCCTGACCCCATGTCCTCCAGTTGAAAGTGGGCCTCTGAAGACACATGTAAAACAGAGAATCATTGAGTAAGGGTCATGAGAAGCAGAGAGGCAGTTAGGAAATTTAGACATGTGGATCCAAACAGTGCACTGAAATTGGAAAAACCTCATGAGATAGATGAGAAGAATCAGAAAGTGAGTTGAAAAGAGCCAGGGACAATGAGAGCTGAGCATATGATGACTGACTTTCTCTGTGTTCTGACTCTCTCTAGATCAGTCTTGTGGCTTCTAATCATCACCCCAAACTAAGTTTTGGAATGTCCCAGGCTTTAGTCTTAGGACCTTGTTTCCTGTTAATTTGTATCCCCTCCCTGGGTGAGTCCTATTCAGTCACATGACTCTAAGTATTACTCATACTGAAAACTCCCAGTTTTCTCCAAACTTATAAATTTCTGTAAGTTTCCAGAAATTAAGGAACCTCTCCAAGTTTATGTCCACCCCTGTCCCCGCTTCAGCCTCTCCACTTGGATGTCTAATGGTCACCTCAAATATGAAACACCTGAACTGTGACTTCATCTTTGAAATTGTAAACAAAGAAAAACATGTGATTGTTAACTCTTCTTTTTTTGTAGGTGTAATGTCTATGTTGCTCTACTAGACTCCATTAAAAGAAATTCTTCTTTCTAGTTACTTAAAATCATCTAAATAACTCAAATTTAAAATGAATGTTTCCAGTATATGTACATACATGTTCATTTACACATTCCCTTAGCAATAGCCTACAGTTAACCAGATTCAGTAATTCTAAGAGACATGAGACATAGACCCTATCCTCAAAGAACCCAGCATCTAGTGGGGGGGGATGGACGCATACCAAACGTGGTGAGACTGATAAAAGCCACAGAAAAAATTCTTCCCTGACAGTCATTATTAGTTACACACTATGGAACAGCGTCTCTCATAAGGCTCCACTCTTGGCAATGTTAGCTTTAGTTCTAAAAATTGGAAGGCATATAGGTAAAGTCACAACTGTGCTAATATACAACAACCTCATAAAATTTGTACGTGTTAGATACTGTGCTAGGGCTCCCCTTGTGGCTCACCTGGTAAAGAATCCGCCTGCAATGCGGGACACCTGGGTTTGATCCCTGGGTTGGGAAGATCCCCTGGAGAAGGGAAGGCTACCTACAACAGTATTCTGGCCTGGAGAATTCCATGGACTGTATAGTCCATGGGGTCGCAAAGAGTCAGACACAACTGAGCAACTTTCACACTCAGACACCCTAGGGCTTCCCAGATGGCTCTAGTGGTAAAGAATCCCACCTGCCAATACAGGAAAGCCAAGAGATGCGAGTTCGATCCCTGGGTCGGGAAGATCTCCTGAAGTAGAAAGTGGCAACCCACTCCAGTATTCTTGCCTGGAAAATTCTATGGAAAGAGGAGCCTAGCGGGCCACAGTCCATGGGGCTTCAAAGAGTCGGATGCAACTGAGCATATAATAATAATAGATACTGTGCTAAGTAAGGTGGCTCAGCAGTAAAGAACACTCCTGCAATGCAGGAGTCAGGGGTTTGATACTTGGGTCTGGAAGATCCGCTGGAGGAGGATATGGCAACCCGCTCCAGTATTCTTGCCTGGAGAATCCCACGGATTGAGGAGTCTAGGGGGCTACAGTCCATGGGGTCACAAAGAGTCAGACACAACTGAGGTGATGTAGCATGCATGCATTGTGCTAAGCATTTTATAAACATAATCTCAGTTAATCTTTACAACAACCCTATGAGGAAGTTACTACCATCATTACTACCATTTTATGGATTAGAAAATAGAAATTTAGGAAGTTCTCTGGTGGCTTAGGTTCCAGGCTTTCACCACCATGGCCCAGGTTCAATTCTTGGTCAGGGAACTAAGATCCTGCAAATGACACAGCATAGCAAAAAAAAAGAAAGAAAGAAAATAGAAGTTTAAAGCATTTTAATACTTGCCTAAGTCATCTTAAGCAATACGGTGGGCAAATTCATGCCCTTAACCACTATTTTAAATTTCCCTGTCACAATTGGTAGTCTTGCTTTAACTGATAAAAATAGGGATACTTTAAAAAAAAATTTGTATTAAAATAAGAGAATAGATGTATGAATAATCCAAATAGTGAATATCCGTTACACTTTAGTAGTAATCCTGAATTACTAAATGTTACTGGATAAAAAGGACTATAGCATAGGAAGTTGTGAAAGGGTGGGTTCAGTTTTTCAAAGCTCATAAAGACACAGCAGCAGCAATGATGGCTCATTTCAAGTTTTCCACTGATTGCATTTGGAGACAAGTTCTTAGTTCCAAAGCATATTCTGTATGAGCTAAGAATGGAAAAATCATCAGACTTGCAAAGGCTAAGAGAATAGAAGCCAAAGCCCTATGGGAATACAGTCTTCCAAATTTATTATCTGTTAGGCATTGATTTATCACATATGGCAGGAATTTAAACCAGATGTGTACTTCATGGAGGAGGCCATCCTATGACAGGGGAGAGGAATGTGACCTCAGCTTAAAAGTAAAGAAACAGAACTTATAGCTGGTTCAGAAGTTTCCTTTTATGCTAGTCATATAATAGAATAAAAGCTCTCCAATCATCTTTTCAAATTAACTGGGACTTCACTTCTTAATCTGTAAGTTGTTGAAACTTCTGGCTTTTGAAATGCAGTTATTTTCATTGAAATGCAATTATATTTGAAAAATATTTCAGAGATCTAAGATTTTCTGAGTAACTTTTACTTAATCTAAAGCAAAACGTCCTTGAAAAATACAGCTCTGGTATGTAAATATGAATATTTACTCATCCCCATTGTCTCTTTTTCCATCTTGAATTTCAGATATCACATTTCAATAGCTAGAATTCAATAACACATCTTTGTCTGACATCTGCTTTTTTTAACTGAAGTTATAAAAAAAGTCTATTCTTTCAAGTCACATTTAAGTACTGAAAGTAATTTCATTTTAAGGATCTGCATCTAAGGAAAAAAGATTATTTTCTACATTAGCGTAACATATTTAAAAAGTTATACAATCTTTCTATTTTTCAAAACTTTAAAATTATTAGTAAAGAAAAGATTTCTCATAATAAGTGTTTGAGTTTGGAAACAGTCTTAGAACAAAAAAATACTTAATAGAAAATAATTTTATAGTCATTGCTCTAGTTTGAGGGGAAATTATCTTGAAAATCATTAGTGAAGCAAAGGTGCTTTTCTCAAAAATACTTGTGATTTAGTTTTCAGTTTATTTTTACTATTCATTTAGGTGATCAGATAAAAGTTTTAAAAGTAATTAATCCATTTAGAATTTAGTTTCTATCACAGGAGAAAAACTCAAGACAATCGATCATACTGTGGAGACATCCACACATGCACTCATACCTGTCTATTGATCACCACCAAGAGTTAATTTGCTCAAAGTTAGAGTGTTCATTGAGAGTTGAAGAGTTGAACTCTCTGTAAGGAGTTATGGTAGGAAACCAGATACATGCCTAGAAGAAGCTACTTGAATGTCTAATTGCATGGCTATAAACTTTTAAAACAATTTCTTCATTTAACTTTCTTCACATGTGTGCTGAGCCCTCACTGTGTTCTGTACACTCTTCGAGGGGAAAGAAAATGAAAAAGATGTGTGTATGATATGTCTTGCTTAACAAGCTTAAGGTCACATTCCTCTCTTAAGGAGGTAAAAGTGACAGGCAATGAAATGCAATATCTGTTATGTGTACAACTGGATGAGTTTTAACAAATGTATATATTCATGTAAGTGGTGGTGGTGGTTTAGTTGCTAAGTCTATAAAGAAAACAGCGCAGAATTGATGCTTTTGAACTGTGGTGTTGGAGACGACTCTTGAGAGTCCCTTGGACTGCAAAGAGATCCAACCAGTCCATCCTAAAGGAGATCAGTCCTGGGTGTTCATTGGAAGGACTGATGTTGAAGCTGAAACTCCAATACTTTGGCCATGAAGAGCTGACTCATTTGAAAAGACCTTGATGCTGGGAAAGATTGAGGGCAGGAGGAGAAGGGGATGACAGAGGATGAGATGGTTGGATGGCATCACCGACTCAATGGACATGAGTTTGGGTAAACTCCGGGAGTTGGTGATGGACAGGGAGGCCTGGTGTGCTGCAGTTCATGGGGTCGCAAAGAGTCGGACACGACTGAGCGACTGAATTGAGCTGAACATGTCCAACTCTTGTGACCCCATGGATTATAGTCCACCAGGCTCCACTGTCCACGGATTCTCCAGGCAAGAGTACTGGAGTGGGTTGCCATTTCCTTCTCTAGGGGATCTTCCCAACACAGGGATCGAACCCAGGTCCCCTGCATTGCAGACAGATTCTTTACCATCTGACCTATGAGGGAGCTTAACCAACACTCAAGTCAAGTTATAAGACAATTTCATTGCCCCTAGAAAGTTCCTTTATGTCCTCCTTCAGTCGATTTCCCTTCCCAAATAAGCAATCATATTCTCATTTCTTGGAGAAGGAAATGGCAACCCACTGCAGTATTCTTGCCTAGAGAATCCTGTGGACAGAGGAGCCTGGTGGGCTGCTGTCCATAGGGTCACATACAGTCAGACATGACTGAAGCGACTTAGCAGAAACATTCTTGTTTCTATCACCATGGGTTAGTTTGTCTGCTCTTAAAGTCACATAAATGGATTTACACGTCACACCCACTAAAACTAAAGAATTATACAATATGTATTCTTTTGGGGTGTCCCTGGTGGCTCAGCTGATAAAGAATCCGCCTGCAATTTGGGACATCTGGGTTTGATCCCTGGATTGGGATGATCCTCTGGAGAAGAGAATGGCTACGCACTCCAGTAATCGGGCCTGGAGAATACAGTCCATGGGGTTGCAAAGAGTTGGACACGACTAAGTGACATTCATTTCACTCCACTGATTCTTTTACTCTGTGCAGTGTTTAGAGATTTATCCATGTTGTTGTTAGTAGTTCATTTCCATTTTATTACTGAATAATATTCCTGTATACAAATATACAACAGTTTTTCAAAATTTCATAATCCTATTGATGGACATTTGTATATGCTTTCAGTTTTTGGAATAAAGCTGCTCAATGCTCTGGGCTAGGTTTTTGTGAATTGATAATATCCTTCTCTTGGATAAACTAGGGTTGGAATTGCTGGGTCATTAGGTAAATGTACAATTTTATAAGATCCCAAACAGTTTTCCAAAGAAGCTGTATCACTTTATACTTCTGTGAGTAGCGTATGAGAGTTATACTTCTACCACACACTTGCCAACAATTGGTATTGTCAGTCTTTAGTTTTAGCTGTTTTAGTGGGCATGATGTAGAATTTCAATGTAATTGTAATTAATATTTCCCTGATGATTAGTGATATTAGGTATCTTTTCACTAGCTTACTGGTCACTTGTATGCCTACTTTTGTGAAATGTCTGTTCAAGTCTTTTGCCCATTTTAAATTGGGGTTTTAAATCTTTTTATTTTTTGTTTGTAGGAGGCCTTTACATATAATGGTATAATATATAAATTCTTTATTGGATATATGTATAAGAATATTCTCTCAGTTTATGGCTTGAATTTTTAATAGACTTTATTTTTGAGAACAGGTTAGATTAGAAGCAAAACTGAGCAGAAAGTACAGAGAATTATACCTCATGTCACTACATATGCACAGCCTCCCTCACTATCAACATTCTGCACCCCAAGTCTGTGGTTTACATTAGGGTTTTCTCTTGGTGTTGTACATTCAATGGGTTTAGACATGCAGCCATCGCTATAATGTCTTACACAGTAGTTTCAAAGCCCTAAAACTCCTCTATGCTCTGCCTATTCATCCCTCTCTCTCCTGAACCTCCAACAACCACTGATCTTTCTATTGTTTTTGTAGTTTTGGCTTTTCCAGAATGTCATATAGTTGGAATCATTTAGTATGTAGCCTTTTCAGATTGGCTACTTTCACTTAGTAATATGCATTTAAGATTCCTCTGTGTCTTTTCATGGCTTGATAGCTCATATTCTTAGTGCTGAATAATAGTGCACAGTTTATCCATTCATCTACCAAAGGACATCTTGGTTACTTCCAAGTTTTGGCAATTATGAATAAAGCTTTTATAAACATCCATATACATCCATATACATAATTTTTCAACACATTTGGGTGAACACCAAGGAGTACAATTGTTGGATAACACAACAAAAGTATGTTTGGGTGTGTACTTGCATGCTCAGTCTTATACAGCTCTTTGCAACACTATAGACTGCAGCCCATCAGGCTCCACTGTCCATGGAATTTTCCAGGCAAGAATACTGGAGTGGGTTGCCATTTTCCCCTTCAGGATCTTCCTGACCCAGGGTTTGACCCACATCTTCTGTGTCTCCAGCATTGGCAGGCAGATTCTTTAGTACTGAGCCACCTGAGAAGATATGTTTAGTTTCATGAGAAACTGCCAAACTGTCTTCCAAAGTCTGCATCATTTTGTATTCCCACTAACAGTAAATGAGTTTCTGTCATTCCACATGCTCACTAGCCTTTGGTTGCTGTTAGTGTGTTGTGTTTGGGCCATTCTTTTATTTTTTTTGAATTGGAGGATAATTGCTTTACAATGTTGTAGTGGTTTCTTGGGCCATTCTAATTGGTGTGTAGTGGTATCTCATTGTTGTTTTAATTTGTAGTTGGCTAACGACGTATACTCCAGGAGTTGGTGATGGACAGGGAGGTCTGGTGTGCTGCAGTCCATGGGGTCACAAAAAGTCGGACATGACTAAGCGACTGAACTGAACTGAACTGAATGACGTATAATATTGATCATATTTTTCATATGCTTATTTGTCATGGGCATATCTTCTTGGATGAGGTAGTTGTCAGTTTAGGTTCTTGTCCATTATTTAATTCTAATTAAAGAATTTGATATATGTATGTATACATTGTGAATAAATTAACGCTATCAAGCTAATTAACATATCTATCACTTACTGTTTTGTGTGTGTGTGGTAAGAATACTTAAAAGCAACTGTCTTAAAAATATGGACTGCTTCTTGAATTTGCACATTATCCTTGTGTGAAGACTGTGCTAGTCATCTCTGTTATCATTCTAATTTCAGTATACAAGATGCTGAAATGAGTGCTCAAGTTTTCTTTTTTTCCATACATTTTTTCCAAGTGTTGCAAGACTATTTGTTTAACAAACTTTCCTATCCCATTGAATTGACCTGGCACCATTGTAAATATTCAATTAAACGTATATGTGTGGGTCTATTTTTTATTTCACTATACTGTTTTACACACAGACACACACATTTTATGACTGTGTTGTGTAATCTAGGGTGAATTTATTATTACATTTTTATTATAGTTATACCCAATTTTAAAATTCAATTAAAAAAAAATGAAACAAAAACATTTTAATGGGTCCATAAAAGCATTGTGGGCCTTGGGCACTGTGTACTGTGCCTGAGAATAATTGGCTGTGGTGGGGATAAAGCCACCACCTGTAGCCATGCCAGGAATGAAGCACAGGGGCCTATGAAACTTCTCTGTGAGCACAGGCTGGGCTTGCAGCCCCTGAAAGCATCAGTTTTCTAGTAGCCTGTGATAGGTTACTTTTAATCCAGTATTTTCCTCACGGTATCCCTGACTCTTCAGTAAAGTCTTTTAAATATAGAGACCCTGACTTAGTTGGTCTATGGGGAATGAAGGAAAATGTCTTTGTTGGTCAGGGTTCTTGGTTGCAAGCAACAGAAGCTAACTTTGGCTGCCTGAGTGGAAAAGGAATTTTATGAAAAGGTATGAGGTAGTTCACAGAATGGTTGGAATGGCTGGAACATTAGACTCAAAGCTAAACTTTTAGGAAGAATGCCCAAATCCACATTCCAAGAGCAGGTCTAATGAGGAAAATATTGCCACCACTAAGCACTAGAAGTTACAGTTTACCCCACTGGAATTCTATGCCAGGAAAGCAGTTATCCTCCTATTGCTCCAGTCATTAGCCCCAGTGTATTATTTGTGCCAAGAATTCAATCTTGCAGCCCCTGTACTGCTAGTACAGAGTGAGAGATTGAATGTTTCATCAATAATTATGTAAAAACACTTTGTCACATGTAAGACCAACCAAAATGTCTGAAAAGCAGAAAGTGAGAATAGGGAATTTTCCACGAGAACTCCTCAAGAAAACAAAAATATTGCATAATACATATACTCAAGGAGCTCACAGTTTTCTGAAAGAGAAACATATTCACAGCTACTAGTAAAGCCATTCTCTTTAATACAAATGAAATGCTGTGGGAGAAGAGAGAAGACAATTTCAAACAAGGAGTGTTTGAGCCTTAGATCTTGAAGAAGAAGCAGGATTTTGGTTAGCAGAAAATGACACATTCTAGGATAGAGGGAACCAAAATAAGCCGAGTTCAACTATATGGTATATTTGAGGAACTTTGTGAAAGTGAAAGTCGTTCAGTCGTGTCTGACTCTTTGCGACCCCATGGAATATACAGTCCATGGAATTCTCCAGGCCAGAATACTGGAGTCGGGTAGCTGTTCCCTTCTCCAGGGGATCTTCCCAACCCAGGGATCAAACCCAGGTCTCCCACATTGCAGGCAGATTCTTTACGAGCTGAGCCACAGGAGAAGCCCAAGGAACTGTAAGTGTTTACAATGAGTGGTGGAGAGGCTGTGTGGTGAGATGGGAGGCTGAAGAGGTAGATGACTATTATAGCCTGTGAGCTGTACTTGAATATGAGCTCCAGAGTTCAATTTTTACTCTGGAGACCCATTGGAAGGTTTTGAAAAACAATAAGTATATGGTACTCAACTTCATCATGTGCTTGAGATGGATTAATTATCCTAGATTAGAGGAGCACTAAGAGACTCTGGGGAAGTGATTCAAGAGTTATGTGGACTTTGGACTAGCTTACTCCAAGGTGCTTTCTGACCACAGGACTTGATCACTGGAGAGACAAAGGCAAGGAGATGGCGAAGAGGGACAAAAAGTACTTCAGGAAGAAGGTAATAAGAACCTGGACCTGGTGGTAATAGAGGGACTGGAAAAGAATACAGACATTTGAGAGACATATTAAAGAAAGAAAACCTGTGTTAGTGTCAAACTGAACATGAGAGTGAGAGAAAGGAGTCCAAAAATTCTCTAGGATGCTTGAGTACAACAGAATCCTCAAAGTTCAGGAAGAGCTGTGGTCCTGAAGTCATTGGATTCGCTTGGATGCTTCTGAAAAGAAAATCTGTTGAGCTCTGTTTTATTAAAACAGCTTAAAAAAAACACTAGTGGGAAAATGGGGAAATATTTAATCCACCAGGAAGCTTGTCGTTCCTCAACAGATGGAGTTGTAAAGCTTGAACTTGGTCTGGGGCAACCCTCTTCTATAGCAGTTAAACCGAGCAAGACGCATAGCCATAAATTTGACTTGAATTGGGAATGTAACCCTTAAGTTCTGTGTGCAAGCACTCAGTCATGTCCAACTCTTTGTGGCCCCATGGACTGTAGCCTGCCAGGCTCCACTGTCCATGGAATTTTCCAGGCACGAATACTGGAGTGGGTAGCCATTTCCTACTCCAGGGGATTTCCCCAAACTAGGGATCAAACGTGAATCTCTTCTGCCTTCTGCATTGGCAGGCCAGTTCTTTACCCATAGCACCACTTGGGAGCCCTAGTATTTAGTTTTGTTCCCCCAAAAGATTCTACTCTAGATATGTTGATTCTGTCCTTAAAATCACCAATTCTCTTTTTTTATAAGGCTACCATTTTTCACGTCTTCAGCCTGGAGGAGTATCAAAAAGTAAAGGTCAGAGGGGGTACTAATTTGTGAAAAAAGATAAAGAATTTTATCTCAGATGAGTTGAGTGTAAATTAAAGGCAAGAAATCTAAGTGCAAATTTCCAGCAGTAGGTAAAAAACACAAATCTGAGCTCAAAATGGAAATTGGAAATAGAGGTACAGATAGAAAGCCCTGGTCAAGAGCTGAGAGTTAAAGTTGCTGCAGGTTCCAATGGAGAGTGGATATAGTGAGAGCCAGAGGGCTCTGCTCTGTAACTTAGAGCTTGGTCACTTTCATGCAGTGCAGAGAGGAAGGAAAAGTGAATGGATTCAAGAGCAAAAGGGGAGGTGACGACAGATGAAAGAAGATCCAGGAGACTGTGGGTTCGATCCCTGGTTGGGAAGATCCCCTGGAGAAGGGCATGGCAACCCATTCCAGTATTCTTGCCTGGAGAATCCCATGGACAGAGAAACCTGGTGGGCTACAGTCCATAGGGTGGCAAAGGGTCGGACACGACTGAAGCAACTTAGCACACATGCACGTAGCCCCATGAAAGCAAGGAAAACAGTTTCCAATCAAAGAGGATGACAATCTATATTGGTTAAAGTTTTTTAGGTTTAAAGGCTTTGTCTAAAGGGAGGCCAAAAGAAAAACAAAAAAATTGTATAGAATTTGATTGGGCAGGAAAGAGATTCTTACCAGGTCACAGTAACAATTAAGGTTGCAAAACAGATTGCTTGTTTAAAAGAAAAAAAGGGTCTGAAGGCATATCCTCTGTCTGCTGGGATCTTCAGCAACTCTCTCAGTGTCTGACCAGGACTTTCCAATAAGTATTTCTTTTTCTAGCTTCCTTTCTGATTTCATTCTGTTTTCTGTCTACTTACTAGTTGGAAGAAAATGGGCAGACAGGAGAATACCCATCACTGCAAGAAAGGGCTCAGAAAATGGCCCTACATTAATCATCTCTGATAGACCTCTAAGTCTATACTTTTCTTGCTCTAACACAAATGAGGACATTGCCATTTCAGTATTATATTGAGACAGAACCTCTTTATTGTGGATTGTCTTGAGCATTATAGGAAATAACATAATCATATGATATGGTTATCATGCTTATTATCTAGTGGGAGAGAAGAGATTGATATTCTTCAAACAATGCATGTCACTTGTAAGATTGTAGATGATTGATTTGACTTAAAATTTGATCAAACCAAAGCAAAAATGGTGGGTAATAGGCAGCATCAACCATTGTTTTCTCGTGCTCCATCACCAGTAGGTGTTTTTTGTTTTTGACCCATGCTACTTGGTTTGTGGGGTCTTGGCATGTGGGGTCACAGTTTCCAACCAGAGAAGCCCTCTGCAGTGGAAGCACATAGTTTCATCCACTGGACCACCAGAGAAGTGCATCATGGGTATGTAGTATGGTTTCAGATTCCCTAGAGAATTCTGTCAGCGAAAGTGCTGTCTTAAAATTGAGTTGTAAAGTATTCAGACCCATTTCAAATATAATACATGTTATCATTGCTGTGATTATACCCCTACAAGCTCCTGACCACCACCACTCCCATTCCAAATTTCCTCTTTGGAAAGAGCAGCTCTGGTAATAATTATTACTTGGCCAGTAACCATAACTATACCTTTTCTTTCACCTTTAACTAGGTTTTGGCTTGTTGTTTGAATATTATTAACAATCTGTGAAACAGACCCTGCTTTCATTTTGACTCTTGAATCATACTGTGATGTGATTTTAGTTTAACCAGTACCTGCTTTTCAGTCTAGATACACGTTTGCCTCACAATAATAGGTGATATCATCTCTTCATAGGCATATGCTCTTATTAAAGTTCTCTGTTGTTGAAAGTACCATCTTTTTGTGGGAAACTATGTAGCAACAGCTCCGCTTGTGTTTGAGGGGGATAGAGGGCATGATATGGTTCCTCCTTAGCTTAATATAATTAGAGATATTTGTGTGAAAATAGAATCTCTGTTGCCTAAGTGTTGTTCAGCTCCTGCTGATCAGTTCTCACTCACAGGCATCTTCCTTTGTGGTATAATAGTTGCTGTGGAGATGATTATCCTGTCATGGAGAAAAGAGACTTATGAATTTAAATGAAGAATGAGCAGCAGGAGCAAAAGAACTATGCCAAAAGCTAGCATTTCATCCAATTTAATTTTCTCTTGCCTTTTAAATATATGTTATATCATAAAGTTGGATGTATCGACTTAAATACTACAGTTTCAGAATTAATTATGAATAATGACAGAAGGAAAATTTAAAAGAAAGGCAAAATATAATGCTGACATTTTACACAGAGGCTAGAAGGTGTTCAAGTTAAAGAAAACTTGAAATAATAAACGTATACTATGGGGCTCCCAACTGGTAAAGAATCCTCCTGCCATTGTATGAGACCCAGAAGATGTGGTTTTGATCCTTGGGTCAGGAAAATCCCCTGGAGGAGAAAAGGGCAACCCACCCCAGTATTCTTAGCGGGCTATAGTCCATAGGGTTGCAAAGAGTTGGATGACTGAGCACATGAACACCACGGTTTAGATAAACAAACTATTTGGACAGTTCTATTGCAGAATCAAAAACCAGTTTTCATGAGTTGCTGAAGTAATGTACACATCATTCAACAAGTAGGAAGCTGAATGTTGAAACAGAAAGAGAACAGACTTTGTATGAAGGAGGCCTGGATGGAAGTCATTGATTTTTGGCAGGCCACTTGACCTTCTTTGAACTTTATCAATTTAAGCAACTATGAAATTGGGATAAGTTTGTAGAGTTACTTTCTGGGCTGTTGATCTGGTATGGACTCATATAGCCATACCAGCTGTGTACGGCCAATGTCTGTACTGATTGGCCATTACATTCATTCTGATAGTCAGGGCCCATTCTGTACTAATATTTAATTAGTTATTAAATATTCTGAATGTCATCTATGTTAGGACAGGAAAGACTATGCTGCAGCTACAAATTTTTAAATCTAAGTGGTTTAACACAGTTAAATTATATTTTTTGCTTTCATTGATTCCAGTATGGATGTGGTAGCCCTCCCTCTTGTGACTAACAGCTTTCAATCCAAGAATTTTATAGCAGAAGAGGAACGGAGGAGGCATACTGGCTTTCAACTTCCTTGGCCCTAAAGAGACATATGTTTTTTCTACTTAATGCATTGGCCAGAACTAGTCACACGGCCCTAACCTATCTGCAAGGGAGGATGGGAAATGCAAAGGCTATGGAATCATTGGTGAGCACTGTGTTTGCCACATCACCCTGTTTTGTGAGGATCAGATGAGATAATGTATATAAAGGATTTACAGTTGTACCTGAAGAAGCAAGTCAGACCACACAGGCTGATTCAAGTTTAAAGCTTGGTTTGAATGAAGAGTGGGTTTGAGATTATTTTCATTTTCACCTGTAACCAACAAAGAAGCAGAAAAAAAGGATACACTAGAAATTGATCAAGAATACAGGGTAGCACATGTTGAATGCAGCACGCCAGTGCCTCCACTTGCCTTGCTCCTTATGAAAGCATGTCTCACGTTCAGCTCATGTCTCAGCAGCCCGGGTTGGGGAAGAATTTGCCAGGTCAGAAGAGCCCAGAACAGAGGTTTTGCTACCTCTCCACTGTTTTAGGTTGGGCTGGACTGTGGTGATGTGAGGAATGTTGGGAGAAGTTAACAAGTAAAAGTCCACTCTGTTAGCACACAGGGATTTAATGCTGAGTTATAGTTGCCTATTACATAATTTATTCCCTACTGTATCTTTGGGATTTCATTAATTAAAAGTTTCCAAGTTCATACTTTGTCTAAGGTAGAATTATAGTGGATGTTACAGGGGGATGCTAAAGAAAAAGAAATTCTAGTCTCTTCTCATAAGGAATTTATAATCTAGGAGGTTAAATCACTATCAGTAAAAAGAAAGTCAACTAAATAAAAGGGAAAACTATACCTATGAAAGAAAGATAATTTTCAGATAGGGCAACATGAGACTCAAAGATATAGAGAGCAAACTAGTGGTTACCAGTGGGGAGAGGGAAGCAGGGGAAAGAGAAAGAGAAGGGTCAATGTAGGGCTGGAGGACTTTTTTAAAAAGCGTTATTATGGGATTATATGAAATCATATTTTGAAACTTTTGAAGATTGGAAAGCACTATAGAATTTAAAGAATCTTTCACTAAAAATATTTTAGAAATAAAAATAGGGCAGCATATAGTAAGATTGATTTAGAGATACAAATGACAAAAAAGGAGAGAATAATTACTAGGAAAGTTAGTAGAAGTCAGGGAGCATTAATCCTTCATGGACAATTAAAGAATATTTCAGTTTAGGTTCCAGTACCAAAGCCAGGAAGTACAAAGAATTCCAGATCACATTTAATTACAAAACCGGCCTTGGAGGCTGAAGAAATTCCAGCCCAGTTGTTATGGACTAGATTACACCAGAAGTAGCCTGTATGTTGTGGGAATGTAATGTACATGTGATATACCCTGAGTTGAGTTCAGTTCAGTCGCTCAGTCGTGTCCGACTCTTGGCGACCCCATGAATTGCAGCACGCCAGGCCTCTCTGTCCATCACCAACTCCCGGAGTCTACCCAAACCCATGTCCATCGAGTCAGTGATGCCATCCAACCATCTCATCCTCTGTCGTCCCCTTCTCCTCCCGCCCCCAATCCTACCCAGCATTAGGGTCTTTTCCAATGAGTCAACCCTTCGCATGAGGTGGCCAAAGTATTGCAGTTTCAGCTTCAACATCAGACCTTCCAATGAACACCCAGGATTGATCTTTTAGGATGGATTGATTGAATCTCCTTGCAGTCCAAGGGACTCTCAAGAGTCTTCTCCAACACCACAGTTCAAAAGCATCAATTCTTTGGCGCTCAGATATATCCTGAAGCTTCCCAGAAATCCCGAGGAAGACTGGGGAGACAGAGCTGAGGTCTGTCCACCATCTGAGCCAACAGGGAAACCAAGAATACTGGAGTGGGTAGCCTATCTCTTCACCAGGGAGTCTTCCAAACCCAGGAATTGAACTGGAGCCTCCTGCATTGCAGGCGGAATCTTTACCAGCTGAGCTACCAGGGAAGCCCCCTAGGTCCTTCCATGTTGTCTCAAATGGCAACATTTCGTTGTTTTTTTTTAATGGGTGAGTAATATTCCATCATAGCCTTCCCAGGTGGCTAAGTGGGTAAAGAATCTGCTTGCAATGCATGAGACGTGGGAGACGCGAGTTTGATTCCTGAGTAGGGGAGATTCCCTGGAGAAGCGCATGGCAACCCACTCCAGTATTCTTGCCTGGAGAATCCCATGGATAGAGGAGCCTGACTGGCTACAGACCATGGGGTCGCAAAGAGTCACACACGACTGAAGCAACTGAGCATGCACGCACCCACAATATTCCACTGTATATGTATATACCACATCTTCTTTATCCATTCATCTACTGATGGGCACTTGGGTTGCTTCCACAACTTGGCTGTGGTAAATAAGGCTGTAATAAACATAAGGATGCATATATCTTTTTGAATTAGTGTCTTCATTTTCTTTGGATAAAAACCTAGGAGCAGAATTGTTGGATTTTATGGTAGTTCTATTTTTAATTTTTTGAGGACACTGTGTATTGTTTTCCACAGTGGCCACACCAATTTACAGGCACACCAACAATGCACAAGGGTTCCCCTTTTTTCACCTTCTTGCCAACAATTTTAATTTCTTTATTACTCTTTGATAATAGCCATTCTGACAGGTGAGAGGGAGCATCTCACCATGGTTTTGATTTGCATTTTTCTGATGGTTAGTGATGTGGAGCATTTTTTCATGTGCCTGTTGGCCATTTGTGTGTCTTCTTTTGGAAAAATGTCTATTCGCATCTTCTGCTTACTTTTTTTAAAGCAATGATATATCACTTTTATTTATTAAAAAAATTTTATCAGGGTAGAGTTGATTTATGATATTGTGTTAGTTACACCTGTAGAGCAAAGTGAATCGATTATACATATACATATATCCACTCTTTTCAATATTCTTTTCCCATATAGCTCTGCCTACCTTTTAATGGGGTTGTTTGTCTTCCTGATGTTGAGTTGTATGATTCTTTGTATATTTTGGAAAGTAATCCCATATCAGATATATTATTTGCAAATATCTTCTCCCATTCAGTAGATGGCCTTTCCGTTTTGTTGACAGTTTCTTTTTGCTGTGCAAAAGCCTTTTAGTTTGATGTAATCCCATTTGCTTATTTTTTGCTTTTGTTTTTCTTGCCTAAGGAGACATATCCCCCCAACTATTTTTTCCCAAAAATATTATTGATATTAAGACCAATATCAGAGATTGTACTATTTTTTTAGGAGTTTTATGGTTTAAGGTCTTACATTTAAGTCTTTAATCCATTTGAATCTATTTCTGTGCATGGTGTGAGAGAGTAGTCCACTTTGATTATTTTGCATATAGCTGTCACGCTTTCCCAACTCTATTTATTGAAGAGACTATCTTTTCCACACTGTATATTCTTGCCTCCTTTGTTATAAATTTCCCATATAAATGTGGGTACATTTCTGGGCTCTCTACCTGTCCCACTGATCTATGTGTCTGTTTTTGTGACAATATCATACTGTTTTAGTGACTAGCTTTGTACTATAGCTTGCTATAAGGACGCGTGATACCTCCAGCTTTGTTCTCCTTTCTTGTTTGTTTTGGGTATTCAGGTCTTTTGTGTTTCCATTCAAATTTTAGAATTATTTGTTCTAGTTCTGTGAAAAGTTTCATTGGTGTTTTGATAGATTTTGCATTGAACCTGTAGATTTCTTCGGGTAATATGGTCTTTTTAACAATATTAGTTCTTCTAATCCAAGAGCATGGAAATGCTCTTTCCATCTATTTGTTTCATCTTAAATTTCCTTCATCAGTATCCTATAGTTTTTGAAATACAGGTTTTTTACCTTTTCAGTTAGATTTCAGAGAAGGCAATGGCACCCCACTCCAGTCTTGCCTGGAAAATCCCATGGATGGAGGAGCCTGGTAGGCTACAGTCCATGGGGTCGCTAAGAGTCAGACGACTGAGCGACTTCAGTTTCACTTTTCCCTTTTATGCACTGGAGAAGGAAACGGCAACCCACTCCAGTGTTCTTGCCTGGAGAATCCCAGGGACAGCGGAGCCTGGTGGGCTGCCATCTATGGGGTCGCACAAAGTCGGACACGACTGAAGCGACTTAGCAGTAGCAGCAGTTAGATTTATTCCTGGGTATTTTATTCTTTTTGATGAGACTGTACATGGAAGTTTTTAATGTAAACTGACTCTCTTGCATGTTTATTTATTTATTTAAAATTCTTTTTCCCCCAGTTTTATTGAGAAATCATTGACATACATCACTGTGTAAGTTTAAGGTATTCAGCAGGATAGTTCTATTTATATATATAATGAGATGATTACCACAATAGAGTCAGCTAACATTCATCTTCTCGTACAGATACAATAAAAAGGAAAGAAAGAAGGAAAAAAATGAAAAGGAAAAAAAGTTTCTCCTTGTGATGAGAATTCATAGAATTATTCTCTTGAGAACATTCCTTCATATCATACAGCAGTGCTAGCAATAGTTGTCATGGTCATGTTGTACATTACATCCCTAGTACTTATTTATCTTATGAATGGGAGTTTTTATCCTTTGACCACCTTCTGCCAATCTCCCCTCCCCCCACCCCCTGCCTCTGGTAAATGGTGTTTCAGGTATACAACAAAGCAATTCAGCAAAAAATTGCAAATCCACTATACTTCCAAAAAAGTGATTTTTCTTAATAATAATTGTTAATAAATAAAAATTTTAAAATATTTTGTGTATTTATTTATGGTTTTGGAGAAATAAAAACCTGCCAGGATTTTAGCAAATAATGTCTAGAAATATGTATAGCTCATAATAAAGAAGTAAGTTTACTAGGTGAAAAGCAATTTAAATGTTTTTTGGATGTATTAAAATTACTTGAAACTAGTGGCGCTTTTTTGGTAAATAGTGCAATGCTGCCTTAACTGTATCTGTTCAACATACTGAGGCACAGTATCTACGAGAGAGCTACCTGAATTCCTAATTTCGGATAAAAATGCCCACAGAACAAATGTGTGTAGAATGTGAAAATCAGTAGCACACGACAAAGTTTTATTACATTAAGGGCATAGGTATTTGAGTCAGAAAAAAAATATTGAGTTTATAACAAGCTCTGTCACTCTCTAGCTATTGAATGTGAGGTTGAGGGGGCAGCTGCTTAACCTCCTTCAGTGTTATTTCCTAAATTATAAAATAGGGATGCTTACATTCACCTGCCACCAGATCATAAGACTTGAAAGAAAATATGCATCTAAAATGACTAGACATAATACATAGCTAATAAGTGTTACCTACTTTATCATCCAGCATGTTCTTGATAGATAGACTAGTCATTCCAGACTCATCATAATTTGCTTACTTACAACAAGTTGTCGCTCTCACTGAGGGTACTATTAGGTGTGAAATAAACAATCTGTAGCTTGTGGTTTTCAGCTAATAGTAATACAAGCTAGTCTCCAGAGAAGAAAAAAGAAAACGGAGACTAAAGGTGAAGGCAGTAGAATGGGCAGTCAAATAAAAAATAACTCTTAGAGAATTTTAAGGAAATGAATTGTTTCAAGGTTGACATTTAGATATGGGCAGGGAATTTTGTGCTTTGGGTGGACATGGTTTAGCACTAAACCCTTTAATGTATTTTAATAGCCTCATAATCTGTTAAATAGCTATATGATTTTTATTTTTACATATTTTATGCAGCAAAATAAATCGCCATTTAAGTGCTTTTTGATGTGTGAAGTAATGGACTTTTTAATTGCCACTAATAAGTGTCGTTAATTTAGTGAAATCTCTCCCCTGTCTGTTGATGATTTTGCTCTTTGATAAGGCAGAGAATATTTATTTGCTTGCTGGTAATCATCTTTTATAAGCATGGTGATAAGGGATTCAAGAATGATATGCAAATAGATATATATGTAGATTTATATGAGCTGTATCAGGTAAAAAAATTCTCTTTATAAGTGGCACTTGAATTTATCTTATGGAGGGAATTGTCTTACTTTAAGAAATACTTCAATCAACTGCTTAGGGTAAAACGTGAGAATCTCAGCATAGTCAGCAGGAGACATGAGAACAAAAGAGGTACAATATTGCTTAGTATGGAAAAGGAATGATGTCCAGAGAAGCTAGGAGAAGAGAGGATGAGGAAGGCAAGAGGATGGCTTGCCAAGATAAGTCATCTGTTTGCTAAGTGATGCTTATTGAACTTGGGCTCCTACCCTCCAGAGACTGGAAGATAGGGTTTGTATCTTTTCTGGTGACCACATTTCAGAAAGATGGCTCCCAGCTCCACAAAAAAACACATTCTTGAGTGTAGGAGACAGATCTCAAAGAGACAGGGAAAGAATTTACAGTTGCAAGTCCTTTTAAAAAGTAAATGCTCTATGGCAGAAATCACAAAATTGTAAAAATGGAAAAAAAAAAGTAAAAAGAATGGACTCATTGGAGAAGACCTTGATGCTGGGAAATATTGAAGGCAGGAGGAGAAGGGGATGACAGAGAACGATGGATGGCATCACCGACTCAATGGATATGAGTTTGAGCAAGCTCCAGAGATGGTGAAGGACGGGAAAGCCTGGAGGGCTGCAGTCTGTGGGGTCGCAAAGAGTAGGACACGACTGAGCGACTGAACGACAGCAACTGGTGACTCAGTGGTGAAGAATCTGCCTACCACGCAGGAGACTCGCATTTGATCCCTGGGTCAGGACTATCCCTTGAAGAAGGAATGGTTACCCACTCCAGTATTTTTGCCTGGGAAATCCCATGGACAGAGGAGCCTGGCAGGCTGCAGTCCACGGGGTCGCAAAAGAGTTGAACACAACTTAGTGACTAAATAACAACAACAACAATCCCTATTTCGATGGGCAGGATGACCCTAGCTGACATATCCTATGTATGTAGAGCATTGCTGGTTTTGAATAAACTTCATAGTTAACACTTCAGCATATTTGAAGAGTTACTGGGAGAAAGAATCCTCTTGAATTAGTATGCTTACACAACTAAATTTCATCTTAATTCTCTGTAATATTTTATGAATTTGCCCATTTCTTTTAAACTTTCAAATTTTTGGCATAAAGTTTTTCATAATATTATCTTATTAATTTTTATTATTTACGAGTTCACAAGTGGCCTTTATTTCACAAAGTTTATATCCTTTAGAAGAGTTTTTTATACAATTTTTGTTGTATGATGCTATTTAAACAGAAAATAGACAAATGCACAAATTATGTCCTTTAAGCTACTTCTTTAACTTTGAGGAAATGTAAAGGTAGAAAGGTATAAGTTTCAGAGCCTGAGGAGTACATTTATTTATGAATATATTTATTAAATACTCTGCTTTTTAATATGCTGTCTAGATTGGTCATAACTTTCCTTCCAGGGAGTAAGCGTCTTTTAATATCATGGCTGCAATCACCATCTGCAGTGATTTTGGAGCCCAGAAAAATAAAGTCAGCCACTGTTTGCACTGTTTCCACATCTATTTGCCATGAAGTGATGGGACCAGATGCCATGATCTTAGTTTTCTGAATGTTGAGCTTTAAGCCAACTTTTTCACTCTCCTCTTTCACTTTCATCAAGAGGCTCTTTAGTTCTTCTTCACTTTCTGCCATAAGGGTGGTGTCATCTGCATATCTGAGGTTATTGATATTTCTCCCAGCAATCTTGATTCCAGCTTGTGCTTCCTCCAGTTCAGCATTTCTCATGATGTACTCTGCATATAAGTTAAATAAGCACGGTGACAATATACAGCCTTGACGTACTCCTTTTCCTATTTGGAACCAGTCTGTTGTTCCATGTCCAGTTCTAACTGTTGCTTCCTGACCTGCATACATGTTTCTCAAGGGACAGGTCAGATGGTCTGGTATTCCCATCTCTTTCAGAATTTTCCACAGTTTGTTGTGATCCACACAGTCAAAGGCTTTGGCATAGTCAATAAAGCAGAAGTAGATGTCTTCTGGAACTCTCTTGCTTTTTTGATGATCTAACAGATGTTGGCAATTTGATCTCTGGTTCCTCTGCCTTTTCTAAAACCAGCTTGAACATCTGGAAGTTCACGATTCATGTACTGTTGAAGCCTGGCTTGGAGAATTTTGATCATTACTTTGCTAGCGTGTGAGATCCATGAAATTGTGTGACAGTTTAAGCATTCTTTGGCCTTGCCTTTCTTTGGGATTGGAATGAAACTGACCTTTTCCAGTCCTGTGGCCACTGCTGAGTTTTCCATATTTGCTGGCATATTGAATGTGGCACTTTCACAGCATCATCTTTTAGGATTTGAAACAGCTCAACTGGAATTCCATCACCTCCACTAGCTTTGTTTGTAGTGATGCTGCCTAAGGCCCACTTGACTTCACATTCCAGGATGTCTGGCTCTAGGTGAGTGATCACACCATTGTGGTTATCTGGGTCGTCAAGATCTTCTTGCCAGCTCTTTTTAGTATCTTCTCCTTCTGTTAGGTCCATAGCATTTCTGTCCTTTATTGAGCCCATCTTTGCATAAAATGTTCCCTTGGTATCTCTAATTTTCTTGATAAGATCTCTAGTCTTTCCCATTCTGTTGTTTTCCTCTATTTCTTTGCATTGATCACTGAGGAATGCTTTCTTATCTCTCCTTGATATTCTTTGGAATTCTGCATTCATATGAGTATATATTTCCTTTTCTCCTTTGCCTTTAGCTTCCCTTCTTTTCTTAGTATTTATAAGGCCTCTTCAGACTACCATTTTGCCTTTTTGCATTTCTTTTTCTTGAGGATGGTCTTGATCCCTGCCTCCTGTACAATGTCGTGAACCTCTGTCCATAGTTTTTCAGGCACTCTATCAGATCTAATCCCTTGAATCTATTTCTCACTTCCACTGTATAATCATAAGGGATTTGAATTAGGTCATACCTGAATGGTCTAGTGGTTTCCCCTACTTTCTTCAATTTGAGTCTGAATTTGGCAATAAGGAGTTCATGATCTGAGTCATAGTCAGCTCCCAGTCTTGTTTTTGCTGACTGTATAGAGCTTCTCCATCTCTGGCTGCAAAGAATATAAACAATCTGATTTCGGTATTGACCATCTGGTCATGTCCATGTGTAGAGTCTTCTCTTGTGTTGTTGGAAGAGGGTGCTTGCTCTGACCAGTGTGTTCTCTTAGGAAAACTCTATTAGCTTTTGTCCTGCTTCATTATGTACTCCAAGGCCATATTTGCCTATTATTCCAGGTGTTTCTTGACTTCCTACTTTTGCATTCCAGTCCCCTATAATGAAAAGGACATCTTTTTGGGGTGTTAGTTCTAGAAGTCCTTGTAGGTCTTCATCGAACCATTCAACTTCAGCTTCTTTAGCATTACTGGTCAGGGCATAAACAGATTCTGGTGATATTGAATGGTTTGCCTTGGAAATGAACAGAGATCATTCTGTCATTTTTGAGATTGCATCCAAGTACTGCATTTTGGACTCTTTTGTTTACTATGATGGCTACTCAATTTCTTCTAAGGGATTCTTGCCCACAGTAGTAGATGTAATGGTCATCTGAGTTAAATTCACCATTCCAGTCCATTTTAGTTCACTGATTCCTAAAATGTTGATGTTCACTCTTGCCATCCCCTGTTTTACCACTTCCAATTTGCCTTGATTCATGGACCTAAAATTTCAGGTTCCTATGCAATACTGCTCTTTATAGCATTGGACCTTGCTTCCATCACCAGTCGCATCCACAACTGGGTGTTGTTTTTGCTTTGGCTCTATCTCTTCATTCTTTCTGGAGTTATTTCTCTACCGATCTCCAGTAGCATATTGGGCAACTACTGACCTGGGGAGTTCACCTTTCAGTGTCCTGTCTTTTTGCCTTTCCATACAGTTCATGGGGTTCTTAAGGCAAGAATACTGAAGTGGTTTGCCATTCCCTTCCATTGGACCACATTTTGTCAGAACTCTCCACCATGACCCGTCCATCTTGGGTGGCCCTACACGGCATGGCTCATAGTTTCATTGAGTTAGACAAGGCTGTGGTCCATGTGATTAGATTGGTTACTTTTCTGTAATAGTGGTTTTCAGTCTGTCTGCCCTCTGATGGAGAAGGATAAGAGGCTTATGGAAGTTTCTTGATGGGGGAGACTGACTGAGGGGGAAACTAGGTCTTGTTCTGATGGGTGGGGCCATGTTCAGTAAATCTTTAATACAATTTTCTGTTGATGGGTGGAGCTGTGTTCCCTCTCTGCTCTTTACCTGGGGCCAAACTATGGTGGAGGTAATGAAAATAAAGGCGACCTCCTTCAAAAGATCCCATGCATGTACTGCTACACTCAGTGCCCCCAACCCTGCAGCAGGCCACCACCGACCCACGCCTCCACTGGAGACTCCCGGACAATCACAGGCAAGTCTGGGTCAGTCCTTCTATAGTCTACTATAATTCTTTGGCTTCTTTTTCCAGCAAAATTGGTAAATTTGTGGATTCAGAAGCCCAGTGATCACATTTGCTATGTGACAAAGTTACATTATTTGAGATAAATGTTATGTAAGAAGAAATTTAACTTCTCAACCAGTAATGTAATAATATAAGTGATGAAGTATTTATAATGTTCATCCATAAGAATTAAAAGCATTCAGGATAACTTTTTTGGAGGGTTAGAAATTGCACTGTTATCTTTTAAGCTTTGGGGGCAAAAATATTAACAGGGGGGCAACCAGGAGTGATACATAGGTGCCCCAATTATCTGGCATAGATATTTGGAGAATATGGCTCTGTACACTCTGATTCCTTTCACTCCAATTATTTATTTCTTTTGAATTCACTCTCATTGTGTCTTTCCAGTCTTAGCACTTTTCGATGAAGCTGCCCTACTCATACAAAGCTTCTGTTAATAGAACTTAGCCTCTGATGTTAGCTTCTGATTATTTCACTCATTCCATCTGCATATTTCTCTTCCACCTGGCTTGAGCTGCCCTTCAGCTCCTCTCTCTAACTTTGCTTGATGACCTGTTTTTTTGATGTGCTTCTCTGACTCACACACTTTACTTTTCTTCAGATAGTAACTGTGAGTCACAGCCCCCACTCGACTCCTTACTCCCTCCACCCAGGGCCTGTGGAACTGTTCAGACAGAACTAATTCCCACCAGGACTTCCCATCAGAAGAGGGGAATATTGTGTTGGGTTCATGCATCAGTCCAGATACACTCTGCTCCCTGGTTCTCGGATGAAGACTTCCCCAGCAACTTCCAACTCCCAGATGTCTGTCTGCTCTACCACAGAGTTCATAGTTCATCACAGTTTTTGCACTTGACTTTCAGTTCTGGCCTCTCAGTTGATGTATCTCCTTTCTTTCTCCCTCTGGCAAGCCCCAGTGGGTGAGCCTTAATAATAATCCTAGTATACCCTTAATGACTATCCTCTCTGCTTCTATTTCCTGATTTTTAAAAAGGCAAAACATATAAAATGGCTCAGTGGGTAAAAAATCTGCTCTTCTGATGCAGGAGACACAGGAGACACAGGTTCAATTCCTGGATCGGGAATACCCTGTGGAGAAGGAAATGGTAACCCACTCCAGTATTCTTGCATGGAAAATCCCATGGACAGAGGAGCTTGGTGGGCTGAAGAGTTGGACATAAGTGTGCATATAAAGTCAAAATATATAAAAAGGAATGAAGCATGAATGAAACTTGAAGACACAATGCCAAGTGAAATAAGCCAGACACAAAGGGATAATATTGTGGGATTCCACTTACATGTGTACATAGGGCAGTTAAATTCATAGAGACAGAAAGTCGTTTAGAAGTTACCAGGGGCTTGGGTTAGGGGCAATGGAGAATTGTTGCATAAAGGTTATAGGGTTTCTGTTTGGAGTAATGAAAAATATTCAGAAATAGTTGTAATGGTTTGTGCAATGTGGTAGATGTAATTAATGCCACTGAACTGTGCACTTAACAGTGGTTAAAATGGTGTGTTTCATGTCATATATAATTTACCACATTAAAACAAAACAGCACAATAATAGCTCCTTGACCTGTTCCAGCATCCTCCAGGGCTGTTCCCTTTTCATCTGCCTCTTAAATATTAGGATTCAGCAGTTTTGGTCCTTGGTTCTCTCCTTTCATCTTCCTGCCCTGTTCCTCTGGGGAATCTCATTTAGTTTGCTAATGAGGACTAAGCCTATATTTTTAGCCTAATCTCTCTCCCAAGTGGCAGACCTGGGTTATTGTGATTACTTGAAATTTCCACCTGGATATTCCAATAGCTCTTCAATCTCATCATTTCCCTACTCAGCTCATCTTCTTCCTCCCAAAGCAGTTTATCCTTCTATCTATCTTTGGCCTTCTGTTTTCTACAGCCATGTTTCCCAAACCAAACATTCAGGTGTTTTCCCCTTTCCCCCATTTCCAGTCTCTCATTAAGTCCTATCTTTCTTACTTCACCTTGTGCAATGCCCCACCACATACCCTACAGCAAAGTTAGGCTGCTGGTCTGGCCCTAACTTGAATTCTGTGTCTTTGGAAATCTCCTGCCTGGAGAGATTTGATCTTTTTTCTCTTCACCCTCAAATGACCCGCCCTGTCTAACTCCAGACCCAGGTGAAAGTTCACCTTCTTTGGAAGGCTGTCTCTTACCTTCTCTTCGCAATCTCCCTTTCTTTAGTGCAGTCATCCTTCTGTCCTTCCTGCCTAGGGAAAGTTTTCTCCCAAATCAGTGTAAATGAAATCATTTTGCAAAGCACGTTGCAATTCATTGCAATGGTTTGTTTACATGTCTGACAGTCTCCTCCACTAAACTCTAATCTTTGTTGAGGGGGAGCTGTGTCCAACTCCCAGCCAGGACCCTGGTCCATGGTAGGTGCTCCTTAAAGACCTACAGTGTCTCCCTATATAAACTTGAGAGAATTGGACATTTTTTCTTTTACTTTTCAACATGCTTTTGTTAAAAAAAAGTCTTTCAATATGGACCATTCTTAAAGCATCCACTGAATTTGCCATAACACCACTTCACCCCATCCCTTGACTCCTTGGCTTCGAGGCACATGAGACAACAGCTCCCAACCAGGGATTGAACCTACATTCCCCACACCGGAAGACGAAGTCCCAACCAGTGGACTGCCAGGGAAGTCCCATAGGCATGTTTTCAACACTTGAGATTCAAACACTTTTCAGAAAAGTCAGTTCACTTTGCGCTTTACTCTCTCTTTTCTGTTCAATATTGCTAAGTGACTGTCGCCTAATTGCTCAGAGCATTGTAGTATTTTCCAATTTTTTTTTGTGTGTGTGTGTGTGGCTGCTCCAGATACTTTCCCGATAGTTCTTATTTCATATTTTAGTGATTTTAAACTTAGTAAAGTTTAAAAGCTTAGGGGCACATCTAAAGATGGATATTGTAATACAACCTGGATAAAACCTAAGGAGTGAAAGAAAAATCCTATGGGATCCCTAAAAGTAGTTCTTCAGAGTGTTTAAATAAATCACATGTGTTTTAAAAATTAAAATGACCTGCAATTAATTTTACTTTTTAAAAATGATGGGTCTTTTTGTAGTATAATTAGAGACTGTAGGACTTCAAAGCAGATTTGGAATTAATGTTTCTGAATACATGTTAGCCAACAAGAGACTCAGACTCCTCATTATTTCAGTCTTCTTAACACTAGTTTATTTTTGATCTGTTGCAAATAGCATAGCTTCTATATCAGTCACCATTCTCCAGAGAAACACAACTTGTAAATATATATTAGAACTAATCCATATGTTTTCCCAGTAGTCATGTATGGATGTGAGAGTTGGACTATAAAGAAAGCTGAGTGCAGAACTGATGCTTCTGAACTGTGGTGTTGGAGAAGACTTGAGAGTCCCTTGGACTGCAAGGAGATCCAACCAGTCCATCCTAAAGGAGCTCAGTCCTGGGACTGATGTTGAAGCTGAAACTCCAATACTTTGGCCACCTGATACGAAGAACTGACTCATTAGAAAAGACCCTGATGCTGGGAAAGATTGAGGGCAGGAGAAGGGGACGACAGAGGATGAGATGGTTGGATGGCATCACTGACTCAATGGATGTGAGTTTTGAGTAAACTCCATGAGTTGGTATTGGACAGGCAGGCCTGGTGTGCTGTGGTCCATGGGGTCGCAAAGAGTTGGACACAACTGAGCGACTGAACTGAACTGAACTGAACTGAACACATATGTATATTTATGTAAGGTTTGTGTGAGCAGGGCAGCTTCATTTAGAGGCATTGAGACTGGAAAGACAACAGGAGTGAATCCAAAAGAAATAAGTAATTGGAGCAAAAGGAGTCAGGATGTATAGGACGAAGATTCCCAAATATTTGTGCCAGATAGCTGGAGCACTGCCTGTTATTTCTGATTGTCCCTAAAGAGTGCTTTGGGACCCAATCTCAATGGGAGCAGGACATCAGCAGCGTGTCCTACAATTCAACTTAACTCTTTTTTTTTTTTTTGTGGCTACATCATGCAGGACCTTAGTTCCCCCACCAACGATCAAACCCATGGCCCTGCATTGGGAGTGCAGTCTTAACCACTGGGCCACCAGGGAAGTTCCAATTCAACTTAATTCTGACACTATCTACCTGATGCTTTTGAACTGTAGTGTTGGAGGAGAGTTTTGAGAGTCCCTCAGACTGCAAGGAAGTCAAACCAGTCAATCCTAAAGGAAATCAGTCCTGAATATTCACTGCAAGGACTGATACTGAAGCTGAAACTCCAATACGTGGGCCACCTGATGCAAAGAACTAACTCATTGGAAAAGACCCTGTTGCTGGGAAAGATTGAAGGCAGGAGGAGAAGGGGATGACAGAGGATGAGATGGTTGGATGGCATCACCGACTTCACGGACATGAGTTTAAGCAAGCTCTGGGAGTTGGTGACGGAGAGGGAAGCTTGGTGTGCTGCAGTCCATGGGGTCGCAAGAGTGAGCAACTGAACTGAAATGAACTGATCTACCTGGAGATAGAATCAGATTCTGCAGGTTAGGGCCTTAGTCTGACAAGACTGTCCGTCCCCACCCCCTAGTTTAGATGCTGATCTCAAGTCTATGTTGTTACCTGTACTTCTGACCAACTGGCTAAAAATCAAAGGTTCCCTCTACTCTCTTCTTGGGTTGAATTAGTTTGCCAGAGTGTCTCACAGAAACAATTTACTTACTAGATCATTGGTACATGATAAAAGGATACCAATCAGGAATAGCCAGAAGGCAGGCATGTGGTAAGGGCACAAATCTTCCATGCCCTGTCCGAGCACCAGTTTTCCAGCCCCTACAAACTCTCTGAACCTGGTCTATTTGGGTTTTCATCAAAACTTCATTACATAGGCATGACTAATTAAATTGTTGGCCAACGGCAACTGGTTCAACCTCCAGCCCCTCTCCCCTTGTGGTTGGCTTTCCCTGGCACCTAATCCCCCTTGCCCTGCCCCCTCTCCTCCTTCTTTAACCTAGGGCTTTCCAAAAGTCACTCATTAACATAAAAAAGACATTTTTATCGTTCTCACATTTATGAAATTTCAGGGGTTTTAGGAGCTCTGTACCAGAAATGGGGATGAAGACCAAATATATATTTCTTATTATAATTCACAATGCCACAGCCCCCATATTAATATTTTACTCCCAAAGCTTAAAAGATATCAGTGTAACTTCTGATTAAACAGAAAGTATTTAGGGAATTCCCTGGCTGTCCAGTGGCTAGGACTTGGTGCTTTTACTACGTGGCCAGGGTTCAATCCCTGGTTGGGGAACTAAGATCTTGTAAGCCTCATGGTGCTGCTAAAAAAGCAAACAAATTTTTGAATGTTTTGATTCTTACAGCTGAGCATTATGAATGCTCTTCTCCCAAATTATTTTACATATATGTAAATAAATACAAAGAGATTTAATTTTAAGGAATTTATTGTGGGGACTGGTATGTCTAAAATTCATAGGGCAGGCCAGCAGCTTGGTAACTCTGAAAAGATTTCTATATTAGTCTTGACTCAGAATTCCTTCCTTTCCAGAAATCCTTAATTTTTGCTGCTAAGGCTTTTAGTTAATTGAATGAGGCCCATCCACCTCATTGAGGGTAATCTCCTTTACTTTATCCCTGGGTGGGGAAGATCTGCTGGAGGAGGGCATGGCAACCCACTCCAGTATTCTTGCCGGGAGAATCCCATGGACAGGGAAGCCTGGCGGGCTACAGTCCATAGAGTCACAAAGAGTTGGACACGAGTGAAGCAACTTACATGCATGCATGCACTGATTATAGATGTTAATTACTTTTACAGAATATCTCCACAGCAATATTTAGACCATTTGACCAAACAGCTGGATACCATAGCCTAGCCAAATTGACACTTAAAATTTAATCATCAGCTACCCCAGTGGTTATATTCATCAGCATAGGATGACAAAAAGCAATAGCATAATCATTCACTGTGTCTCTTAATTTCCCCCACAAAATGTCTGGATAGTAAGTCAAAGAGAAATCTACCAAGCTAAGTCCTAGTGGAATTCCAGACTACTTTGTTGCAAGTATCTTTTGAGCAGCTATCTTAGAGCTATATATTTTTATTTTAAAAGTGATCACAAATATGTATAGAGGTATTGCTGTATTATTTTTATTTTACCCTACAGTTTGGCTTCCAAGTTAGAACACTTGCTTGAGAAAGATACTGTAGTTAACTTTGAAATTATATAGTCAGAGTTCAGGCTATTGAGCTATAGATGGAATGTTTTAGGATTGGCTAATTTCTATGATTGAATAGTTTGTATACCTCCTTTAGAAGATAACCCCTTCCTTATCTACAAAGTAGGAATAACATTTACCTCTTATTATTGTTGAGAGGTTTAAACAATGTATTGAAGTGTCTAATACAGTGCCTCATACACAGTAGGTATTCCATAAATGTTTTCTTCACTTGTCCTACAATAGTTTTCAGAACTGCAACCAGAGAGAACCTCTAAGCAACATGAACTCATTGAGCTCGTGAACTGGATAAGAAGACGAAACCTCTTTCTTTGTTACTGAACTTTCCATGAACCTTAGCATCTCATTCTCTTTCTTTTGACTGTGCAAGGCTGCAGAAGTAGAAAGAGGATTACTTTCCCTCCATTTTCTCTCATGAACGCAAGTGTGCATTCATTCATTTGACCATTCATTCAACAACCCTTTACTGAATGCCTTCCTGCTCCAGGCATCTTGGCAGGTACCGGGGATATGACAGTGATCACTTCCTGTGGTCTTTGTTCTTCAGGGCTCACAGGAGATGATAAGGTGACCAGAACTGCTGACACAGAAAAAACAGAATGGAAAGAGGTAGGTTCAGGGTTCTACTGATAGTTTCATATTTAATTGTGGAAAGGATAATGATGTCAGTAAGCATTTTGTAAACAATATTTTACAGCTTAAGAAAAACACAACATACTGAAAGAGAGAAAAAGAGAACAATAGATGATGAAAAAATGTCTTAATGACAAAATATTTGCCAGCTATTAGTGTTGGCATTTTTATTATCCATCCATCATGTTCCATTTGTTAAATGGACCAGTTTAAATTACTTACATATCACAGAATAACAAAATTAAGACTTAGGAGAACAGCTTTTGCTTTAAAATTTCTGCTGCTTTGATATTCACAGCAAATTAGAAATGATGCTCATTACCCTTTGATGTGGCCTTACTCTGGGTCCAGCATTGTGCTAAGCAGTGCAAGCATTCTGTCCTTAGTTCTTAAAATGACTTTATGATTCCCATCTTGGAAGATGGGAAAGCTAAAGCACAGAGAAGTTAAGTAGATTACTCAAGGTTGCTGGTGGAATCAGAATTTGAACCCAGAAAGCCTGACTTTAGAACCTCTGAACTACCTAACTTATAGGGAATCCAAAAAAAAAAAAAAGTCCTAAAATGCTGAGACATTACTATGAGTATATACGGAGTCATGTTTTATTTTATTGAAAAAGTAGGCAATGCTCTTACGTGGTTCAAAATTTTAAAGGCATAAAAGGATATGTAGTAAAAAAGCTCTCTCCAGATCTCATCTGCCAACTACCTACTCCCCCTGCCCCAGAAGGCAACCAATAAGCTTTCATGTATATATTATTAGTTTTTCTCTCTTTTTACTTAAATGGTAGGCTACTATGTGACCCATTAATATCTTTCTTTTCCCCCTTAAAAATGTATCCTAGAGATCTTTCTCTTTTTTTTTTAAAACATAGATTGCTTTCTGTTTCTCTTTTAACCTTTGTCTAGTTTTCTGTGGCATAAATGTCCCAGGCGAGCTCACGTGTGTTTAGTTGTTAAGTCGTGTCTGACTCTTTGCAACCCTATGGACTGTAGCCTGCCAGGCTCCTCTGTCTAATGCTTTGTCCAGTACTTTTAAAATTACATTTTCATTTATCTGAAATTGAGCTTTATTTTATTTTTTCCAGATGGCTACCTGTTGCTCCAATAAAATACTAAAAAACATCTTCAACAGTCAGTACACTTACCAGCTCACACAACAAGAAATCTGAGGTAAGGCTGTTCCAGAGTTGACAGTTTCAGTGGTTCAACATGATTTCTAGGACCCAGATTCCCTTCACATTTTCCATGTGCTGACTGACTTTCCTCCTTTATTCAAATAAAAAATTGAGGGCTTTGTCTCTTCTACGTTGTCCTCAGGACAAGCTTAGTGCTACAAGAATTCCATTTAATTAGATAAAAGACATTTTTATACCACTGAACATAACAGATTTTCAGGATATTTTTCACGCTGCAAATTAAGTGAAGTAGGAATCACCTCTATCAACAGTTTCAGCTATTGTGTCCAATACAAGAAATATGACATTATTTTCTCTTGGAGGCTATGTGGTTATACTCCAGAATGGGATTTGAGAAAATTGAATACAACTCTGATAGAACTGGCCAAGAACTGCCTCAACTCCTTACCAAATCCTGCAGCACACTGGCATCTGAGCCTCAGCATCTGTGTTTCCCTTGAGTGACAGTGGAGAAAGCATCCTTGCTCCGGTCAAAGGCAAAGGCCACTTCTTTCACACAGTTGTGTACCTTCAGTTACCCCCTTGCTCTCATGTATCATCAAATTCTTTCTACTGCATTGTTTCACTAGCAGTCTAATCTCTCTCTCTCTGTCCTCCATCCCCCACCAATCACCACTCCGTTTCTCTTCCCCACTCAACAGAAAAATTTCTGAAAGCCACTTTCAGTTTGCTACCTTTTTGTCCTGCCTCTCATTCTTGCCATAATGCACTTCAGTCAGGCTTTCATTCCTCCATCCTCCCAGCCCCACACTGATAAGAGACAGTTCCTGTTAAGGTTGCTTGTGTAGATGTCCGTGAAGCCAAACTCATCTGATTTTCCCCTGACTGGCCTGAGAGCTCTTTCTTAGCATCTTTTCTGGCTCCTCCTCCTCCAGCAGACCTCATGTAAGCCTCCGTGTTTTCAACCTGCACTCTTCCCTACTGCCATGGCTTTAAGTATCATCTATTCACAGGTGACTTGCAAGTCCATACCTCTTTGTCTGTCCTCTAACCTGAGTTCTAGACTTATTTATCCAACTACCTTTCAGCATTTCCTTATAAGTGTTTAATAAAAATGTCAAACTTAACATGTCTGTTTGTTGTTCAGTCATGCCTGATTCTTTGCGACCCCATGGACTGTAGCCTGCCAGGCTCCTCTGTCCATGGAATTTTCCAGGCAAGAATACTAGAGTGGGTTGCCATTTCCTACTCCAGGGGATCTTCCAGACCCAGGGATTGAACCCACATCTCCTGGGTCTCCTGCATTGCAGGCATATTCTTTATGCTCTGAGCCACCAGGGAAGCCCTTGACATATCTAAAGCAGAACTAATTATTTCTCCCAGTTTATTCTTCCCAGGGTCTTCCCCATCATGGTAAATGGCATCTTCATTTGTCCAACTGCCCACAAGCAGTTATCAACAAGTCCTGTAGTACTTACAAAGTATGTCTTGAGTCTGGCTACTGCTCCCTTTTTCACTGCTACACCCTGGTCCAAGTGACACCATCTAGCCTGAACTGCTAAGACAATCTTCCAATCAACCCCAGCTGCCTGTCTTTTTCACTCTGATCCATTCTCCATATGGCAGTCTCAGTGATTTTTCTTTTTTTCATTAATCTTGTATTTTTCCTTCAATTTTTGTTTTTTAAATTTTAATTAATTTTTTAAAATTGGAGTCTAGTTGCTTTACAATGTTGCTTTAGCTTCTACTATACAGCAAAGTGAATCAGCTATACATATACAAATATCCCCTCTTTTTTGGATTTCCTTCCCATTTAGGTCACCACAAAGCACTGAGTAGAGTTCCCTGCGCTATACAGTAGGTTCCCATGAGTTATCTATTTTATACACAGTATCAATAGTGTATATAGGTCAATCTCAACCTCTCAGTTCACCCCCCTAGTTGTCTGTACATTTGTTCTCTATGTCTGTGTCTCTATTTCTGCTTTACAAACAAGTTTATCTACACAATTTTTCTAGATTCCACATATATATGTTAATATACGGTATTTGTTTTTCTGACTAACTTCACTCTGTATGACAGTCTCTAGGTCCATCCACGTCGCTGCAAATGGCTAAAATGAAAATTAGGTTATGTGACTTCTCTCCTCAAAACTTACACTGGTGTCTCATCACCCTCTGTAATAAAACCCAACTTCTCTTCCTGATACACAGGGTTCTATAGGGTGTGGTATTTGCCCACCAATCCTCATCTCTGTTCATTTCCTCCCCTTTTCATTCCAGCAGAAGCACTATGACTGTTTTTCTTTGCATCAAGCACACCAAGCTTGTTTCCATGTTAGAACCTTTGCACGTGCGCTTGGAATACTCTTCCTCTCTACATTTGCATAGGTGTGTCCTCATCACTCAGGGCTTGGCTCAAATGAGAGTTCTCAGAGATTCTGTGTTGAGTAATCTACTAAATCAGCTGTGTCTTTCCCCATGCTCTGTCATTCTCTACCACAATATTCTATACTAGCCTTTTATAGCATCATTTATAAGGAACGGAAATCTCATTTACTCACTGATCCCTCAGTCATCACTCTGAATATAAACTTTTGATGTCAGAGCCTCAGGCTGTCTTATGCTCTGCTGTATTCCCATTATCTGAAACAGTTCCAAATATTCATCAGCAGTGGATACTCCATAAATGTTTGTTAACTGATTAATTACCCCATGTTTGTTCTGGACAAACATTTACCTCTTCTGATCTCAGTTCCCTCAGTATTAAAATGAGGAAGCTTGGAGAAGAGAATACCTGAAATTCCTTTTGGATCAGTCTGCCATGACTGTGTTTCATAACTTACAGTAATTACAGGAAAAATCTTGTTGCATCAAAGATTTGTATCTACTGAAGAACACTCATTCATTCTTTCAACAAGCTCTTTTTGAGTGCTGACCATAAGCCTGGAACTGTTCTAGGCATTCTTGTTTTCCATCTGCTTTTGTACTGATACTTTCACAACAATTTTCTCGATACTGCTTAGTTTATCAACACTGGGCTCCCTCTTACCATGGTTAATTTCCAAGAGTTCTAGGATTAAGTGACATAATTTATGTAGCTATAACTTTAATAGCACCATGTAAAACATAGCCATTAAGGCTGCAGAATTCCTGCCAATCTGATTTAGCTCTAATCCTAACTCTGCCATACTTCCAAATTTAATTGCAGCCTGACTTACACTAAAATTTTAAATTTTATGAATCTAATTTTTTAAAAAATGAGATCAATAAGGAACTGAAATTGTAAACGTTCAGGTAGTAACACATACAGGACTGCTAATTCTCTTGCCAAAATTTGAGACAGATGACTTTAAATTTGAATTGGAATTAGTGTACATAGAGAGCCAATCATTAATCAAGTGTCTAGAATGAAAATAAATCACTTTTGAACATGACTGTAGAGAATGAAAAATGATTAAGAAAAGTAAAGCAAATTATTATATATTGTGCTAACTGCCATTTGTTGGCATAGGCTACAAATCACTCATAGAAAGCAATGTCTATTTATATTTCCTTTAATCAATTATATAAAGAGATTTAGTATAGCTACAGAATGTTTTAATCTTGCATACAAGTACTATATTTAAAGCACTATATATTGGTCAAAATGTTTTTGGTTGGAAAGGAAGACAGAAACCCAATTCAAACTTAACAAAAAAAGGGGGGGGGACTATTTACTGTTTCATATAACTGGGAAAGCCAGGACTCAACTAATAGAATGCCATCAGAGAACTCTTTTGTTTCAATCAAGGGCTCTCCTTCTGGTGAACAAATATTCACTAGCAGCTCAAGATTCATGCCTTACCAGTTTATCAGCCCAAGGGGAAAGGAAGCAGTTGTCTTCCTTTAAAAAATTTTTATTTAAAGAAAGCAGTTGTTTTCCTTTTAAAAAAATTTATTTATTTATTGGCTCTTTGTTGCTGCCCAGGCTTTTCTCTAGTTGCGGTGAGTGGGTTTCTATAGCTTCTCTTGTTGCAGAGCATGGGCTCTAGGGTGTGTGGACTTCAGTAGTGGCAGCTCCTGGCCTCTAGGGTCCAGGCTCAACGTTTGTGGTGCATGAGCTTAGTTGCTCCGCAGAACATTGGATCTTCCTGGATCAGGGATCGAACCCGTCTCTCCTGCACTGGCAGGTGGATTCTCCACCACTGAGCCACTGGGAGCCCAACAGTTCTTTTTCAGTAGCTACAATAGAGAAATCCCGGGCAAGATTCTAACTGGCCCAGTTTGGAAACAGACTAACAAAATGTATTTCAAAGGCCCTCACACTCTTTCTCCTTCAGAACTGTTATTCTTGCAGTGAGCTTCTGCTGCTGCTAAGTCGCTTCAGTCATGTCTGACTCTGTGTGACCCCATGGACTGCAGCCTACCAGGCTCCTCCGTCCAAGGGATTTTCCAGGCAAGAGTACTGGAGTGGGTTGCCATTGCCTTCCCTGTGCAGTGAGCTAATCTTGGCTAAATTTTAGCAGAATGTAATCTGATTAAATTGATTCATCTTAAGGTGTTCAAAAGTGATAGCTTTATCATTTACAACTTAAATGAAATGGTAATTGGTGCAATGTCAAAATAAGAAAAGGAATTTAAGGCAGTGTGTATGAAGACAATTTTAATTGGGTTCGATAAACTATGCCAATGTGGAAGGATACCTTCTTTGAAACATAAAGCATAGAAATCTGTACATCTCTATCTTACTCACACTATTTGTGAGTGCAAAGAGTACTGGGAAGATGCTATGAGAAGAGTCTGTCCTTGGTTGAAGCAATAAAGGATACATTGTCTGTAGAGAACAAAAAAGCAATAATAAAACTAAGTCAGCTCTTTTTCGTGCCTAGTGCCCAGTGCAGCCACGGCTTGTGGTCCCAAGAAGCACCTGAAGCCCACAGCAGCTCCAAAGCTTTGGATGTCAGATAAACTGACTGGTGTGTTTGCTCCTCGTCCATCCACCAGTCCCCACAAACTAGGGAATGTTTCCCCCTAATCATTTTCCTAAGGAATAGACTCAAGTATGCCCTAATAGGAGATGAAATAGAGAAGATCTGTATGCAGCATTTCATTAAGAGTGATAGCAAGGTTTGCACCAATATAACTTACCCTGCTGGTTTTATGGATGTCATCAGCATTGATAAAACTGGAGAGAATTTTCATCTGATCTATGACACCAGTGGTTGCTTTGCTGTTCATTGTATTACATCTGAGGAGGCAAGGTACAAGCTAGGCAAAGTGGGAAAGATCTTTGTGGGGACAAAAGGAATCCCTCATCTGGTGACCCACGATGCTTGCACCGTCCGCTACCCTTGATTCCCTCATCAAGGTGAATGATACCATTCAAATTGACTTGGAGACTGGAAATAGTACTGATTCAATCAAATTTGACACTGGTGCATGGTAACTGGAGGTGCTAACCTGAGAAGAATTGGTGTGGTCACCAATCAGGAGAGACATCCTGGTTCTTTCAATGCAGTTCATGTGAAAGATGCCAGTGGCCACAGCTTTGCCACCTGGCTCTCAAAATTTTTCATTACTGGCAAAGGCAACAAACCATGGAAATCCCTTCCCCGTAGAAAGTGTATCTGCCTTACCATTGCTGAGGAAAGAGGCAAGAGACTAGAAGCCAAATAGAGCAGTGGACAGAATGATCCCTGAGTGACATGACTGGAAAAGTTTTTGTACTTAGTTAAAGACAATACCACACTTGAAAAAAAAAAAAAAAAGGCTAAGTCATCTTGGTCTTCCCTGGTGGCTCAGATGGTAAAGAATCTGCTTGTAATGTAGGAGACCTGGGTTTGATCCCTGGGTCGGGAAGATCCCCTGGAGAAGGGCATGCAACCCACTATTCTCGCCTGGACAATCCCATGGCCAGAGGAGCCTGGCAGGCTACGGACTATGGGGTTGCATAGTCACTCAAGACTGAGTGACTAACACTAAGTCAGCTTGCATTTTCTTATTATCATGTATAGGAATTCTAAACAATATCAGTGATGTAATATCCATCCCCACCTTGATGGACCAGTCCCACTGTTACTGCATCTCCCTGGAGTTTCTTGTCAATACCTCCTCCCATCTCCCGATTCAAGCACGCGGCAATAGAAGTCAGAGTGCTGGCATATTACTTATCACAACTGTTGATACCCGACTAGGAGAATTAATGCATTATATAGAAAAGGGTGAACTGAGACTGCAAAGGGAAATAATCAAGAGATTATGCTTTACAAAATGGATTATAATTAATGTCAAACTGTGCATTATAAGCAGTTAGTACAAGCTCATAATATAAAATAATTGAATTAGTCCCCCAAATAAATTCAACAGAAAAGTCTGTTCTGGAAGAGTAATTCATTTGTCAGCTGAGCAAAAGAAGCTTATAAGGAATGGCTGAAAAATGCCAAAAGACTGTTAAACTAATTTAAAGGCAAGCATACGAATTTCATTTGGACCAGAGTCTGTGTCATTTCCATCATTTTCATGTAGCCCTAGCCCAGCACGGAGTATCATAGCTGGTCCAGCAGGTGGCACTCTTCTCTTTGTGCACTTGTACTAAACTAACCACTTGTCCAAGTACAAGGTTGAGTCTTGCCTTCAGAAGAACCCTATAATCTGTTTATCTATGGCAATAATACAGTTATAGATTTTTGGAAGGGTAACTATGCTGGTCTAGTCTTTGTCAGTTTTCTTTCTTAAATCAATCTGCTCTTCCCCAGTAGCATATTGGACACCTTCTAACCTGGGGAACTCATCTTTCCATGTCATATCTTTTTATGTTTGTAAACTGTTCATGGCATTGTCACAGAAAGAATATTGGAATGGTTTGCCATTCCCTCCTCCAGTGGATCATTATTTGTCAGAACTCTTCATTATGACCTCTTCATCTTCGGTGGCCCTGCCCAGCATGGCTCACAGCTTCAGTGAGTTATGCAAGCCTCTTCAACCACAACAAGGCTGTGATCCATGAAAGGGCTTAAATCAAAGACCTGTTTTATTATAGTACATGGACTGGGGCTGATGGGAGAGGGTGGATATGGTGGGCAACACTGCCCTGATTAGCATTGTATGTCCATCCTAATAGCCATGAATGTGCTAAAGGTGCCACCACATTGCATCATGGTTTTCCTGATACCACCCATCAGCTCCTGACCCCATATTCTGACCCTGAGAAGGGAAAAGATGCCAAAGAGCACCCCAACCACCATGCCCACAGCTCAACCCATCACAAAACCCATCTTCATGAGGCAGAAGTAACATGGCTGGAACTGTGTTCAGGGATTTGAGGCCACCAGCATCTCAATTGTGGCCTTGGTTGCTTTTGGTCTTTGTTAGATTTGAAGACTGGTACATACACGTCTAATTGCCCTATGGGGTCTAGAGTTTGTCATCCTTAGTTTCAAGCCTTTGTCAGTTTCTGTTAAAATACTTTGACTTCTACTCTATGTCTAAGGTCTTACAAAGTGATGGAGATCTACATACAATTGCTGCTGCTGCTGCTGCTAAGTCGCTTCAGTCATGTCCGACTCTGTGCGACCCCATAGATGGCAGCCCACCAGGCTCCTCTGTTCCTGGGATTCTCCAGGCAAGAATACTGGACTGGGTTGCCATTTCCTTCTCCAATGCATGAAAGTGAAAAGTGAAAGTGAAGTCGCTCAGTGTGTCTGACTCTTAGTGACCCCATGGACTGTAGCCTATCAGGGTCCTCCATCCATGGGATTCTCCAGGCAAGAATACTGGAGTGGGTTGCCATTTCCTTCTCCAATTGAGATGATTCATATTTGAAAAGCACATTGAACTGAAGCAATCTTTATAAACTTGAAAAAAGAAGACTTTTTCTAATAAAAATTCCACATATTCTTGGACATTCTGAAACTTCCCCTCAAGAATCACTGATGAGCAGAAGTTGGATTCCATCTTCTACACATTCTCTGTGTTTCATCCAGCTTCATTTTCTATAGTTTGTATCATGAAAACAATTTTTTTCAGATATACAACTTAAATATAATAGGCACATTGTTTTCCCTTTCAAAATTTGTCCTGAGGCCCTGCCTCCTGTAAAGTGTGATTTGTTGGACACAAATCAAAGGTATTATAATAAGCACAAGAATAAAAAGAGTTAACATTATTATGTTAACAAAACAATAAACAACATTATTATGTTAATAAAACACATTTTCATTTATTACCTTTTTTCATGCTTGCTTCATTTAGAGATTGTGAAATATATGCTGGACATATTAGTATGTATTATGTGTATTATATCTATAGTCTGATCTTATTTAATTTTCACAGATACTCATTTTGAAGAAAAGAAATATAAAGATCAGAAATTTTAAGTTATTTCCCCAAATCATGAGGCAAGTCAATGTCAGAATGGTGACTGGAGATTCTAAACCTTGTACCTCTGAAAAGACAAACCATATTAGAGTATTGAAACAATCTTGCTAGTAAGTGTAGGAGCTTTATTTAAAAAAGAAACAAAAAAATGTTCATAAAATGACTTTCAATAGTTAACTCTATTTTGTACAACAACCTATGAGAGTTTTGTTGATAAAGTTAGGCATCCTTTAGAAATTGTACAAAGAGAAGAGGAGAAAAGAGTGTTAAGGAAAGATGGGAGAGGTTCAGAGACAAATTTAATTAATTTTACAGTTTGCCTACAGTTAGCACAACCTTCAAAGATTATTCAAGAGAGAACATAGGGAAATATGTTTTACTGTGGGCAAGAATCCCTTAGAAGAAATGGAGTAGCCATCATTGTCAACAAAAGAGTCTGAAATGCAGTACTTGGATGCAATCTCAAAAATGACAAAATGATCTCTGTTCGTTTCCAAGGTAAACCATTCACTATCATGGTAATCCAAATCTATGCCCCAACCAGTAGTGCTGAAGAAGCTGAAGTTGAACATTCTATGAAGGACTACAAGACCTTCTAGAACTAACACCCAAAAAAGATATCCTCTTCATTATAGGGGACTGGAATGTAAAAGTAGGAAGTCAAGAGATACTTGGAATAACAGGCAAATTTGGCCTTGGAGTACAGAGTGAATCAGGGCAAAGGCTAATAGAGTTTTGCCAAGAGAACACACCGGTCATAGCAAACACTCTCTTCCAACAACACAAGAGAAGACTCTAAACATGGATGTCACCAGATGGTCAACATCGAAACCAGATTGATTATATTCTTTGCATCCAACAATGGAGAAGCTTTATACAGTCAGCAAACACAAGACCAGGAGCTGAGTGTGGCTCAGATCATGAACTCTTTATTGCCAAATTCAGACTCAAATTGAAGAAAGTAGGGAAAACCACTAGACCATTCAGGTATGACCTAATTCAAATCCCTTATGATTATACAGTGGAAGTGAGAAATAGATTTAAGGGACTAGATCTGATAGGCAGAGTGCCTGAAGAACTATAGACAGAGGTTTGTGACATTGTATAGGAGGCAGTGATCAAGACCATCTCCAAGAAAAAGAAATGTAAAAAGGCAAAATGGTTGTCTGAGGAGGTCTTATAAATAGCTGAGAAAAGAAGGGAAGCTAAAGGCAAAGGAGAAAAGGAAATATATAACCATTTGAATGCATAATTCCAACGAATATCAAGGAGAGATAAGAAAGGCTTCCTCAGTGATCAATGCAAAGAAATAGAGGAAAACAATAGAATGGGAAAGACTAGAGGACTCTTCAAGAAAATTAGAGATACCAAGGGAACATTTCATGCAAAGATGGGCACAATAAAGGACAAAAATGCTATGAACTTACAGAAGCAGAAGATACTAAGAAGAGGTAGCAAGAATACACAGAAGAACTATACCAAAAAGATCTTCATGACCTAGATAATCATGATGGTGTGATCACTCACCTAGAGCCAGACATCCTGGAATGTGAAGTCAAGTGGGCCTTAGAAAGCATCACTACGAACAAAGCTAGTGGAGGTGATGGAATTCCAGTTGAGCTATTTCAAATCCTAAAAGATGATGCTGTGAATGTGCTTCACTCAATATGCCAGAAAATTTAGAAAACTCAGCAATGGCCACAGGACTGGAAAAGGTCAGCTTTCATGCCAATCCCAAAGAAAGGCAATGCCAAAGAATGCTCAAACTACCGCACAATTGCACTCATCTCACACTCTAGCAAAGTAATGCTCAAATTCTCCAAGCCAGGCTTCAACAGTACATGAACCATGAACTTCCAGATGTTCAAGCTGGATTAGAAAAGGCAGAGGAATCAGAGATCAAATTGCCAACATCCACTGGATCATCAAAAAAGCAAGAGAGCTCCAGAAAGACATCTACTTCTGCTTTATTGACTACGCCAAAGCGTTTGACTGTATGGGTCACAACAAACTAGAAAATTCTTACAGAGATGGGAATACCAGACCACCTTACCTGCCTCCTGAGAAATCTGTATGCAGGTAAAGAAGCAACAGTTAGAACTGGACATGGAATAGCAGACTGGTTCCAAATAGAGAAAGGAGTACCTCGAGGCTGTATATTGTCGCCCTGCTTATATAACTTATATGCAGAATACATCATGCAAAATGCCGGGCTGGATGAAGCACAAGCTGGAATCAAGACTGCCAGGAAAAATATCAATAACCTCAGATATGCAGATGACACCACCCTTATGGCTGAAAGTGAAGAAGAACTAAAGAGCCTCCTGATGAAAGTGAAAAAGGAGAGTGAAAAAGTTGGTTTAAAATTCAACATTCAGAAAATTAAGATCATGCAATCTGGTCCTATCACTTTATGGCAAATAGATGGGGAAACAATGGAAACAGTGACAGACTTTATTTTGGGGGGCTCAAAATCACTGCAGATGGTGACTACAGCCATGAAATTAAAAGATGCTTGTTCCTTGAAAGAAAAGCTATGACCAACCTAGACAGCATATTAAAAAGTGGAAACATCACTTTGCCAACAAAGGTCCATCTGGTCAAAGCTATGGTTTTTCCAGTAGTCATACACATGTGAGAGTTGGACTATACAGAAAGCTGAGCACTGAAGAATTGATGCTTTTAAACTGTGGTGTTGGAGAAGACTCTGAGAGTCCCTTGGACTGCAAGGAGATCCAACCAGTCCATCCTAAAGGAAATCAGTCCTGAATATTCATTGGAAGGACTGATGCTGAAGCTGAAACTCCAATACTTTGGCCACCTGATGTGAAGAGTTGACTCATTGTTAAAGACCCTGATGCTGGGAAAGACTGAAGATGGGGAGGAGAAGGGGACGACAGAGGATGAGATGGTTGGATGGCATCACCGACTTGATGGACATGTGTGCTGCAGTCCATGGGGTCTCAAAGAGTTGGACATGACTGAGAACTGAACTGAACTACTGAAGCAAAACGTATTTAATATGCAGTGTGTTACCGTATATAGGTCAGATGAGAATGTGACAAACAAGAGGTTCATAATTCTATGACACCTAAAGGAATCCCAAAACATACACACATTTTCAAGGTGCTAAATGTCCATTAAACTAATTGCTCCTTTAAAAAAAGATACTTTGAGTAAATTATATCTGAATAAATATGTTAAAAAGGTAACCATTTTAGTATATGAAATTTACTGGAAAGAAATGGCCGTTAAGAGTATTTTAAGCCCCTAAATATCAATGCAGTACAAAAACTAACATTTCAAAGGAAATTTCCTAAACTAGCTGATTTGAATCACATGAAGTTGAATCTGGTTCAAAAAGCTATCAAATTGCTTAGAGACTCATTTTTAGTGTGTGATTAATAAAATGATTCCCACTTAGGATTTGCAAATATTAAATACTATGACTAAAATAATGAATTCCTTAATTTTTTCTGTAAACCGATTAGGGAAAAAGAGCTTTATTTGTTTGGGGAAAAAAAGGAGCAGAAGTTCTTGCTCTATATAACATCAGTGATTTTCAAGGTCCAATTAAAATCCACTTTCTCTAGAAAATTGCCTCTCTGACCACTGTTGTCCTTACTGATAATAAAAATCCTAATTTCCATTTACTGAACACTTACTATGTTCCTAGGGATAGGTTAAGTGCTTCACAGACCCAATAAAATTTAATTTTGACTACACTAGGAGGTAAGTGTTATTGACTCTGTTTAACAAATAAGGAGACTAAGACAGGTAAGTTAAGAAACTTGACCAGGTCACATGTTCAGGTCAGGATTCCAGGCTGGAACTGTCTGGTTATAAATCTTAATAACTACACCATACAAAATCCTTCCTTATACCTTGTTCATTCTGTGAATGCTACAAATGAGTAAAGAATGATAAATCAGTATAATCAGTCTTTTCTCAGTGTATTTCCAAACAAGAGGTGACAAGCTAAAACTCTACTCTGACAGGAGATCCAAACTAGTTTTCTTTAATAAGAATCACAGTATTCTGAGGTATAATTATATCAATTTGTATAATGAAAGGAATTACTTCTCTGAGAAGAATGATATGATATGATACATTTAAAGTGTATCATATGATACACTTAATACTAAGAGCTGACTAGAATATTGAGAAAAGAGTTGAAGACTGAATAGCTCAAATCAGTGAATAGCTATCTGAAAATGCTCTTGATCCACTGAGATCACAGCTTCCATTGATTGCAGATTCTTATATTTTATATCTCATTCCTTCACTTATTCAAGAGTTATCTATTGAGCACCTACTATGTGCTAGGTGCTGTTCTCGGCATTGAACGTATTATCAGAGAACATGAAAATCCCTGCCCTTAAGAAAGAAACAACAGCATCAACAAAGACAATCTCTGACCTCATGGAATTTCCATTTCAGTGGGGAGAGCCAGAAAGAAACATATGTCAGATGATGCTGGGTGATATGAATAAGGTAAGAGGCAGAGGGATGAAGCCTGGTGTTTACACAGGGGGTTAAGAAAAGCATCTCTGATATGTTAGCATTCAAGTAGAGATTGAATGAAGTGAGACAGTTGGAAAGGAAGCCATGCGAATTATCTGAGGCAAGAGAAAAGCAGGTGAAGAAAGAGCACGTGCCAAAAAGGCCCTGAGCTTGGTGTGCCCCAGCAGAGCAAAAAGGCCAGTGGGCTGGAAGGGGAGGGAGAGTGGGTGGCAGATGAAGGCAGAGAGGAAGTCGGGGCTTGAGTCAGTGACAGACTTTGTGGCTTTTCTCTGAAGGAGACAGACCAGTTAGGAGGCACGTGTAATTATCCAGGTGAGAAATGATGGGGTTGATAGCTGTGGAGAGGATGAGAAATGGTTGGACACTGGATATATTTTGAAAGTCTATTTGAAAGGATATACTGATGGACTGGAACATAAGATGTGAGAGACTGGGTGTGAGGTATGAGAAATCTTTGTGTTAGAATGCTAGATGAGTCACTTTGGAGAGAAAAACATCCCCCTCAGGCCTCGTTCTTGGGTGACCAGATCGTTTGACCTTGAAGGTTAAGTCAGCAGGAGTCACTAAAATCTGACTGCTAAGAATAGGGAGAGATGAGTGGTGACCCTTCTACCAAGCTGGTTCTTGTTTGGGAGGAGCTGCCAAGCTAAACAGTGGTTGTTGGAAAAGAATAAGTGCCCTTTCTAATGAACTATTTCTAGTTTGTCAAGGAAAGGAAAGGAATCTAAAGATGCAATAGCAGATTTTGATCAAATCTCAAGAAGTTGCTAGACTGTGAGCCTATTGTAGGATCCAGCCTTAGGTTCTCCCTATTTTTTTGTATTTCTCTCTTTCTCCCTTCATCCTCCATTCCCTCCTTGGTTCAACTTCTTCTTCTTCTTTTTTTAAATTTTTATTGGCCATATAGTTGATTTACAATGTTGTGTTAGTTTCAGGTGTATAATAAAGTGTATCAGTTATACAGGAACATGTATTCACCCATTTTTTAGATTCTTTTCCCGTATAGAGTGTTGAGTGGAGTTTCCTGTGCTATACAGTAGGTTCTTATCCATCCACTGTGTGTGTGTGTGTGAGTGAAAGTCGCTCAGTTGTGTCTGACTCTTTGCAGTCCCATGGACTATACAGTCCGTCGAATTCTCCAGGCCAGAATACTGGAGTGGGTAGCCTCTCCCTTCTCCAGGGGATCTTCCCCTGGATCCATCCCCTGGAAGGATGCATCTGCTATCCCCTGGTAACCTTAAGTTTGTTGTCTTCATCTGAGATTCTACTTCTGTTTTGTAAATACGTTCATATAAACCCTTTAAATTGAATTAGTTGCCTCCTTACCTCAACTTCTAGGCTGCAGGAAGGTACAGTTTCTCTTTGCAGGCCTCAGAAATCAGACTGCTCGGCCCCACTCCCACAGTTTCTAACTGGTACGCTGTGTGTGTACGCGGTGTGTGTACGGGGTGTGTGTGTGTGTGTGTGTGTGTGTGTGTGTGTGTGTGTGTGTGTGTGTGTGTGTGTGTGTGTAAGAACTGTTGCTTCTGGTACCAAAGCAAAGGGCGCTTGACCTCCATCTCCTGAGAGGTGAGGGGGATGGTTCCAGCTTCAGAGGTGTCCGGTCACCAGGGAAACCGTCCTCTGACCCCAAGGTGAAAATAAGAAGCCAGAGAAGAGACGACGCCGGGAAAGTCCTTCCAGACCCGCCATCCCCTCGGAGCTCACCCGTGGAGCGAGGGCGGGAAGACAGCTCCGGGCCGGCCCACAGATCCTCTGAGGGCGCGGACCCGGAGGAGGCGCCCCGGCAGGCCGCGCCTCTCGGAGGAAGTTTGCCCTTTAATTGCAGAGCCCGGATCGCCGTTGCACCAACTTCCAGGAGCGGGCAGCGGGCGCCGACGGGAGTGTCAGTTCCTCCCTCCCGGGCAGCCGCGGCGCTCCGCATCCTCCGGCACCGTCACCATGGGCGGCTCGGCCTCCAGCCAGCTGGACGAGAGCAAGTGCGCCTACATCCGAGGTACGCCCGCCGGGGGCTTCCCGGGAGCGCGACGGGTCCGCCTGGAGCCTGGAGCCTGGGGCCAGGCAGAGCGCCCGGGCACACGTCCCGGAGTGGGTAACCCGCGCGGTACTCGCCGCGCTCCCGCCCTCCACGGCCGGCTCAGGAGCTGCGGGCGCGGGGATGACCGGAGCGCACTGCCCCTCCCCAGCCACGGGGGTCCCCCCGCCGGAGGGCAGCTCGCTGGAGCGCCCTGGTCGGGGTGGGGTGCGCGGGTCCAGGGCACATAGGCTCGGGATGCTTCGGACGCGCCGCCGGATGGTTGGGAGACGCAGGTGCGGGCTGCGGAGAGGGGGACCACTCCCCCCCCCCGTTTCCTCCACTCTGCGGTCTTCCGTGTCTGTTCTGCACACCCCCAACCCCCGCCCCCCGCCCAGCAACACCTCGCCCCCCTGTACCTGGCATGGCACACAGTTCCGAGCCCTTTCTGAACTTGCCGAAAAGAGAACGGGGTGGGGGGTTACCCCCCCGCTTCTAGAGATTTCCCTGGGGATTCCCGGCCTCTTGAGCTGAATTCCCCTCCTGGTGATATTGGCCGGGTTTTGCAAAGCGCAGCGTCGGCCACAGCTTCACTTGAGCTGCATCATGTCACTTGTGGGATGGTTTCATCAGAGGCAGGAAGGCCAGTGTCATTCCTCCCCCAGGTTGTTCCCTTCCCGGAGGGGAGGCGAGGGGCGAGGGGGACGGGCAGGCGAAAGAGGAACACGCGTGTTGTGTAACAGTGGCTGAAGTTGTAGACGGAGAGAAACTCACTTGAGAGACTTTAAGGGAAACAGTGATACAGTAAAGAGTGTGAGGCAGAAGAAAACAAAACCCAAACTGAGCTGAAACTGCAGGAAATCATGACTCTTTATCTCCTGGGTGAAATTGGCCTCTTTCTCTTCCCTCCCCCACAAACCTTGCCGACAACCACCTCCTAACAGTTGGTTAGCTCGCGAATTTATGTTTTTCTGGCTTTAGAAATACCTGCTAAACTAGTATTATACTCTAGGTTTTATCCTAATTCTGTTAAAAAAAAAAAAAAGTAAGTTCTTTCTGATACCTCTTTCTGGCCCCTGAACTATTTCCTAAGAGGAAAGGATTTATTTAGTGTGCTTATTCCGTATTTGCTTGCAGTTACCACAACATTGAAAACCACTTAAAAAGGATATCAAATCAGGGCACGTGAGAGCAATTTAATTGATTTTCCAGACTTCTGCTCTGCTGCTTTCGGAGGTAGATGATCACCAACAGCCCATACTGTCAGGGAGCAAAACTTGGTCAAGTATTCCTTTGCTGTTTATTTAACATGGGGGAAAAGATGACTTATTTATATTAGAAAAAAAAAGCTAAACTAAGTGTGCCTTAGTCTTACAAATTTGGCTACAGGCTTATTGTTGATATCAGTGTGTAGGGGACTGAAAGAACAATGTAATAGAACATTGTGAGAAGAGGCTTGCATTTAGTTATTAGCAAAATAGGTTTATGGCATTTATTTTATAAAACTGTATTTCACTGAAAAGCTTAGAAACACATAAAGTTGTAGCATGGCCATCTACAGTAATCATTGGAAGTCCAGCCATATGAGAGGTTAACTTGCTTGAAGAAGACTTCATGGTTACCACGGTTATTGCTGCTGATGCTAGCATTGTACTCATGTGATAAGAAAACGTGTTACCTTTTTCATTCTGAAATCAAATTATTACACATACAAAAATATGAGATAGCTAGTGCACAGGAAGGATTGGTAATAAATGCGTTCTGAATGCATTAAAACTATAACAGACTGTGTGACAGTCGTTACATCCTCTAGTCTTGTTCTCGTATATCTCCTCATTGTTTGGGAGGGCACTTTCAAAATATGTAGGGGTGGAGGCAAGAGAAGAGTTAAAGTTAGAATACCTCCAGAGAAAATGAGAAGTCTCCTCGTTTGAGAATACTAGTCTTGCCAAAAAGAGAAAACAGCACTGGAAAAATGCATGGTGTTGTGAATTGTTAGTGCATGAGCAAAAGAAGGTCATGAGGCTGTGATTTCCTGATGGTTTTGAAACCCCAGATCCCTGAAAAATAAAAAACCGTAACCCTGTCTTCACTGCTTTGCCCATCCTTTAGCCCATAAATATTCTCAAGCTTTGATTTAATCGTAAGCAGAACAATTGAAAGTATGACGGTAAAGTTTAAACACAATTTTATGACCTGTTTCTCATAAAGTAGCTGCCAGTGAAATATTATGGATTTGAAAGCTTCTGTAGCTGAGACAATAACTTTCCTTCAAGCTTAATAAACTTTACCAACATGGAGAATAACTAGTCAATACATTTGCAGTGAATTTTGTTAACTTAATCTTGTACGTGTTGCAAGCAGCTGTATTTTAGTAGGCTGATGATTCTGAATCAGCACTGGCTTTTCGGCAAATCATTTAACAGCTGCCATTTGGTTTGTGTGCTTCAAAACTTTGTGTTAATAGTGATCTCTGTCACATGGATATTTCAAAACTACATTATTTCTTAGGATTTAGTCAATCTCTAGGTAAAGGGACGTCAGAAGTGTTAAAGGTGTTACTTCGTCGCTAAAGATGTTAGTTTTGAAATTACTAACTGGCTCATGTTTCTTAAGGACAGAATACATTTTGATGATAGTGTCAATAAGTCTTTGAGTAACGTCCCTTGATAAAATGATGTTATTCGTAAATAATACTAAGATCAACTTGTAATCACATGGGTGGTGTCATCCGTTAGCCTTCAGAAATGCTTTTTAGTAGTGACCTAAAAGGGTTTGTCTTTAAGGAAAAAGAAAGCTCATATAATGCAAGCATCAGTGGTCATTTTAGGGCACTTTTTTCCTTTTCTGGCTTGTTTTCTTTTCCTTTCAAACATTTGGTATGCCTAAAAGTGAACTACAGCTTCCAAAAACAGTGTTTTCCTGTTAAGGCAATAATTTTGTTTCCTTAAGAAAATTGCCGTTGAATTGTTAATGAATCAAAAGAAAACAAACTTGAAAACTCTCCCACATATGTCCCATGGAGGGCCAGGAAAACACTGGAAATTCAGTGCGATAGCTGAGAATTGAAGGATGCATGGGTTCTTGGTGGAGGTGAGAGAATACTGGAGGACACCTCCAGGCCTGGCAGCAGCGGATAGTCAGGAAAACCTAGCCTTACTATTGCATCGTCAGCCACACTGAACCTGTAAAGTGGCTTCTGAAATACTCATAAGGGATCTGATGCTTATAAAGTAAGAAATGAGTTTCATCTTGAAAACAACATGTATTTCTCTCAGGGAAATTTTCTCCTATTTATACCATAAGGGCTAACTCAGGCAGCTGAAATGTGAAATTCATGCTGATTATAGTATCTGGAGTGAAAAGTCTGCCTAGAACCAGGTGAATGGACACTAGGAAGTTTGTGGTCTACACAACCTAGATGTGTAGTTACTAGTCTACACATTTGCTTTTTCTTCACTTGTAATTTGTTGGTGGGAGATGGGTATAAGACCTGGTCTGATCTTAGAGATCAGTTTATCTCTAGTAATAGTACAGCTGACCCTTGAACAACATGAAGGTTAAGGGTGCAGACCCTCTGTGCTGTCGAAAATCTGCGTATAACTTATAGTAGGCCCTCATAACTCTGGTTCCTCACTGAGCATGGATCCACATCCCTAGATTCAGTCAACTGTGGATCATGTAGTGCTACAGTATTTACTATTGAAAAAAATAAGTGGCCCCACAGAGTTCAAACCCGTGTTGTTCAAAGGTCAACTGTATGGAACTTTAGGATACAGAGTGTGGTAGACACTGTTAGATGCCACCCCAACATCCTTTCTCCATTCCTCTTTCATAACAGAACCCCACTTTTGTTAGGGTACTGAACCTCTGTGAAGCCCTCTGTTTCAGAGGGGTTAGCCCCACTTATGGCTTCTGAGAGGTGGGTGCTGATGAGTCCCTGCCTATCATGGTGGTGTCTTCTTGTCAGTGACTGCAGTTGACCCTTGAACAACATGGGTTTGAACTCATGGGTAAGATTTGTTTTCCATAGTAAATGCCACGGTACTATATGATTCACAGTTGGTTGAATCTGAGCATGTGGAATCACAGATATGGAGAAACTGCTGTTACCAAGGAATGTATATATGGAGGGCCAGCTGTGTGGAGTGTAGGCACCCCTCACACCCATCCCCCCCAACCATGATATTCAAGGGTCAACTGTGTACAAAGCATGGGATTGTGATGAAATCTGGCCACTGAGACTTGAGGGGAACTTTGCCAGCTGCTTCTAAGAAAATTTTCTTCCCTTTTCTAAAGGGGACAGAGGGAAGAGATACATCCTTCCTCCTCTTCTTTTGAATTTTGTTGCATCTGAAATATGATGCCCAGAACTGCTGTTTTTGTCTTGAGGAGCAGGAAGGGAGCTAGCTTAAGACAGAGGCGACACGTGGAGCCATGCCAGGCCGAGGCAGCCTCAGAGAGGAGAAGTTGGAGCCCAACAAACCTCACTGACTGCCTGCCCTGCTTTTGGGTACTTCTTGTTATGAGAGATACAAGTTGGGCTGGTAGAGACTGCTAGTTATCCCCTAATAAAATACTCTCTTGCTTTTTAAAATGATGGAAGCTCTAAGTATTAGCTGGCCACATGAACCCCTAGAATAAAGATACCTAGTTGTAGTCTCCTTTGCAACTAGATAGGGTCATGTAACTGAGTTTTGGCTAATGGGATGTAGGTAGAAGTGTATGTGATCCCCAGAAAGTGATCTTAAAAGTAAAGGGTGTGCCTTTCTTTCTGTTGTCCTCCATACTGCTGGCTAGATTGTGAACATGACTGGAGAAGCCATCTTGGACTATGGGGTGTCCTTTAAGAAGGAATTCATGCAAAATGAAGTAAGTGGACAAAAGGAGCCCAGGTCCTGAGGACTTCATGTAGTAGAACTTCCACACCAGCCTTGGACTACTTACCTCTGGACCATAATAAGGGAGAGATAAACTTCTATCTTACTTAAGCCAGTGTTCCCTGTGCTATTACTATTATTCACAGTCAAATTCTTTCTAACTAATATAATTGTCTTCTGTTATGGCCCAAAGCTTATTAGCCAGTACACCAAGTGTAGCACCTTCCTAGATCCCCTGTAAGAAAAATTAATCCAACTGAAGTAGGAAGTGGGTAAGAATTATAGCATGAGTATTTGTCTCAGTTCCTAATTTGTAGAAATGAATGAGTTCTCCTAAGAAGTGGGGAATTGCAGTGCCTCAGGTGGAAATAGCAGGGATGGGAGAAAAGAAGGAGAGGACCTGGTATAAATAATGCAAAAATGTGTATTGATAATATACATCTAAATTATATCTTAGTTTTAAAAATACCAATCTACTAATGAAGCTAGCAGGAGTTTTGCATTAGGAAAACTGTTGCAGATTGGGAATTTCTGGTGGAAACTATTACTTTCTGCTACCTTTAGTCTTTGTGAATGGAAATCAAGACTTGAAGAATTTAATGTGAATTGAGTTTTTTAATCTCAGAAATCTCATTAAAAATAAGGACACTTGGCTGAGACAAACCAACGTTTTCTCCTGTACTTGTGGAAGAAAGAATGGTCTTCCCTCTTGAGCCCCGATTCATGCTTTGATGAATTCATAGAGTCAGATGCTAAATCAAGATCTGGTCTTGATGAAACACATTTTTCTCCTATGGACATTTGCTACAAGAGAACCACTTCCTCAAGAGTGCTTTAGTAATAGAAACTCCTAGAATGATGATAGTGATTTTAAAATTTTATCTATTTATTTATTTTTTGTAATAGTAACTCCTAGGATGACAATAGTGATTTTTATTTATTTATCTTGCTGTGAACTATTGAACTGATTGTGGTTTTACTCTGTTATTCTTTGGGATGATCTGAACTGGATTCCCAGGTAAGACGTGCAATAGCAGGAGCACAATTTGTAACAGTAGTTTCTAATTCAAAGTAAATGGACTGTGAAAGTTTTACAAAATATTTTATGTGCTGTATAGCAGTGAATTTTTATCCCTTAACCTGAAATTTTATTTTATTTTTTTGTCAGTGAAGCTAGCTAACACTATTTTAAGAAAAAAAGATACCTACAACTATTTGCCTTTTGAAATGGAAAATGAAGTCAGAGGTGAGGATAATAATGAAAAGGAAGACAAGAGAATAAAAAAGCACAATTCATCTGCTACAATCTGTTTTAAAGCACTTTAGTAAAATGTGACATGAGGGCTTAAATTCTAACAGTTCCAAACTAAAACACACACACACAATCCCAAATGTAATACACATTTTCTCCTTTGAAGCTGGAAAACTCATTTTAAAAAGAGACTAGCAAGTTGCTGCCAGTAAGAAAATGCAAGCCAGTTTATAGAAGTGCCTCTTTTTTTTTTGTACTATATGTTTTTTCTCACAGGAGAGAAGAAAAGATTTGTATATGAAAGAAATTAATTCAGTTTTACAAATTGCAAGATCTAAGATCCAAAGAAGTTTATATTTCTCTGCTTGGTGTGTTTGGATGTTTCTGTGGATAGATCAGAATAAATCAGAAGTTTTAAACTAGGAGTCTTGAGTGCTTTTTAAAAAGTCCATAGTCTAAAAATAAATAAATAAAAAGTCCACAGTCCAAAGGAAGTTTGGAAGAAGAGTAAAAGTTTCTATGTAAAACCATGGGGATTTTTTTCTTTTTCTTAAAACCATTTTTATTTAAAAATAAAACATAGGCTCCAAAACCATGTAAACAAATTCATAGCTTAATGCATCATTATAAGGCAAATATTCTGTAGCCATCACGCAGGTTAAGAAATGGAAAGAGCTTCAATAGCCATCCCAGAAGCCTCCCCTCTGTAATATCCAAAAAAAACCTACTCCCAGAGATTGTTGTTCAGTCCTGAAGATACTGGTCTCTCCAACAGGGTCCTGAATTTTAAAATGCTAGGTCAATATGTAAAATAGATAGCTAGTGGGAAGCTGCTGTATAACACAGGGAGCCCAGCCTGGCTCTCTGTGATGACCTAAAGGGATGGGATAGGGGTGGGTAGGAGGGAGGCTCAAGAGTGAGGGAATATATATGTATAGTTATGACTGATTCATGTTGAATCATGAATCCAACACAGCATGACTCTGTAAGCAATTATCTCCAAATTAAAAAAAAAATTTTTTTTTTAATTAAAAAAAATTTTTAAAATTTTTAATTTTATCAATTTTATCTATTTTTTAATTTTATCAATTTTATCTATTAACTTATCTTTAACAAGGCAAAATTAAAAAGAAAATGAAGTCATTCCCCATGGTCAGATTCTCCATCCTAATTACAGCTGCGTCATGGATTGACAGGTGACTGTTGACAGCACAGTTCCTTCAACAGAAGAAAAATCAAGATTGATTTTTGAAGAGGGTAAACAAAATTTTTTTATTATTATTATTTTATGTCGCTCATCTGAGAGATGAATGAAAAGAATAGATCTCATAATTGAAAATACTATTTAAAAGTTTCCAAATTGTGAAACAGAGAATTACTCTCCTTTATGGCCTAAGGATATATTCTGCCCCTAGTGCCAAATAAATTTGAATAAAACTAGCTATTTTCAGAGAAGGCAATGGCAACCCACTCCAGTGTTCTTGCCTGGAGAATCCCAGGGACAGGGGAGCCTGGTGGGTTACCGCCTATGGGGTCGCACAGAGTCAGACACGACTGAAGCAACTTAGCAGCAGCAGCAGCAGCTATTTTTTCTTTACTAAAAAAATAAAATGCTAGGTCAGAGTTTGCAAGACAGCAAAGACCAGAGCTTTTTATGGCTTTATGGCTTAGCTTGGAACAGCACAGTATTACTCTGCCATATTCTATTGGTTAAAGCGAGTCTCAGGGCCAGTTCAGATGCAAGAGGGAGGGACTCCACAAAGTCGTGAATACCATGAGTTGTGATTCCTTAAGGGCTGCCAATATAACAAATGACCACACTAGTCATCCTAGATTGTATAGTAATGACTTCCTTACATTTCGTATGGTTTTATCACCCAACAATATATTTTTAAACACTATAGTTTAGTCTTGCCCGTTATAAAAATCTCTGTCTTAAGTTTCTTTTAACCTACAGGTTTCCCTTATGTATCTAATTTTTACTTGCAAATGATGTATTGACAGACCTGGACTATTAGACGTGTAGGTTTTCCACAGTCTGGAAATTTTTCATGGTGCCATTCCACACATTTCTCCTATATTTTCTACAAATTGACAGAGGGATATTGAGATGTGATCAGGTTGAGAATTAATACTTTTGTCAAAGCTATAGGTGGTGCTGTGTTCTTCATTTGGAGGCGCCTAACATTTGGTTGTCTCTTTTGGTGATGTTAGCAGACTCAACTGGTTAAGAATCTGCCTGCAGTGCAGACCCTGGTTCAATTCTTGGGTTGGGAAGATCTGCTGGAGAAGGGAAAGGCTACCCACTCTGGTATTCTTGGACTTCCCTTGTGGTTCAGCAGGTAAAGAATCTGCTCGCAATGGAGGGGCCTGTGTTCGATCCTTGGGTTGGGAAGATCCCCTGGAGAAGGGAAAGGCTATCCCCTGCAGTATTCTGGCCTGGAGAATAGTATAGTATAGAACTGTATAGTCCACGGGGTCACAAAGAGTCGAACACAACTGAGTCACTTTCATTTTCACTTAGCAGTTATTGATGCTCTTTGCTGAGACCCATTAATATCTCTGGGATTGAAGAATGGTGATATTCTAATTATGTCATTTTGTTTTCATTTATTAGCTTGACTAATTTTATGTAGTGCTACTTTCCTTATTTACTATTTGATGACCTCACATGATTGTTCACATAGGAAAGGCAGAATAAAAAACTTTACCCTTTCATTTTATTTATCAGTTTTCAAGATAATTTTGGGTTTCCTATCATCCTCTGAAGATTATTAATTAACTTAAAAATATTATGAACTCATGAGCTTGTTGTAATTCTTATCCTTACTGAAAATTCTTATCCTTATTGAAAATTCCCGTCATTGGCAATGAAAGCCTTTTCAAGTTGGCTCCTGAGTCCTTTTGAAATTACCCTAGTAGTGTTTGATAGCTTTCTTGTCTTCTGGTATGTCAAAATGTTCTTGGTTCATCATGTTTATTTCCTATCCCATACTTGCAATAAGCAACGTCTAAAAGAATCCCTGATTTCTCTTAGTGGAAAATGGTATTTAAGAAGACAGTTTGGGCCTAGGGAGGCCAACTGGGTTGGCTGTTGTTTCTGGCCCATTTTAATAGACAGAACTATGAAAAAAAATTTGTATCTCCTACATTATATTTTTATCTCCTTTTTCTTGGTTCTCAAAGTTTCAATAGATAATGGAATTAAATACCTTCAAATTCTGCATTATCCCACTTAATACATGCAACTGTATCAGACAATAATGTGAATATTACCACCATCAATTATGATTGCAGAAAACTGTTGAACAAACTGTTTTAAGAATTAGTGGGGAGGCTCAAGAGGGAGGTGATAGATGTATAATTGTGACTGATTTGCATTGTTGTATGGCAGAAACCAACACAACATTGTAAAGCAATTTTTCTCCAATTAAAAAATAAATTAAAAAGAATTAGTAATAAAAGTTTTATACATGCCATCACAGTTCTCCAATTTTATTTTATGATTTTGCTGTGTCAGAACATATAACCATTACATTATACTCTTTTTTCTCATTTACTCCTTGTTTTCCAAGTAAGTGTCACTTAATTCATCAGTCCTTATGTTGATGTCTCTTTGATGTTTGAAGCTCATTATCTAGTAGATTTCTCAAGTAGAGCTCATTGGAATGTAAAGAAGCATGAAGATAGTACTAATTTAGTGGCTCAGTGATATCATCAAAAGTCAGCTTATTTTTATCTTTCTGCTCTCTGTGGGTTAGCTCTCCTGCTGTTGAAAGATGACTAGAGTAGCGAAAGACACCACATTCTTAAGTAAAGCAATGTTCCAGAGGCTGAGAACAGGACTGTTTTTCAGTCTCTTTATAAGAGCAAACTTTCTCCAGCTTCCCATAGCAGACTTCCCTTGATATGTGACCCACCGATCGGAACTGGGTCACGCATTCTTTCCTAAGCCATCGCTGGCAATAGTATGGAATGATCATGATTTGGTTAGACTAATCCAGAATCACCCCTGGCTGGGGCCAGGCCCTATCTTCTCTGAAGTCCCTGCCTATAACGACACCTGAACAAAATCGGGCTCACTTGACAAGGAAGAAGCATGAATGGCTATTATGTGGTAAGTAGGCACATTACAAGTTTTGATAAATGTTATGAATGGAATAGAAAGTGTAGTGAGATTGGAAAACTGATGGTAGGGCAAGGAGATGAGATACACTGAAGATAGAGTGCTCAGCAGGATCAGGAATATTTTGAGTATAGAAAACAGTGTATAGAAAGGGAAGGAGAAAAAGGAACTTGAACGGAAGAAAGGGTGGTATGGGTGGAGCATAGTGAGCAAGGGGGAGAGTGTTCTGGTAGAGGGGCTCCTCATAGCACTCATTACCAACCAACATTTTAATAAAATGTGTTTGTTAGTTTTTTAATGCCTGCCTATCACTGACTTTCACCTTCATGAGAGCAGGGTCTTTGTTTTGAGAGATCAGTGTCCGATACATGGTTTGTTACCGATAAGTATTTGCTTAATAAATGAATGAAAGGAGGAAAAAATTTATAGTGAATATCCTAAAAAATAAGAGAAATATTGAGTTTGGAAAACAAGTTCAGGTTGCAAGACAATGCAAGAAATGATGATAGTATAATAAAAAATATCTCTTGGAAATTAAAGATCTAATGATCAAGAAATTTAGAAATCTAGTTGTTGCTTTGGAAAACAAAGTTGAGAAAGTCTTGCAAAAATAGAACAAAAAGATCAAAAGATAGGAAATGGAAGAGGCAATATTAAAAAATTAAAGAGTCAATTCAGAAATTTCAATGTCTGACTCTGAAGTTCTCAGAAATAGAGAACAAAGAAAATGAAGAGGAGAAAATTAGCAGAGAAGTAATATAAGACCATTTTCTAGAATAGAAGATCACGTGTATCTGATTTTATAGAGTCAAACGGTTCCTGGAGGTCATGCAGAGCTAGAAATAGTTTACATCCCCACCATTCCAAATAGAAGGACATTAGAAAAACAACAACAGCAACGAAATAGAAAGATCTTGTAATACCTAGAGCATTGTGTGGAGTCCTCAGTAGTGTGTGTGTGTGTGTGTGTGTGTGTGTGTGTGTGTTAGTCGCTTAGTCGTGTCTGACTCTCTGTGACCCCATGGACTATAGCCTGCCAGGATCCTCTGTCCATGGGAATTCTCCAGGCAAGAATATTGGAGTGGGTTGCCATTTCCTTCTCCAAGTGCTCAGTAGTAGTGAACAGAAATTAACTCTAAACTCTAACACTGGTCTGAACCTGCTCTAATAAAAAAAATGTGAAAACAAACCTCAAAAGGATCAAATTGATCCTAAGTAACTTAACTGCATGCCTGAACAAAGTCCAATATTCCTTATAGGAATACAGTAAAATATATATGCAACAATGTAAAATTCACAATACCCAGCATCTGATAAAAAATTACCAGGCAAATGCAAAAACAGGAAAAGATCATAACTCAAAGGGAAAAAAAAATTTTCTCAATAGAAACAGATTTAGGAATTACAGACATGATGAAATCAGCAGACAATGGTGTTAAGACAGTTTTTTATAAATATGTTCCATGTGCCAAAGTAGAGGAAAATATGAACACAATGAGGAGAGAAATGGAACACAGAAATAATTCTTGTCTCCAAGTCTCTAGGAAAGAACAATATGAATACTGTGTTTTGGGTCTGTTGGAACAGCTGTTGGAGAATGTAGTTGTGCTACCTGCTACCAACATTCTCAGTAGGTTTGGGAGAGGAGTAGAGCAGATCTTCATGAAGAATTGCTGAGGTGGGGCTGGTCTGGGGCCAGGACACATGAGCAGGATTGACTGTGAAATGAAGGGAAATTGTGGATGTTCTTTCAAAAAGGCCATTGTTAGTGGTGGTCTTGTACCATTACCTTGGGGGCTCACACAGGACAGGTGACAATTTCTAGGATTAGCTTAAGAATTCAGAAGTTTTCCAAATTTGGGTTGAAGATGCTTGTTTTTAAAATTATTTCCTACGTAAGTCATGCTGAGTGAGTTAGATAGGTATGTCTGAATAACGTGTGTGTGCCCAGTTGCTTCGTTTGTGTCCGATTCTTTGCAACCCATGGACTGTAGCCTCTGTCCATGGGATTCTCCAGGCAAGAATGCTGGAGTGGATTGCCATTGCCTCCTCCAGGGGATCGTCCCGGCCCAGGGATCGAATCTGCATCTCCTGTGTCTCCTGCCTTGCAGGTGGATTCTTTTACTGCTGAGCCACCCGGGAAGCCTGAATAATGGTCTAAACAAAAGAGACGTAGTTAGAATAAAGGTAAATTTCACTCGCAATGTTAATAATATTGTGCAATATTTGGAGTAAGTGATCACACTAGTCAATCCTAAAGGAAATTCGTCCTGAATATTCATTGGAAGGACTGATACTGAAGCTGAGGCTTCAATACTTTGGACACCTGATGAGAAGAACTGACTCTTGGAAAAGATCCTGATGCTGGGAAAGATTGAAGGTGGGAGTAGAAGGGGTCAGACAGAGGATGAGATGCTTGGATGACATCACCAACTTGACGGACATGAGTTTGAGCAAGCTCCGGGAGTTGGTGATGGACAGGGAAGCCTGGCATGTCCATGGGGTTGCAAAGAGTGGGGCATGATTGAGGGACTGAACTGAATATCTGGAGTATCAGTTCAGTTCAGTTCAGTCACTCAGTCGTGTCCAACTCTTTGCGACCTCATGAATCGCAGCACGCCAGGCCTCCCTGTCCATCACCAACTCCTGGAGTTTATCCAAAACCATGTCCATCAAGTTGGTGATGCCATCCAGCCATCTCATCCTCTGTTGTCCCCTTCTCCTCCTGCCCCCAATCCTTCCCAGCATTAGGGTCTTTTCCAATGAGTCAACTCTTCGCATGAGGTGGCCAAAGTATTGGAGTTTCAGCTTCAACATCAGTCCTTCCAATGAATACCCAGGACTGATCTCCTTTAGGATGGACTGGTTGGATCTCCTTGCAGTCCAAGGGACTCTCAAGAGTCTTCTCCAACACCACAGTTCAAAAGCATCAATTCTTCGGCGCTCAGCTTTCTTCACCGTCCAACTCTCACATCCATACCTGACCACTGGAAAAACCATAGCCTTGACTAGACGGACTTTTGTTGACAAAGTAATGTCTCTGCTTCTAAATATGCTATCTAGGTTGGTCATAACCTTCCTTCCAAGGAGTAAGCGTCTTTTAATTTCATGGCTGCAATCACCATCAGCAGTGATTTTGGAGCCCCCAAAAATAAAGTCTGACACTGTTTTCACTGTTTCCCCATCTATTTCCCATGAAGTGATGGGACCAGATGCCATGATCTTAGTTTTCTGAACGTTGAGCTTTAAGCCAACTTTTTCACTCTCCTCTTTCACTTTCATCAAAAGGCTCTTTATTTCTTCTTCGCTTTCTGCCATAAGGGTGGTGTCATCTACGTATCTGAGGTTATTGATATTTCTCCTGGCAGTCTTGATTCCAGCTTGTGTTTCTTCCAGCCCAGCGTTTCTCATGATGTACTCTGCATATAAGTTAAATAAGCAGGGTGACAATATATAGCCTTGATGTACTCCTTTTCCTATTTGGAACCAGTCTGTTGTTCCATGTCCAGTTCTAACTGTTGCTTCCTGACCTGCATACAGGTTTCTCAAGAGACAGGTCAGACGGTCTGGCGAAAGGTTGTTTGCTGAATCACGAAAAGACGTCGGGATTCTTGGCCTCCAGAGGAGAAGAATTCAATCCGGGGCCAGAGACAACGCTTGATTGCTCAGAGCTTTTGTGTAATAAGGTTTTATTAAGGTATAAAGGAGACAGAGAAAGCTTCTGACATAGGCATCAGAAGGGAGCAGAAAGAGTACCCCCTTGCTAGTGTTAGCAGTGGAGTTATATACTCTAAAATAACAGGATAAGCCAGAAGGTTTAATCCAGAGACTGTCCTTCAGGCAGGATACATTATTGTTATAATCCTTGTAAAGACAGACCTACTCCCATAATTTACATTTTAAGATAACAGGATTAGCCAGAAGGTTTAATCCAAAGACTGTCCTCAGGCAGGATACATTATTGTTATATAATCCTAAGGAATGTAGAGAGAAAAGAAAAAAAAAGTCTGTCCTTTCTTCCTCCTTGAGAATTCCAGACCCTTCTGTCCTTGGGGACCCCTAGACTTCTTATCAACCTGCCTAGGAAAGGACTCTCTCACTGGTATTCCCATCTCTTTCAGAATTTTCCACAGTTTATTGTGATCCACACAGTCAAAGGCTTTGGCATAAATATTTCCAATTGTTTCATTGTAAAGAGGAATTAAATTAGTAACATTAATTGAAATGTACTCAGTGGTAAAGAATCTGCCAGCCAATGCAGGAGATGCAGGTTTGATCCCTAGCTTGGGAAGATCCCTTGGAGAAGGAAATGGCAACCCACTCCAGTAATTTTGCCTGGGTGATCCCATGGACAGAGGAGCCTGGCGGGCTACAGTCCATGGAGACACAAAGAATTGGACATGACTGAGCGACTAACCAACAACAACAATTTAGATTTAAAGCAGCTAAGAATTTTGGAGCATAAGTAAGACCTATGCATTCAATTGGGATATCAATTCTTAACTAAAAATGATAACTCCTGGCCTGAGGAGTGATAATAATGATAACAGCAACATTAAACACTAACATGTATTGAGTGCCCACTATTTGACAGGCAAGTGAATTTCTCAGAGAATAAGCAACAGAATATCAAATGTTCTTCCAGAAATTGCAAGTCTGGTCCATATAGCTTTTTCTTGTCCGCATAGCTCCTTTCTGATAAAAAGGAGCATCAATTTGATAAGATTTGAACAGTGAGTTATTCACTTTATTTATTTATAATTTTATTTTTATTTACTTGTTTATTTTTGATTATGCTGGGTCTTCATTGCTGGGCAGACTTTTCTCTGGTTGTGGTGATAGGGGGCTACTCTCTAGTTGTGGTGCAAGGGCTTCTCATTGTTGCAGAGCACGGGCTCTAGGACTCTTGGGCTTCAGTAGTTGTGGTGCTTAGGCTCAGTAGTTATGGCTCCCAGGCTCTAGAGCACAGGGTCAGTGATCATGGCACATGGGCTTAGTTACTCTTCAGCAAGTGGGATCTTCCTGGACCAGGGATCGAACTCATGTCTCCTGCACTGCCAAGTGGCTTCTACCACCGAGCCACCAAGGAAGCCCAACTCATTTACTTTAAATGAGATTGAAACATTTACTAAACCCTTGATTCCATAGCTTAATTCTAAATGATTTGACTATATTTTGAAGTGAATATTTTCAGTAGATGAGATTTTAAGTAGCTTAATCCAGAAAGTAAAATTTGTCTACATGTTGGCAAACATAATAGGGAATTTATAAATAAGTGAAAGCAGGCATAGTAGGTCACTTTAATAAAATGGTACCTTTAAACAACTTCTTCATTATAAAAGAAAATATGTTTGGAAAGTAAGACACAAAAGACTCATAAAGGGAGGTTTTAAATTAGAAAAACAAGCATGATAATCTCCTGAGGATTTGCTGAGTCTGAGGCTGGATTCTCTGTAGATTTTGGATCTGATAACGGGCTGTGCTCAGTTTATCATGTGTAAAATGGGGACAGCAGTAATGCTCAGTGAAATAAAAGGAGTTCAGAAATGAAGTTCATATGATTCTGGGATTTCCCAGTCCTACTGTCCATTTGTTTTTACTATCAGAAACAGTATCAGGCTTTCCCAGAGTAAATAATTGGCTTTCAGACACTGCTGAATAATACCTATCTCACACATTTGTTCTGTAGACTAATTAATGTTTCAGAGTGTTTAAACACAATGCCTCTACAGAAGCAATGGCATTATAATTTGTTGGGACACTCTAGTGTTGTAATTAGTACTAATTAGATTCTTTTCAACAGCTTGTGGAATGTACAAATTGCTGCAACTAAGGTATTCTGCTTTATTTATTCATCATGAAAAAGTCAGACACGATGGTTTAAATAGGAGCCTTTAAGCAATTATTCTCAAGATTCTGCATACATCCTTCCCCTCCAGCCAGGGGACGTCAATAGCAAGACAGCTTTCTAGGAACTGTTATGGGGAGAGCAGTTCCAACGACGGGCCAGAAGTCAGTTCACAGTGGCTGCAAGCATGAGTCTGGGCAATCCTTCTAATTCAGAGTTCAGTGCCATTGTATTGGTAGTTGAAAATCAGCCATGGTAGATCTTTTTTTTTTCTTTGAGACTCAGTTTAAAGACCCTGATGCTGGGAAGGATTGGGGGCAGGAGGAGAAGGGGACGACAGAGGATGAGATGGCTGGATGGCATCACCGACTCGATGGGCATGGGTTTGGGTAGACTCCGGGAGTTGGTGATGGACAGGGAGGCTTGGTGTGCTGCGATTCATGGGGTCGCCAAGAGTTGGACACGACTGAACTGAACTGAACTGAACTGAACTTACCAGCACATCATTGCCAGTGCCCGTCTCTTCAGTGCATGGAATCTGGCTGCAGTTGTAGCCAACTGTCATTGGCCTGAAGCCACATTTCAGTTGTACACTACAGTGGGCTAATTGCTGAGTTCTCCTCACATATCAGTGACTTGACATGATAATGATTTATTTCTCACTCATTACACAATCCGGTATGATTCAGTGTGGGATAGAGAAGGGAGTTAGGGTCATTCAAGGACCCAGACCCTCTCTCTTTAGTGCGTTGTGCCATGGAACCTTTTGGCAGTCTGTCGAAATCTGTGGACCTCCTTCTCATAGTAACATTTTTAAATTAAAAAAAATACATAGGCTTACAAAAGAAACCAATTTTATTGAAACACATATCAAAATATATTAAAAACCTGTGACATAATAATATATGTGCTTCTTTATTAATACATTCAATGATAAGGTCCCATGGAGGGTCTGATAACCGCCGTCACATTGATGAAGTGCTATTGTACGATGTGCAGTTAATGAAATGTGCCGGGAAGAATCTGTGATCTCTGGTGAGGGTGAGGTCACAAGCTCTGTTAAATTCTACCGTGGTTTGCCTACATTCATAATTGAAGGAAATGATGAATTCAAGTTTGAAGTTAATAAAAGTAAAGATGTTATTTCCCCCCATTCCACTTTTGGACTCCCTGAATTCTCTCTGAAGATCCCATAAAGATCCATAGACCCCAGATTAGGAACCCCTGATCTAGTGACTCCTCTATTCTTATGACCACAGAGACCTTAACTGAACACATTGCATATGTCTGTAGATAAGAGAAAAGGGACAGTGTTGAATTAGGGGCAAACATTTTATTGACTGGGCCTGGAGGTGGCATACGTCATTTCTGCCCAACCCTTGAATTTCCACATGACACAGCTTCCTTCTGTATCCTTCCATTTGGCAATTACCATAAAAAGTCCTATCGCTTTGTTGACCATCTCTTCCCTAACATTTCAATATGTTGACCCTAATGTTTTAATGAATAGTTTTTCTACTTTAAATGTAATCTCACTTTGAAGGTAAGCTATATCCTTAGGTAAGAAAAATTCACACCCTCTAAACTTGACTATTAACTACTTGAAATACCTCTAATCCAAATAAAGATATGATGCAAGTATAAAATATGTATCAAGTTTTGAAGATTTAGTAGAAAAAGGAAAGAATGTAAACTGTCTCATTAATATTATTTAATAGCAATTACAGATTGAAGTGATATGATTTTGAGCCTGTTGGATTAAATACATATGTAAATAAAACACATTAAGTACAAATAAAATAAAATTAAATCAATCTGTTTAAAAATTTTAATGCGCTTCTAGGAAACTTTAAATTACGTTTGAGGCTCATGTCTGTGGCTCATATATTTCTTTTAGGAGCCTGCTCTTGAATAAAGACTGGTGGAAGATTCATAGAGCTGCAAGGGACCTTAGAGATAAACATCTCATCCAATCACCTAATTGTGATCTGAGAAACTGAGTTGCTCCTGTTTGTATAGCTAGCAATGACAGCTATAGGACTGGAACTCAGGTCTCCACACTCCTGGTACAGAGCTATTTTCATCAAGTCCATGATATTTCTATCAAACCAAACCAAAAATCTCTAAGCTTTAAGTTTCCAGTCCATACCAGAATACACTCTTATTCAGAGTTATACATAAAATCCTGAAAATGGCAAGTTTTTCCTTTGAATCTGGTGTATTATTCAGCCTCAGGTTCAAAACTTAAGTACAACATCCTCCTGCTACTGAAGAATTGCAGACGCAGGTGGGCAGACAGAATGGCTGGTGCTTGACTTCCTCCTTCATGAACTCAGATAAAAGAGGCCGTGAGATCGTTCCTCCCCCTGTATTTCCCTCTCTTGAATGTTTAAGCTCATAAAGAAATGCTGCACTCTTGTATCTTCTGGATTTTATCTTAAAGAAATGGAAACATGTGGAACCTTAATACTTAACATGATCAACCCTTTCTCCCAGCCAGGAGGGAGCACAGTGGAGAGCAATTAGAAGAACTGAGTGGGGGGCTTCCTTTTCTTTTCTCCCATTTTCTCTTCTTGGCTCCTGCTATGGACTCTAGAGCCAAATTTAAGAGGATATCTGGAATCGTTATTGACTTTTTCGTTCCAGAATATTCCTTCCTATGAATTTTTTTCCCTCCTCCAACTCACTCTCCCTCTATGATGCACCATGTTTCATAGGATCACATTTGGGCTATCATGTATTTAAATGATATTTAAGATAAAGGGTTAGACAAAAAACCTTTATCTTAAATGATGTATTGCCAATACATAATTTTTTCCTCTTTTAGGAATTTAAATAATGTAAGTGCTTCTTTTTTTAAAAAAATTATTTGTTTATTTTGGCTGCTCTGGGTCTTCATTGCTGCGTGAACTTTCTCTAGCTGTGATGTCCAGGCTCTTCATTGTGGTGGCTTCTCTTGTGTAGCATGGGCTCTAGGCACAAGGTCTTAGTACCTGTGGCATATGGGCTTAGTTGCTCTGTGGCATGTGGGATCTTTCTGGACCAGGGATTAAACCCATGTCCCTGCATTAGCAGGTGGATATTTTTTTACCATTGAACCACTGGGCAAGTCCTGTAAGTGCTTCTTGAAGCATATAATTTGTCGTTGCAGTTGAAATAACATAATTGCCTTACTCAACACTCTTTGGAAAGCGTTATATGTCACCTAGACTCTGGGATGTCCCATTTTCCCTGAGGTTACATTTTTCTGCATTTTCAGTAGTCTCTAGAATTCTAAGTTCCAGAAGAGCCATAAAGAATGCCACCTCTTGACCCATGACAACTTTGTGACCTACTTACCAGCACGTCTCCTGTTTTGGCATTTCCTCTCTTCAGTATTGTTCTTTGGCACTTCCATGAGAAACGCTTGAGGCATACCATGACTACTTTGCTTATTTCAGATCATTACAATTATTGACATCAATGGATGTCTGAAAAAGAGAACACAAACACTTAGTGTCTCTTTATGGTTTTCATGAAAATATTTGATGTCTTGAGAAATGTTGAGGACTAAACTCATCACTTCTCTAAGGATGTTTTTTTCAATTTTGCATTGTGAATTAAAAGGAGAAGTATGTATATATATTGCAAATGAGTGTAAGATGTTTGAGTTTGTAATAAAAATTTCAAAATGGTATTTATAATATGTATCTGTCCCATTTTCAGAAGAGTGGACAAAATCAAATGAATCTACAGAGCAGATAAGTCCTTTTAAAACTTTCAAATACATGTTACCTCTGCAGCTTTCTTGATTTAACAGAATATTGGCTCTGTAGGTTGACTGCTCAAGTTCAGGTACTGACCCCTCACTTGCTAGCTGTGCAAGCTTTTCAAGTTCTCTAACATCGCAAAGAATCAGACACAACTGAGCATGCGCGCACGCAACCTCCGCTGACCCTCATTTCTTCAGCTGTAAAATGGGGGTCATAGTACTGCCTCAGATGGTGGTTGTAAGGATTCCCTGTACTAATCCTTGTGAAGTACTTAACCTTGCTAGAGACTTGGACTCTCAGCTGTTAGCTGCTCATTCATTTACAATAGTTTTACCTTATTTATTCTAAAACCAAAGTAAAAGATTTTAGATAAATTGTACGTTATATAAAGTCCTTTCCCTTAAAATTCTTCATCAGTTGGTTTGAACCAGAACTGAACTGATACACATTTTCTACCGTTCGTGGAGTTGAGGCTACAGCGTGCTCCAAACTCGGTAGAGAGCATGGACTTTAGGGATAAGTGCATGACGCTCAGCACGGAAGAACTTGCTAAAGCGAGCCCTGGTTCTAACACTTACCATATGACTTTGGCCTTGCCTATAGGCCTCAGTTTTCTTATTAGTGAAACAAGTCATTTAATTAATTGCCTCTCTATAGAACCTTACTTAGGATGAACTTAGAAAATGTCATGGGACAGACCTATTTTTTATGGTGAGGCATTCATTAGGTATCTTTCCTTTCAGTCATCAAATAAAATGTACCCTGCTTCATGAGTTGAGATGAAAGAAGCAAACTAAACTGCTCTTGAGGGACTTTATTTATTTAATTAAATTTAGAAGCATATTTTTATTAATTAACTTTCTGACTTTTTAATATATCCTTTTCTCTGTATGCTTTTCCTGAGTACTTACATAAAGTGAAATGCACAAACTTTAAGGGTGTAGTGTGATAAATTTTTTACTTAGACATCTATGTAAACATAACTCATCAAAATGGGCATTTCCAGCATCTCAAGAGAGAACACCCTGTTGTATACAATGCCTTTAAATCTCTAAGGTTATTTGTGTTTTGAGAATAATAAGCTCAGAATCATGTTGGCTAGCTTCTCTAATTCATGTAATCAATAGTGGAGTCTTACAGACTCTTCTCAGATAAGGCCTCTTCCAAATATCTCTTCTTTCCCATTCACTCTGCCATCCTCCTAATTCAGAGCCTTATTGCCTCATAGCTAGAACACTTTCATAGACTTTCCTCCTCCTTTAGGGACTTTATCATGGAAGTATTGGTGGAAAAATAAACCGAACAAATAATAAGATGGCATGTGGTAGTGAGTATTGTGAAGAAACATAAGAGCAGAAAAGAGGAGAGTGTGATGGGGGCTGCTACTTCAGATAAGGGGGCAGGGAAGCCCTTTGTGACATTGAATGAAGTGCTAGAGTGGGATACAGGAAGGTCTAGGGGCAGGTACATCCGGGGCAGGGGGAGGAGCAATTTCGAAAGCTCTGAATTTGGAAAGGAGCTTATCCTGTCTTAGAAACAGCGGGAAAGCCAGTGTGGTTAGAGAGGAAAGAGCAATGGAAGATGGTGGCAGAGAGCTAGGGAAGGCCATATCACAGAGGGACGTAGAGGCTCTGGTAAGGATTTGGGCGTTTACTCTGAAAGAAAAGAGAAACCATGGGGAGTTTTGAGCAGAAGAATGAAATAACCTGATTTCTCTGACTGCTTGTGTAGAGAAGAGATAGTAAGAGGGAAGTGGGAGAAAGCTGGAGCTTACTTAGGAGGCTAGATCTGTGATCCAGGTCAGGGAAGCCTTGGACTAGGGGGTAGCTAGAGGTAGTGAGAAGTGGTTGGATTATAAATACGTATTGAAGATAGAGCTGCCAGGATTTGCTGATCAGGTCTACAGAATAAGAGGGAATAAAAGTGGCTTCAAGGACAGCTCCAAGTATTCTGAGCTGAGCAACATGGAGAATGGAGTTGCAACTTACTATACAGAGAAGTTTGGGGAAAATACATTTTGAGACTGAAGGGTTAATTTTTAGACATGGTAAGTTTGAGATCCAAGTGGAACTATCAGACAATGGACATCTCCTCTAATAATAACTGCTGTTTGTTTATTTTTAAATTTTTATTGGAGTATAGTGGATTTATAGTGTGTGTCAGTTTTAGGCGTACAACAAAGTGAATCAGTTATATACGTATATATATGTGAAAGTGAAAGTCACTCAGTTGTGTCCAACTCTTTGTGACCCAATGGACTATGCTATGCTATGCTAAGTCACTTCAGTCGTGTCCGACTCTGTGCAACCCCCTAGACGGCAGCCCACCAGGCTCTGCCGTCCCTAGGATTCTCCAGGCAAGAATACTGGAGTGGGTTGCCATTTCTTTCTCCAGTGCATGAAAGGGAAAAGTGAAAGTGAAGTCGCTCAGTCGTGTCCGACTCTTAGCGACCCCATGGATTATACAGTTCATGGAATTCTCCAGGCCAGAATACTGGAGTGGGTAGCCTTTCCCTTCTCCAAGGGATCTTCCCAACCCAGAGATTGAACCCAGGTCTCCCACATTGCAGGCAGATTCTTTACCAGCTGAGCCAACAGGGAAGCCCATATATATATCTCCACTCTTTTTTAGATTCTTTTCCCATATAGGTCATTACAAAATATTGACTAGTGTTCCCTGTGCTGTACAGTTGGTCCATATTAGGTACCCATTTTACATATAATAATGTATATATGTTAATCCCAATCTCTTAATTTATTCCTCCCTGTCCCTTATCCCCCTGGTAACCATAAATTTGTTTTCTACATCCATGACTCTGTTTCTGTTTTGTAAACCTTTAATTATCTGACAGGCTCTGTGTTAAGAACCTTCACAAGTTATCTCATTTAAATCCTCAGAATAACTTTCTGAGATAGGTACTATTATCATGCTTACTTTGCAGATGGTAAGACTGAGACTCAGGGAGATTATGTCTGTGGTTATGGCCACGTGTATATTAAGTAGTAGATGGTATTCCCTCTGAAATCAAGGCCCTGCTCTTAACACCGTCACTGTATTGCCAAGTGAGGAAGAGGCTGGGCTTCATAGTAACCTAGCTGAGTTCCATCAGTTGCCTCATCTTCTTTTTGTCTTAATTCTCATGGATACCTTGAAGGTTGTTGAACTCTTGTCAGAAATATTGTTTATTATTTAGGAGCAGAAAGATGCTGATGATATGTATTTGCAACATATTTTACCTCTGAGGATTACAAATAATTTTTAGTGCCAAATACTATAATTTCAGGAGAGCAATAAGAACTGTCATCTAATGTAATTATTGTTTTCAAAGGAAATAAGCTTGGATGCTGATCTATGTCCATTATTGTCCTCTTTTACAGCTGAACTAGAAATTTGGCCATGAATTTTCCTTTCTGGCATATCTTAATCTGAAACTAGCTTCTTATTTGTGATGCTACAGAGCAAGTGTAGTTTTTCCGTCTATATATCATGATAGCCTTTAGATGAACAAGCAGAAGTATAATCATGATGTTCTCATTTGCATAAGCATCTCCCTGACAGGTCATCAGATATCTTTATTGTTCTCGGGTACATTTCATGGACTGCTGAAGGCATGCATAATCATCTCTAGTAATTCATCTTCTTACCTAGTTTAATGGCCCCTAGTATATATCGGGAGAATGATGCAGTGAAAAGTCAGTGTGTCCACGGCCTGCCTTCTTAAGGATGTGGAGTAAATTATAGTGGGGAATAAATTACATTAGCTCTTTCTCATTATTCTGTTATCTTTTGCAAATTTCATCTTATTAGGCTAAACAATGCTAGATGACCTAAAAAAAAAATTGTGTACTTTTTCACCAACAGGCTCAGATTCCTTGTTCAGCATCAAGCTAACTGATGGTCAATCATGAGACCATCAACTTTAAATCAGTGAAGACTCCTCTGCACTCACGATAGATATAATACATTCCCTTGAGTTGAGGGTGAGGTCCCTTACCTTTATAACCATTGATTTAAAATAACTATCTGGGAAATCAAGCAGGTGGAAAAATGATTATCTTCAATGAGTTGTTTTAAATAATCACTCCATTGAATTATCTCTTACTGCTTCTTTTTTGGCCTCCACTCTGTTATGATGATGGCAGTAGAGATGGCGATGGTTGCTGTCTGTTGGTTGCAAGAGCCTTACATATGGTTGGTCTGTGGCAGAGCAGGGATCCAAGCTCAGTTATACATAATTTTCTGTAAATATGATCATCCCCAATTTCCAGATTAGGAACTGAAACTAAAATTCTAACTTGTGATTTTATACTTGAATATGTACAATTCACACCCCTTAGAATTATCCTAGTTCATTTTTTAAAAATTGATCTTTATTGGTATATAGTTGCTTTACAGTATTGTGTTAGTTTCTGCTGTACAGCAAATGAATCAGCTATATGTATACATATATCCCCGCTTTTTTGGATTTCCTTCACATTTAAGTCACCACAGAGCACTAAGTAGGGTTCTCAAAGCTATATAGTAGGTTCTCATTAGTTATTTATTCATAGTATCAATAGTATAATATATGTCCATCTCGGTCTCTCAATTCATCTCACTGGTTCAGTTTTGATAGTTATTCTGAAGGACAGCATTATCATGGGATTAAGAACTGCTTTGTTTTGAAAGGAAGTACAGTGTGCCATCTCTCTAGATTGTATTTTGTATACAAATCTATATACTGCTATTCCATATTATGTCACAAACAATTCTCTTATCACCAAATGTTCTTCTAAATATCCTTCTAAAGCATGTTTTGTTGGCTGTGGATGATACCAGCTTCTGTAAATTATAGCCTATAATTGATTTAACCATTCTCCTCTTATTGAATGTTTAAATTATTATTTTTATTTTTTATCATTTTAAAATTTTTATTGTTAAAAATAATTTTAGTGAGCATCCTAACACATGAATATTTATGTGCCTCTGTGATTATTCTCTTAGCAGTACTTCTTGGGTGTCAAAGAGGGTGAACAATTTAAAAAATTAGAGCATTAAAACAAAAGGCATAATAGATACACAATGTAACACTCATGTTGAATTTCTGAATTCTCTGTAATGCAGTAAGTAACCTGAGCTCTTGGGAGCAGAAATTTTACCTTATGCATTTTCTTATTCTCTTTGTATTCCATGATCTCTGTCCTTAATACTTATTTACTGAATGAAATGAATAAATGAATAAATATTTGCTTTGCGTTAGAGTCAACTGAATCTTCAGATCTCTTTCAGATAGAAATGTATCTGAATTAGTCCTTTCTAAGCACCATGTATGGGCTTCCTTGATGGCTCAGCTGGTAAAGAATCCATCTGCATTGCGGGAGACCTGGGTTCGATCCCTGGGTTGGGAAGATCCCTTGGAGAAGGGAAAGGCTACCCACTGGTCTGGAGAATTCCATGGGGTTGCAAAGAGTTGGAAATGACTGAGCGACTTTGACTTCACTTCAAGCACCATGTATACCTAAGAATCTCTTGAAAAAAAATTCCATAGGCATATTTAATAATGATTATTATATTTTCCAATTCTTAGTTCTAAGGATATGTTCTTCCTGCTACATATTCTTGAATATCTTGATTGTGCTTATCCAGGAGTAGATTGAATAATCAAATAATCAGAGCTCTTTTTCCATCCCCATTATTTTTCTACTTCACCATTATTTGAGGGTATCACTGTAAATGTCCCATAGTTTAAGCAGATTTTTATAAAGAAATGAACATCACCTGCTTACCCCTTTGAAAGGCAATTAAAGGTCATCTTATGTTTGAATGCCCTTATAAGACTGTGAACAGCTTTCAATACCTCCAGTAACAGGAATCTCATTATCTCCTAAGCCCAGTCTATCCATATTTGGATTATGATTTTGTTAGTGAATTCTGCCAGAACTGGATTATTCTGTTTCCTCCCCTGCCTCTCAGCTGACACTGAGCTCCTGTACCAGGCCCTCTGCCATATCCTTTGCCCAGCACCAGCCAGTTCTCCCTGGCCTTTGGTCCTTGGTTGCACTCAGGCTGCTGTGTGTATAAGGGATATATTCTACAGCACAGAGAAATATATTCATTATTTGGTAATAGCTTTAATAATTTTACTTATTTATTTTTGCTGTGCTGAGTCTTCGTTGCTGTGTAGGCTTTCTCTAGGTGCAGCAAGCGAGGGTGACTCTTCATTTCTGTGTGTGGGTTTTTCATTGCAGTGGCTTCTCTTGTTGCAGAGCTCGGACAGGCTCTAGGACATGTGGCTTCAGTAGTCACGGCTCCTGGGCTCTAGAGCACAGGCTCAATAACTGCGGCACATGGGCTTAGTTGATCTGAGACATGTGGGATTTTCCTGGGCCAGGGTTCGAACCCGTGTCTCCTGCATCAGCAGGCAAATTCTTTACCTCTGAGCCACCGGGGAAGCCCTATTTTGTAATAATTTTAAATGGAGTGTAATCCTTAAAAAATATTGAATCATTATGTTGTATACCTGAAACTAATATAATATTTTAAATCAGCTATATTTCAATAAGGAAAAAAAAAAGAAGGGTGCTCTCAGTCTGTAAGAACTTGGGATTCAAACCCACATCTGTCTGGTCAAAGCCAGACCTCTTTTATTTTGGTATAGTATATATAACACAATATTTATCATTTTAGTCATTTGTAAGAATACAATCGAGCGGCATTATATACAGTCACAATATTGTGTAACTATCACCCCTACCTATAGTATATACCCCAAACTTTTTCATCATCCCCAATGTAAACTCTGTGCCCATTGAATAATAACCTTCATTCTAATGTCTGTCTATGAATTTGCCTATTCTAGGCACCTCTCTGAAGAGGAATCATGCAGTATTTGTCCTTCTGTTTCTAAAGCCAGACCTCTTTTTACTACAGCACTTAACTTCACAGCATCATTTACCATTACTAATGCATTTTGTCTGTATAAATTTTCTTAAATTCATTTAATTCCAAGAGCTGCCACATTTTTACAAAGATCTCAAAAGTTTTGACTGTATGTCAGTTACTCCAATAGAAAGCAGGGCAGGAAAAACAATGCATTTCTTTGTCTTGGACTCTAAACTCATCTTTAGGCAATTTCTCCTTCCTGTTTTACCAGATTCCCTTTAATGAAAATATAAAGAATGGAGAGAATGTGTCCCCCTCCTCCATAGCAGTCATTCTAGTTTTGATCCTGCTTTTTTTAAAAAGTGCCTCTACTATTTCCCCAATAAATTTGATAGTTGCTTCTATTTTGAAACAGATGCTATTATTTATTGCTGTTGGTGTTCAGTCGCTAAGTCATGTCTGATTCTTTGTGACGCTATGGATGCAAAGGCTCCTGTAGCACTCCAGGCTCCTTTGTCCTCCACTGTCTCCTAGAGTTTGCTAAAATTTGACATTTATTTATTGCTGTTTATTTTTTAATTGTGAAATTTCAAACCATCCCATTAATATTGACTCTTATCTTTCCTGGTTTTAAATTAAGCTCAAAGTCTTGTAGATTGCAAAATCTACGTTTATTCTTCCTCTTTTCTTTGTTTGAGAATCAGATCTACATTTATCCATTCAACTCTTTCAGCACCTCTATTGGTCAGCAGCAGTTTATCAATCTTAATTGTGAATATTCTCAGTACACTGGATTGTAGCTATTTTACAGTATTCCACTTCTCATTTGAAATATTTTTACCAGTCTTGCACTTTCTTTTTCTCTTACCATATTTAGTCTACTATTTTAAGTCTAGAAATTCTTCTTGGAAGAGAAGACTAGGATAAAAATAATAGCGGAGCAGTTGTTTCTCTTTATGATTCCAGCAACAACATGTCCTTGGTGCCAAACATCTGGCTTATCTCTTCCTGATTGTTCCTCTTGTTTCTGACATAACTAAAAGAACCCTTTTTGTTGTTCTTATAAATTAGAGGTCTCAATCTGTCTACGTTTTATCCTAACCTGTCAAAATCAGAGGTTGTGATAGAACTATGTAGGAACTCCTATCATTTCTCCCTTGGAAACACAATTTGTGACTGTATAGACAGAATTACGGACTATGTGGACTGGAAGGTGCTACTAAACCCTCTTTCAGAGTCTCTTGCCCCAGCGTCTTGGTTCTGTTTCTTTTGAGTCTTTTGAAGTCTGCCTTCCTGAAGGCTAGTTTTTATCATCATATTTTCAACCACCCACTACCTGGCTATCAAAAGGGCCAGGACAGGAGCTTTTATCTGTTGCTGTTGGAATGAAGTTGGACTATTAATCAAAAAGACAGTTAAAATAGAAAATCATAAAAAGATAACATGTAATTTGAATGTTGTATTTTAACTTAAAATATATTAATGAAACAAATATATTCAGTCACCAATCTTTGACGTAGGGCAAAGGGATTTTTTTGTACCATCTATAATTCTGTGTCATTTACAATTTTTGTAATTTTCAGTTTTGATTTTTTTTTGAGTTGGGCAAAGTCTTGTAAAGAAATCTGATCACAAAATCTATCTAAGTCCATTTTTTGGTGTGGTTTTTAAGTTTTCAAACAATGTTTACTATTGAATTGCTTTAACTTAATTTAACAACAATTCTCTTTAGAACTCTATCAAAATTTATCAGAACATTTAACTTTGTTAACAATTCTTTCTTTTTGTACTAATATGTAGTCAGTTTGTGTAATATTTAATTTATTTGTCCACAATATCCAGTAGAACTGGCACAAATAGGTTTGGAAGGAAATACAACAGATGTTTGATAAGTACATGGCTTGGCAGGTGAGTGGAGGTACTAGAGGGTAGTCTATCAAACCTGGGCCTTGAGACTCTTTGGGTCAGCAAGTGTGTTTTACAAAGATAGTGAAAAACCTTGGGTGAGTAAAGGATGGTTAAGAGGGCTTTATCATGTGCTACAGTGGCATCATAGCTTCACTCAAGGCTCATTATTTCACTTCACTAGCTAATATCTTGGTTGTTTAAAATTAGATTCAAGTAGCTTCCCAGGTGGCTCAGTGGTAAAGAATCTGCCTGAAATGCAGAGCCGCAGGAGATGTGGGTTCGATCCCTGGGTCAGGAAGATCCCCTGGAGAAGGGCATGACAATCCACTCCAGTATTCTTCCCTGGAAAATCCCATGGACAGAAGAGCATCGTGGGCTACAGTCCATGGGGTCACAAAGAGTTGAACACGACTGAAGGGACTAAGCACGCACAGCAATGTCCCTAGTTACTGCTTCTCTTTATAGAAAAGTTAAGTTACTATCCAGTACAGGCAGCAACTTGTCAGACATTCTGTTTTCAGTTTAGAGTTGTCAGTCAAATATTTGGGAAGTTGAAGTTTCCCATTACAACTGTTTTGTGCCTCTGTGCCAGCATTGTAAACTAAATTAGGAACATATCATCCATTTCTTCCATTTGGCCAGATAATCTGTTAATATGAATTTCATCAGCAAGATGATATCTTTTCCTCTCACTTAATCCTCATTCAAATGCTTCTTCATTACCTTACCATCTAGATTGATGAATTTTCACACAGATAAGTGATATTTCTTTGGCACCCTTCCTTACAAATATTTCTTTGAAATACTACCAACTCCCAGTAATTATTATGAGGTAGTATTTACCATCTTATTTTTCAATTGTCGTGCTCTGTACTGGTCCTTTATAACTGTGAGACCCTTGACAGTGTTATTTTGTAAGCTTTTCCCAATTATTTTCCTATAGGAGTCTTGTGGCTCCTTCTGAACTATTCTTCATTTTCCCATGACATGACTACAGACCTTTCTGGTTACTGGTTTTATGGTTTTGCATGAACATTGCTTTCTTCTTTCTTTCATATTCAATTTAAAGACCACCTAATAGTCTCCAAGACTCTTCCTGTCCTCATGAAGTGTACTCCAACCCTACCCAAAGATCATCATGGTACTCCATGAAGTCATCAAACAGAAAATGACATGTTATTTGCCAATAATCTCTTCCTAGTAAGTTCACTTCCTCAATGTTCCCACTTTTCCAGAGTCCTAACCATTGAGAGGAAGGGATGTGAGAATCTCACCTGTGCTCCTGGGTCTTTTAGTCTCCAGCCTGGGACTTCTGTCTTCTAGCTTTCATTCCCATAAAGATCCAAGGACTGAATCCCTGATTAGTGGGGTGTAGCATGTTTCAGTAGACTATTATATTTCAGAACTAATCGCCAGAAAGATGGCCAGCAAGCAAGACTGCCGATGTCTTATCTGCACAGAGCCCTTAATACCCCCGACAAGGAGTGGTGACCATCACTCACTCTTTTCCTCCCAGGTTTCTGTACTCTAGTGCTGCTTGGGTATCTTCTGGATGCAACTCCTTGATTCTCCTTGTACACAAAGAAAAAAATAAGCAGTGTCTGTAGAGGTAATTATATAGAGGTTGCTGTACAATGTGGCAGACATAAATGTAGTATATGATTTTTCTGTATTTCTTTTTGGAATTTCATCCTACCCTCTCTACCTCTCTTTTTTTGTGATAAATTTCAGATCTTGAGCTTTCTTTTTTCCATTTGGGGTATAGTCTTCCACAGTGAACTGTACTCTTGTATCACACACAATGCTTAATATAGTGTGCTGGATGATTCAGCATTTAATCAAGATTTTTTAAGTTAATTAATTCATAAAGATCCCATTAATTATATGAGCAAAGATTTTGGAATCCACATTTGAACAGCAATTTGCAATTGCTAGGTTATTTGTTTTGACTTGCTATGTTGCATTTCCTTACAGGTTGCAGATATTCAAGTCTCAAGATACACGGTCAACTCTAAACAGTATGGAGGATTTTTTTTTCTGTGTAATTCACCATTAACATTTGCTAGCTTCATTAATAAACTTCAACTACAGCCTCTCTGTTTCTATTAAGAAAATAGAAATTTCTATCTAAGAAATGGTGTTGATGCATCTGGTATATTAAAGTTGCAATGATTGGGTGCCTATATTAATTCCAGAGAGTCGTCATTTAAAAATTGAATTTCAGTTCAGTTCATTCGCTCAGTCATGTCCGACTCTTTGCAACCCCATGGACTGCAGCGTGCTAGGCTTCCCTGTCCATCAACAACTCCCAGAACTTGCTCAAACTCATCTCCATCGAGTTGGAGATACCATCCAACCATCTCATACTCTATCGTCCCCTTCTCCTCCCTTAAATTTAAATTTGAAGACTTAAAATTGAATTTAAGTCTGAACTAAAATATTAATAAAATTTAGATGTAATCTCCTCTTTTCCTTTACTCTTTCAGAACAAGACCATTATTTTTGCATTTGTTGGCCAAGGCAGGCTTCCCATAAAACTCATTCTGATCTAATTTTGTAACTGAGAATATTTGTCTTGCTAGCTTCAGAAGGATTCTTCTCAGACATCTAAATCAAAATGCCTTGACTTGAAGCCAGGGAATTTGAAGATTCAGAATTTTGTGTCCATATACCTTTATTCTGGTATCCAAAACTTACAGCCTTCTTTTAAAGGGGCCTGTGACTCCCAAAGCCTAACCATTTTTCTGGACATATTAGATGACAACAGAAAGTATCACTTTCTCTCCGAAAGAAGCAAAACAGCTCATGTTCTCACTGATGTTGTTATCTTCACATGTTTCTTTTTCCTGTTCTGGGTTGAGGATTTTTCTAAAACATCATCGATTGTCAAGTCCCATGGAGGTGCCTTTCTCATGTTTGATGTGACAAGTCACAAGGTCTGGTTGTTCTGTTAGTGCATCGAGTTGCAACGTTGGAGTGTGAGAGTTGGCTCCCACCAGTCAGTGTCTTTGTGCTACGTGTGGACAGCTAGTCAGCCACGTCAGTGGACAGCATCCAGGAGAAACATGATTCCTGGTTGTTCTGTTAGTGCATCGAGTTGCAACGTTGGAGAGTGAGAGTTGGCTCCCACCAGTCAGTGTCTTTGTGCTACATGTGGACAGCTAGTCAGCCACGTCAGTGGACAGCATCCAGGAGAAACATGATTCCTTTTAAAATGGCATTTTTAAACATACTTTTACTCCACATATGTATGAGATTAAAGCTTTCCCAAGAGGGCATGGAGGCCCAAGAGGGAGGGGGTATATGTATAATTATGGTTGATTCTCGTTGTATGGCAGAGAGTAACACAACATTGTAAAGCGATCACCCTCCAATTTAAAAAAAAATTTGCCCATAATTTGTAAAGATTTTAAGGCTTCTGTCTCTTTCATTTGTCTTTTTCCTGCTGTGCTACAGATTTTCTCTAAAGCTAGGTATTGTATTTTATAACCTGCAAAATGCATCTCCTTTTTAAAGCTGAATACAGCCAAATGGACTTTAAAAAGCATAACTTTCATGCACACAGGAAGTGGAAAGAGACAGTGATTACTATGTTCTATTTCTGATAGTTTACTATTTCATTTCTTGGCATACACAGCTTTCATGATGACCTCCATCAGCTCCCTGAGAAATTATTCTACAGATCAATAATTTTTGTGTATTTGAATCAGTGACAACTCAGCGACCTCAGGGAACTTGAAATTGTACCACTTAGTTTGTTTCTGTGACCTTCAGGCTCTGTTTTGTACTATGCATTGTCTTCATGTAGTTTCCGTAATTGGGCTGTGAGCTGTGGGAGGTTGAGTCAAGATTGGTCCTCTATTTTGACATCATTATCTCTCAGCTGTCTCTGTAGCCTTCCCTATTAAAAAATTTAAGTTAAAAACTTCCCATTTCTCCTGAGAACTGTGAACATCCTTCTTAAAGAAGATTCCCATGCTCTCTGTACTTCCCTGTTCAAGCAGCTGATACTTTAATTATAGACGTGGCTATCATCACATACACTAGTGTAAATCTTTCTAGGTCCTAGAGACACAATTCATGGAGGGATTAATATCTTTACACAGCCTCTTTCTTAAAGAGAATTGGGAAGACAAGACCTGAATTAGGTGTGAGGAGGTCAGAGAGCTACAAAATGAATGGTTGAAGATTTGCTACAAATTAGGGCAAGTATAATCTCCCCCATCTCCCAGCAGCAGACCTGAAGCCAAATTATAGATGCCTCTCTGAGAATGTTGCAAGACATGACAATAGACACAAATCTATGATATTTGGCCTATGACATAAGGGAGCACTTCTAATTGGTTTTTAGTAACTACAATAAAGTAACTACTATTGTAAGATATATGTGTTATATCTCCACCCCCATCTGAATCCAGGAGGTCCATGGACTCTCTCCCAGATTCTTTAAATAAAAGTGTTGACATTTTAGATGTTTAACTTTCCTAATCTAGAACAAGACTTGTTGGCATTGAGAGGGAAAGGAATGCCAAAAAGCTTCAGTTGGTTTTAGTGTACTTGCCTTAATTTCTTCTCTTCTTTAAATCTCCTTTTTCTTTTTCCTTCTGCTTGCCAAATCCCAAAGTAGCTAGGGTATTGTTGTGAGTGATGTCCAGAGTCAATAAAATGTTTACCACATTTTCCGTGTGTGAACCAGGAAATAGATAATTGGAACACAGAAAGGACAGAGTGGAGAGGATGCCTTTTCTGTTGTACAGCAACAGGAGATGTAGGAAGTAACACACTCAACCCATCTCAAGCGGAGTGAGTGACAAAATGTTGATGATTTCACTGTATTTTCCATTGAAATAGAGCCTTCTCACATTTTTGCAAAGATCATTTATTTTGTCTATTAACTGAGAATGCAGAATGTCCTTGAGCATTTTTACTCATAGAACTAACAAGGACAAGTTAAAAAAATTATTGTACAAGTATTTTGCTTAACTTTCTTGCCAAATGCCTGCTGCAATAATAAGTTAACATGATCCTTATTACTGTCACAGGACCTTAAGACAATAGTAGTCCTCTTGCCGCATGTGTTGCTTCACTCGTGTCTGGCTCTTTGTGACCCCGTGGACTGTAGCCCGCCAGGCTCCTCTCTCCATGAGATTCTCCAGGCAAGAATACTGGAGTGGGTTGCTGTGTTTTCCTCAGTCCTCTTGCTAGCCCACTACTAAAATAAACTAGAGTATACCAAATTTATACTAATTAGGATCCTGTATAGCTTTCACTGTGGTTTCATCAGAAAATGATTTTAAAGCAATACGTTATAAATTGTTTTTTCCCCATATTTTTAAGCTTCTTCGTGCTGAGTAGTAGGGTGGGGGTTCTGTGGTATTATCTGATTTGAGGAACTTTCAAAGTTCCAAGTCACTGCCAAGTCTGAAAAGGATGGGATGGGGAGGGAGGTGGGTGGGGGGTCCGGGAAGGGGAACACATGTAAACCCATGGCTGATTCATGTCAATGTATGGCAAAAACTATTACAATATTGTAAAGTAATTAGCCCCCAACTAAAATAAATAAATTTATTAAAAAAAAAAAAAATACTTCATGAAAATCATTCATCTTTTATTGGTAAAACATGAATAAATGCATCTGATTGTTAAAAAAAAAAAAAAAAAAGAAAAGGTAAATTTGGAAAAATGTATTCACTACAATGCTTCCTTGCTACCATTCGCAATTGCTGATTTCTTCAAAACCAGGTGTTCTGCAGTGGATGGGGGAATTCTTGTTTCACTCTGAGGTCCAGCCACAGTTCTGTTGGGCCAACACCAAGAAGAGCTGTTCTAGTAATCCAGGGTCTTTGGCTTCTTGAATCTATTGTCATAATGGTCTCTGAATGGCCACTTAGCCACACTGTCCTTTTTCAGGGCAAAGGAAGTCTTCTTTTCATCCCAAGTTACCTAGGACCTGACCTTCTCATCCATTCTCTCTTCCTCTCTACCTGGAGCCTTTGCCTCTGCACTGGTTTCTTCTTGTCTTGGAAATGGCAAAAGCCCTTCCTATATCTCACATACTGATATCGCCATCTTTACCTTCACCACCGGGAACTCCTTCCTTTGACCTTTTGAGTTATTATATCTTGAGCTGCCACCCTGTTTCTCTCTTTTCCTTCACCATCCACCTTTTTTTTCAAGTGTAGGATTTTGTATTCATTACTTTCTTATTCACCCTAAGGTTTCTCCCCTAGTTCTTTCAGTTGCCAAATGCCTGCTGCAATAGTAAATTAATACAATCTTATTCACCCTGTATCCCTCTCCCCACCTTCACTTGTCTACTAAAACTACAACTTTAATGTTATCAGTGACCTCTATTCATGAAATCCATTTTTTTGGTCTTCCTTTTCTTGTTCTCCACTGTTGAGATAATTGCTTTCATGTGAATCTCTTTTTCTCCTTGGTTTCCATGAACAAGTCTGTCCTATGGTTTTCTTCTCTCCCTAGCCGGTTCCCATCTTGCACCATCCTTGTTTTTTCTTTCTTCTCCAAATTGGAAAATATGAGATTATTCCAGGCTCTATTGTGTCTTTTTCTGTTCTTCATTGTCTTCTACCTCTTGACATCACTCTGTGTGCATAACTCTTAAATCTACACGTCAATGTAGTTGATTTTCTTCTGAGTGCTAATCTGAATCACCATCAGCTTATTTGATATTTTCTCCTCAAGATCTTCTCGAGACACTCCCAGAATCAGATAACAGCTACAGAAAATTTTAATTTATTCAGCATTTTCCAAGTGCTGTGCAAGAGTCTGAAACTACAGAGATAAATAGGATATATCCTTGCCCATCAGAGATTTATACTCTAGAGGCAGAGACAGTTCTAAGCATGTGATAAAAGCACTTATTGAGCATTGACCTTGGTAGGTTTGGTGCTAAGCTCTTGACATAATTTATCCCATTAAACCAATCCTATAGGGATCTCCATTTCACAGACAAGGAAATCAAAGCACAGAAAACTTAAGGAATTTACCCAAAGTCCTTTGAATGTCAAGTGGCAGAACTGGGGAACTTAAAAACAGGCAGTCTTCAGAGACCCAGCCTCTTATCCAAACCCTTAGCTCAGGATGGCATATAGACCTCATTGTACCTCTCTGTCTTTTAACCTCCCATGTCTTTGGGGTCTCTGGCCCTGTTATGTATGTGGAGTTCTTGTACAAATAAAATTAAATCTTATTTTCTCCCATTAAAAACAAAACATAAAACCAGGCAGTCGTTCTTAAATAACCTGATACATGCACTTAAAATGTATTTGGAGGGTCCTTCTGAGTTAAAAAGGAAATTTTAAATTCTAGCTAAAACTGTCTGAGAAGGCTTCCTAGAGGAAGTAACATTTGAATGAGACCAGCAGAAGGAGAAAGGAAGGAAGGAAGGCATTTTAGGCAAAGTCGCCTCAGTGGGAAAGAACAGGCTGTCTCCGGGGAACTGAAAGAATTAGGGGAGAAACCCTGGGCTTATTACATTCTGCCTTTTTGTTTATGTGGTTCTCTCAGCCAGAGAGTTTTTTTCTCCCTTCATCTCAGCCTTCAGTTATTTGCTCCGAAAGTATAACTCTCTTCTGAACATTCAGAGCCCTGGCTATGGCACTTGAGGGCTGTTCATTGCCTTCCGCCTTGTACAGAACACGCTGTATCTCATCTCTCCCTCGGCACTGGATTGCGTTCTTCATCAGTTCTGTGGCTTCTCGTACGCTTGCATATAATAGCAACTCAATACACCATAACTGAATATTGAATGAATGTTGATAAGCACAAGAAAAGTAAAATTACTGGAAAAGAAAAAATAATCCATAATCCTTGCCAAGTGTAATGGTAATCAATTTAGTTCAGGAGTGAATTAGCCAGTGGATGTTTGATAATGTAACCTACTCCCAGTAACTTGGTTTAGCTGCTGAAGCTAGCTTTTAAGGACACAGTTTAACCACTGGCTGTGGGATGTTGGTCATAATTACTGGGGTGAACTCTAAAATTCTACCTTGAATTCTGTGTTTACATTTGGCATCTATAGCTTCTCAGCACTCTGTAATTCCTATCAGTGAAAAGAACGCTTTAACTGGAGAAGTCCATCAGAATAATAAAATTTTCTGAAGAGAAAGCTTAATGGGTTTTAAAAATACATTTATAGTGGCTTCATGCTGTCAAAACAACCACTTGAAAGCTGAAAAGTATGTTCAACATACTTTTGTATTTATATCTCAGTCTGAATTTCTTCTTTGATTCAAAAGAAAGATTTCATTCGATTTTATGAGAAAGAAAACATAGAGAGGTGGAGACAGAGATGCAGATGTCACCTGAGAATCTTGGAGCTATCCTTATGTCCTGACTCGCCGTTACTTGTCACAGACAGTCCCCCACTAAATGGTAAACTCTACCTCCAAAAGGTCTCTAATAGTCCTCCTCTCATACCCTCTTCCATGTTACTGCCCAGCTTCAAGTCTTTATGAACTTTTGCCAGGATTATTACCCCAAGTTGTAACTGATGTTCCCAGCTCATTTTTGTGTACCCCAAACCATCCTTGACATGTCTGCAGAAATCTGAGTGTGTCCCTTCCCCCTTTGGAGGTCTCCAGAGGCCCCTTGTGAACCTCATGACTGACTCCTGCCAACCTCGCCATCCTCATCTTGTGACCTTCTTTTTAGTTACCTTGAACTTTTTAATTTTTTTCAGCCTCTGTCTGGACTGACCTGACAAGCCTTTACGTGTATGCTGAGTTTCGTTTCAAGACTTACCTCTCTGTCAGGCTTTCCTAGTTCCCTCAGGCCACTTAGATGCTCCTTGCACCTTGCCTTATATATATATATATATATATATATATATATATATATATATATATATATAATTGTTTAGTTCTCACAATAGCTGTTTAAAGTGAGCAGTCTTTGTTTCCATCTTACAGGTAAGAAAAGTGAGGCTCAAAAAGCTTATGTAATTTGACTAATGTCTCAGAGTCAGGCAGTCAGTGGTGAGCTGAGATTTGAAGCCAGTTCTGTTTCCAGAACCTGAGCTCTTTCTGCAGTGTGTTGTTCCGTTACTGTAGCTTCTCCTGGCACCTGTATTTATTTTCGCTCTGGCATTCATCACGTTTACTATGTTGACAGTTCTCTATATCTGCTATGTTCACTGGGGACACCAGCCTCATCTTTGTATCTCCAAGGATAAGCACAGTGTCTGGATCATGGTAGGTAGTTAAGAAATATTTATTGAGTGAACGAAACAAACAACATGAAAAACCGGTATATAAATTTCAACTGTCTGTGAAGGAAAATATAACTTGGTCTTTTCTGTATGTGGTGTGGAGAAGCAGAAGAAAGGGAAGACTGATAAGGGCCAGTCACTAGAGTCGCAGGGTTACTGGAGGCCAGCAGAAGGGTTGCACAACGTCCAGAACCATCTTAGGAAGGATTTAAGAATCAGCTGCTAAAAGAAGTCAGGAATGAATACCTAGATAATTTTATTAGATTTTTTGAATGTTTATGCTGCCTAACATGCTTCCGTAGATGAGCTTACAATTAATTTTTACAGAGAAATGTGCCTCTGCAAGTAACACAGGGGTGTAGGAAGAATAGAAATGGAGTGGAGAAGAGTCTTGCAGTGGAGCATCGTATGAGACCATCGGTTTCTTTATTTGAAAATATTTTTATGTTAACTGTGGGAGTGACTGACTTTTGGTAACATGGTGTAGTAGACTGAAGAATGTCCCTCAGAGAAAGTATCAGGTCCTAACTCCTAAAATCTGTAAATGTTAATTTATTTAGAATAAGAGTCCTTGCCAGATGTGATTAAGGGTCTTAAGATGAGGTGATTAAATGCAATCATATGTATCCTTATGAGAGAAGCAGAGGGTGATTACACATACACATGAAGGCAATGTGAATATTTAGGCAGTTTGTTTTTTTTTTAATAAATCTTTTAAAGTTAATTAATTTTTGGCTGTGCTGGGTCTTCATTGCTGTGTGCAGGCTTTCTCTAGTTGTGGCAAGCAGGGGCTACCCTCCAGTTGCAGCATGCGGGCTTCTCATTGTGGGGGCTTCTCTTGTTGTGGAGCGCTGGCTCTAGGGCACGCTGGCTTCAGGAGTTGTGCCATATGGGCTCAGCAGTTGCAGCTCCCAGGCTCTTGAGCACAGGCTCAATAGTTGTGGCGCATGGTGGGGCTTAGTTGCTCCATGGCATGTGGAATATTGCCAGACTGGGGGTTGAACCCATGTCTCCTGCACTGGCTGAATTCTTTACCACTGAGCCACCAGGAAAGCCCTGAGGCAGAGTTCTAAGTGATGAAGCCACAAACCGAGGAATGCTGGCAGCTACCAGAAGCTGGTAGACGCTGGATCGAATTCTCCCTGAGAGCTTCTGGAGGGAGTGTGGCACTGCCAAGGGAAGGGGGGCTACTGCATCTTCATTTTGTCCCAGTGCTACTGGTTTAGGTTCTAGCCTCTAGAACTGTGAGAGAACAAGTTTCTGTTATTTTAAGCAAAGAGTTCTTTTCTGTTATTTAAAGTGTGTGATAATTTAAGAGGTTGACCCAGATGGGGTACCAGGTTTTACACAGGATTTATATTGACTTACTGCACAGTGAATTCTAAGAACGTCTCTTCTGGGTTTCTATTACTAAATTGCTTTAATTTGTTTAATTGTTGTTGTTCAGTTGCTCAGTCATGTCCAATACTTTGCAATCCCATGGACTGTAGCATGCCAGGCTTCCCTGTCCTTTACCATCTTTTGGAGCCCACACAAACTCACACTCATTGAACCGGTGATGCCATCCAGCCATCTCATCCTCTGTTGTCCCTTTCTCCTCCTGCCTTCAATCTTTCCCAGCATCAAGGCCTTTTCTAATGAGTTGGTTCTTTGCATCAGGTGGCCAAACTATTGAAGCTTCAGGTTCCACATGAGTCCTTCCAATGAATATTCAGGGTTGATTTCCTTTAGGATTGACTGATTTGATCTCTTGGCAGTACATGGGACTCTCAAGAGTCTTCTCCAACACCACAGTTCAAAAACATCAATTCTTCAGCGCTCAGCTTTCTTTATAGTCCAACTGTCACATACATACATGACTACTGGAAAAACCATAGCTCTGACTATGTGGACCTATGTCGGCAAAGTAATGTCTCAGCTTTTTAATAAGCTTTCTAGATTTGTCATAGCTTTTCTTCAAGGAGCAAGCATCTTTTAATTTCATGGCTACAGTCACCACCTGCAGTGATTTTGGAGCCCCCCAAAATAAAATCTATCACTGTTTCCATTGTTTCCCCATCTATTTGCCATGAAGTGATGGGACCACATGCCATTACCTTAGTTTTTTGAATGTTGAGTTTTAAGCCAACTTTTTCACTCTCCTCTTTTACCTTCTTCAAAAGACTCTTTAGTTCCTCTTTGTTTTCTGCCAAATGGGTGGTGTTATCTGCATATCTGAGGTTATTGATATTTCTCCTGGCAATCTTGATTCCAGCTTGTGCTTCATCCAGCCCAGAATTTCACATGACATACTCTGCATATAAGTTAAATAAGCAGAGTGACAATATACAGCCTTGAGGTACTCCTTTCCCTATTTTGAACCAGTCCATCGTTCCATGTCCAATTCTAACTGTTGCTTCTTGACCTGCATACAGGTTTCTCGGGGGCAGGTAAGGTGGTGTGGTGTTCCCATATCTTGGAGAATTTTCCACACTTTATTGTGATCCACACAGTCAAAGGCTTAAGCATTGTCAGTGAAGCAGAAGTAGATGTTCTTCTGAAATTCTCTTGTTTTTTCTATTATCCAATGGATGTTGGCAATTTGATCTCTGGTTCCTCTGCCTTTTCTAAATCCAGCTTGAATATCTGGAAATTCTTCGTTCATGTACTGTTGAAACCTAGCTTGGAGAATTTTGAGAATTACTTTACTAGCATGTGAAATGAGTGCAATTGTACAGTAGTTTGAACATTCTTTGGCATTGCCTCTCCTTGGGATTGGAATGAAAACTGACCTTTTCCAGTCATGTGGCCACTGCTGAGTTTTCCAAATTTGCTGGCATATTGAGTGCAGGACTTTAACAGCATCATCTTTTAGGACTTGAAATAGCTCAGCTAGAATTCCATCACCTCCACTAGGTTTGTTCATAGTGATGCTTCCTAAGGCCCACTTGACTTTGCACTCCAGGATGTCTGGCTCTAGGTGAGTGATCACACCATCGTGGTTATCTGGGTCATGAAGATCTTTTTTTGTATAGTTCTTCTGTGTATTCTTGCCACCTCTTCTTAATATCTTCTGCTTCTGTTAGGTCCATACTGTTTCTGTCCTTTATTGTGCCCATCTTTGCATGAAATGTACTCTGGTGTCTGATTTTCTTAGTGTTTCCCATTCTATTGTTTTCCTCTTTTTCTTTGCACCGTTCACTTTGGAAGGCTTTCTTATCTCTCCTTGCTATTCTTTGGGATCTCTGCATTCAGATGGGTATATCTTCCTTTTCTCCTTTGGCTTTTGCTTTTCTTCTTTTCTCAGCTATTTGTAAGTCCTCCTCAGACAGGCATTTTGCTGTTTGGCATTTCTTTTTCTTGGGGGTTGTTTTGATCACTGCCTCCTGTACAATGTTACAAACCTCTGTACATAGTTCTTCCGGCATTCTTTCTATCAGAGCTAATCCCTTGAATCTATTTGTCACTTTCACTGTATAATCATAAGGGATTTGATTTTGGTCATACCTGAATGGCCTAGTGGTTTTCCTTACTTTCTTCAATTTAAATCTGAATTTTGCATTAAGGAGTTCATGATCTGAGCCACAGTCAGCTCCCAGTCTTGTTTTTGCTGACTGTATGGAGCTTTTCCATCTTTGACTGCAAAGAATATAATCAGTCTGATTTCAGTATTGACCATCTGGTGATGTCCATGTGTAGAGTCATCTCTTGTATTGTTTAATAGACCTTTTTTGTTGTTTGTTTTTTCTTGTTTTATTAATTTATTTATTTGTAATTGGAGGATAATTGCTTTACAATGTTGTGTTGTTTTCTGCCATACAACAATGTTAATCAGCCATAGGTATGTATATATATGTCCCCTCTCTGTTGAACCTCCCTCCAACCTTCCATCCCATATCACCCCTCTAGGTGGTCACAGAGCACTAAGTTTGAGCTCCCAGCATATTCCCACTGGCTAATAATAGGTCATTTTTTTAAAAGTTTAAAGTTTGTAGTAATTTGTTACAGAAGCCCTAGGAAAACTATGAAACTAGTACACACTGGGAAGTGTAATAAACATGAGACCCCATAAATGGAGAGTGCCCTTGCATCACTCTCTACCCTGCTTCCATTGGAAAGCATTCTACTTTCACTTCCCAGGGGATCTAAAGTGAAGAGTGTCTGCCTCCAGAACTCTACTTCTGGGCTTTGTGAACCTTCTGGTGGTTCCTTTGTCTCCTATGATTCTCTGATCCCACCACAGTTCCGGCAAGGCGTATATGTATTCCTTTGGAGTGCATATATGGCTTTCACTGCCTGGTAATGGAATGTGGGCACAAAGCTATATTTAGATGACGTCTGTTATAAGTGGGCAAGCTCATGTTACTTAACTAGTTTAGCATAAGCGTAAATCTTTAAAGGGACTCAACTCTCCCTTGCGTTTGTGTCTGTGCAAGGCTAGGTTTCATTAGATGACAGCTATGGTTTATTCCGGCTGTAAAATCCTGCCGGTCTCTCCCTTGTCTACATTTGGTTTTAAACGTGAGCCTGTAGCTCTTTCTCACTGTGTAGCTTCTTCTACCTCTTGATCCAAGATGAGCTCTCAGAGTAACTTAAGGTGTCTCTCAACTACTTACGTTCCCAGAGAAGGAGGATTGTTTTTCTTTCTGGATCTCAAGTCCTAGTTAAGGCTTAAAAACCCCTTAGCTCTTAACTAATTTGATGTCCCTGGATTCAGACCTTGGAATTTATTCAACTAATCTCTTTGGTCCCCAGAATCTACCTTTAACTTAGCATCTGTGAACAGAGCTTAATGAGGCCAGTCTGAATTCTTGCAAACTTTCTTCTCTTGTTCACATTTTTTTTTCTTTTAATACTTTTTAACATGTTGTTACATTAGACCTTCCAGTCTCAGTCAGGTCCACATAGATTATTTTCCCTTTTGTGAACAAATGATTTCCCCACATGCACTCTGAGATTCTCCACAATTCTTATCTTTCCTCTCATTCCAACTTCTGTTAAGGGTTTGGTACTTCTTTACTTCGCACAATGTCAGTTGGTCTCAGACCTTCATCTTTGCATTATTATGAACAATCATTCACCAGGAATTTTGGAACACAATTTTCTTTGTAAACACATTTTGAGCAGCTGTAAGCCAGATATTTCATATAGTGTCAAGTTGTAAATTAGAATAAGATCCAATTTTTGTTTGAAGATTTTATTGTAATAGAAAAGGTAAGATGACTTGCAAATAATAAGATCAAGTGACTGCTACTGAAATATTGATTGAAATAGTGCCAGATACAAAAGTCAATAGAACCTGCTTCTGGTGCCTAATAGGACCCTTGCCATGAATGTGAATTTATGAGCATTGGTTTTTTTTTCACATGACCAGTAGGTCTGTGGAGACTCTATTTAGTGAGTCTGTTACATGTATTAAATGATGTAAATGCATTTGCACGTGCCCAGTACTATCCCTGGTACAGAGCAGGAGCTCAGTAAGGGATTGTTGAATTGAAATAATACTAGAGAAGAGGACTTAGAGGAGGGAGAGATTGCAAGTGTTTGAGTGGATCCAAAGGGGCTTTGTGGAAGATGCAGCATTTACTATAGGTCAGAATGGTGGTTCTGCAGGGGAACAACCTTCCAAATTACTCTTTTTATCCTTCGTGTTCTACAAATAGACTGTGTTTCATATATATTGAATGAATGGATTTTGAAGGATGAGCAGGAATCTGGAGGGTTGAGTTGTACTTGGAGAAAGGACATTCCAGACCGAGGGCACAGCATGGACATGAGCAGGTGCAGCTCTTGCTGAAGGAGCAATAGTTTGATCAGAGTGTAGGAAAGTAGCAGAAGTAGAGGAAAATGCAAGCTGGGAATATTATATGGGTCTTTAAAGGGTTTCTGGTATGGCAGGAGACCTGGGTTGGATCCCTGGGTCGGGAAGATCCCCTGGAGAAGGGAATGGCAACCCACTCCAGTATTCTTGCCTGGAGAATTCCAGGGACAGAGAGGAGCCTGGCAGGCTACAGTTCTTGGGATCACAAAGAGTCAGATACGACTGAACAACCAACAGTGTTAGAGTGGGGAATTTGTACTTAATTCAGTCACTTTTTTTTTTTTAAACAAAAAATTTTTGTATTGTTTATTTTGGGCTGCACTGGGTCTCTGTTGCTGCCCATGGGCTTTCTCTAGCTGCAGCGAGCCGGAGCGACTCTTTGTTGTGGTGCAGGGGCTTCTCACTGTGGCTGCCTCTCTTGTTGCAGAGCATGGGCTCTAGAGCTCAAGCTTCAGCAGTTGCAGCTCATGGGCTCTAAATCGCGGGCTTCAGTAGTTGTGGTGCATGGGTTCAGCTGCTCTGCGGACTGTGGGGTCTTCCTGGACCAGAGATCGGACCCATGTGCCCTGCATTGGCAGGTGGGTTCTTAACCACTGGACCACCAGGGAAGTCCCACATTCAGTCTAGTTACTCTTTAACTTCTCTGTCTCCAGTCAAATTTGGGGGGAGGGATTTTTTTTTGTCATTCTTTCTGGGTTATTGAAAATTCACCATTATAATTGTCAACTGTTGTGCTTCTGCTTTTTGTTGGCAGGGTTATAAGTAGTCTTTAGTAGAGATAAAGGGAAAGAATTTCTATATGTTAAAGAAAACAGATATAAAGAGACCGGTACAAAAAAGGAATAGAGAAGCAGGTAAGATTTTTTTTTATTATGTTCAAACTTTGTCTTTTCTTAAATCCTCTGCTAAACTTTAATAACTTTAAAGCTTTAAAAAAAATCATAAATTCAAATCAGAGAAGCCAAATTCTTCCCCCTAAATGGAAGAATTCATGATGTTTGGATGAATTGGCACTCTGTTTATAACCAGCAATCAAGGAATCAAATGTATATAAACCTATGATTTTCCAAATATTCTAGATTGTTTCAAGGAATTATGTAAAGCAGTTTATAGCTTGCATCAGACATGTCCATAGCTTATTTCATAATTAGATGTTATGTTTCAAATAGTAGTGTCTCCCGGAGAGGTAATACTAATGCACAGAAACAGCTGGGAGTGTACTGAGGTCCCTGAAGGAGGGGAGGACCATGGCGGGGATGCTGAAGACGTCCCTGACTATGTTATTTCATTGCTTTGCATCTGATCTCACTTGTCAGTGCACAACTATTTTGGGTACCATTATGAAAGAAGGTGCTGACCATTATGTTTAATGCTCATTTTGTACTACACATGATTTGGCCAAACTGGGTTATTATTGCTTGGACATTTCTTGCATCTCTTTTGAGATATTTGACACTTCCACCTGCTTTCAGTTGTACTGCTTGGCTGCGGTGGACAGTCCTTTGCCCGAGTCTTTGTAACAACATGCAATTCAGCTTCCTTCACCTCTTGTTTAAATCTCATTTAAAAATCTGAGCATTGCTTTGCAATAAGCTAAAGAATTATGGTCACTTTCCCAAAGATAAATATTCATTTCACTGACATAAAATTTATCCTCCAACTCCATTTCCATACCTTTCTATTTATACAATGATTTTTTTGTTTTGATGTCAAATCAATATAGTCTGTTAAAAATGCCAATTAAATTCAATGCCAACTATCAACAAAGCTCAGTTAAAGTGACAGTCATAGCAGTGTGAACAGCTATGACCAAGTTTGTGCACATGCAATCATGCCATGATAGCACCTTCATGGAAGGCAATCATAAGACCCCGTTGATTATAAAACACAGTCTCAATTTAGAGATGTTAAAATACAAAGAGACTGTACATTTTAGGAGTAATGAAATACACTTACTTTAAAACATGCCAGGGACCAGTCTATCTCTTACTGAAGTATTGCCTCTATCACTAAAGACTAAATTAGTTAAGCCATATCCTTTTGTGGTTCTGGTTTCTTGAAATATACTAACACATGTCCCCAAACTATAATGTACATTTGGTGACTGCAGTTGTCTTACCAAAGGCTCTTCCAGGAGGGAGGCTGAAGCACTGAGTGCCCATGCTCCTGAACTCTCTTTCCCAAACTGATAGGCATATTTGCCTTTGCTCTCTTCTACCCATATTATACACCAGTTAGGAGTTTATATAATGGATGATTTCATGCTTCTGTCTTACTTCTTGTTTTCTGATTTACTTCTTTTTTCTTCTTCTTTTTATTTATTTTTTTAATTGAAGGACAATTGTTTTACAGAATTTTGTTGTTTCCTGTCAAACCTCAACATGAATCAGCCATAGGTATACATATGTCCTCTCCCTCTTTAACTTCCCTCCCATCTCCCTCCCCATCCCACCCCTCCAGGTTGATACAGTTTCAGTTCCCTGAGACATACAGCAAATTCCCATTGACTATCTATTTTACATATGGTAATGTAAGTTTCCATGTTACTCTCTCCACACATCTCTCCTCCCCTCTCCCCATGTCTGTTAGTCTGTTCTCTATGTTTCTCCATTGCTGCCCTTCAAATAAATTCTTTGGTACCATCTTTCTAGGTTCCATATATATGTGTTAGTATATGATATTTATCTTTCTCTTTCTGACTTACTTCACTCTGTATAATAGGCTCTGGGTTCATCTACCTCATTAGAACTGAATCAAATGTGTTCCTTTTTATGGCCGAGTAATATTCCATTGTGTATATGTACCACAACTTCTTTATCCATTAATCTGTCAGTGGACATCTAGGTTGCTTCCACGTTCTAGCTACTGTAAATAGTGCTACAATGAATATTGGGGTACATGTGTCTTTTTCAATTTTGGTTTCCTCAGGGTATATGGCTAGGAGTGGGATTGCTGGGTCATGGTGGTTTTATTCCTAGTTTTTTTAAGGATTCTCCCTACCATCTTCCATAGTGGCTGTATCAATTTACATTCCCACCAACAGGGCAAGAGGGTTCTCTTTTCTCCACATTCCTCTCCAGCATTTATTGTTTGTAGACTTTTTGATGATGGCCATTCTGACTGATGTGAGGTGATATCTCATGATTAACTTTTTGATGGTCCTATTTACTAAAACATGTCTTTTCATAGACACACAGGAAAGCGTGTGTTGAAATCATGTAATTTGCTCTCCTTGGGTCAGTTTCATTCATATACCTACTCTGAGCATGCTCATTTCAGGCATCACTGTACTAAGGATCACACCCCACAATAGATTTGTGGGAAGCCTGCCAGAAGAAATCAGTCTGTCAGTCTCTCTATCATCCAGGCTGAAGGTTGATAGATACATCTGTTTTAGCAGCTTCACTTTGAATTGAACAGATTCCACACTTTCCTCTCAGTACTCTCCCTGGAGTTTAACCTCTGAAAACGATTATTTCATGACTGATTATTTGAAAGATGAATAGATTTGAGTTTTACCCTAGCCATTTTTCTCCAGTCTCTTATTGGTAAAAGAGTTACTGAGTAGGAAGTTGAGAAAGAGGATCAAGAAAAGCCTAGTAAACAGAAAGTCCTGAAAAGTCTGTGAGAGATGATGTGTCAGGAAAACACAGTGGTGGCTTTGCTTTCTGGCAGCCAAGGTCACTGAAGCACAGAGCAGATGACTGCAGCTTGGAACTGGATACACTGATCCTCTGCACGTTCTCTTGGGATAGAAGGGTCCTGGATTCCTGTTTTTGATCTTATGAATGTTACTATCTCTGGAGGGTGTTTCTGTTCTCATCTGCTGCGTGTGGGCTTATGGCTGGTTAGATGATGACATCTAATCGTGTTTAAAGCACCAAGTACAACGTTCAGCAAAAGGTAGACAAATCTTCTTATTCACATTTCATGATAATCTATTCAGTACACTCTCACATTTTTGACTAAGCGTTCATGGAGCTGATACAATTAACCAATTTCTTTGCTTTTTTTACATTAAGAAAACCTCCAAAATGTAAATTTAAGTGTAAAAGCTATTTGGTGGAGAAAATGACTTACTTTCAGAAGGAAATTCTTAAATCAGTGAGATTTCTTAGAAACTAAATGAGTGCTTTAAAAAACTTTAATATTTCTTTTTTTCTTTGAAAAGAAATCTTCTAGGAAGTTGCTGTTTACAGACAATATTGGCATAGACCATCTTTTCAAACTTTTAGAAACCAGATTTACTAAATCTCAATAAGTCAAAGGACAACACTCTTTGGAATCATTTAAAATTTTGATTTTAGGGTACTTGAATATTTGAATGGGAATAAATGTTATTACTTGTTAGGTAGATGGCCCGAATTGTTTTTTTTTTTAATTGAGTCTTTGGGGGTGATAAAAATATTTTATATCATGTGGTAGTTGTATGATTATAAACATTTGTCAAAACTCACTGAATTGCACACCAGTCAGAATGGCTGCTATCCAAAAGTCTACAAGCAATAAATGCTGGAGAGGGTGTGGAGAAAAGGGAACCCTCTTACACTGTTGGTGGGAATGCAAACTAGTACAGCCACTATGGAGAACAGTGTGGAGATTCCTTAAAAAACTGGGAATAGAACTGCCATATGACCCAGCAATCCCACTGCTGGGCATACACACCAAGGAAACCAGAATTGAAAGAGACGCGTGTACCCCAATGTTCATCGCAGCACTGTTTACAATAGCCAGGACATGGAAGCAACCTAGATGTCCATCAGCAGACGAATGGATAAGGAAGCTGTGGTACATATACACAATGGAATATTACTTAGCCATTAAAAAAATACATTTGAATCGGTTCTACTGAGATGGATGAAACTGGAGCCCATTATACAGAGTGAAGTAAGCCAGAAAGAAAAACATCAATACAGTATACTAATGCATATATATGGAATTTGAAAGATGGTAACGATAACCCTATATGCGAGAGAGAATAAGAGACACAGATGCATAGAACAGTCTTATGGACTCTGAGGGAGAAGGGGAGGGTGGGACGTTCTGGGAGAATAGCATTGAAACATGTATATTGTCATATGTGAAACAGAACACCATTCCAGGTTCGATGCATGAGACAGATACTCAGGGCTGGGGCAATGGGATGACCCAGAGGGATGAGATGGGGAGGGAGGTGGGTGGGGGGTCCAGGAAGGGGAACACATGTAAACCTATGGCTGATTCATGTCAATGTATGGCAAAAACTATTACAATATTGTAAAGTAATTAGCCCCCAACTAAAATAAATAAATTTATTAAAAAAAATTCAAAAAAAAAAAAACCTCACTGAATTGTACTCTTAAAATTCATGACTTTTATGGTATATAAATTATGTTTCAAAAATGCTGACCAAAAAAATAAAGTATTTTGATACTTTCAAGAAAGGGAGATTCTATGGATAAACTATGACACCAAGGTCATAGATGGCAACAGAAATGATTTATTTTAATCAGAAGTCAAATGTGATGAAATTAGTAAGAAAAATGATTGTGTCATCATATTTTACATATTTATTATACTTCCCAGTATGCTTGAGTTCTTTCCCCAGTGACATTATAATCATTTGTATGTCTAGAGGTGGAGTGGAGTGGGAAAGAGGGAGTGGGCGGCAGGTGTGCCTCACAGAAAAGGAAGAAGAATGAAGGAGGCGATTCGGTAGAGACTGGGGAGAATTATACCTTCTGCTTCTTTCAGTTCACTTACTGTTATTATGTGTATATAATAAATTGCACACCAGTCAGAATGGCTTAATATATTTTGCAGTTAATATATTTTGAAAGAATCATGTGTTAAAAATGTAATCTTGTAGAAACAGTTAAGCAAAAATTGCTATTATAGAACTACTGGTTTTTTAAAATTGGGACTACATGCTTAAAATAACCTGAGTGCAAAATCATAGCTTAGCTAAATCAGTTGCTTATTTCAACTGTATAAGTGTTCTTGAAAATGATGGCCGAATTGATGCTGTTTGAGAGATTACTATTGATTACTACTCCTCTTAAAATGATTGACTTGATTATGCCATGCCTTGTCAATTAATGGAACAGTCATTTACCTTGATTTTCAACTACTAATTTAATAATATGTAATGGTTTTATTTGGGCAATTGTGTGCTCTCTAATCTGTTTTTATTTAGACCTTAACCAAGCAGGTTATTACTTTGTACTGTCTCTCTGGAGAAAGTTTTCTTTCTTACCCATTTAAAAATAAAATATACCTACAAAGCATGGCCCTTTATAAAAACAGATGGAAAAAATTCATCCATGGGCTTATTATTCAGTGGTAATCACTGGTATTGTTTTAGTGATTTCTTTCAGTCTTTTTTCCCCCTCTGCCCAGCTGGGATTTTTGTTTGTTTTGGTTTTGAGATTTTACTTCTCTGTGAACTCTATATGTAAACTCTATGTTCATTTTCTGGTGACTGTTTACTTTTATAACATGCATTTTTACATGCTAGTTCTGTTCACAAATGTATTTTTAGTGGTTACATTCAACTTAAAATATACCACACTTTGGGCTTCCCTTGTGGCTCAGCTGGTAAAGAATCCGCCTGCAATTCAGGAGACCTGGGTTCGATCCCTGGGTTGGGAAGATCCCCTGGAGAAAAGAGAGGCTACCTATTCCAGTATTCTGGCCTGGAGAATTCCATGGACTGTGTAGTCCATGGGGTCACAAAGAGTCGGACATGACTGAGTGACTTTCACTTCACATACTTTACTTCCTTGATGGTTCCACTTTCTTAAACTTTATTATGCATAATTAGTTTGAGAAATCCATTGCTTTTCTTTTTTTTTTTTTTTAAGATTTTTTTTGATGTGGACCATTTTAAAGCCTTCATTAAATTTGTTACAACATTGCTTCTGTTTCATGTTTTGGTTTTTTGGCTCTGAGGCATGTGAGATCTTAGCTCCCCAGCCAGGGATGGAACCCTCACCCTCTACTGCTGAAGGTGAAGTCCCAATCACTGAATGGCTAGGAAAGTGCCACATTGCTTTTCGATGGAAGGAATTTTTATTTGCTTCAACTTTTATATTATAACTTTAAAGCAGCAGATAAGCTACCAAATTTTATAACAATTAAGATTTAAGTTCAAACAACTGAATTTTAAATAATCCCAGATGATTATATAATCAAAAAGAGATGTTCTTAATTGCACTTTTAAAATATTTCCTTCAGATTTTTAATGATTTAGTGATTTGCATACATTTTAGTGGCAAACTTAGAAGGTCTTATATATAATACACCTTCTATCTTCTTGATGTCTCTTGATTTTCTTCATGTGGTCTCTTCAAGTAGCCATAAAGATCTAATATGTTGTATTATTTGTCTTTGTGATAATCTAGCCTTGGGCTTTGAGATTCTCTCTTAAGGTGAGGCCCTTGATTTACCATTTTTACACATCTTGTGGGTTTCCTACTCCTTAATCCACTCCAGTTGACAGCTCAAAACCACTTCCTCTTTAAAGTTTGCCTCATTTCCTGTCCATTCATTTCCCTGGCTTTGGTTGGCAGGTGTTATTTATTTAAAACCTTAACAACAAATATATATAGATATTTTTTTTCTAGCCCTGGGTGACTGAGACAAGACTTTCATCTCTTTCCCTCCTAAAGGAAGTTCCTTCAATCTGGAAATTATTTTTGATTGTATTTGGTTAAAAAACTTTTTTTTGGTTATTGTTTAGTGGTGTTTTATTTGTTTGTTTATCTGGAGATTTTTAAAAAGCCTGTGACTCATAGAAGGCATTGTGTATACAGATATATTTTCTACTCATTACCTAGGATGTCTGCAGATTTTCCCCCTCCCCAGGGAGTCAATATGCAGCTGTTCTTTATTTCTCACCTGTTGTCATTACCCAAATATAGACAAGCCCAAAGCACCATAGAAACCCTTCATGGAAAACAGCAGGACAGATGACAGAGGAACTCACTTCTTTTCTTCCTAAAGGTCTCTCTTTTAAAATTATTGCCACAATAAATTTGAGTTTGTTTTTCCAAGAAGCTGTGAATTTCTAATATCCATACTGTTTAAACTTGATCTCCCTCCCCCTCTCCTTCATACTAAGTGGGATTAAATCACCTAAGTATTGTTATTCAGTTGCTCAGTCGTGTCTGACTCTTTGGGACCCTATGGACTGCAGCACGCCAGTCTTCCCTGTCCTTCACCGTCTCCCGGAGTTTGCTCAAACTCATGTCCATTGAGTCGATGATACCATCCAACCATCTCATCCTCTGTTGCCTCCTTCTCCTCCTACCCTCAGTCTTTCCCAGCATCAGGGTCTTTGAGGCTGGCCAAAAAGTTCATTCATGCTTTTCTCTAAGAACTTTCAGAAAAACCCCAACAACCTTTTTGGCCAACCCAATATTTTGGTGCCACCCAAGCATAGTCTTAATGTAAATTTCCACGTCACAACTTTCTTTGTAAATGTGTAGCTTTCTTTGATGATTTGTTCCCAGTGGAACAGTAAGCTTCAGATCAGATTTGGGGAAAAAGAATAAAATGCTCCCTCTGTGAGCTCCTCTTCTGCAGCCCCATGCTGCTGGGAGCAAATGAGATGAATTCATCAGGAGGTCACCACAGTCCAGTGTGTACCAGCTATCTAAACACAGATTATTGATTTTTTTTTTTTTACAATTTGTCTCATACTTAATCCTAACATAGCTAAACAATTTGCTTTCGGATGACTCTTTCTGACAAAGTATTATTTAATGAAGGCTTCCTGGTTCTCTAATGAAGGAAAAATAAACCCAAAGTATGTAAGAAAGAGAACAGTTTTGAAATGGCACTTTCTAAAGAATTCTAGAGGTACTTACAAGTCTAAATGTTGGTGTGCATATTCCATTTGTTTGCCAAATTAATTTTCTACCTGCTTTTTCGTTAGTCTTATGGTGGTGGATGTTGGGAAAATGGGCAGAAAATGCATTCAATATAAAGCTAATATTTACAATATCAACTCCCCAGATATTTATTGAGGCATACCACATGCCTGGCAGTAACCCCTCTAGGCTCTCAGGGCTTTTCCCTGAGCTGCTGTGCTGGTGAGAGGGGAAAAGTGAAAGTGAAAGTCATTCAGTTGTGTCCAACTCTTTGCAACCCTATGGACTATACAGTCTATGGAATTCTCCAGGCCAGAATACTGGAGTGGGTAGCCTTTCCCTTCTCCAGGGGATCTTTCCAACCCAGGGATTGAACTCAGGTCTCCTGGATTGCAGGTGGATTCTTTACCAACCTGAGCTATGAGGGAAGCCCAGTGAGAGAGGGGATGTAAACAATTAACTACACTACGGTGTACTACAGTGGAAAAGGGAAAACTGGGGGTTCAGCTTGGGTTGTAAATATACAAGAGGGAGAAATTAATTCTGACTGAAGTGGTAGGTGAAGGGAAGTCAGGAGAAGCTTCAGGGTACGTTTCCAATTTGACTTTGAGGATGTTTGGGAGTGTGGACCTATGGGTGAGAGCAAATGGTAGAGGCACAGGGTCAGAGATGTGCATGCCCCAACAACAGTGCAGAGCATGGCATGGCCATTGCACGCTGTGCTCTGTGGATAGAAGACAGCCTGGAGAGGTGGACTGGGGACAACTTGAGAAGAGCCTGAAGAGCCCAAGATAGTTTATACAAGGGGAGGGATCTGATCAGTCATGCACTTTTCACGATGTTGCCTTTGCTGGTGGTGTGAAACACAGATTTGAAAAGGGAGAGATCAGAGGGAGGAAACAAGATAAAAACCCAGAAATTGTTCTTGCCAGGGACTAGAGTCTAGACAGTCCCTGATAGGAGAGCTGAAACTGAGAGCAATTTCTGAGGTCAAACAGCAGAATTTGATGTCTGTGACACCAAAGAGGGAAAAGATGGCTGAGATTTCTACAGCAGGCACCCAGGTAGTGGCGGATCTGTTAAGTAAGAGAGGAAGCCAATTTGAAGTGCCTCTACCAACATCCACGTGGTGTATTTAGGAGGAGACAGCTGGAAATATATAGCAGTGTTCAGGAGAGGGTGGGATGATGGACACACACGTGGGAGTCATCAAGGCATGTAGCCTGTGGGTTGGGGTTGTGTTTCTAAGGGGGAAAGTGGCTGATTGAGAAGGACATAGGAGGTGATGGATCTGGAAGCGGATTTTTTTGCTTTGGTTTGTTTTTGTTTCAGGACTTGCGCACATTTGTGGGCTTAGAGGTAAAAACCAGTGGAGAGGAAGATAATGACAATCCAAGAAAAAGGACATAGTTTATGGGGTAAGAGTTTGAAGGAAGAAGTTGGGAATGTCTTCCTTTGAGATAGGCAGGCAGGAAGAAAGTATATTTGACAATGAGATGAACTTGGAAGTGGATAGGAGAGAATAACACTTGTTATCTCTATTTTCTTAAAAGAGGAAGTCTGAGAATAAAGGAAATTGGAGGAGGGAGTGAGGATACTGATGAAGAGGCAATAGCTGCTGTGGAGAGCAGACGAGGCAATGGTGGTGGTGGTGGTGGTTTAGTTGCTAAGTCGTGTCCAACTGTTGCGACCCTGTGGACTGTAGCCTGTCAGGCTTCTCTGCCGTGGAATTCTCCAGGCAAGAATACTGGAGTGGGTTGCCATTTTCTTCTCCAGGGGGTCTCCCTGACCCAGGGATCGAACCTGGGTCTCCTGCATCGCAGGCAGATTCTTTACCAACTGAGCTATGAGGGAAGCCCCGAAGAGGCAATAACCACTGATAAGAAAAGGTTTGCTGAATAGTAATGGGTCCAGACCAGACTGGAGCTCATTTTTTTGTGTGCTGAAGCTAAATGTGCATGGCTTTGTGATGTCCTCTGTACTGCTGAGAAGCCTGCAAGAAGCAGCCGGGAAACTGGGCAGAGGAGTTGATCCAGGGCTGCACATGGATGCGGCAGATTTTTGAAGTTAGTTAGGAGTAAGGAAATAAAAGATACTCTTGACTGTGGTATTAGAGTGGTATCCCAGAGCTCTAGGACAGGTAGTGCAGGAAGCTGAGCTTGGAGGCAGCTAGGGGTTGGGAGACTCAGGAGGGGCAAGTGCCTGAGGGGCCAGAGGTGAATAGTAAAATATTCGGCTTAAAGGAAAAAAAGAGAAGGACTTCCCTGGCAGTCCAGTGGTTAAGATTTCACCTTCCAATGCAAGGGGAGCACGAGTTCAGTCTCTTGTTGGAAGCTAAGATCCCACATGCTTTGAGGCCAAAAAAACCAAAAAGAAAAAAAACCCAATCCCATAACACATAAGCAATATTGTAGCACAGTCAATAAAGATTTTAAAAATGGTCCACATCAAAAAATAAAAGAGAGAGAGAGAAGAGTATGAATGAGGAAGAAGGAAGAGAGGATGTTGTGGGCAAAAGTGTGGTGTTTTCACACTTACCCAGATCATTCATATGTTCATTCATTCAGTAAAAATATATTTTTTGTTATATTATTATTACACAAAATATTTATATTTTATTATATTAGATGGAACAAAAATCTCCCAATCTTGGAAATTAAACATTTTAAAATTCCTTAGTTTAAAGCTTTAGACCAAATTATATATACTTTATTTGGTTTTTAACATGAATCAATTATTTAAAAGAGATAAAGAAGAATTAATGAATTGTTCTACACTTTTTCTCATAGCTAGGCTTTCTCCCATCTACTGTAGTAGTAAAAATTGAAATTTGCAGTTAGCCTAATGCTGTAATATACACATTACAATAAAACAAAATTTAAAATGGAAATTCAGGTGAAGTTCCCAACCTGAGTTTCTTTTATCTTTATACATATATATTTATTTACCTCATCGTAGCTTTCTTCTTCCTCTAATTACCATCTTTTATTCCCGTTTTCATGTATCCACTGTGAAGCAGACCCAACGGTATCTATTTATATGATTCCAGATCAGTCTGCTTGATGAGAAGAACCCACAGAGTCATAACAGACACATTTATTAGCTTATGATGTTTCTGCTTCTACAAGTAACAAACTTTTTTGTACTGTTTGTATCTTCTATTAGGAGAGCTTCAAATACTCTAAAAGAATGTCATTATGTTCTCTTAAGGAATGTAAATGAGCAGATTAATTCCACATATGCAAAATGGGAACGCTCACAGATTTCTATATTGAAATTTCAGAATTCCCTGTGGTGGTTATATAATATACTCCTTGAAGCAGCAGCAGATCTAGGACTGAACTAGAATGCAACCCATTTGCCAAAAAAGCCATCTTTTAATCCTACTGAGATCCTTCTTTTCTCTATTTCATGAAGTTAACAGCTTTGACATTAAAGAAGCTTTTTGTTATAAAAGATTTTTCTTTCTGCTTCTCTCCCCATCCCTTTTTTACATCTGTTTTTCAAGTTATCTGGGTGTTATAATGACACATTAGTAGTTTTCTCTTACCTCCCTATTCCAACTTCCTCCACCTAATTCCAAAATAATTTATCTCATCAAATAAAATCAAGATCATCCAGTCTTAAAGCAATCCATTAAGAGATCCTTGGCTTATATTGTTCTAGTCCTTTCTTTTTTTTTTTAATAGAGAAAATTGCATGTGACTACTTTTTAAAAAAACGGTGATAAGAGTTACATAATATAAAGCATACTATTTTAAGCATGTTTAACTGTACAGTTCAGTGGCATCAAGTACATTCACGTGGCTGTGCAACCCCACTGTCATCTGTCTCCTGAAGATTTCACCTTTCTGAACTGAAACCCTGTCCCCATTAAACACCATGTCTCCATTCTCCCTCCCCAGCACCTGCCCCCGGGCATCTACCAATGCACTTTCTGACTCATGAATTTGACTGTTCTAGGTACCTTATATAATCTATTCCTTTCCATTACAACAGACAAAGGAAAACTGATAAAGTGCCCTCAGCTTTCTGGAATATCCCCCACCCCAGAAGCACTACACTGTCTTACCATATGTCAGAGAGTTTTGAATTGGGTACTGTAAGGGTGGGGGAAAAAAAAAACAACTTTCTTCTACTGGCTTAAATTCAGTGGCTGGATTTGTGATTGAAAGTACAAAATCTCTAGCTTTTTCTTGAGTACATTCCAGTTCAGTAGGTCTGAGGTAGGAAGTGGAATTTTTTTTAAAAAATCAGGCAGCCGAGGAGAATCCTATGACCAGAGAGATGAAGGAAAACACTGAGATGTGTCGTTTTTACCCCCCTTTTGAGATGAAGATATGAAGGTTCTCTAGAGTTACGCTACTCAGCATGCTAGTCACTAGCCATGGTTGTTAAAGTTAACTACAAGTCACTGAAATATTATTCAGTTTCTCTGTCACACTAGCCACACATTTCAAGTAATCAACAGCCTCATGTGACTAGTAGCTATTGTACTACATAGAGCAGATGTAGGATATCTTCATCATGGCAATAATGTCTATTAAATGAGACTGCCCCAGAGATAAGTAACTTGCCTACGATCACATAACAAATAAGTTATGGAACCAAATTAATGGGTATTTGGATGCACACCTCTCAGAATTTTTGACCACTGTAAGTCCAGCCTCGTTCAGGAGGATCTGCTCAAGAAAGAGGTTGGAGGATCTGCTCAGTGCAGAGACTGAGCCGGCTTTCTCCAGAGATATCTGAAACCCCAGAAGTCTCTCATTTTGGGTGTTGGTTCTGAAACCAAATGAGGCCTTTGAGTGCTTGGTGTAAAACCTCAAATGGTGACATAGTTGGGGGACTGTGGACAGATGACAGCCACTAATATGACTGCACAATAAGTCAAATTTGCATCCATAGGAGCAGTCCACCTCTGATCTACATTCAGTCAACCACAGAAGTCCATCTTGCCCAAAAGAGAATCTCCTTTTAAAATGTTTCCCTTTTGCCAAGTGGAAGTAACAGTTTTTCTTCTCATATCTAGACAGTCCTTCATGTACTCCACATGCTTCAGTTATAAGTCAGTGATTTGGATTTAGGAAGGTTTTTTTTTTTTTTGTAGAAACAATGTTATAACTGTTAGCTTAGTTACCAGGCTGGCCAACAAAAATCTGCAATGATGAAAAGAAATAATGCACCTAAATAGTAATAAGGAAGTAGAAACACTGTTAGTTATATGTGACTGCCATTTACCACTCTTTTGTGAGATTATACAATATACATTCTAATATACATTCTTTCTTTAAAATTTATTTATTTTTAATTGAAGGATAATTGTTTTACAATATCATGCTGGTTTCTGCCATACATCAACACAAATCACCCATGGGTATACAGATATCACCTCCCTCTTGAACCTCCCCCCACCTCCCACCCTCTGATATACATTCTTGCACAAAAGGCACATATACAATGATTCTTTAGCACATTGCTTATACTAGACAGAGGAAACTAAGTATCCATCAGTAGAGGATTGAATAAACTGATGGTTCTAAACTTCATGTGCATCAGATTTACTTAGAGGACTTCCCAAAACACAGATTGCTGAGCCCCACCTCCAGAATTTCTGATTCAGTAGGTCTGAGGCTGGTCCTGAGAATCTGCATCTCTAACGAGTTTCTAAGTGATGCTGATGAGGCTGGTTTAGGGCCCACACTTCAAGAACCATCAAATTAAACAACTGGTTCATCCATGTAATGGAATACCATGTGCTGTGCTGTGCTTAGTTGCTCAGTCATGTCTGACTCGTCATGACCCCACGGGCTGTAGCCTGCCAAGCTCCTCTGTCGATGAAATTCTCCAAGCCAGAATACTGGAGTGGGTAGCCTTTTCCTTCTCCAGGGGATCTTCCCAACCTAGGGATCGAACCCAGGTCTCCCACATTGCAGACGGATTCTTTACCATCTGAGCCCCCAGGAAAGCCCATGCACAGGTTTAAAAAAGGAATAAGGAATGAGGATACTTTCTGTGTACCAGTATTGAAAAGTTTTCAGGATATGCTGTTAAATGAAAAGCAAGTTTCAAAACAGTGTATAAATATGCTAACCTTTGTGTAATAAATTGTTAAAAATAGGAGTATATACATACATACATGCACAGGAAAGATATATTAGAAACGAGTAAAAGTTATTGCATTTAAGAGATAGGCAGAAATGGAATGGACAAGAATGAGGTGGGAGGAATATATCTTAAAGTATACCTCTTTTTATCAGTTTTGTTTTTCAACTACTTGAATGTTGTCATTCATTGTTCAGTTGCTAAGTTATGTCTGACTCTTTGAGACCCCATGGACTGCAGCACACCAGGCTTCCTTATCCTTCACTGCTGCTGCTGCTAAGTTGCTTCAGTCGTGTCCGACTCTGTGAGACCCCATAGACAGCAACCCACCAGGCTCCCCCGTCCCTGGGATTATCCAGGCAAGAATACTGGAGTAGGTTGCCATTTCCTTCTCTAACACATCAAAGTGAAAAGGGAAAGTGAAGTCGCTTAGTCATGTCCGACTCTTCGCGACCTCATGGACTGCAGCCTACCAGGCTCCTCCGTCCATGGGATTTTCCAGGCAAGAGTACTGGAGTGGGATGCCATTGCCTTCTCCGTATCCTTCGCTACCTCCCGGAATTTGCTCAAACTCATGTCCGTTGAGTCGGTGATGCTATCTAACCATCTCATCCTCTACCGCCCCCTTCTCTTCTTGCCCTTAATCTCTCCCATCTTGAATACTTGAATATTACCTATTTAATTAAACACAATTAAAAATAAAATGAGTGAAAGATAAAGAAATCATTCAAGGCCAATGATTCCCAATAGGAGCTAGAAGGGCCATTTCACAATTTTCAATGGCATTTTTTCAAATATTTGCTACTAATTATTGAGGGCTTATAATGTACCAGGCACTTTGCCAGGTGTTTCACATGAGTTATTCCTTTGATTCTCAGAATTCTATTTCTGAGATGTGCAGGATTCAAAACAACTCAATTTCTACTTTCTCCTGAACTATAAGCATTTTTTCTCTGCTTTAACGTACACATCTGTAAAATAGGTATATAATTAATAACATAGGTATATAATTCAATAACATAAAGGGTTTAGGATGCTAACTATTATTATTTCCTTAGTGCTCATATACTTTTTTGAAACATGGCTTTATCTCTTCCTGTACACTTCCATCAGCACCTTGCTATCATACATTCTGCACTTAGGAGGGTGGAGCAAGGATCCCTCCTATGGGTCTCTCTAGGCTCAAGGATATCGTTTTGGGAGATATCTAGCTGTACAACAGCAGGGCCCTACACCTCCATATAGTGTCTAAGGTAGTGGAAAGTTTGTAGCAGATAAATTCTCACCGTCTCTACGCCACTCACCGAAAACCTAAAAACTCTTAAAGGGTCCAATCAAATATTCCTCTTTCATGAAGCTAGAAACCATGTTTTTGATGCTTTTCTTTTAATGCTTCTCATTGCCTTATGTCATAATCATTTGAATATAACTATGGGTGCTCCTGGAGAAGGAAATAGCTCCTACTCCAGTATTGTTGCTTGGGAAATCTCATGGACAGAGGAGCCTGGTGGGTTGCAGTCCATGGAGTCGCAAGAGTTGGACATGACTTAATGTCTAAACAACAACAGCAACAACACCTGTCATTTCTTTTTTGTAGGTTGTATGCTCCTTGACCTCATGGACTCTTGCTTGACTTTAACAGTTGTTGAACTTGGAAAGGACCTTAAATGTAAAAGGAGCTAATTATTTGTTGGATTGCATTGGAGAGCCAATTGCAAGTGTAAACTGCAATTACTCTTTAGCCTGCTTTGGCATTAGCACCACAACATCTACCCCCTTTTTTTTTGAAGTTATTTTGCCTTTCATACTTTGTTTTCATCTATTATCTGCCAGCCCCCCATATCATATTATTCTATTAAAATAGAAAAATTAGGAAAAAGCACTGTATATTGTAGTATTGATATTTCTATTGTATTGAATACCTATCTATTTCCATGGAAACTGCTTTCAATCCTGAATTTTCCTAGATCTCTTAATTAAGAAAAGAATACATTGCAGTGGCTACAAAAATTATTTTAAAATGAAGAGTTTTGAGAAAATGTACAGAGATTCAAACTGAATAACACTAATTTAATGAACTCTTAATGAATCACAAATCTTAGAGTTTTAATTTGATACTGAACTAATTACAGATGGGGTGAAATGCAAACAAACCCAATTTACTCTATCCATATATTTTCCATATCTGTTGAACAGGAACATAAAAACATTTTCTAAACTGATATAGCTCATTTGATTTAATTCCCACATAGAATTAAAATGTGACTTCATGTTGGGATTTAATCAACTTTAGAGTGTGAACTGTGTGTGAAGTGTGAATGAGAATTTTTAAACTTTCGGCAGAAGATATGATTGAGTATATCGAAAATGCAAGATAATTTAAAGATAAATTAATTGAAGAGTTTAAAAAAGTTCCTGGATATAGGTCAAACATTTAAAAGTTGAGCTAGTAATAACCAATTAGAAAATGTAAAAGAAAAAAATTCTATTCATTAAATAGCAAGAAAAATCTATATGAAATTGGGATTTGGAAATAAATCTAACAAAGATGTGCAAAAAAGTTTATGAATAAAAGTGACAAAATATTATCAAAGAACATTAAAGAAGACTTGAATAAATGAAGAATTATGCCATGCTAATGAGTGGAAACAGAGCTTCTGCCTAGGATAGTCACAATATGAGATGTGTGGTTAAGGTCCTGCATCCCAGGAAAGAACAGCTTTCTTGTAGGAATACTAGGGCCTTCCCTGGTGGCCCACTCAGTAAAGAATCCACCTGCAATGCAGGAGACTCGGGTTCAATCCCCAGATTGGGAAGATCTCCTGGGGAAGGAAATGGCTAGAATACTGGAGTGGGTAATCCAGTGAGTACTCCAGTATTAGGCCTAGTAAATCCCATGGACAGAGGAGCCTGGTGGGCTACAGTCCATGGGGTCACAAAGAATCTGACACAGCTAAGCAATAACAACAAATAGAGAAGGGACAAGAGGAACAAGAAAAACTTTGTTGAAGACATTTCAGATATCCTACGGATGATGGGGTTGGTTCATAGCAGTACCCTTTAACCTTGGTTTGGTACAAAACAGATTCCTAGTCAGTAGACAAGATCTACCTAATTAGCGCATTTCCCAGGAAGCTTTATGGTATTAGCCAGCAGAGACAGCAGCTTTAATTGAGACAGTGATACCACTTAATTGGAACACCTTAATGAGATTAAGGGGTACTCAGATAAGGTCAACTTGTTTTCCCTGTGCCCAGAGCTTTGCTGGATCTCTGCCTTCTGGCTGGCAACCCCTGCCAATTGGATAAAGCTGAGCCAAATGCTTTTACTGTCCTTCAAAAATCACTTAAGGGAATATTTTAAATATAGACTTCATGTATTTCAGAGAGTATTCTGAAACACATTGGCATGCAGACTCTACTGATAAATTCAGAACTCATTACACTGAAGCCCTAGAGGTTTGCATTGCTTTTAACATGTTGACCCAACAGTTTAATATACATTAAATGAAATAAGGTCTGATGTTGAAGCTGAAGCTCCAATACTTTGGCCACCTCATGCGAAGGGTTGACTCATTGGAAAAGACCCTAATGCTGGGTAGGATTGGGGGCGGGAGGAGAAGGGGACAACAGAGGATGAGATGGTTGGATGGCATCACCGACTCGATGAACGTGGGTTTGGGTAGACTCCGGGAGTTGGTGATGGACAGAGAGGCCTGGAGTGCTGCAATTCATGGGGTCGCAGAGAGTCGGACACGACTGAGCGACTGAACTGAACTGAACTGAACTGAAATGAAATGAAATAAATTGATAATTATGCTGGGACTCAATAATGTATTTCAATCGACTATATCTTTATTAGTCAGGGTGAGAAAGAGAGAGAGACAGGAGAGATGTTTTAAATAAGGAATTGACTCACTGCGATTCTGGAGGCTAACAGGTCCCAAGATCTGAGGTCAGAGAACGAGAGCTGATGGTGGAGCTCCAGTCTGAAAGTCAGCCTTGAGAGCCAGGATGAGGTGATGTTTCAATGTAAGACCAGGGGCTGGCAAACACCAGTGTCCCAGCTCAAGACTGTCAGGCTGGAGGAAATTGCCTCTTACTCAGCCTTTTTGTTCTATTCAGGTCTTTAACTGAATGGATGAGGCCCACTCACATTGGGGAGGACAATGGTCACGAGTCAGTTTACTCAGTTTAGTATTTATACAAATACTAACCTCATCCAGAAGCACTCTCAAAGGCACCCTCCTGAATGATGTTTGAACATATACCTGGACATCTCACAGCCCACTAAAGCTGGCACATAAAATTAACCATAAAAACATCTTTTTACCTCAATTTAATATCATTTCACAAAGCTTCATGACAATGTGGTTTTTATTACAAAAGAGTACTTAACATTAGTCAAAATGAAATGCTTGAATTCCTCCATAAAAATCAGTGTAGTATTAGTAGAGAGAAAAACTCTGCTAAAAACACTGACAAAGATTTTTGTAAATTTTCATGTGTGCTATTACTTACTAGTTTTGTGATCATGGGTCAATTAATTTCTTGATCTGTAAATAGGCAAAGGTTGGAAATGACCGTTATGATCCCATCCACCTCTAGAAGTCTATAACCTTCAGTCTTTTCATCACTGTATGGAAGTTGGAATGTTGTTGACATTGGCATGTCTGTGCTACGGTCCAGATGAACTCAAATCCCTTTTGTGGGTGAAAGGTAGTCTCAGTTATCTACAGTTCTATGTCATATTTCATCCCCTTGGTGCATATAATGCTAGTTTAGAACAAGGGGATTATCTGTAAGGCTTGGCCTCCAAGCAGAGCTAATTTTATAAGGTTCTACCATGTTTATTAAGCGCCATGAGAACTCACTTTATGAAAGAGCGATTCCCATAGAAAAATGGGTGATTTAAATAACCTAGTACTAAAAAAATATAACCTGGTTCTATCTCAATAGTACTGTTGGGGTTTTTGGTGGAGTTTTTCTGTTTCTGTTTTTAGAGCATCACATGCAATAGCTTTTAGTTAATTTTTCACTGGTGTACATTACTCAAGAATTTTCAAATTTAGTGATTAGCTGATACACTGGCTGGCAATCGTTAGGTTGGCAAAAAAGCAAAATTGGAAGTGTTTGAGCTATCATCAAGAAAATTGTATTCAGAGGACCCAATGCTTGACTGAATCAAGTGGACAGGAGTCAGAACCATTTTGGCAGTTTTGAAATTCATGTGAGGCTAAGAAAGAACATGCTAAAATAGTTTTCCATAATGAGTACTTTATCTGCCTTGTAAATAGTTTCAAAAAGTCATGAATGTTGAAAATATTGAATAGTTTACGAAGTTTTCCTGAACTTTCCCAAACCTACCAATGCCACCTTTAATTTTCTAGCAGAGCCCCCTCCTTATTGTTACCTATCTTTTCAGACTAACAAAACACAAGCATATCTGTGTCTCAGACATAGTTTTCTACCATCTTTTTTTATATTAATGGCATAGATTCTTGAAGAGAAGAAGTAAAACCTGTAACAGAAGGCATTTCAGACAAAAATCATTCTGTGCAGGAAGAAGAAAAGTGGAATAAAATGAAAAATAGAGGACATAGGTAGGAAAATAAAACAGAATCTGGACGAGACACCGGAGAACCTTCTGGAAGGGGAAATCACTTAGCGACATTCCTAAGCTTGTTGTCTGGTTAAAGTCTGGCCTGACTTCTTTTAATGTGCATGCTGTGTTTATTTGCATGGTTGAAGTCTCAAAGAAAATATTATTTTCAGGATTTTGGAATAATCTGAGAGCCTCTGATAAAATATGTGCATAAAATTAATAACCATAATTAGACTCAAAAAGAGCAAAGGGAATTTTCATTTTTTTAGTTTCTTCATTTTAGTTTTATATTTTCTTCAAGGTTGTTTAATGGGTGAAATATTAGTATTCTTCATGAATTCATAATTTTGTGATGCTTTCTGAAAAAGTAGCTGGGTCAGATTGGCTTAATATTCTTTTTCACACTCTTTTCTCTCCTTTTTGTTAAAAAAAATTGCCAATCTGCATCTTCCTTAGGGGAGATTAGATAGTTTAGAGAAGTGGCAAAATAAACAAGATTTGTTCTCATCAAATGTGTCATGAGGAAATTGGAGGCATGCTGTGAAGTAATGGCAAAATAATCTTTAAAATTTCCAAGCGCTTTTCCCAAATGAAATGGAAGAAAATTTAAAGTTATCGTCCATCTAATTATGATTTAAAAAAAATGTGTGCATACAAGTATGGGCATATATTTATTTTTCTAACACTATGATTGATTTCTTTCTCTAAAAAAGAGGAAACCAGACTTAAGATCCTACAGGTTCTCAAAAGCTATTCTCTGGAATAGCTGACTTCAGTAGGGTTTTTATTTTTCCATAGAGTAAGGTAGTGGGGGACTGTAACTTATAAAATGGTAGTGTTAAGGGCTTCCATGGCGGCTCAGATGGTAAAGCATCTGCCTGCAATGCAGGAGACCCAGGTTCAATCCCTGGGTTAGAAAGATACCCTGGAGAAGGAAATGGCAACCCACTCCAGTATTCTTGCCTGAAAAATTCCATGGACAGAGGAGCCTGGTGGGCTACAGTCCATGGGGTCGCAAAGAGTCAGACATGACTGAGCAACTTCACTTTCACTTTCCTCCCATAGATAGCCCCTCTCATTTTTCTCATACTAACCCGTCAAAGTATTGTTCTACTAAATAGTATTGTTCTGCTAAATATACAGTGCACATGGAAACCTTAATTTATTTCAGTGGCTGTGATCATTTGTAGAAAATACTGCTTTCACTTGTGCCTCACCAACTGGAGTTGGTGCCTGACCCCTTATCTAGCATCTGTTTGTACATGTGGATTCATTGAATGCCCTTAATGGGCTAAGCTTTGTGGCCATATTAAAGATATGGTGCCTCCTTTTAGAATAGGGATTGGAAAAAAAAAAATGAGAGTCTTTAACAGTCCAAGGGCAAGTACACGCAGAGTTTAGAATTTCTATGGGTGTAAGTTTTGGAAATGAGGAAACTATTCTTTGTTCCTAAGTATATCTGCTTTCTATCCATAGTCCGGGGAGGATTCTAGCAAGACTCATATGTTTAATATAAGCTCTTGAGAATGCAAATATGTGTTCTCTTCTGAATACATGAAGTAAATCACAGAGAACTTAAGTTAGTTTATGTGTCTCATTTTTAACTCAGAGTAGAGTTTCTGCCAGGTAGGATACAGGGACCTGCTGGCATCAATGCTGCCCGTGAAGAATTTTTGTAGTAGAGTCTAAGAAAACCTTTCACTCAAGTTCCAATAATAAATGTGCTTAAAAGATAAAACATCATTTAGTTCCATTATGGAGAATCCAATTTATCCTGATTCTCTAAGGCATTTCCTAGAAGAAAGAGAGAGTCTGTGGGCATTATTCTGTGTAATTAGCTTTTTGCACCTTGCATTGTGAATTGGGATTTCTGACTTTTTCACCCTATGGTGCAAAGTGATGGTGCTTAGAAACCTGAAACTAAAGCAGATGTTATAACTCATTAGTATTTTAACTTTTATAATCTGAGAAACTCTGGGGCAAATACTAGATATTATTATACTCTGTTTTATAAATATTAAAAATATTTTATTTTCAGAGGGACTTTTCTCATTCTCCCAAATTAATCTTCACCTGAAACCTCAACAGGTCTTACGAAGTGTGCCAAAGGCCTAGTTAACCCTTTTCTCATTCCTGAATTTGCCTCAGTTTCCAGGAAACAGCCACCTTGTTCAAAGGAACCTATTTTTTTTTTTTTTTTAATTTCTGCATTTTTCTGTTTCAAGTAACAATAGAAATGTAACATCTGAAAATTGTGATTTGGGAGGGTAATATAGGAAAAACCAAAGGTGAAATGTTAAGTAAATAAAACTGGATACAAAATGTTATAATCTCAACTATTTAAAAAATAATTGAAAAAAGGTAAGGAGATATAGCAAAAGTAATGTTTGGATTTTCTGTATCTTACTGTAACTCCTGAGCTCCTTTTCTCAAGGTAATTGAAACAGGACAGAATATGAATATTTCAGAGAAGATATTTTAATATGCCATAGTTGTTTTGATCCTGGGAATGATGGAGGAACTAGGAAAAATCCACGAGAAACAGTATTTTTCGAGGAAGAAAGCTATTGATAAAGGGTAAAATTGAGATAAATTACTTCAAGACTAGAATGTTGATAAAGAACCTTCTAGAATGAGAATATATACAAATTTGTCAGGTTCTTCAGACTTCATATAAGTTTTATCTAGGCCCTTGTATATTTCCCATTTCTATAAACTGGTCAAGAAAAACACACAAACCAAGAAAAGCTTTTATTTTCACGTAATTCCCCATATATAATTTCAGGGACAAAATTGATCTAAAAGCTTAAACAGAATTAACCCATAAGAGTCAGATTTTAAACAAAAGAATTATGCTATGAGAGTGCATTTTTATAAAGTTGCTTTATTCTTTTAAAGGGATTATATATGGTTATATATGGTTATATATGGTTGATATAATGAATATATCATTATATATAAATGGTTGGATAGCATCACCGACTCAGTGGACATGAACTTGGGCAAACTCTGGGAGATAGTGAGGGACAGGGAGGCCTGGGGTGCTGCAGTCCATGGGGTTGCAAAGAGTTGGACACAACTGAGTGACTGAACAACAATCATTATATACATACTCACAAAATTTACACAGCTGATGTGATACTGTTAACAAACTGGTACATGACACACATGGAACAGCTTAGCAGTCTGCTCACAATGTTAAAAACCACCACCAATGTAAAAAAACCCTTACAGAAGGACAGGATTTATTAAACATAATCTGTACCAAAGTCATAAGCACTATCTTTCTCTTCAGTCATTTTATCCAAGACAAAGATGGTGTGGACTGCTCAGCTGCTTGAGACTCCTCAGGTAGTGCCTTGCAGGCCTCTTCAGGAGGGGACGTGTCTGAGCTTTTTTTCATTACCTTCCTCGTCAACACTTTCCTGGTCAGTGTTGACATCTTCATAATCCTCCCCCCTGCTCCTGATTCTGTTCTTTCTGTTTCAGCAATTCTTCAGGCATGTCCTTTTCCTCTGTTACTCCATTGACCAGACCCAACAACTGGAAAAGGTTGCTACTGGCTAATCGAGGGCTCCTCATGGATTGTATGCTGTGTAAGAGTACGTGTGCGTTTGTGTGTGTGTGTGTGCATGTGTGTGTGTTCAGTCATGTCCAACTCTTTGCAATCCCATGGAGCCCTGCCAGGCTCCTCTGTCCATGGGATTTCCTAGGCAAGAATACTGGAATGGGTGGCCATTTCCCACTCCAGGTTACCTTCCTGACCCAGGAAGCCTGTGTAAGAATACATATTTTTAATAATAAGTAGTCAAACTGAGGAGAAGGCAATGGCAACTCACTCCAGTACTCTCACCTGGAGAATCCCGTGGACGGAGGAGCCTGGTGGGCTGCAGTCCATGGGGTCGCTAAGAGTCGGCCACAACCGAGCGACTTCACTTTCACTTTTCACTTTCATGCATTGGAGAAGGAAATGGCAACCCACTCCAGTGTTCTTGCCTGGAGAATCCCAGGGACGGGGGAGCCTGCTGGGCTGCCGTCTATGGGATCGCACAGAGTCAGACACGACTGAAGCGATTTAGCAGCAGCAGCAGCAACAGTCAGACTGAAAACTGGACCTTACTCCTTTCTTAGAGTACTGGCATAGGTTTCATGATTATGATGCACTATTTACTTAGCTATTCTTTCATTCATTCAACAAATATTTGCTGAGTACATAAATACAGTATATACTTGGAGGACAGATAAACTATATTAAATAGCTGTGGCAAAAGTGGTATATTTCTGGAAGAATACAAAAAAAGGTGAGTGTTTCCAGCTGGGGAGAGCCAGAAAGGCTTCTTCTTGGGTTGGGATTGCCACCTGGGCTTGAAGTGAAGGAAAAAAGGAGGGGTGAAGGCACGGCCATGTACTGGGGATGAGAAGGGTTAGTTTGAGTAAGAGAGGTGGGAAGTAAAAGAGAGCAGGAGCCAGATCACAGGGCCGCTGGTGCCAGTCTGGGTGGTTACTCTTCTAGACAATGGGGAGCTGTTGAAGGTTTTTATGAAGGAATTAACATAGTCTTGCAACAACATGTCAAATGAAACTTGTATAGCCAGGATACAGAGGATTATGGTCTATGACTATGGTTGCCCGTATTTCAGGCAGACGCTTTATCCTCTCAGCCACCAGGGCATTTTGACTATGAGGTGTGCCTCTTAAGGCTTTCAAAAGAGTTGCCTGGGAAGATTAAAGGCAAGACTTGGTTCTGAAGGACAGTTCCCTATTTAATATTTGGGCCTTGACAACTCGTGTCAGCTTTTTCTTGAATGGAACCATGGCGGCCAGATAGGATTCAGCCTCTCTTATTCTGTTCCATTGACTCTAGACTCATTCCGCTCACTTTTCAGAGTCTTGCCTTTGCAATAGGGACCAAGCTTTGGCTATTTCTTGTAATCCTCCAGAATCTATGTATTAGCAGTGGCATTCCCCAACCCTCACTCTGGTTTTGACTTTTTTGTTCCTCTTTTAGAACTAAGAGCTACAAAAGATTTTTGTCTGTTTGTTTTGTTTTTTGCTGTGTTGGGATCTTGAGATAGGGCAGATTAAGGCACTTGTACACTGTTGTTGCAATATAATAAACACTTGATTGAAGGTGTGGTGGTTGGGATGGGGAAAAGGAGATGGATTCAAGAAATATTGTGAAAATAGAAGCGACAAGATCTGATGACTGAATATGGGAGCAAGGGAAAAGGAATCAAATAATAGTGCTGAGTTTTGAACCTGTATGAATTCAAATGCTTTTAAAAGGGCCAGAAGATACTTTTCTTACTTTTACAAAGTTGAACTGAAGCTAAGTGTTGTGGACAGAGCTCTCATGGAGGTTTCTTTTAACTTCAGTGATGATTACCCTGAAGGGTATTAAGACCAGCCTGGTCAAGTAAATTGTACCAGCACAACGCCCAGCACAGGCTGTAATACTTAAGTAGGATTAGAAGAAATATGCCTGTGCCCCAAATGCTGGTACAAGAAAATGTGGAAGAAGCCCTTTGTGGTTCCAGTCTTTATATTATTGAGTAACTTCCCTTTAGAGAAAGACCTGGCACTGTGTTTCAAAAACAATTTAGGCAAGAGAATATGATACTAAATTGCAGAGGGTGGAGAGGAAGGTAATTCAATACTCAAGAATCTTGAAAACTATGGAAAGAAGCTGGTTTAAGCAGAAATTATTTTATGTTGTGCCTGTGGGCCGATCCACTTATTTGAATGCCCTTATGGTGGGATATTAAATAATAGTAATAATAGTCAAAATTTATTGAGTATCTAAAGTGTCTGATACTGCTCTAGGTACTTTTTAACCTGCAGAATATCCCATTGAATACTTATAAAACACTGTGAAAGTGGGTGTATTATAATCCCTATTTTATAGGTGACAAAATTGAGGCTCACATATTTTTCACAGAACTAGAACAAATAATCCTAAAATTCATATGGAACCATAAAAGACCCAGAATTGCCAAGGCAATCCTAGAAAAAAAGAACAAATCAGAAGGCGTAACCCTCCCAGACTTCAGAAAATACTACTAAGCTACAGTAATCAAAACAGTGTGGTATTAGAACAAAAAACAGACAAATGGATCAATGAAGCAGAATAGAGAGTCCAGAAATAAACCCATACACGTATGGTCAATTAATTTTTGACAAAGGAGGCAAGAATATACATTGAGGAAAAGACAGTTTCTTCATCAGGTGGTGCTGGGAAAATTGGACTGCTGCATGTAAATCAGTGGAGTTAGAACACACCCTCTCACCATACACAAAAATACAACTCAAAATGGCTGAAGACTTAGACATAAGACATGACACCATAAAACTACTAGGAGAGAACATAGGCAAAACATACATAAATTGTACCAATGTTTTCTTGGGGCAGTCTCCCGCGCTGTGCTCAGTCACTCAGTTGTGGCCGACTCTTTGTGACTCCATGGACTGCAGCCCACCAGGCTCTCTGTCCATGGAATTTTCTAGGCAAGAATACTGGAGTGGGTTGCTAATTCCTTCTCCAGGGGATCTTCTGGACCCAGGGATTGAACCAATGTCTCTTGCGTCTCCTGCATTGGCAGGCAGATTCTTTACCACTGCGCCACCTGGGAAGCCCCAAAGCAATACAAATAAAAACAAAAATAAACAAATGGAACCTAATCAAAGTTGCAAACTTTTGCACAGCAAAGGAAACCATAAACAAAGCAAAAAGACAACCTACAGAATGAGAGAAAATGTTTCAAATGATGCAACTGACAAGTGTTTAATTTCCAAAATATACAAATAGCTCATACAATTCAACAATGAAAAAACAGACAGTCCTACCCCAAAATGGGCAGAAGACCTAAATAAGCATTTCTCCAAAGAAGCCATACAGATGACCAATAGGCACATGAAGATGCTCAACATTTCTCTAATTATTAGAGAAATGCAAATCAAAACTACAAAGAGGTACCACCTCACACCAGTCAGAATGACCACTGTTAAAAAGTCTACAAATAACAAATGCTTGAGAGAATGTGGAGAAAAAGAGAACCCTCCTATATACTGTTGTTGGGAATATAAGTTAGTGTAGCCACTGTGGAAAATAGTGTGGAAGTGCCTCAGAAAACTAAAAATAGAATTACCATATGATCCAGCAATCCTACTCCTGGCATATATCCAGACAAAACTAATAGTTCAAAAAGATACGTGCGCTGCTGTGTACATAGCAGCACTATTCACAATAACCAAGACACGGAAGCAACCTTAATGTCCATTGACAGATTAATGGATAAAAATACAGTACGGCTATACAATGGAGTATTACTCAGACATGAAAAAGAATGAAATAATGTCATTTGCTGCAAAATGGATGGACCTAGAGATTATCATGCTAGATGAAATAAATCAGAAAGAGGGAGACAAATAATATACAATATCATTTGTATGTGAAATCTAAAATAAGACAAGTGAACCTATTTATGAAACAGAAGCAGAATCATAGACATAGAGTACTGATTGGTAGTTGCCAAGGGGAAGGTGGTTGGGAAAGGGATGGAGTGGAAGGGTGGGGTTAATAGATGCAGGCTTTTACATATGGACTGAATAAGTTGTAAGGTCCTACTGTATGGCACAGAGAACTATGTTCAATATCCTATGATAAACCATAATGGAAAAGAATATTAAAAAGAATGTATGCAGCCATGAAATTAAAAGATGCTCCTTGGAAGGAAAGCTATGACAAACCTAGACAGTGTATTAAAAAACAAAGACATCACTTTGCTGACAAAGGCCCATATAGTCAAAGCTATGGTTTTTCCAATAGTCATGTATAGAAGTGAGAGTTGGACATAAAGAAGGCTGAGCACTGAAGAATTGATACTTTCCAGTTGTGGTACTGGAGAAGACTCTTGAGAGTCCCTTGGACAGGAAGGCAATCACACTGGGCAGTCCTAAGTGAAGTCAGTCCTGAACATTCACTGAAAGGACTGATGCTAAAGTTGAAGCTCCAATACTGTGGCCACCTGATGTCAAGAGCCAGCTCATTGGAAAAGACCCTGATGCTGGGAAAGATTGAAAGCAAAAGGCGAAGAAGATGGCAGAGGATGAGATGGCTAAAGAGCATTAGTGACTCAATGGACATGAATTTGAGTAAACTCTGGAAGATAGTGAAGGACTGGAAAGCCTGGCATGCTGCAGTCCATGAGGTCACAAAAAGTTGGATGTGACTTAGTTACTGAACAGCCCAACAACAGTATATGTATAACTGAATCACTTTGCTGTACAGCAATAATTAGCATTGTAAATAAACTATATTTCAATTTTAAAAATTAAGGCTCAGAGTGGGGAACTCAATATAATACGTATACTAACTTGCCATTTCACTTTGGCTCATTAAGGCTAATGTTTGATTTAGTTGGTTTTAATTCAGGTTGCACTGAGAGCGTCTTACATGCTAGTAAGCATTCCTGAAACATCTGTGAAAATGTAGCTTATGTTTGTCCTGAGCTTTCAGTGAGTAGGATAGTGGTTTTGTAAGCAACCGGGCAGGTCCTAGTTAAAGAGTTACAGTAGACAACTTGCTTTTGACTTCTTCATTCCTTAGTTCAGTTTAAGGACCTTTCCTGGGTGGTTGGCTTGAGTTCTTCATCATCAATTTAATTACTAGGGATTACCGAGCACTTTCTATGTGCCAAATGCAGTGCTGAGCACTTTACTGTGTTATTTCATGTAATTACGATCGCACTGTGAGATTGTTACTCTTGTTTTTAAATTGAAGTATAGTTGATTTACAATGTTGTATTAGTTTCAGGTGTGCAGTAAAGTGATTCAGTATTTTTGCAGATTATATTCCATTGTAGGTTATTATAAGATAATGGGTATAATTCACTCTGCTATACAGTATATCCTTGTTGCTTATCTATTTTACGTATAGTAGTTTGTATCTATTAATTCCATACCCCTAATTTGTCATTTCCTTTTCCCTCTCCCCTTTGACAACCACAAGCTTGTGTTTTATATCTGTGAGTCTATTTCTGTTTTGCATATACATTCATTTGTGTTACTTTTTAGATTCCACATATAAATGGTATCATACAGTATTTGTCAGCCTGACATTTCACTAAGCATAATATTCTTTAGCTCCAGACACATTCTTACAAATGGCAATATTTCATGTTTAATGGTTGAGTAATATAACACCTTAATTCATGAGAATGCTACTCTTACTGGCTTCATTTTATATGAGGGGAAGTAACTGCTGTGAAGTCTTACTACTAGTAAGTAGCAGAGATGTGATTCATCCCTTATCTAACTCTAGAATCCATCTTCCTAACTACAGTGTTATTTGGCCCCAACTCTAGGCTTTTCTCAAATTGTCAAGATCCCTACACTGGGCATTCTTTTATTTGGGTTTAGATCAGCTGAATCTAAAATCTAGGTACATTTTGGGAATAGCTTTTAAGTTATTTTCCTCCTAGAACTTGTGATGTTATTAGCTGTTTTATTCACATTTGGAAATAGTCATTAGGTTAATTACCCTTGAAAGCTGTGATCCCTTTTTTATGAGTATTCCCTGGTCACTGCTGTGTGGATTGTACCATATGCAGATATTCAAGTCACAGAAGCGTTTTTCTCCTATGTTGGAAGGCAGTAGTGGCATTGTAGCATCTCAATAGAAGCAGAACGTCTTTGAGGGAGGTTTGGTGATGTGGCAGGATATAAGGTTTCAAGGTTCTGTAGAACTCATCATAAAATGACATCCATCTCCTTTTATTTAAATCCAAGTGCTTGCAAGCATGTAAAAATTAGCATCAGAAATTAACCAGCTGTTCTTCTGCTAGACTAAACAGTGGTTACTTGGACCTAATGGGCAACTTTTGTTAATCATTTATATGTTTCAGTGAGGTGAGACATCCTCACTGTGGGAATTCTCAAAGATACCCCACGCCTATACAAGGAAATTATAGACAAGTATATAGAATTTTCCTTCTTATGTACTGCATTAAAGCTAATAAAATAATGACCAATTAGATACTTAAAAGCCTGAGCATGAGAGTATTATGCAAATACTGATTAATCATAATACCATAAACTCACAGAGCAAGGAAAAGCATGCCTGATTCAAATTATAGGAGCTTTTATTTGCATTTCTATAGAACCTATTATTAGTAGGTCTCAAAGCATCTTACAAGTAGTAATTATTAAAACTCATGAATACAACCAGAAAATGTCATTTTATTGAGGGAATAAGTGAGAATTCCCCTTTACCTCATTTATATTATGAGACCTAAATGCCTGGGCTACAGGAGGACTTTCCGTATAGACAGAATGAGTTTGAGCAAGCTCCGGGAGATGGTGAAGGACAGGGAATCCTGGTGTGCTGCCGTCATGGGGTCACAGAGTTGGACGTGACTGAGCGACTGAACCACAACTCATACACTTGTGGGTGTTTGGGGCAATGATTCCATAGGCATAGAGGTTGGCAAGTATGGATTCGTGGTTCTCATTGAGTATCTTTATCTGTGTGGTTATAACCCTTCACTTAGTTTTGAAATTTTACAGGCATAATAGCTCTAAACAAATTTTGCCTGTATGTTTTAATATTTTTCTGTTGACTATAACATCAAATTTGGAAACAAAAATTATGCCAGGTTCACATGAGAGCATTTTAAAATATTTTGGGATGTTATATCAGATTTACTTTTTCTCAAACTAGCATTTCATTCCAAGGACTAACAGCTAGTAAGCACAGTCAGTGGGACCTGTGTTTATTTCTACCCTCAGTGGCAAATCCTTGAAAGGTTGTGAGGATTTCTCATCTGCTTCAGAATGCTCCTTTGCCCTTCCTCCCCTATTTTTCCTTCTCCTTTCCTGCAGTTTGGTTGCCCAGGTTGGAAAAGCTCACGAGTATTCCAGTGACTAACTCTCCCTCTCCCTCCATCTCCAGCCCTCAACCTCTCCCCACCCCCCTCCCAAATGATTAATCTTCAGCTTTATTTTCTTCTGGTGCTGAGAGGTCATATTGTAGTTATTAGTCTTGGTTGTCAGGCAGCTGTACTTCCATGGTTATGTTTCACTGTCAAGTAGATTCCAAGAAAAGTGTGGACTAGTGAGCACCTTCTTTTATAGTTAGGACACTGGAGCCCAGAGAGGAGTGATACCCAAGGTCAGACAGCTGGTTCACTTCTCTGTCTTCTAGAATTGGGACCAGAATTCAGGTCTCAAGACTCCTACGCCAAAAGTTTCCCCATGGTAATTATCTAATTCTTTGAATCACAACAAACTTTTAGACCAGAGACGTAGGAGCAAAACTAGAAGGAATAGTTTGTTGATTTTATCCAGGGCTGTGGATCCGCAGGACTAGAAGTAGAGCCTCAGGAGCTGAAAAAAAAATGGAGTGATGTGTGTGCAGAGCTGAAATGGTGGACCCTGGGACTGTGGTGTTGCTGTGCAGGAGGAGTTGAATGACTGGCAGTAGAGGATAATGAAGAGCAAGGTGAAGTGGAGAACAGGGTGAGGTAGAATGGTGGTTGTAGAAGAACTGGGAGGATGGTTGAGTTTATGGTCATGACAATGGGATGTTGATATAAAGTGGAGCAAGTAGGTTACTGGATAGATGGTCCTCAGGGACCTTGAAGTCACTCAGGGTGATGCCAGAAGGGAGGAATCGATAAAGGTATCAAAGTTCTCAGGAACTGTGGGAAAATAACAAATCCCTAGAAAGCAGAGATGTGGGGGAAACTTGAGGGGGTATTTATAGAATTATGGAGATATGTGTCTATTCTGTGACAGATGATACATTTCTAAATTCTAATTTTCATATTTTTTCAGGGAAAACTGAGGCAGCCATCAAAAACTTCAGCCCCTACTACAGTCGCCAGTACTCTGTGGCTTTCTGCAATCATGTACGCAGTGAAGTAGAACAGCAAAGAGATTTGACATCACAATTTTTGAAGACCAAGGTAACCCATGGGCATTTGGTTTCCATATTTCTCCCACTAAGAATGGTGGTTTATAGCTCATAATATTTCTGAAATAAACAATAACTTGTGTGACAGTTTAAAAAATCTGTTCTCAAATCATGCTCAAAAAGCTATTTGCCCAGAAGTTAGAACATGTGATTTCTTGTTGATGGTGCAATCCATATAAAAAAGAAAACAAGCATGATTTCAATTTTATTATCTTTTTCCACACTGATGCTTTGATGTCAGGACATCTGACTTGCTCTGATGAAGTTCAGTACAAAAAAAGTCATAATTTCAGTGCCTCATACTTTTGGCATTTTTATTTTGATCATTGATCAAATGTGATTTTATCTTCTAAACTGTAGTTTATTCTTTCTTCTTTGCTCCATTATAATAATTATCCACAGCCTAAACAAATATTTATTAATACTATGTGCCAGGCCCTGGGGCTTCCCAGGTGGCACTAGTGGTAAAGTGCCTGCCTGCCAATGCAGGAGACAAGAGACATGGGTTCGGGAAGATGCCCTGGAGGAGGGCATGGCAGCCCACTTCAGTATTCTTGCCTGGAGAATCTCATGGACAGAACAGCCTGACGGGCTACAGTCCACAGGGTTGCAAAGAGTCAGACATGACTGAAGCAACTTAGCATGCACGCTTGCTCACCAGGCCCTGTTTTAAGTACTGGAGAACAAGACAAATTTTCTGCTTTCCTGTTAATATTCAAATAGAAGAAAGACAATAAATAAATGAGTATCAGGTGATATCAGGTAATAAGAAATGCTATCAAGTAAAATAAAGCAGGAGTCATAAATATTTCAGAGAAGCCTTTTGTGGAGATGACATTTGAGCAGAAACTAGAGTGAAATAAAAGAATAGGCTGTGTAAGTATCTATGGAAAGAGTGTTCCAAGCACCTGGAACAAAATTGCAAAGATTTTGCAGCAGGTAAAAGTGCAGCAGGAAGGCTGGTGTGTTGAGTGAGAGCCATGTGAGCAAGGGAGGAGAGTTGAAAAAGGGATACAGAGTGGCTAAGAGAAGCCAGATCATATGGGACCGTAGACCACAATACGGGTTTTTATTTTAAGTGCGATGGGAAGTTATTGGAGGGTATGGAATACAGAGTGACTTATAATTTTAAGTGATCTCTCTGGGCTTTCTGTAGAGAATAGACTACAGGGAGGGACATGAGAGGGAACTGGAAACTGGCAAGAGAGACACTGTAGCAATCCAAGAGATGGATGATGACAAACTGGACGAGGGAGTTGATGGAAGCTGTTGTGAGAAGACTCCAAGTCAGAGCTGACTGAACTTGCAGATGGGTTGGATATGAGAGAACAGAAGAAGAGAGAAATCAGTGATGACAGCTTTCAGCCTGATCAAATAAGCAGAAGGATTTGTCTTTTACTCAGGAAAGTCAGAGGTGAACGGGGATCCTAAGTTCACTTTTGTCCATGTTGTGTTTAAGATACTTATTTGACATGCACCTGTGGAAATATTGAAATAGACAGTTAAATGGTCTGATTTGGAGCTCAATGGAGAGGCTGAGGCTAGAGAATAGAAATTTGGGATTTCTTAGCTCCTAACTGGTATTAAAGTCATGGGACATAATCAAGGGTGAGTGTAAACAGAGAAAAGGAGAGGTTCCGTGACGAGGTCCTGGCCCCTTCAACATTTGGAGATCAGAAAAATTAGAAGATTCCAGCAAGATGGATGGGGGAAAAAAAAGGCTGTGGAGTAGGAAAAAAAAAAATCAGGGAAGTGCAATGTGCCTGAGACAGATAAAGAAGGGATTTCAAGAAAGGGTGAATGATAAATGGGTCAAATACTGCTGCAAGTTGACCAACAGATTTAGTGGCATGGGTTTGCAGAGATAACTGATTGTCATCCCCATAAAACAGTTGTTGAAAAAATTGAGCATTATCTCTTTGAGGAGCTTGGAGGTAGGTTAAGTTTTATAGCCTGGGTTCCCAGAGCTTTGCGTTTGGGAAAAGCGCTGAGCACTGACTATTGAGGCAGCCACTGAAGGTTGACAAATAGGGGAACAGCCTCTGGACTCCCCTGTTTTTTCAGGAATTAACCCTGAGGCATGTTCAGGGTCCTGGGATAGATGTTCACAACTTACAGCTAACCACTTCTCTCCATCTCTTCCACAGAGTGTATGAAGAATTTATTAAGTACCACACATATGCAAGGCATAACCTTTCTACTATAATTCCTTCTGCCATATGCTTCTGTTCTTGGAGGATAATGGAGGAAATGCAGATTACAAAATTATCAATAAGACAAATAGTTGTATTTGGTCAGGAGAAGTAGGAATGGGAAATGTGGAGGGAAGTGGGGGAAACAACAATTTCCCAAGGATCTCAGCACAAGATAGTTTCTGAAAATATTCCTTGAAATACTGTGACTGGACAGTGATAGCATGATATGCCATCTTCTGTTGTCATGGTTAATTGTATTCATCTTCTTTAAGCCACCACTGGAACCTGGAACTGTTTTGTATGAAGCAGAATTGTCACAGTTTGCTGAGGACATAAAGAAATGGAAAGAGAGATATGTTGTGGTTAAAAATGACTTTGCTGTGGAAAGCTATGAGAACAAAGAGGTAAGACATTTCCTTGTTACTTCTGGTTCTTGCAGTATTCTTAAATGTTGTCTGGGTTGATTGGCATGCCCTGTTCTTTGAGACCGACTGATTCAATGAGCACTAACGGATTCAGGTATTCATTTCCGTCAACAGATACTTACTATGGGTTATAGTAGGTTCTAGGCATATAGCTGTAGATCACACAGATGCTTGCAGGCTGGTGGGCGAGATAGACTTTGAACAAGTAATTACAAGTGAGTGTGAACATGGAAGGTTCTACTGAGTGACCAGTGCAGGAACCTTTCCCTGTAATCACTGGGCTTCGAGGTCTGTCCAGTCACCTCTGACAGCTCTCCCTCTCTGCTCTGTGTCTCTGCGTCATCCCAGTCTTAAGCCTCCTGTGTTGCTGAAGAATTATTTATTAAGATTGTGTTCGGACTTGCATGGGTCCCTAAAAATTCAGAACATTTCACACACTTTATTCCATTTATACTTATGGATTTTTTTCATTAGCTTTTTCCTGCTTATCTCATTCTTTTCCTTGTTTGTAAAATGTGGAGAAAGCGAGGTAACATATGTAAAGTGCCTAGCACCTGAGAGGACCTCAGATTTCATTGGCTCTCATGTCTTTCCCCATCAAGGGTGTAATGTGGTATAAATGAAAGATCATTGGGGAGAGAATTTGGAAAATTGAGCTCTGGCCTCCATTAAACTAGAGTGTGAAGCTGAATGATCCCACTGATTCCTTCTAGATCTCATACGGCACACATATTCAGTCAATAGATTCTCAAGTTCCCTTTGAAATGAATAGTGACTATTTATGGATTAAAGGTAGTAACCAATTTAAAACTCTACTCTCTTGACTCTTAAGTTCAAAACTAGTCAAGACATCCTCTACAGATACTATGAGTAATCACCTCTGATGCTAAACCATTAGGAAGAGGCTTCAGGCTGACAATATCTTTCCTTCCCATTTCTGATGGAAAACAGAAATAACATAGAATGCAAACTTATTATACCGCTTCCCAGGTATACTTATACTGCTTTCTTGGGTAATCTTATTCTTTATAACCTTCATTAAGCTAATAGCTTCTCTGGTTTGTCTATTTAAGGATTTTATTCAACAGTTGATTTGCTCTTTGAAGCAAATGATTAACATAGTACAAATAATAATGATAATTACAACAAATCACTTTATATTTCTTGTGTCCCACCAAATCATCCTCTCAGGGAAGCTTAAGAAGAGGCAGTGTAGCGTAATGGTTAATATTTTGCACTTTGAACCACACCTTTATCAGTTTCTAGATATATGTGTCCTTGCATAAGTTATTATAGAGCAGTTGTTGGTATGACAACTAACTGATGTGGAGGAAACACTCATGAACTCACTCTTGTATTTATTAAGGTTTTCATCACATTTGGCACTAACTGAAGTTTCATTTTGAATCAAATTTTGGTGTTTTTTTCCCCTTCATTTTAAGGTTAAACTTGCTCCCTTAACTTACAATTTATGAACTATATTGCTTTCTTTGCTTTGCTCATCATTTTCAAGTGAATTTGTTCTGGCTGCTAAGATATGGTCACTGAGATGGTAATAACCAATATTTTTTAACTTGGAAAAAAATGCCCATGCAGTGTGCCATAGTTCCTCAAAGTTTTAATGATATCCTGTTTATTAATTACAAAAGGATTTTTTTGTTTTTTTTTTAATTACACCTAAGATGGAATTCCTGAGCGGTCCAGTGGTTAGGACCCCAGGCTTCCACCATAGAACTGTGGGGGCCACAGGTTCAATCCCTGTTCAGGGAACTTAGATCCTATATGTCACACAGTACAGCCAAAAACAAAAAAAAAAACAATAAAAGCCCTTACACCTGAAAGTTATAAATTAAATATCTATAAACTGCCAATTCTTTTATTAAGAAACCAGTTTTGGATGGTAACTGAGCAGGAAAAAAAATGAGCATTCTTATTTTCATTCTCAATTCCTGCTTCCTGGGGCTGGATTCGTCACCTTCTCACCACTGGGTCATTGACAAGTTATTTAACTCTTTGAGTTTCACTTTTCTCATTGATAAAATGGAGATAATGTCTAATTCACAATGCTGTTTTGAGGATTAAATAATAGAATATATAATGTTTTTAAAAACCTAGATTAGATAACACAATTCAGATTTGAGGCCAATCTGAATCAAACTGTTCCTAAACTTTCTCAAGATCACACCGTTTTCAAATCTTCTCTCTTTTGCTGTGGGTCCTGATATCTGTGAGCAGTTGATTAGTGGTTCTTACAAGAATGAAAACAGCCTTCTTAGACATACAGGAGTTTGTTTTGTTTGGGTTTCTTCAGTCACTATCTTATTGATGCAGAATATGTTATTGTTACTCTGATTTTGTGGCCCTATCAACATTATTTTAGGTATTCCCAAGAGAACCACCATGCCAGACTTTAGGTCCCACAGTTTTGTGGTTTCAGTTCTCAACTTGCTTGTAGCTTGTTAGTCTCACAATTTTCCCTTGACTTATGTCCTCCCATCAGAGCACATACTTACATTTTATCTTATCTGTATATCCACGTGGGTATATCTGTTTAACCAGCTGCTTCACTGCTTTCATGATACTCTGCAATCCTGTTATGTTTCCCAAACAGCAGAGCATTTTGTCTGCTGACCAGAATTGTTCAAATGTCATGATATAATTCCATCCTAGACCATTTTACTGCAAAACAGCCTCATGTATGAGGGCAAGTGGTGGCATATTTTATCATTGTTACATTTTTATGCTTTTGGTAAAAGTCCTTAGCAACCATAATTGCACTTGCATGTCCCACAGTCTCATTAGTCATCAGTCTCCAAGTATTTTGCACTGTAAATATCTGTATGCGTCATCATCCTTGTGGTTATTAGAATGATTCAGGTGCTAGCATCTGAAATGATAAGTGTAGTGTGGAATTTCTAGAAGTTACTGAGATTGTATTTCTCTCCTTTGAGAGACATATCTACAGTGAATCTCCCCAAGATTAGAGACTCTGATTTATCATCTTGTGACCATTACACAAAAGTACTGAAGTACCCACGAGTAGCAAGTACATAAACATTTTTTTCACCTTAGCTCCAGGAGGCACCGTGACCCATGTCAGGTCAATTAAAGCTCGACCCTGACTGAAGCAATTGCTCTAGTCTAGAGCTGGTCATATGATCTTGCAAAAAAAAAGAAAAAAAGCTACATTAATCAAAACAGCATGTTATTGGCACAGAAACAGACATATGGGTCAATGGAATGGAATAGAGAGCCCAGAAATAAACCCACACACTACAATCAATTAATCTTCAACAAAGGAGGGAAGAATATACAGTGGAGAAAAGACGGTGTCTTCAATTCTTTGTGACCCCATGGACTGTAGCACACCAGGCTCCTCTGTTCTCTACTATTTCCCAGAGTTGTCTCAAATTCATGTCCACTGAGTCGGTGACGCTATCTAACCATCTCATCCTCTGCCGCCCCCTTCTCATTTTGCCTCAATCTTTCCCAGTGTCAAGGTCTTTTCCAATGAGTTGACTCTTAGTATCAGAGAGCCAAGATATTGGAGCTTCAGCTTCAGTATCAGTCCTTCCAATGAATATTCAGTGTTAATTTCCTTTAGGATTGACTGGTTTGATCTGCTTGCAGCTCAAGGAACTCTCAAGAGTCTTCTCCAGCACCATAATTTGAAAGCATGAATTCTTCAGTGTTCAGCCTTCTTTATGATCCAACTCTCACATCTGTGCATGACTACTGGAAAAACCATAACTTTGACTATGCAGACCTTTGTCGGCAAAGTGATATCTCTGCTTTTTAATATGCTGTCTAGGTTTGTCATGACTTTCCTTCCAAGGAGCAAGTGTCTTTGAATTTCATGGTTGCAGTAACAGTCTGCAGTGATTTTGGAGCCCAAGAAAATAAAATCAGTTACTGCTTCCACTCCCCCCCGCCTTTATTAATATTTGCCATGAAGTGATGAGACAAGATACCATGATCTTAGTTTTTTGAATGTTGAGTTTCAAACTTGGTTTTTCATTCTTTTCTTTCACCTTCATTAAAAGGCTCTTTAGTTCCTCTTCACTTTCTGCCATAGAGTGGTATCATCTGCATATCTGAGGTTACTGATATTTCTCCCAGCAATCTTGATTCCAGCTTGTGCTTCATCCAGCCCAGCATTTTGCAGGATGTACTCTGCATATAAGGTAAATAAGCAGGGTGACAATATACAACCTTCTGGTGCTCCTTTCCCAATTTGGAACCAGTCCATTGTTCTGTGTCTGGTTCTAAGTGTTGCTTCTTGACCTGCATACAGATTTCTCAGGAAGCAGGTAAGGTGGTATGTATTCCCATCTCTTTAAGAATTTTCTGCAGTTTGTTGTGACCCACACAACCAAAGGCTTTAGCACAGTCAATGAAGCAGAAGTAGATATTTTTCTGGAATTTCTTTGCTTTTACTACTATCCAATGAATGTTAGCAATTTGATCTCTGGTTCCTCTGCCTTTTTAAACCCACCTTGTAAATCTGGAAGTTCTCAGTTCATGTACTGCTGAAGCCTAACTTGAAGGATTTTGAGCATAACCTTACTAGCTTGTGAAATGAACACAATTGTGCGGTAGTTTGAACATTCTTTGGCATTGCCTTTCTTTGGGATTGGAATGAAATCTGTCCTTTGCCAGTCCTGTGGCCACTGCTGAGTTTTCCATATTTGCTGAGTGCAGCATTTTAACAGTATCATCTTTTAGGATTTGAAATAGTTCAGCTGGAATTCCATCACCTCACTAGCTTTGTTATTCACACTCCAGGATGTCTGGCTCTAGGTGAGTGACCCCACCGTCATGCTTATCCAGGTCATTAAGACTGTTATTGTGTAGTTCTTCTGTGTATTCCTGCTACTGCTTCTTAATATCTTCTGCTTCTGTTAGGTCCATGCCATTCCTGTCCTTTATCGTGTCCATCCTTGCTTGAAATGCTCCCTTGATATCTCTGGTTTTCTTGACAAGATCTCGAGTCTTTCCCATTCTATTGTTTTCATCTATTTCTTTGCATTGTTCAAAGAAGGCCTTCTTTTCTATCCTTGTTATTCTCTGGAACTCTGCATTCAGTTGGGTATGTTTTTCCCTTTTTCCCTTGCCTTTCACTTCTCTTCTTTTCTCAGCTATTTGTAAGGCCTCCTCAGATAACCACTTTGTCTTCTGATGTTTCTCTTTCTTTGTAATGGCTTTAGTCACTGCCTCCTGTACAATGTTATGAACCTCTCTCTATAGTTCTTCAGGCACTCTGTCTGCCAGATTTAATCCCTTGAATCTGTCACCTCCACTGTATGATCATAAAGGGTTTGATTTATGTCATACCTGAGTGGTCTAGTGGTTTTCCCTAGTTTCTTCAATTTAACCCTGAATTTTGCTATAAGGAGTTTATGACCTGAGCCACAGTCAGCTCCACGTCTTGTTTTTGCTGACTGTATAGAACTTCTCCATCTCCAGCTGCAAAGAATATAATCAGTCTGATTTCGGTATTGACCATCTGGTGATGTCCATGTGTAGAGTTGTCTCTTTTGTGGTTGGAAGAGGGTGTTTGCTGTGACCAGTGTGTTCTCTCGACAAAACTGTTAGCCTTTGCCCTGCTTCATTTTGTACTCCAAGGCAACACTTGCCTGTTACTCCAGGTATCTCTTGACTTCCCTTTTTGCATCCCAATCCCCTATGATGAAAAGGAAATCTTTTTTGTTATTTACAAGGTTTGTAGATCTTCATAGAACCATTTATCTTCTCCAGCATTAGTGGTTGGGGCATAGACTTGGATTACTGTGATGTTGAATGGTTTGCCTTGGAAACGAACTGAGATCATTCTGTCATTTTTGAGATTGCACTGAAGTACTGCATTTTGGACTCTTGTTGACTATGATGGCTACTCCATTTTTTCTAAGGGATTCTTGCCCACAGTAGTAGATATAATGGTCATCTGAGTTAAATTCACCCATTCCAATCCGTTTTAGTTCACTGATTCCTAATTTATCAGTGTTCACTTTTGCTGTCTCCTGCTTGACCATGTCCAATTTACCTTGATTCATGGACCTAACATTCCAGGTTGGTATGCAATATTGTTCTTTACAGTGTTGGATTTTACTTTCACTATCAGATGCATCCAACACTGAGTGACCTTTCTGCTTTGGCCCAGCCACTTCATTCTTTCTGGAGTTATTTCTCCACTCTTCTCCAGTAGCATATTGGACACCTTCCAACCTGAGGCTTCATCTTCTGGTGTCATGGTTTTTTGCCTTTTCATACTGTTCATGGGGTTCTCATGGCAAGAATACTGGAATGGTTTGCCATTCCCTTATCCAGTGAACCATATCTTGTTAGAGCTCTCCACTATGACCTGTCCATCTTGGGTGGCCTTGCATGGCATGGCTCTTAGCTTTATTGAGTTATGCAAGCCTCTTTGCCATGACAAGGCTATGATCCTTGAAATCAACTCTACTTCAGTTTAAAAAAAAGAGAAAAAAATTTTAAGATTAAAAAAAAAGGGAAAAAAGGGCTGGGATTGGTTGACTCCTGACCTAAAATCCCCAGGGCACAGGTCTAGCTTCAGGTGTGGTTGGATTCATGGCTCCAGTGATATCAGAACCCAGTTTGTTCTTGTTTCCATCTGAAATCTTTGCCTTCATTCAGCCTAGCTTCCTAACCAGACCCAAATCTCCATGATCAGAAACCTTCAGACTTCTCCACAGTAACAAGATGGCAGCCCAGTGTCCTGTCCTCACCTCCTCTCAGAGCTGAGGCTTTCTGTCAGCCTCGCTTGCAAGTCCTGAAGCTCACTGTGATTGGATTGAATCAGGTAATGTGATCATTCCTGACCCAATCGCTGCATCCAGGATATAACCAGTGGAAACTGTAAGAACCTTTCTTGCTGACCCTAACACTCAATCTGATTGGACATGCTGAGGTCATGTGACCTTTCCTGTCCCAGTCACTACAGCCAGAATATAGCCAGTGAAAAGTGTAAGAGCCTTTCTTTCTTTTTTGGTCCTAGAACAAGTCCTGATATTTATTATGACAGAGGCTTGTTGTGCAAAATATATTTTTTGTATAAATGGCTCTTACTCAGTGGTATAGTATGGGAATTTCTATCTCTGAGTATATGGTGTCTGGGTTTGTCTATTTCTAATATTCCTGATATTTCCCAAAAATCCAATGAGGAAAAAGTCCACTCATTTTTGCCTTTCCTTTCTTAGGCCTATCAGAAAGGAGCTCCCCCTAAAAGCCGAATTCTTCCAGCTGGTGGCAAGGTGCTAACCTCAGAAGATGAATACAATTTATTATCTGATCGGCATTTCCCAGACCCTATTGGTGAGTTACTGAGCATTCCTTCCCAAGACAAAATTCCTAAACATGTTCTGTTTAGTTAGACCAGTGCTTCTCAAGGGTGGGGGTGGGGGATTTCACTTTCCAGCGACATTTGGCTGTATCTGGAGATATTATCGGTCATCACAACTTGGGAGGATGGTGCCATAGACATTTAATGAATAGAGGCCCATAATTCTTGCTAAATATCCTACAATGCACTGAACTGTCTTTGACAGTGAAGAATTATCTGGCATTATATATCAATAGGCCAAGGTTGAGGAACCCTGGGCTAGACACACATTCTCCATAGGCAAATGGAAGATATAATTTCTCTAATTCAGGTAAACCTTGTACCACTTCTATTACTTTAAATCATATTTGGTAATACACAAGTCAGTCACTGTGTTTCTAGCATATAGAAAATGTACCGTTGGTCAGATATCTTGAGGCTTTGGAACATACTGCAAGCTTTACACAGGACAGCAAAAATAAATATGTCAGGCCCAGTTTGTGAAATGTACAATCCCATCTTTCAGTAAAACCTGTCAGAGAATGTTATTTTTCTAATTTTAGGATGATTTGCAGTAAAATATCCTAAGTCAACAAAATACTTTTAGTAGGCATTAGGCATTAGAGTAACTCTTAGGTACTGTGTAAAAAAGCATTGCATTAATTAGCATATCTATAAATAATAGCTGAATACTGCTATAGAAAGAGCATTGAACTGAGAATTTGAAGACTGAATTTTCATCTGTTCTGTGATGCTTATCAAGCATATTCCTTAGCCATTGCTGAACCTCTCTGAATTCTGTTTCTTCCAACTCTAGGGACTTGAAATTGAAAATCTAGAAGGTTATTACCAACTCTAACATACTTTCATTCTCATTCATTTCACTTTTTCCATGCCGAGAGTGTAAGGGATAATATACAGACCAAATAGAGCATTTCATAGAGATTCATGAACTGTGGATAATGTAATAACTCCATCTGGCTTTGTGTAAATCAAAGCACACAATAATTACTTAGTTTCTTGAAGAGAGTCCTGGTTCTTATTAATAGGTATAATCATTTCACTGGAATTTATGGGGAAAATGTAAAATAATTTTATCAATTATTATTTCAGTGCAGAATGCTTAGTGTAGTATTTTTAATAACACTATTATAGGATTAGTACATGAACCATAAACCTAGATTAACAAACTCCTACTAAGTAATTCAAGCTAAAACAACACTTTATGTGTACTATATGTATTATTATATTTTCTTTTAATGTCTACTTACATGTTATCTTGGCTCTGGAGCTGCCCCTAGAAATGGGGATACCAACATGTAGACTCTTTAGAACCACTTCAAAGAACTTTCCAATGAAATCAGTCAGAACAGATAATACGTTTATGGATTTATTGATGAGATAAAATCAGAAGGAATGAAAAAGAATAAAAAACACAAGGCCTTGGTGACTACTGCCACTTGACCCAGAACTTCAGACGGGTATTTCAGTGACTTTTTAAATTGTATGTTGTGGCCTTCTCAGTTTTAAAAATAGAATAGTCTATAGGAGATCATTTGTGATATCCTTGTAACTCAGAAAAAATGCAGACTGGAAAAAATGGCATCTGGAAAATTATTGTAAGAGGTTAAGTGAGTTATAACTAGAGGAAAATAGAAATGAATTTTATCAGCCTTGCTAAAGCTTTGAAATGTAAAGGGTGAGTGTTGCTTTCAATTGTTTATACAATATTGTGACATCTTGGAAAGGGCAAGGAGAGTTATTTCACAAACTGTGATTGCTGTGTGATTCTAATTTTATTAGAAGAATAAAGGCACCATAAAGATTGGAGAAATTAACTTCACTTGAGAAAAAGCACTAAAGGGTTTATCAATATAGGTCTTCTTTACACAGAGTTGGCCAAAACTTGGTGGTGTTGGCAAACCAAACTGTAATGGAGGCTGGAAATGTAGTCTTCAGTCTATTCAGGCACTTGCTAAACTAAAAATCAGGGATTTTTTTTTACTGAGAAAGAGGAGAGGACAGAAATGTGTTATACCTAGAGGTCTCTGCTACAGTATTCAATCATTTATTCTTTTGTTGGCATTCACATGTTGATTCATTCCTTGGTATTTTGCTCGGGACTGGTGAGCTCAAGATTGTGCTCCCAACATGTTCAACTTTGTCAAGTTCAAAAATGGAACGCCCATGTATGTCCCAGGAAATCTATTCTGTATCTAAACCAATCTCAGCTTGCCGGTAGCAAGACTCTGCTCTGCAGCTTTCGTCATGGTTATGATCAGTTTCTTGGTATGCCCAGTGCTTTCAGTTGCCTCTTAGTAGGTCCCTCTCCCCTTGCTTCCCTTGAGATAGTGCCCATTACGTAGGCAGGGAGCCCAGAATTCATTTTTCCTTCTGCTTGTTTTCCACAACTCTAGAAACAAGCTGGGGCTCATTTAAATGAATGCAATATCATGGAAATGGAATGCGTGGAGAGGAATAAAGCTTAGACAGGAGATCTGAGTAACTGTATGGCTCAACTTGAATTTCTTTGAATTGATTTTGAAGAAAGGGCTGAAAGTTCTATTGTTAAAGGCTTTAAAATTTTCCCAGGACCACATAGCATATTTATTCATTTAACAAACTGTAGTACAACATCTCGGAGAAGGCAATGGCACCCCACTCCAGTACTCTTGCCTGGAAAATCCCATGGATGGAGGAGCCTGGTAGGCTACAGTCCATGGGGTCGCGAAGAGTCGGACACGACTGAGAGACTTCACTTTCACTTTTCACTTTTCACTTTCATGCATTGGAGAAGGAAATGGCAACCCACTCCAGTGTTCTTGCCTGGAGAATCCCAGGGATGGGGGAGCCTGGTGGGCTGCTGTCTATGGGGTCACACAGAGTCGGACACGACTGACGCGACTTAGCAGCAGCAGCAGCAGCACAACATCTACTAGGTTTGTATGCTATGAGTTGAACATGCAGAGATATGTATGATGGAGCCTCCATCCTCAAGGAGCTCTAGGGTAGTGGTTCTGCTTCTGGGAGAATTAATTGGAGGTGGTTGTTGTTTAGTCGCTTAGTCGTGTCCAACTCTAGCCTGCCAGGTTCCTCTGTCCATGGGATTCTCCAGGCAAGAATACTGGAGTGGATTGCCATTTCCTTCTCCTGGGGATCTTCCCAACCCAGGGATCAAACCTGCATCTCCTTCATTGGCAGGTAGATTCTTTACCTCTGAGCCACCAGGGAAGCCCTAATTGGAAATGGGGGACGCTTATCTCACTTTATGTCCCTCACTCTGAGTGTGGGAACCAGACACAAACACAGATCATTACAATATTTGGGGACAACAAGGTAGGGAGCACCCTACTCTGTCTCTGGTGGCAGAGGGTGGTACCAACAAAGGCATCCCAGAGGAGGTGGCTTTTGAACTGAGTTTCAAAGGGTGAATGAGAGTTTTCTATGCAAAAGTATGATGGAAGGAAAGGAGAAAAAGGAAGCAGGAACTGCAGAAGCAATATGCAAAGTCATAGGAAAAATGGCAATACTTCCCTTGGGAGAGTAGAGAAGAGAGTGGGGCAGAAACCAGCACAGAACAGGGCAAACACCAACACTTAAAGAGAGAGATGGAGAGAAGGGGCAGAGGAACCAATAAAAGTGAAAAGGGGCAGCAATGTTTAAAAAGCACGGAGAAGGTCACGCTCCTGGAAGTCAAGGGAAGAGAATGTTTTCAAAGGAAGGGGTAACTGGCTGCAACAGATAATTCCCAATCAGGTTGAAAGGGTGGGTAATAAAGAAGAAGCCACAAGCTGGCAGTCAGGATGACATTAATGACCTAGGCAGTTTGGTTTGGGGACTGGTGAAGAAGGAACAAGTCTAGGGTGAGAATAGGGGTTGATGGTATCAAAGCTGCAAATGCTGGTTTGGCAGTGACAGGGGGGCGGGAAGAGAGTGGAGAGCAGAGAGCAGACCTGTTGAATCGGGAGCTGGTAGGGTGAGTGTCCAGCAGGTGGACACAGTGGCAGCCGAGGAAAGAACCAGCTCTGACTGTGGCTCGTTCCAGGTGAGGAAGCTGAGCTCGATTGTGTCTGATGGCCTCGGCCGTCCCTGTGGATTGGAGGTGAGGCCTCCTGCTCCAGTGAGGCGGGTGAAGCTGCTGGCGGGATGCGAGGGGAGCCTGAGCTCTCCTTTTCCCCGACCCTGTGAAGACATTTCATACCCCCTTTTCAGCCCATTGGTTGCCCCGCAGCCTGAAGTAAACTCTCACAGCCTGAAATAGGAATTTTAAATAAGAGATACACATTTTAAGATGTCTTGGTGTTTTCCATGTTTCTTCAGCGTCCAGTGAGAAGGAGAACACGCAGCCCTTTGTGGTCCTGCCCAAGGAATTCCCGGTGTACCTGTGGCAGCCCTTCCTCAGACACGGCTACTTCTGCTTCCAGGATGCCGCTGACCAGAAGAAGTTCAGTGCTCTCCTGAGTGACTGCATCAGACATCTAAATCATGGTATGGCATGGCTGCCCGCTGGTCCCCAGCTGGGCTGCCTTTTCTCGATTGGCCTGGTCAGTCAGCTGTAGAATGATTTCTTGAAAGAGCCACAGATGGTGTTGCCTTGGGGAAGGAGAGGGAAGCTGAGCAAAGTGTGAGTTTTGTACACAAAGAGCGCAGTCAATTTGCTATCTGCTTAGCCTGGGCAGGGTGTGCTATGTGTGTGTGTTTGCGTGCCAAGTTGCTCAGTCGTGTCCAATTCTGTGCAACATCATGGACTGTAGCCCACCAGGCTCCTCTGTCCATGAGATTCTGCAAGAATACTGCAGTGGGTTGCCATTTCCTCCTCTAGGGGATCTTCCTGACCCAGGAATCGAACCCTCGTCTCTTATGTCTTCTGCATTGGCAGGCAGGTTCTTTACCACCTGCACCATCTGGGAAGCCCAGGGTAGTGGAGCCTCAGTGAAGCAGGACGTGGAGTAGGTATCTGAGGGCCCATGTAGGCAGAGCACCATATTCATGTATACAATTTTGAGTATAATGCCTCTTCCTCCTCTTCTGTCCTGATTTTTTTTTTAATATTTATTTTAATGTTATTTACTTTTGGCTGTATCTTCATTACTGCACATGGGCTTTCTCTAGCTGCGGTGAGCAGGCTTCTCACTGGGTGGCTTCTCTTGATGCAGAGCACAGACTCTAGGCATGTGGACTTCAGTAGTTTCAGTGCTTGGACTTAGATGCCCCGTGGCATGTGGTGTCTTCCCAGACCACGGATTTAACCGGTGTCCCCTGAATTGCCAGGTGGATTCTTAACTACTGGACGACCAGGGAGGCCCGTGTCCTGACTTTCAAAAAATCTCAGTGACATCAAGAATGAACCAGTTGTCCCTAAGGAAATCCTAGTCCTTATGACATTTCATTTTTCTCACTTTTATTTCCGAATTAGTTACTCAAAACTTTAGGGTACATAAGAATCACCTGGAAAACTTGCTGAACAGAATTTTTTTGGCTCCACCTACAAATATTCACAGGGTCTGTGATGGGGCCCTGATTTTGCTTTTCTAACAAACTGCCAAGGGATGCTGATGCTGTTGGTCCACAGACCACACTTGGTATGGCATTGCTTCAGACCATGTTGCCTCTATATACTGATTTAATTGTTATGTCTATAATAAAAAAGACTTCTCGTTCTGGTATGTGACATTTTTGGAAAGTCGATATAAATACTGGTTTTTCTGGATTCCACGAAGCCTTCTGTTACAGATAATTGAGCTCTTTGTCATTTGGCAGTTGGAAAGGTAACCAGTCAAATGTTATTGAGAGCTTTACTCTGTTCCAACCTCTCTAAAGGTATTAGGAACAGAGTAATGAACTATGCAAATTCCCTCTCTCTGGGGTCTACATTCACACAGGAAGGAGGGACAAACACATGCACTGATTCAGAAGACAACCTGATGGTTGTCAAAGATACATGTTACAGAGTAACTAGAAGTCGTTGCACAGGGAAGAATGGAGAAGGCTGGTCAGAGGAGGCCCCTCTGGGGAGGTGACATTTGAGTTGAGTCACCTCATTCTTCTGTGCCTTTATTTCCTAATACAGCTAATTGCATTGTACACTTTGGAGAAGGAAATGGCTACCCACTCCAATATTCTTGCCTGGAGAGTCCCATGGACCGAGGAGCCTGGTGGGCAACAGTCTGTGGGATCGCAGAGTCAGACATGACTGAATAATTGAACACACACGTATTGTACACTTACTTTAAAGTTCTGAGGTTTTCCTGAGAGTTTCAGTTACGCAGAGCAAAAGTCGCTAATGATGCTTCTCAACCTGCTCTTGATTTTAACTGGTGTAGTGATAGGAGGCTAATGGAAAAAGATAATGTCACTCTATTTTGCTCTAGCAACTCTGAGTAACATTCCTCATAATACTGGCTCATAACTCATTAGGGACTTTATAGAAATGTTACCCTTATTGATATCTTGCCTTGTGGTTTTGATGTTTTAGAGAGCAAAGAATTGCCCAGCACTGCCTGCACCATGTTACTCATTTTTTCAATTCACTTGCCCCTCTGTGTGCAGAGCCATGGTCTAGTATGAACATGCCATTGGCACTGAACACAAGAGCCATGAAGTTTCACTCAGCAGAGAATGTTCTTTACCCTGCCAGATGGGGCTGGCTTCATTTTCCCTTCATGTACATAATAGGAATTTCTCTGGGGAGTTTTTGGAAGCATTGTAAGCCTGCATTTACTGTCCATTTATGGAAGATATCAGTCGATTCAAAACCCCACTCTGCTCTCCAGTATGTTATCAAAGGCACTGAGATAATGAGGTCTAGTCACGTGGCCCTAGTTTTTCTGTGTCACATTCCTCTGTCCAGAAAACTCACTGAGGTTTTCTGCAGACTTAGTGTGACTTGGCAGACCTTCCCGTGGCTCCCGTCAGAACCAAAGACCATCAGAACATTGTAGAGAACTGTTCTTGATGGCCCTGGGCCAATGAGCCCATGGATCTCTCCTCTCCTGCCTCTGTTCCTTTGTTTTTAACCACACAATGTACCACCCATCTTTACTGAGTCACTCTTTTGGGGTTTCAATCTCTACCTGTTATTCATTGTAGGATCTTGAGTAAACCATTAAGAGATTTCACAAACTGCCAGTTAACCATTATTTTTTTTCCATAATTACCAGGAGAGTTTAGAAATAGGTGTCAAATGAATGCTGTGATAGGACCAGAAAATCTGAGGGGGCTGCGGAGAGCCTGCTGAGCTCCGTCCCCAGGCAACCGGAGTTTGACCTGTATGCTTGTATTATTGTCATGGGCTCTCAGGCCAGCACATGCCGCTGCTGAGAATTAGCTCTGAGATATCCTAGCAGCTGATGTTGAGCTGCTGTTGATCCATCCATTCACAGGTCCTGAGGGATCTTTGTTCCCTAGTTTTGTTGAGGTATAACCAACATATAGCATTGTTATTAGTTTCAGGTGTACAATGTAATGTTTTAATATATGATCATTGTAAAATGATCAGCACAAGTTTAGTTAACACCTGTCACCTCAAGAAGTTAACAGAAATTTTTTATGAGATCTTTTAAGATCTCTTCTCTTAGCAACTTTGTAATATACAATACAGTATTGTTAACAATAGCTACCATGTTGTACAGTACACCCCCTGATTTTATTTTATAGCTGGAAGTTTGTACATTTGACCCCCTTCATTCATCCTACCCCCATCTCCTCTGGCAACAACCAGTTTGTTCCCTGTTTCTATGAGTTCAGTTTGTTTTTTTACAATTCCACGTGTAAGTGAGATCGTACAGTATTTGTTTCTCTCTGTCTGACTTATTTCACTTAGCATACTGCCCTCAAGAAATCTTTCAGGGAAGATCATCTCGTTACCTTGGTGGTAAGTTCCACCCAGGATTTCTGTCACTTGGCGGAGGGGAGGAGGGGGAGGTGTCCCAGGATACCTCCCGCTGTGCTCAAATTCCACCACACAGCCCAGGCCACTTACCCTGGGAGTTCTGGGTTCAAAGTGATCTAGGTACCCATGTCCATTCATTCTGAATCTGGAACCACTTCTTCTGTTCCTCCTTATGGAGGGGATTTGTCCCTATTTAACCCTGACAGAGGGCCTGATTACACCCTGTTCTTGGCCAATAAGGCTGTATTCCAAGATAGATAAGGACAAGTAGAGAGCTCTCTGCTCCTCTTTCCTTCAAGAGGCAGCACTTCCTTTGCGTGCCTCAAAGATTATTTACACTCCTAAGGAGCACAGAGATGTGTGTGTATGTGTGTGTTCAGTTCAGTTCAGTTCAGTCGCTCAGTCGTGTCCGACTCTTTGCGACCCCATGAATCGCAGCACGCCAGGCCTCCCTGTCCATCACCAACTCCTGGAGTTTACCCAAACCCATGTCCATCGAGTCGGTGATGCCATCCAGCCATCTCATCCTCTGTCGTCCCCTTCTCCTCCTGCCCCCAATCCTTCCCAGCATTAGGGTCTTTTCCAATGAGTCAACTCTTCGCATGAGGTGGCCAAAGTATTAGAGTTTCAGCTTCAACATCAGTCCTTCCAATGAACATCCAGGACTGATCTCCTTTAGGATGGACTGGTTGGATCTCCTCGCAGTCCAAGGCACTCTCAAGAGTCTTCTCCAACACCACAGTTCAAAAGCATCAATTCTGCAGCGCTCAGCTTTCTTCACCATCCAACTCTCACATCCATACATGACCACTGGAAAAACCATAGCTCTGAATAGAAGGACCTTTGTTGGCAAAGTAATGTCTCTGTTTTTTAATATGTTGTCTAGGTTGGTCATAACTTTCCTTCCAAGGAGTAAGCGTCTTTTAATTTCATGGCTGCAATCACCATCAGCAGTGATTTTGGAGCCCCCAAAAATAAAGTCTGACACTGTTTGCACTGTTTCCCCATCTATTTCCCATGAAGTGATGGGACCAGATGCCATGATCTTAGTTTTCTGAACGTTGAGCTTTAAGCCAACTTTTTCACTCTCCTCTTTCACTTTCATCAAGAGGCTCTTTATTTCTTCTTCACTTTCTGCCATAAGGGTGGTGTCATCTGCATATCTTATGTGTGTGTGGTTGTTGTTATTTTTTAAAATTTTTATTTTTTATTTTATTTATTTAAATATTTATTTATTTATTTATTTTGGGCTGCATCATGTCAGTTTTAGAGTGCAGGCTTAGTTGTCCCACAGCACGTGGGATATTAGTTCTCAGTCCAGGAATTAAACCCGCATCCTCTGCATTGAAAAGCAGTTTCTTAACATCTGGATCACCAGGGAAGCCTTGTTTTTTTTATTTTGGACACTCTTTCATTGAGCAGGCATAAGAAAATTCCACAAGAGTAATTTTTACCATCCCCCTCCAACACACTAGACTAAATATGAGGCCCATTGTGGAAGGGGGGAAGGGGAGGAGAAATTTCCCCTGTAGTTCTTTTGGCTGGCAGTTAAAATAACACAAGATAGATTAACAGTAGAAAACCAAATTTATAACCTGTGGATGAGGAATTCACTTAAGTATGAACAATTTCAAAAACAGTAAGATATGGTGAGATTTATATATATTCTGGACTATGGAGAAGGAAGTTGGGGTCTGAGGCTTCAAAGGGAAGTAAGGTAGTTCAGGGTTCTAAATTCATAGGAAGATAGAGCAGTTAATGTTTTGTGAACAAATGTTTTCTGGGCCATCCAAAGACAGTGAGGCACATCCATCAACAGAGGAATGGATAAAGAGGATGTGGTACGTATATACAATAGAATATCACGCAGTCATCAAAAAGAATGAAATAATACCATTTGTAGCAACATGGATGGGCCTAGAGATTGTCCTACTGAGTAGGTCAGAGAAGCAGAAACATGGTGTGACATCCCTTATATGCAGAATCTAAAAGGACATGAACAGATGAACTTATTTACAAAACAGAAACAAACAGACTCACAGAGAATGAATTTATGGTTGCCAGGGGCAAGGAAGGGGAGAAGGGATAGTTAGAGAGTTTGAGATGGACATGTACACACACTGCTATATTCAAAATGGATGGCCATAAGGACCTATTGTATAGCACAAGGAATTTCTCAGTGTTATGTGGCAGCCTGGATGGGAGAGGAGTTTGGGGGAGAATGGATACATGTATATGTATGGCTGAGTCTTTTTGCTGTCCACCTAAAACTATCACAACTGTGTTAATCAGCTATACTCCAATACAAAATAAAAAGTTAAAAACGACCATGGGACACAGAAGACTTTGATCAAAAGGCTTTGCTAGGTTCCTCTCTGTCTAGCACACCTAATACTTTACTTATCTATGGTGATATCTTCTTTCTAGGACAGTCCTCCTACCTTAATTCCTTTAGTCAGTAAAGGAGAAGTTAAGAGGCTCTTCCTGAGTCTTTTGGGGCTTTGATTGTTTTCAGCTCAAAATAATCCTCACACTAGAGTGGCACAATTTGGCATGCCACTACGTAATCCTTCTGCCTTCTCTGTTTCTCACCATCAGGGTCTTTTCCAGTAAGCTGGCTCTTCGCATCAAGTAGCCAAAGTATTGGAGCTTTAGCTTCAGCATCAGTCCTTCCAATGAATATTCAGGGTTGATTTCCTTTAGGATTGACTGGTTTGATCTCCTTGCTGTCCAAGGGACTCTCAAGAGTCTTCTCCAGCACCATTGCAAAATGTGGTCCTTGTAGTTACAGAGATGTAGTTAAAACTATTAGCATGTAGAAAGGGCTGTACACATGCAATGTGGAATAATGATCATTATCAATGTGAGTCTGTCCTTCCAGCTCAGGAAAATCATTTCTTGGCATAAGAATTTTCAGGAAGGGGGAAAAGTGTTCCTGACAGGAGGAATAGGATTTGTTGGAGCTGGAAGAGAGTCAAAGCATAGACTATTAAAGGAACTAAAAGAATTTCATGTGGCTGGTGCTCAGAGAGGAGAGAGATGCCAAGTGAGGATGGAGAGATGGAGTCAGACTATAAAGGGCTGTGTGAAGCATATTGGGGGATTTGCACTTTATTCAAGCACCAATTGGAAACCATTGAAGGGTTCCAAGCACAGAAACAACTTAGTCATATTTTCATGCTAGAAAGGTCACACACACTGGCTGCTGTGTGGGCAGTGGATGGAGGGTAGCCACTGGGATGCCAGGAGGCCACTTAGGCAGCTCTGGCAGGCAACAGATAGTGGAAGCTTGCACCAACGAGGTGACAGTGAAGGTGGCAAGAGGTGGCTGAATAAGAGAGATATCCAGAAGTAGAATCAACAGAACTTAAGGATAGATCACATGCAGGGTGAAGCGGTGGGAGAACCCAAGGAAGAGCTACGGGTTTCTGCCTTTCTCTGAGATGGGCAGCTTGTGTGAAAGAAGAGTAGCCTTCAGTGACTTCCCTGGTCAGCCAGTGGCTAAGACTCCACGCTCCCAGTGCAGGGGGCCTGGGTTCAACCCCTGGTTATGCAGTTAGATCCCGCATGCCCCAACTGAAAGATCCCAAATCTTGCAACTAAGATTGAAGATCCTATGTGCTGCAACTAAGACATGGCACAGCCAAATTAATTAATTAATTTAAAAAAAAAAAAAGAGGAGCAGTCTCCAGGAAAAGTTTGTGTTCAGTGTTGCAGTTATTGAGCTGGGGAAGTCTAGGGACATCCAGGTGAGAGAGTCTTGTAAATGGATGCCCAGACAAGGCTGGAGAGCAGGAGCACAGTCCTGAGTGCAGACACAGGTGGGACGTCAGCAGCCTGCATGTGGTCATCGAAGCCGTGACTAACCTTGGAGAGAGGATAGAACTTTCAAGCCCCTCAAAGACAGAGGAGAAGCCATTGGCTGAAGGCCTGGCACGTGGTACAGGCTCTGCAAATATATCTACTCTCCATCTTCAGGTATAGTTGCAAATATGCCCATGGGGGGCAAAGTATGGGGAGTGTGTTGAGGTAGCCTACAGATGTTTGCACCCCAAATCTGTAAACATTAATGCAAAATAGGTGGGTGATCTTGTGTTAAATACTAACTTCACTCACTACATGGATCTGTGATTTTACTTTTGGGCATTTAAGCAACGTGTTCATTAGGTATACCAAGTCCATGTGAAATTCAGTAACTCATTTAGGCTCTCTGACTCACCTACTCAATTGCCAATGTATTTTCTGTAGTTTATTTCAAGTTCACTGCTACCAACCTGCTTTGGACTCATAAAAAACATTCTAAGAAGCTTTCAGTTGATTTTACTCTTCCCAATTACCTCCATCTCCTTTCTTGTGTAATGGTCAGCTAAATCATATTTAAACACAATTGTTTTTATTAAAAGCCTTCAGCGGCACTGCCATTTTTGAAAAAATAAAACACTTCATTCCAAAGAGACTGGTTGTGTGTGCCTGATTTCCTCCTCACGTACAAGCTTCCTCTCCCCCAACCTTGCTGTCCTACCCCACCCACCTGCTTTTAATGGAAGCTTTACCTAGACATTTTGGACCTTCTCATACACCTGAAACATTCACTCCTCACCTCTTCACATTCTCTCTTGCTCCTCTAAGAACAAGCTTCAGATTGACCCCTGCCATGAAGGCCCCAAGAATAACTTCACTTGTGCCTATTATCTGTTCCAGTGATTGGATGCTTACTGCGTTCATTTTCATGTCTGGGTGTCCTAGTTCTCTAACCCTATTGTAAATTCCTAAAGGTAAATCTTGTATCATCCTATGTCCCTCTGTGTGCATGCATGCTAAGTTGCTTCAGTTGTGTCTGACTCTGTGCGACCCTATGGACTGTAGCCCACCAGGCTCCTCTGTCCATGGGATTCTGCAAGCAAGAATACTGGAGTGGGTTGCCATGCCCTTCTCCAGGGGATCTTCCTGACCCAGGGATCAAACCTGCGTCTCTTACGTCTCCTGCATTAGTAGGTGGATTCCTTACCACTAGCTCAACCTGGGAAGCGCTTGTGTCCTGCAGTGCTCAGGTAAATATTTTGTGTTTCTTAAAATGGTTCAAAGACACTAATGAATTAATAACGCAAGTAAAGCTGATTTTAGAATTTGTGTGATGTTAGAGATGACAGTTATAAATGTGGTTTGGCATAATTCATGAATACACTGGCATGAGTAAGTGAAAGAATTGCCAGTATAAAGCATAACAGATTTGAGTAATAAAGGAGTCACACATTAGGGCATCATCACCGGAAGAAGGTGATTCTGGAACCAGGGTGGAATGCTGGCAAAGTTTTGTTCAACAGTACTCTTCTAGCTTGAAGGACAGCCAGGACTGCCACTAAACAAACACCAGTTGCTGTCATCATAAAGAGGGCACAGTAGAATATCCGGGAAGCTTAAGGGCCCCTGCATTGGAAAAGATAGTATTAATATATAAAAAGGTGCATGTTTCTTGATGAAGAGAACACAATTATGTAAAGACACTTTTCAAACTTCTGCTTTAACTTGGACTAGCTCAATCACCCATTACATTTATGTCATCCAAGGGTGTGTGTGATGAAGTGACTTAGGCTGAATGTGGAACTGTAATAGTGATTAAACTTTGGAATCAGTTGCTGTCAGGGTTGTATGCCTTGAGCTCTTATCCCAGAAATCCCATGTCAAATCAAATGCCTCTGTTAGATTGGATTTTGACACTTGCATGTTTTAAGTGTTCAATTAATGCTGCTGAATTAAATTGAATTTTAAAACAGAAAAGAGTCATATAATTCAAATTAGCTGGAGAAAATCCTTTTCGGTATGCTTATTTGAACACCCATCACCACTTATGAAACAAGTTTATTACTTGAGGGACTAAGTGTCTGATATGGGCATCAGTCAATTTTAACTAAAAATATACAGTGAATTTTCTTTTTAATATTTGAAAATATATTTCTGGATTTATGGCACATGCTTATATTTATATACACACATATCTATGAATTAGAGAATTCTAACTGCTTGGGGATCCTAGATGGCTCAGTGGTAAAGAATCTGCCTGCCATTGCAAGAGATGCTGGAGACGAGGGTTCCATCCCTGGGTCAGAAAGATCTCCTAGAGAAGGAAATGGCAACCCACTCTAGTATTCTTGTCTGGGAAATCCCACAGACAGAGGAGCCTGGAGGGCTATAGTCCATAGGGTCACAAAGAGTTGGGCACGACTGAGTGACTGAGTACACTTACATGCAACAGTGCTTGGACTCTTTTGGACACTTTACTACAAATGAATGATGTTTGACTGGACATAAATAAAAGTACATTTTTTATAAACATCTCTTTGAATGTTTTTACTTATAAAAAGAATTTCATTGTCCACATTTGTTTCAATGCATTAAAACCTCTGTGTTGTAAGCAAAAATGTTTGCTAATTACTGTAGACATCAATGTCCAGTTTTCATAGACTGTCCCCAACAAAAATTTTTAAAGGATTCTCTCTGCTTGGAGGCTGGTCTCTCCTTGAGTTAGTTTAGTCTCTCCTTGAGTTAGTGTGTGCTCTTTGCCTCACACAGGTAATACTCAACATATTCTAAATATGTGACATTCATATGTGAATGTCATTTTTTCTTAAGAAGTTATCATTTTCCCCTCTCTGACCCTTGTTTACTGTTCAAAGAACTCTAAATTCGGAAAGGATCTTAGTGATCACCCGTTGTTGCATCCCTTCAGAGTCTATGATAAGGATCAAAGAGTAACTTACTTGTCCAAGGTCACAGCTAGTGAGTGGTAGAAGAGCAGTTGTCCTGACACCTGGTCTTTGACATCTCAGTTAAACATACCACATTGCCTTTTCAAAATTACTTAAAAAAAAAGTTGTTTATTTATTTATGGCTGCTCTGGGTCTTCATTGCTGCATGCGGGCTTTCTCTGGTTGTGGCAAGAACGGATTACTCTTTGTGGTGCACAGGCTTCTCACTGCAGCGGCTTCTCTTCTTGCAGAGCAAAGGCTCAAGGCGCAAGGCTTCAGCAGTTGCAACACTCAGGCTCCGCAGTTGCAGCTTGCGGGCTTAGTCGCTCTGCGGCGTTTGTAATCTTCCCAGACCAGACCAGGAGTTGAACAAGTGTCTCCTGCATTGGCAGGCAGAATCTTCACCACTGGACCACCAGGGAAGTCCCTTCAACATTACTTTTTAAAAGAATTTTCGTCTTTCCGTCATTTAAAGCACATTACTATGAAATCAAGTTACTCTTGCGATACGTTTGCCTGGACCAAAGTGAAGCAAACCTGTAGCCATTCACCAGAGGTCATCTGAGACCGGGATATGTCGGGTTTCTTGATAAGTAGCACTATCTGATACCTTGGTATTTTGTCCACCAGCTAAACATGACTATATTTTTTAGTTTAATTTTGCTTGTGAAATAAAATACTTGTCAATGTAGCTGTTTACTGGTTAAATTTTGTATAGTATAAAATACAAACCATATATGGTTTTATACAGTTTAAATAAAAATTCTGATTTGTAAAGGCCTGTAAGGACATAGGTTAGAATACTTTAAATGTAATAAATCTAAAATAAGCCAGACAGAGAAAGATACATGCTGCATAGTATCACTTATATGTGAAATCTAAAAAAAGCCAAAGGATAGAAACAGAGGAGAAAAGTGGTTGCCAGCATTAAGGGGGTACGGGAAATAAGGAGATGTTGGTAATAGGGTACAAAGTTTCGGTTATAAGATAAAAAGAGTCTGAGGATCTAATGAGAACATGGTGACTGGAGTGATAGCACTGCCCTGTAACGAAATTTGCTAAAAGAGTAAAACTTAAATGTTCTCACTGCCCCCCCCAAGGATGAATACATGAGGTGATGAATGTGTTAATTAACAAGATGGGTGTAACCCTTTCACAATGTCTATGTACATTAAGTCACCATGATGTACGTTTTAAATATCTCATAATTTTATGTCAACTGTATCTCAATAAATCTGAAATACTAGGTCTCAACATGTTTTATTCTTATTATATATGCTTAAAGATTTAGTTAAATTACTTGACCCTCTCAAAGAGTTGGAGCCAACTAACTTGTGTTAGTCACTCAGTAGTGTTCAACTCTTTACGACCCCATGGACTGTAGCCTGCCAGGCTCCTCTGTCAGCAGAATTCTCCAGGCAGTAATACTAGAGTGAGTAACCATTTCCTTCTCCAGGGGATCTTCCTAACCTAGGAATTGAACCCAGATCTCCTGCATTGCAGGCAGATTCTTTACCATCTGAGCTGCTTGGAATTAGTCCAGATGTAACAGTTGGACCTGAAAAAACAGGTCTCCATCAGAGACCAGAATAAACAGAACTGCTGCTCTCAGCTACTGAGCATTTATCACCACCAATATATATATATATAGTCTTTGGTTCACTGGCTGTCTAAAGCTATGTTACCATTGAACTACTATTGAATATTTTTTTTGTCCTGTCAAACACACACTATAGTTTCAGTGAAACCACAGATTCTTGCCTACCTTCCCCCTCCACTTCCAATGAACCAAGTGGTTATTTTGGTATGAAAGTCTAAAAATTGTGTTATTATGATAGTTAAAGGTGACAAGTTAGAGCAATAATCAAAAAGATTAAGCAATCAGAGAAGTAAAGTGAATTCAAGCAAAAATTTTTTGTCTGTGCTATTTGGATTGGATAAATTCCAAAATCACAGGATAGTTTTTGATGTTATTATGACTGAAAGCTTAAATAGCCTTCTAGTTTTTTAACTTGTAGATGGAATGTAGTTAAGATTGAAACAGACTTCTTAAAATGGCAGAGCAAATGGTATGGTTGTTTTAATACGTGGCTAGGGCTTCCCTGGTGGCTCAGCTGGTAACGAAGCAGCCTGCAGTGTTGGGAGACCTGGGTTTGATCCCTGGGTTGGGAAGATCCCGTGGAGAAGGGAAGGGGCTACCCACTCCAGTATTCTGGCCTGGAGAATTCCATGGACTATGCAGTCCATGGGGTCGCAAAGAGTCGGACACAACAGAGCGACTTTCACTTTCAATAGATAATCAACGTTACCAAAGAACTCTATCTGGCATATATTCCAGTTTTCTTTAATGATTTATTTCTGGCTTCACAGGCTCTTCGTTGCTGTGCTCGGCATCTCTAGTTGCAGCGAGTGGGGACTATTCTCTAGTTGCAGCGAGTGAGGACTGTTCTCTAGTTGTGGTGCATGGGCTTCTCATTGTGGTGGTTTCTCTCATTGCCATTTGTGAGCCTGGGCTCAGTACTTGTGGTGCAGGGCAGTTAGGCCCCATAGAATCTTCCTGGACCAGGGATCAAACTGGTCCCATGCATTGGCTGGCAGATTCTTAACCACTGGACCTCCAGGGAAGTCCCCAGGTAGCTTTGAAAAATCAACATTCATGAGAGCTTGGAGAAAATCCTCACCTATTGTTTTGGAGTAGTGAGCTGCAGTTGTCCTTCCCGCCCTGTAAGCAAACTTAGAGCATATGGAATGGAAGAGAATCATACTAGGAGCTATTGTCCATTCTATTAGTTGTCTCGAATTTTTTAATTAAACATTGTGTAGCTATAAAAGAATGCTTATGAAGCTTGCAGAAAATATAAAGAACATACATTTACCTCTTATTTCTTAGGTGCCTCTCTCTGATCCTATTACCTTCTTTTCCCTTTGAGAAAGTACCACCCTGGATTTTGTAGTTTTATCACGTATGTTTAATCATTTTGAATGTTTTTAGACTTAATCTCATGAAATTTTGTGACATCTTCTTTCATGGCTTCTTTTTCCAATATTATACTCCAATGATTCACCCATGTTATTGCTTGTAGCTATATTTCATTTTCATTGCTGAATACATTCCATTATATTACTATGCCATTATTTCTAGTATCCATTTTACTATTGATAGGCATTTGGGTTGCTCCCATTATTTATTATTAACAGTGATACTGTGAACACTCTCTGCTGCTCATTTGTAGAAATTTACTTTTGATTTGATTTACTAATGTCTTAAGGAATGTTCACGTCTGTGTTAGTTATATTTGACCTGTAATCTTACTATATTGCAATGACAGTTTTAGATTTTGCTATCAAGGTTATTCTTGCTTCAGAAAAGGAGTTAGAGACTGTTCCTATCTCTTCTTTTTTCCTTTTCTATATTCTGGAATAGTTTAAGACTGGAATTACTAGTGTATTTTTCTACTTGGTAAAGCTTGCCTGTAAAACTTTTTAAATTTAGTGTTCTTTTGAGAGAGGGTTTTAAACTACTGACTTAGCTTTTTTAATTGTTGTAGGATTATTCAGTTTTTCTATTTGTTAAGTCAGTTTTAGTAGATTACAGTTTCCTAGAAATATCTCCATTTTGTTTATGATTTTAAAAAACTAGGGCATATAGTTGTGTATAGTATCATCATATTTTGAAAGAATGCACTCACAATGCCTCCTTTATTCTCTGTACCGTCTGTACTTGTTCCCTCCTTATTTCTCATATTGCTTATTTATAGCTCCTCTCTTTTTTTCTTGTCCAGTCTTACTAGAAGGTTGTCAATTTTGTCAGCTTTTTCAAAAAACCAAATTTGGACTTTGCAGATTATTGTGTATCTGTTTGCTGTTTTTTTAATCTCTGATGTTATCATTTAAAATTGCGTTTCTTCTGTTTCCTTGGGATTTATTTTGCTGGAGTGTTTTCCTCACCTCTACAATGAGTAGATGCTCAGTTCATTGTGATTGTTTAAAAATGCTTTGAGACTCTTTCCTTTAAAAAAAGAAAGGGGGGGGGAACCAAATTCTCCTTCTCTTGTGAGCCAGACTTAATGACTCACTTCTCACAAATAGAAAGTGGCAAAAATGATAGTATGTGACTTCCAAGAATAGGTCACAAGAAAGAATAGCTTCTGCCTGGCATTTTCTCTTCTGGATCACCCACTTGGGAGAACCTAGTCACCATGCAGTGAGAACACACAAGCAGCCCTCTGTGAAGGGCCACGTGGGCAGAAGCTGAAACCTCCCCCCAACAGCCAGCACCAGCCTGCCGGCCACGACCTTGCAAGTGGACGCACTGTGACCTCCAGATAATGTGACTGCAACCTCGGGAGCCACCTCAAGCCAGAACCATGTGGCCATGCTTTCAAAATCCTGACCCACAAAAACTGTGAGAGAAGATAGATATTTATTGTTTTGGTTTACGCCATTAGCTCTTGGGATAATTTGTCTTGCAACAATAGAAACTATTATAAAATACTCATTAATCACCAGGCCTTCTACCCTGGCATAAGCATTTAAATGCTATAAATTCCCCTCTCTATATTGTTTTAACTAAATCCCACAAATTTAAATAGACAGTAGTTTTCATTATCATTAAGATTTAAATATTTTCTAATTTCTGTTATCATTTCTTCTTTGACTTATGAGTTACTCAGAATTACATTTCTTAATTTCCAAATATATATTAGTGTATATTTATTATTAATTCCTAGTTTAACTGCACTGTAACACAAAATAGAGTCTATATGGCTTTAAAATTTGTTGCATCTTACTCTATGGCTCTGTATGTGGTCAATTTTTCTGAAAGCTCCATAGATAATTGAAAAGAAGATATATTTAACAGTTGTATACACCCATTAGCTGAAGTGTGTCAATTATGTCATTCAAATCTGTATTTTTCCTCATTATTTTTTATGCTAAATTTATCAATTACTAGGAGAGGTATGTTAAAATCTGCCACTATGGTGATAGATGGTTTTCATTTCTATTAACTGTTGAATTATATTTTGCTATATATTTTGTAATATATATATGTTATACATATATTTGTGTGTGTGTATATATATATATATATATATATACACACACACAACTAGATGAATACATTTTGGACATTGTTCCATCTTCCTAGTGTCTTTTATTATTATGAAATGACTCATTTTATCTTTATTAATGCTTTTTGCCTTCAATTTTATTTTGACTGATATTAATGTAGCTACACTAACTCTTTTTCTTTAGTGCTTGCCTGGATATCCAGTTAGTAGAAACAACAACGTTTCAAGTGGAGTATTCATTCTACTTACATCTACTGTAATTACTCATACAGACCTACTATCTTATTTTGTCTTTTCTAGATAGCCCACCTTTTCCATTGCCTTTTCTCTACATTCTGTCCTTCTTCTGAATTATTGTCACTATACAGTAGATATGTGTATTCTATTTATATTTTGTTAGCTGCATAACTTTTCAAAGTCAAAAATTAATCAATATCCTTATTTTTTGCTCAAAAAATACAGAGAATTTAAAACATTTTAACTCCATTAGTGCTCCCCTCACTCCCTACTCACTGATAGGCAGATATTGTTGACTTGAATTTTAATTTTATGTTTTTTATTTTAACCTTCCAATATATTATTGTTACTACTTTTTACAGCTTTAATGTTTACCCTATCTTTATCACTGTTTGCTCATAATTTCTTTTTATATCTCAGACCTTTCATGAGGGAGCATTTTCTTTCTTCCTAAAGTTTACCCTCCAGAAATTTCTTAAGTTTGGGATCACATTTTCTTAGATTTTGTTTATCAGAAAGTATCATTATATTATCCTTCTTCTTAAAAGATATTTTCACTACATATGAAATTCTGGTATGGCAGTTATGCTTCTATTACCACATTGAATATTTTTTCCACTATCTTCTGATTTCTATCACTTAAGTTGAGAGATTTGCTATCAGCCTAATTGTTGTTCTTTTGAGAGTAATTTGGTTCCTTTCTTAGTTAAAAAAAAAAAAAAACACAAAAAACCATCTCTTTGGTATTCTGCAGATTTATAAGAATGTGTCTTAGCCGTGATTTCTTGTTTATTTATATTGCATGAGATTTGTTGGTCTTTCTGAATCTGTGGATTATTATTTAATCAATTTTGGAAAACTCTTAGCCATTATCTCTTCTTCTCCCTCATTCTCTGTTTATTCTCCTTTGAGAAATCTGATTAAATATAGAATATATATTCTTATTCTCTTAACCTTTTACTCAATATTTTCCATCTTTTTTTTCCGAACAGTTTCTACACATCTCTATTCTCAGCTGTATTTAATCAGCTTTTGTGCTGTGCTTAGTCGCTCAGTTGTGTGTGACTCTTTGTGACCCATGGGGATTCTCCAAGCAAGAATATTGGAGTGGGTTGCCATGTCCTCCTCCAGGGGATCTTTTCAACCCAGGGATCGAACCCAGGTCTCCCACATTCTTTACTGTCTGAGCTACCAGGGAAGCCCATGTTTTTAATATCTTTTTTTATTTTCAGTTTGAATCTTTTTCTAATCTGAATAGTCTTAAAATAGTTTCTTTCTGTTCACTCACATTTTCAATTGCTTCTTTTATTTTTAAATGTGTTAATCTTAGTATATTTTGTGTTCTGTGGTCACTAATTCCAGTATCTAAGATCTTTATGGGTTGTATTCTGCTATCTCATTTCTCTTCGTTCTTGCTCAAGGCACCTTAATAACTTGTGTGCTTTGTGATTTTTGATGATAAGCTCATATTGCATCGAGGCCAACTGAAGGTGAATTCCTCTGGAGAGGATTCGTGTTACCTCTTACCAGATGCTTGAGGGCACTGCTGGATATTTGGACCACTCAGCTAATGTGAATTTAGGCCATAAAGGCTGTGGGGACATGCTTATGAATGTGATTTTTCATGAGGAATATTTATCTCCTTCACTTAATGCCCAGGTTTTGAGACAGGCAATTTTCTTTGTACTGGTCTAAGACCATTTGTCTGCAGGTGGTTTCTGCAATTTAATTTAGTACCTTACATGGATTTGTTACCAACTCTTTTGAGTTGGGGCCCAGTGAGGGTCCTCCTGCTTGGTGTTGTTTGTGCCAATAGAATGAGATTGAGTTCAGTTCAGAAGCAAAGGAAAGCTTTATTCTTTGAGTGAAGAATGGAAAAGCTTGTGCTCTAGAATTCACACTTTCCTGGGCAGGCTCTTGGCCGAGTTGCCTTACAGGGTTCTGTCTGCAGAGGGAGAGGGTGGAGTTCTTGCCAGTTGGCCAGGCAGGTGTTTTGGAAATGGTATGCCAGACAGAGAAAGGCAAGCATGAATGGGAAAGATATACCCAACTGAATGCAGAGTTCCAGAGAATAGCAAGGAGAGATAAGATGTTCTTAAATGAACAATGCAAAGAAAGAGAGGAAAACAACAGAATGGGAAAGACTAGAGATCTTGTCAAGAAAACTGGATATATCAAGGGAGCATGTCATGCAAAGATGGGCAAAATAAAGGACAGAAATGGTAAGGACCTAACAGAAGCAAAAGAGATTATGAAGAGCTGGTCAGAATACACAGAAAAACTATACCAAAAAAACAGAAAAAATCTTAATGACTCAGATAACCACGACAGTGTGGTCGCCCACCTAGAGCCAGACATCCTGGAGTGTAAAATCAAGTGGGCCTTAGAAGCATTACTACAAACAAAGACAATGGAGACAACAGAATTCCAGCTGAGCTATTTAAAATCCTAAAAGATGATGCTGTTAAAGAGGTGCACTCAGTATGTCAGCAAGTATGGAAAACTCAGCAGTGGCTACAGGACTGGAAGAGGTCAGTTTTCATTCCAGTCCCAAAGAAGGACAAGGCCAAAGAATGTTCAAACTACCATGTAATTGTGCTCATTTCACATGCTAGCAAGGTTATGCTCAGAATTCTTTAAGCTGGTTAGGCTTCATCACTACATGAAATGAGAACATCCAGATGTATAAGCTGGATTTAGACAAGGCATAGGAACCAGAGACCAAAATTTCTAACATTTGTTGGATCATGGAGAAAGCAAGGGAATTCCAGAAAAGCGTCTACTTCTGTTTCATTGACTATGCTAATGCCTTTGACTTTGTGGATCACAACCAACTGTGGAAAATTGTCAAGGAGATGGGCATACCAGGCCACCTTGCCTGTCTCCTGAGAAACCTATATGTGGGGCAAGAAGCAACAGTTAGAACCAGACATGAAACCACAGACTGGTTCAAAACTGAGAAAGGAGTATGAGAAGGCTATATATTGTCACCCTGCTTATTTAACTTATGTGCAGAGTACCTCATGTGAAATGCTGGGCTGAATGAAGTGCAAGCTGGAATGAAAACTGCCAGGAGAAATATCAACAACCTCAGATATGCAGATGATACCATTCTAATGGCAGAAAGTGAAGAGGAACCTGAGATCCTCTTGATGAGGGTGAAAGAGGAGAGTGAAAAAGCTGGCTTGAAACTCAGCATTAAAAAGTGAAGATCATGGGGTCTAGTACCACCGCTTCATGGCAAATAGAAGGGGAAAGAGTGAAAGCAGTGACAGACTATTTTCTTGGGCTCCAAAGTCACTGCAGACAGTGACTGCAGCCATGAAATTAAAAGATGCTTTGCTCCATAGAAGGAAAGGACAGCATATTAAAAAAAAAAAAAACAGCATTAAACCTTGACAGCATATTAAAAAGCAGAGATATCACTTTACTGACAAAGGTCCATATAATCAAAGCTATGATTTTTCCAGTAGCATGCACAGATATGTGTTGGACCATAAAGAAGGCTGAGTGATGAAGAGTTGATACTTTCAAATTCTGGTGCTAGACAAGACTTGGGAGTCCCAGGATACTGCAAGGAGATCAAACCATTCAATCCTATAGGAAAGCAACCCTGAATATTCATTGAAAGGACTGATGCTGAAGTTGAAGCTCCAGTACTTTGGCCACATGATGCAAAGAGCTGACTCATTGGAAAAGACCCTGATGCTGGGGAAGACTGAGGGCAAGAGAAGGGGGCAGCAGAGGATGAGATGGTTAGACAGTATCATTGACTCAATGGACATGGATTTGAGCAAACTCTGGGAGATAGTGAAGGTCAGGGGAGCCTGGCGTGCTGCAGTGCATGGGGTTGCAAAGAGTCGGACATGACACAGTTGACTGAACAACAACAACACAGGCCAGACTGAAGTGCCCGGTAGAGCACTTCCACACAAGGCCTGCCTCCGCCATCCTGGATTACAGTGTCTTGTGCAGGGCCTCTGTACACAGCCTGCCAAGCTGAGGTGTCAGGCGCAGCAGTTCTTCAGTGGGAGCTCGAATCCCAGGAGTTAGGCGCAAGGTGTCTGCACCCGGCCCCCTATTGGCAAGTGACACTAGATTAAACACAAAAGATGTTAAACTTGAACTTACCATCTAGATTCCAGCTTGTTTATCCCAAGGACCCCAGTAGGCTTTGCCAGTGACAGACTGGGCCTTTGTTTCTGGTACTCAGCATCCTGGGAGGCTAAGAAGAGAGTAGCTAAATGTCATTAGCTCAAAGATCGTGAAGGCATTAGGTCTACCAATGTCTTCACTTTTCTAAAAGCGGCTTCAAGTCTGGATTTACATTTTGGTGTTTTATATTAGTTTCCTAGGGCTGTTGTTGGCTTTTGTGTTAGTTTGCTAAGGCTGATCTAACAGAGTACCACTGACTGGGTGGCTTAAAACACCATAAATTTATTGTCTCATCATTCTGGAGGCAGGAAGATATTGGAAGGGTGCATTCCTTCTGAGTGCTGTGAGGGAAGGATCTGTGAGAGAAGCCAGGCTTCTCTCCTTGGCTTATAGAAGCATCGCCTCTATCTCTGCCTTTATCTTCACATGGCATCCTCCCTATGTACATGTCTGTGTCCAAATATCCCCTTTTTATAAGGACATCACTATATTATTCTTGCCTGGGGAATCTCATGGACAGAGGAGCCTGGTAGGCTACAGTCCATGGGGTCGCAAAGAGTCAGAGTAACTAAACACACGCACATCATTGTATGAGGGCTCAACTGACCCCAGAATGGCTTCATCTTAACTACTTTGTTCTACAATAACCTTCTTTCCAAACAAGGTCACTTTTTAAAATACTGGGGGTCAGAACTTCAACATATGAATTTGGAGGGAACTCAGTGTCACTCATAACAAATTCCTTACTTTATTGCCAGCTCATTAAGGCACTTAAAAATATTATTTACAGTGTAATTTATCCAACATATTTTTATTTTCGGTTAGAGGAATGGTTAAAGTAGAGAGCCTACCATATTGCTAGATACCAATAGATAAAATCTGAATGATGTTCAAAGTTAATTGTCACTAGTAGTAGTTTTACAAAGGCATCTTCCATATTTGAAGCCCCCATTCATTCTGCAACCATGTTGTATTGCCCTTGAGGTTCTGCAACTGCACATTCCCCCTTTGCCCTTGGGAAGGAGACTCAAAATCTAAATCTGACATTTGGAACATTTCAAGTTCTGGGGCCACTTCAGGAATCAATGTTTTCGTCAACTCTAGGTTGAATGCTTTCTGCAACTAATAGCACATATCAGCCATGATAATAATCATAAAGTCTTCAGTCATCATGATTTAATTATACCTTACATGCTTTAGGTAAGATGACAGAGAAATGTGGACTACATGTTAGGAAGCCTTCCATTAAAAATAGTTCGAACCATTCCTATAAAGGGTCAAAAAGTCTCAGCTCTCTGAAAACTTAATCAGAAGCACTAATTGGTTTAGGGTTATCCAGAGACAAGGATTTTAAACCATGTTTTTCAAAATGTGGTCCCTGAATGTCCACTTGCCCTTGAATGACCTGGTGTGTGGGGTCAGGGTGGTGAGCAGACTTAACATTTCAGATTCCCTGGCTTTACCCCACACCTACTAAATGAGAATCTCTGAGAAGAGGAGCCCAGAAATCTGTATTGTAAACCAGCATCCCTTCAAAGTTAGAGAATGGTTACTGCCTAGGGTTTTCCTCTAAAAGGTAAGGTATTTTGCTTTAAGCAACTCAGTTTTTATTTTTCTTAAATTACATTCCTGGTAGAGAGTTAGGATTTTTATAATATGAAATCAGTGTTTGAAGTGATATTCAACAAGCTGTTAAAAAATGGTGCATGGCCACAGTGTGCTTAACATTTATGTGATAACACTGAACCATTTACATAGTATTTTAGTTAGGGTACTACAACTTCATAGAATTTCCTTTCTCAGAATTATCTTAAATCTAACAACAAGTACAGCTGTGATGTATTTTATTTATTTACTGAGTTTTGCATTCCCAGTGTGAGCCTTTTTCTTTTCTATTGAATTATCTAATTTTACATAACAGCTCCCTCTGCCAAGCTTGTACCTTAAGTATGTATATATGGATGATCTCCTTTAAAAGATGGACTCTTTCCCTTTCTGCCTATGTCCTCTTCTAACTGTTGGGTGGGAGGAAAAAGTTTTTCTCCACCCTCTTAGGGTCCCTGGCTGGGTCTGAATATTAGACTGACAAAGACAGATTAACAGGAGAAAAGCTTATACATTTCTTTAATGTAAGTTTTAGGTGATGTGGGAGCCTTCACAAGGAAATGAAGACCCGGAGAAATGGTTAAATCTGAGTGTTTTTATGCTGAGTGTGATGAAGATTGGAAAGTTGTGGAAAGATATGATAGGTCAAAGAGTATGAGCTAAGTGCAGTAAACTGAGGCTTCCTTGATGGCTCAGTGATAAAGAATCCATCTGCAGGGCAGGAGACACTGGAGACACAGGTTCAATCCCTGGGTTGGGAAGATGCCCTGGAGGAGGAAATGGCAACCCACTCCAGTACTCTTGCCTGGAGAATCCCATGGACAGAGGAGCCTGGTGGGCTACAGTGCGTAGGGTCACATAGAGCTGGACACAACTGAGCACGCATGCATGCAGTGTACTGGGGACCTAAGCAAGGGCTGTTTGTATGAATTCTTCTTGGTGTCCCTCTGTCTTCAGGTTGAGGAGACTCCTTCCTCCATGTATAGGAAGGGCATCTCTCATAGTAGCAGAGGAATCTTGGGTTTTGAAAACTTGAGTTAACTTGGTGCTGCCTTTAAATGTTGAGGGCTCCCTGAGTGCTCCTCTGAGTTTGGGAACAAAGTGAACCGAGATGTTTGTTTACAGGCATAAACCCAGTGATCCTCCAACTTTGGTAGCATCAGAATCCCCTGGAAGGCCTGTTAAAGCACAGATTGCTGGGCCCTAGCTCCAAAGTTTATGAATCAGCAGGTTTAAGAACTGAGTCCTATTTGTTTATTTTTGCTTTTATTTCCAATATTCTGGGAGGTGGGTCATGGAGGATCCTGCTGTGATTTATGTCGGAGAGTGTTTAGCCTATGTTTTCCTCTAGGAGTTTTATAGTTTCTGGTCTTACGTTTAGATCTTTAATCCATTTTGAGTTTCTTTTTCTGTACGGTGTTAGGAAGTGTTCTAGTTTCATTCTTTTACAAGTGGTTGACCAGTTTTCCCAGCACCACTTGTTAAAGAGATTGTCTTTTCTCCATTGTATATTCTTGCCTCCTTTGTCGAAGATAAGGTGTCCATATGTGCGTGGGTTTATCTCTGGGCTTTCTATTTTGTTCCATTGATCTATATTTCTATCTTTGTGCCAGTACCATACCGTCGTGATGACTGTGGCTTTGTAGTAGAGCCTGAAGTCAGGCAGGTTGATTCCTCCAGTTCCATTCTTCTTCCTCAAGATTGCTTTGGCTATTCGAGGTTTCTTATATTTCCATACAAATTGTGAGATGATTTGTTCTAGTTCTGTGAAAAATACCATTGGTAGCTTGATAGGGATTGCATTGAATCTATAGATTGCTTTGGGTAGTATACTCAAAAAGCTTTTGCACAACAAAGGAAACTATAAGCAAGGTGAAAAGACAGCCTTCAGAATGGGAGAAAATAATAGCAAACGAAGCAACAGACAAACAATTAATCTCAAAAATATACAAGCAACTTCTGCAGCTGAATTCCAGAAAAATAAACGACCCAATCAAAAAATGGGCCAAAGAACTAAACAGACATTTCTCCAAAGAAGACATACAGATGGCTAACAAACACATGAAAAGATGCTCAACATCACTCATTATTAGAGAAATGCAAATCAAAACCACAATGAGGTATCATTTCACACCAGTCAGAATGGCTGCTATCCAAAAGTCTACAAGCAATAAATGCTGGAGAGGGTGTGGAGAAAAGGGAACCCTCTTACACTGTTGGTGGGAATGCAAACTAGTACAGCCACTATGGAGAACAGTGTGGAGATTCCTTAGAAAACTGGGAATAGAACTGCCATATGACCCAGCAATCCCACTGCTGGGCATATACACTGAGGAAACCAGAATTGAAAGAGACGCGTGTACCCCAATGTTCATCGCAGCACTGTTTACAATAGCCAGGACATGGAAGCAACCTAGATGTCCATCAGCAGACGAATGGATAAGGAAGCTGTGGTACATATACACAATGGAATATTACTCAGCCATTAAAAAAAATACATTTGAATCGGTTCTACTGAGATGGATGAAACTGGAGCCCATTATACAGAGTGAAGTAAGCCAGAAAGAAAAACAATACAGTATACTAATGCATATATATGGAATTTGAAAGATGGTAACGATAACCCTATATGCGAGACAGAATAAGAGACACAGATGCATAGAACAATTTTATGGACTCTGAGGGAGAAGGTGAGGGTGGGACGTTCTGGGAGAATAGCATTGAAACATGTATATTATCATATGTGAAACAACACCATTCCGTGTTCGATGCATGAGACAAGGGCTCAGGGCCAGGGCAATGGGATGACCCAGAGGGATGGGATGGGGAGGGAGGTGGGTGGGGGGTCCAGGAAGGGGAACACATGTAAACCCATGGCTGATTCATGTCAATGTATGGCAAAAACTATTACAATATTGTAAAGTAATTAGCCCCCAACTAAAATAAATAAATTTATAAAAAAAAAAAAAAAAAAAGAACTGAGTCCTAAGAATTTTCATTTCTACCATGTTCTTGGGTGATGCTGATATTCCTGGTTGACCAGACTTGGAAAACCACTGTATTAACTCTTAACTCTCACAAGAGTCTTAGGAAGTGAACACCATTATCATCATACCTTCATTTTATAGATGAGGATTCTGAGGCAGCCAGGAAGACAAGATTTTAAACGCAGGCAATCTGACTCCAAAGTTCATGCTCTATCACACCAGCTGGACCGTTGTGCCTTCTCAGTGAGCAAGTACTTATCAAGCACCTGTTGTGTGCTCGTTATTTGACGAGCTGCTGTTTTAAAAATCTAGTCCAATTCTTTATTCAGGCCCAAATGATTTGAGGATAATCCCTTCTCACTGATCCATACCAGCATAGTTAATTTCATGTTATCTATCTGAGAGGGAAGTGAGCTGCTGTACATTTGTTGAAATTCAGGTGACAATTAAGACACAGAAATTCAGTCTTTTCTCTGCCTTTTAAAAAACATGATTTACTTTTAATTGAAGGATAATTGCTCTTTTCTCTTTTTTAAATGTGAAATTGTGCCCTGACCCAGATGGGTGTTCTTGTAGCAAACTGTGTACTATAAAAATGCTCTTCCAAAATCAGAGTTTTCTTGGCTTATGCAAATATACAGCTGAGAATAATTTGGGGATATATTGGGATATATTGCAGGGGTGAAAATAAAAATTCATGGTACTTCTGTATTACCATCTCTGTATGCTTTAAGTACATAGCCTATATATTTATTTATTTTTTCCTTTTAACATTTCCTTATGCTAGCTGGATTCCTATGTTGGCTTTGCTGAAGGGAAGTCCTGACTTGACCTGATTTTTTTGTTTGTTTTTAGCGTTTTCTTTTGAAGACCGCAAATTATGCTTCAAGTGACCACCATCTGCCTGTTAGTGGGGCCTTCCTATTTTAAGGGCCTTAGAAAGGGAGTGAAAGAGAGGGAAGTTGGGGAGGAGCATTGACATCATAATACCCATTTTTGACCAAGCCACTCGCTTGGTCTAAGTTCCTTTTCCTGTGGGAGATCAGGGTACAGTCTATGCAAGTACCAACTGAGAAAAGAAAACTAAGAAAAGAACTGAAACTTCTCTTCGTTTGTACTTCCCTCTTCCTTCCCCAGTTTTCCATAGAAGGTAGAGGGTGGCACACATGCCTGGACTGGCGATAACCAATTTTCTTCTAGTTTTGTGCATCTGTGCTAGGGATAAATGACACCTTAAATGATGAGGCAGGCAAAACTTGGAACAAAAGAACCCTTATTAAGTAACTACCATATCCAGAGCATTGTCTTAGATGCTGGGTGGGAGGAAACCAACCTCAAACATACAGCCGCTGCTTGTAAACAAGACTCCATTGTAGGGCTAGTCCATTCAATTGATAGTGGAGACTTTGGGAATTAATTATTTTCTTCTGACTATCAAGGACAGGTGGAATAACAGAACTAGGAAGTAGACCAGGAACATCATTTTACTTCATTCCATCTCATTTCAAGTCAACTCTTGCCCAACTTGAAGTGGTTTGGCTCCTGAGAACATGGTGGATCAACCCACATGTGCTTCTATCAGACATCTTAGCCATTGTCCTTTCCTTCTTCAGTTCCTTGTGAGGAGGGTGATAGCTGAAGGTCTCCCCTCTTCTGTTCTTTTCCACTATTTAAGACATAAAATGAGATATTTTCAAGTTGTGAGAAGCAAAAGCCTCTCCAGAAAGTTATAGACTCCTTTGGGTAATTGTAATGAGTCATTTTTGCCGAGACCATAGGTGGCTTACATCCACCTCACTCTTCTTATCAGAAGAAGCTTAACACACACAGAATGAGCTGTACTTCCTGGCACTATGTGCCCTAGTCTGAAACCACAACATTGTGCGACAAGGCCATTCATTAAGGGCATGCAGTGTTACAGCTGGGCCACTTTTGATATGTGTAGTGTAGTGTGTGTGTGTGTTGTGTGTTGTGTGTGGTGGGGACTACATTCCAGCTTTCTGGTTGGCCTTGCTGGCATTGCTGTCTCACTGTAGGTGCTGGATTGTGTATCTTTTATGCAGATGCAGGTCATCATATTTAGTGTTTGACTATAAAATAAATCAATTTACCTGCATTTGCACTGGTCAATGAGCAACATTAAAATGAAAAAGAAATTGAATTCTTGTCGACAGAAACAAAACTTCTATTATTTCTTCTATAACAGATCTTGCAAACATTAGGATTGCCAGAAAGTTGTAAGTATCATTAATATCATTCATTTTGTGTTAGGTTGATGTACATTTATAGTTGGGTTTGGTCATTATGAAGTAAGTATAGGGAAATTCCCAACATAGATGAGTAGACAGAGAAGGTGGTCTAAAGTCTTCCCACTTTTGGTTCCTCTTCTGATTTCTAGATCCATATTTGGTGATTTTAAATGAACAGGGTACTACTCTACTCAAACATTTTTCCTTTTACCAGGTTAGGACTCTAAGTCGCTATGTTCTAATTAAGATGTTCCTAGAAATGTGAATTTCATAATTGAAGAGAAGGGAGCAGATTTGAAATTGAAATATTATAATAGGGAGCTAACAATTGGAAATAAATGGACCGTTACACATTATAATCTTGAAATTTTATTTCTTGTCTTCTTAACTTTCCTCCAAAGAACATATCGTAGAATTACAACACTGTTCTCACTGTCTCTTGCTTCTTTCTGCCTTAGAAATAAATCCTGCACTAGTAGCTCTGTTGTGGATCCTTAGTTTGACTTTCTCAAGGCCTTGGCTTATGTGTTATTCCCCCTGTAAAGCCTTCCTTAATCTATCAGGGCCAGATGAAAGCCCCTCTGATTTCGTTCTTTCTGTCTGTCCATCCATCTGTCCTTCCCTCTCTCCTCCCAGTATAACAACATTATAACATCATTGACTGCTTACTTGTCTGACTTCAAAAATTAGAAACTCCTGGAGGCTAGGCCAGTGCCTATGTACTAATGGATCTCAGTTCCAGCCCCGGGCCTGGGGTATATTAAATAGGAACACATTTTCTTTCTTTCTTCCTTTTTTTTTTTTTTAACTGAATGAATGATCTTAGGGAGGAGGTCATTAGCTGAAGTGTCTGAAATGATAAGAGTAGCTATTAAAGCTATCCAGAGTATTGGGAGGAGGGTCCATTTTATTTGTATTAACAGCAAAGGCAATTTCCTTGGAAGACTCTGCTTCCTTCCTGGACTTTCCACTTGATTGTGTGTTATTTGCTTATTTTCCATTTCTCCATAAGTGCATCACCTTTGCAACTTTTTCTCGTGCTCCTTATCACTCCGTATCATTCCTGTTTAGTCTTTATTCTTGGTGTAGAAGAGTACTTTTGGCTTATTATTTGGATAATTGGTGGAAATCTATCTTACTCGTCAGATTTCTGACTACTGAAACTGGCCAGGCAAAGTGAAATTTGTTGCATTGTGTTATTATTTAAATTAATGGTTTTGCTGGTTGTGCCCCATTAAATATCCCTCCTTTTTGTTTAAAAAATTCATTATTATTTTTGTACACCTGTTGTCATTTTGCATATAATCCTTTACAGTCATATTGGTAATTGTAAATTTACCTTCACTTTTGAATAAGTAACTTAACAAAAGAAGAACACAAAGAACATTTCTTCACCTTCATAGACTTTCCCTCTCACATTGAATTGGCTTCTGAACCCCTATCCCATCCTGGAATAATGGAATAACTGGAATAATGCCTGCTATGCCAAGCAATGTACTGGGTGGTTGATATATGATCTTTCAGTCCCTATGATGATGCTAAGAAGAATTACTTTTTAGCCCCATTTTGCAGATGAAGAAACTGAGACTCATGGAAATTAAGAAACTCCTTTAAGGTCACAAAGTTATTAAATAACTCAGCCTGATTCTTGCACAGATCTGTGTTCTTGCTGTGGCAATGTACTAGAGCGTCTTCAGAGAGGTGGGGAAGAGATGAGGTCAGGAAACTAGGCTATAAGATGAGAAAACTGGACATGTGGCCTCACGATGATTGAGGAAAGGAGAAAAGTCTTCAGCTATCTTCTGTCACATAGAAGAAGGATCAGACATATTTTGTTTGGCTCCAAAAGACATGTGTTTCTTATAAATGTTGGCAGTCCAGATTCTGAAATACAATTGCAATTACTTGCTTCTAGGCGTTTTATTTAATTAAAAATAGACATTGAATCTATAATTCAAAATTACTAAAAATTAAGCTTGAGCTCAGTGAAAGCCCCTGAGTAGCATCTATTACGTGCATTTCTAAGTTTGCCATCACATTTTTCTTCTACTAGAAGGAATGATCTGGAACGATCTTCAAGAATGACTGAGGTAAAGCCTCAAGTTTGTCTCTTATCTGCCAGAATGAAAAGAAGAATAATCTCATCTTTCTTCTTTTTATCCTTCTAAAAATAAGATGTCAGTAGTTCCAAAGGAAGATAACGTCAATTGATGGGGTAGGAAAGAGGAACTGCCTTAGTGCTCCAAGTCTTCATAAGGCAGAGGGCTTCGGGCAAGTCAACTAATAACACCTACAGTATTGTAGTGATAGGTGAGGGTCAACCCCTAAACATGAAGTTCTTGGAGCTCCTTAGAGGAGGCTTATAATATTAACTTAATAAAACCTGGTGAGAGTTTGCACACCAACTAGGAAGTGGTGTGAAGAGGATCAAGAGATGCAGTGTTTCAGACTTATGGTTCCCAGGAGGGAAGGATGGGGAGAAAGGATAGTTAGGGCGTTTGGGATGGACATGTACACACACTGCTATAAGTTAAAATGGATAACCGACAAGTACCTACTGTTATAGCACAGGGAGCTCTGCTCAGTGTTATATGGCAGCCTAGATGGGAGGCGAGTTTGGAAGAGAATGGATACTTGTATATGTATGGCTAAGTCCCTTTGCTGTCCACCTGAAACTGTCATAACATTGTTCATCAGCTGTACGCCAATATAAAGTAAAAAGTGAAAAAAATAAAGTAGTAAAAAAAAAAAAGAGAGAGGTAAAGTGTTAGCCAGACTGGTAGGTTGACTAATCACTTTCCATCACAATATAGTGGCTGATGTTAATCGGGCAGGGGGAGAATTTAAGGCTAAATAGGCAGCACCAGGGGAAGGTCAGATTTTCTAATACTGTATGCTTTGACATGGCCAAATGTTGGCATGGTACAAGGAAAGACCAGGTGGATCTTGTCATTCTTTCCACTCCTCGAATGACCATTCAGAATGGGTGCCCTTGCACCTACAGATAAAAAAAGGTAAGAATTTGTTTTTCTATCACGTAGAAGGACGCTGGGACATTTTGATTTCTAATGGTACCATAAAACTGCACGATGCTTGTCACAGTGGTGCTGGGGAAGGAGGCTTTCTGAAGCACACATTCTACTCTGGAACACAGAAGCAGGTGAAGTGTGAGCAGCTGCTATCACCCTCCCTCCCTCCCTCTCTTTCTTCCTTCTTCTCTTTCTTGCCCCCTCCATCCCTCCCTTCCTTCCTCCTTCCCTTCCTCCCTGCCCCTCTTTCTCCCTCCCTTCCTTCTGCCAACAAATACTCACTGAGTATCTTTTTATTTCTTGAGCATTTGCTAGGTTCTGAGAATCCAATGATATACAAAATAGACATGCCCCCCACCTTCCTAGATGTTACAAGCTAGTAATAATAAAAAAAAAAAAAATTGAGATGTGTGTGTGTAAAAGATGCACCAGAACATTATAACAGAAGGACTTGGTTTAGCTTGGTCCAGAGGGAAAGATTCTCTGAAGGAATAACATGGCAAATTAGCCTTGAAGAACACGTGGTCTAGAGCAAGATTTGGCAAACTGTGACCTATAGGCCACCTTTGGCCACCATCTGTTTTTGTGTAAAAACAGTCACACTGTTCACCTAGGTATCCTATGGCTCCTTTTGCAATACTGTGGTAGAGTTGACTAGTTGTGACAGAGACTATATGGCCTTCAAAGCCTAAAACATTTACTGTTCTATCTTTTACAGAAAAAGCTTGTTGACCACTTGTCTACAAAATACTTGAAAATAAGAGCTCTGATATTTAGTTTGACCCATGCATTTTCAAACAACGTGGGTCATAGACCTTGCATGACTGAAACATTTGTGGGCACATTTTTTTGGGGGGGAACATGATGGTGTATGTCTCTTAATGAAGCAGACTTTAAGCAAAAAACTTTCTCTGAAACTTTGCATAATTCAAGTGGATTTTCTGTTTGTGGAGAGTGTTATGACATGGTGATACGGAATCATATTATTTTGAATTCAAATACTGGTTTCATCTTTTAGGAGACCCTCTTAGGGGCTGTGTTACTTACCTTTATTACTCTTCAATTTTCCATCAGTAAGAGAGAGGTACCTATAGTGCTGACCTCATGAAGTGATTGTGAAAATCACATGAGCTAATAATGCAAGAGAGTACTTAGTACAATGACTAACATACAGTAAATGCCAAATACATATACATTGTAACTGTTTTTAAGAGAGAAAAATATTTTCATAAAATAACATGTCAATGTTTGTAATGTCATCCCATAAACAATGTTCACAGCTTTTCATTATTTTTTCTCTTCTAATAAAACACTTTTTTTTCATGATGACTGAGGATAGATGAAAGTGATGACATTTAAGTCACAATTTTGCAATGTTTAAAGTTGATGTTACAATATTTTAAAATTTTCAGCAAGTTTACAAAATTAATTTTTCTTTAAAACTCTGGAAATCTGAGGGAGTTACCTACTCTGTCATCCCCGTCTCCCTCTCCCAGTGCTACATTTGGGGCATGTGTACTTCCTACTGGGACTTCCCTGGTGGTTCGGTCAGTAAAGAACCTGACTACAGTACAGGAGACCCAAGTTTGACCCCTGGGTCAGGAAGATCCCCTGAAGAAGGAAACGGCATCCCACTCCAGTATTCTTGCCTGGAGAATCTCATGGACAGAGGAACCTGGTGGGCTACAGCCCACGGGGTCACAAGAGTCAGACATGACTTAGTGACTAAACTACCACCACCACTTCCTACTGAACTCCCCTGCTTATTGCCAACTGCCTGCAGCTTTTCACATCTATGAATGCCCATCAAGGTGTATCATCCTCCTCTTGGCTCCCTCTGCCCACAATTCCAGCCTGTATTATCCCTGTAGCTTTAATTCCAACCCCACCCGATACCACAGTTCTTGGGTTTAATTTCAACTATTCTAGAAAGGGTCTGTTCTTGTAACCTTTTCTTATTTTCTCTTTCTCTCTTTGTTATCTACAGTCCTTATTCGACCTGTCCACTTCCCTCACCCCCATCTTACCCTAATCCATTCTGCCCTAACTTTCTAGCTTTGGTTCCAATTCCTCATGCCTCTGATGTGCAGAGGCACATGGATGCTGATCAGTGATCATCTGAAAAGTTGTGAGGTGATGAGGGTGCAGCAATGAAGGCTGATTGCCTTGCTTATGCCCTGTTCAGCTGACCCTTCACCTACTCCAGGCCTCAGTTCCCAGGTGAGCAGTGCTGGAGTTCTCACCATGCTGTTCAGGAAGCTGGCACCCAGCCCTTCCCTTAAATGCCTATTTGGTGGCCAGCACTCATCCAACAGAAATTTAGTGAACATGGCAAAGTAAACCAGCAAATGCACCACAAGTGAGCGTGCTTACCCACCATGGTGATGGTTTCATAGCATCATAAAAATAAGCTTTGGCCTGATTACTTAGTCAAGGAAACATTTGTAAAAAGAGAACAAGTAAAACAGAAATAGGGTAGTGGGATGTAGCCAGCTTCTGCTTTCTGACCCTCATTGGTTTATTTCTATAGGCTACGTGGTTACCAGGGAAATATAAACACAGAGTTGCGTTCTCAGAGGCATCAGATGATGACGCCAGGGCTGGAGAGAACCTTGGTGATCATGTGCTCCACTGCCATCGTTTAATAGAGAAGGACACAGGGAGACTAGGTGCCTACCCCAGGACCATGTGGAGGAAGAGCAGCATTGATAAATGTGGGTGGGCAGAGGACCAGTTTGCAGGCTGCAGGCAGTTTTAGTGCACTACATGATTTTGGGGGCAAATGTTGTTTCCCTCTTTTTTATTTTATTTTAAAATACTCTCATCTATCTCTCTACCCATATATAATATGTATATATACACATGTATTTTTTATAAATGCATAGATTGGATCATTTCGTAAGTTCTAGGCTTTCTTGTTTGCTCTCTTCTTCCTAGTCTTTTCATTTATCTGTAAACCGTATTAAAAACCCTGTATCTTTCCAAATTTTTTTCATATACATACATACATTATAGGATTTTTGTGGTCACTTTTTTTTAAAATAAGACATTCTTTTCTGCCTTTTTTTACTCAATAGGGCGTCATGGAAATCTATCCAAGTCACTTGATATACTTATGATTCATTTGTTAGGGGCCATATGATATGTTATGGTACATTATTCAACCATTCTCTTACTGATGGCCTTACCTTTGCTTCCTTGACCACTATAATCTATGGTTAAATAGATATCCTTGTGCATGGATCCTCATGTTCTTTTTTCTCCGAGGCAGTGTCTAGGAAGTAGGATTGCTAGGTTTAAAGCTAAATGTATTTTTAATTTAGTAAATACTTCCAGATTAATCTTAAGATGAATTATAAAAATTCACATTTCTACAGTTTATGAGAGCACTCTTTTTCCTGCATCCCTGTCTCCAAAAGTCCTTTTGCTCTTTTCCTGCTGTGACAAGCTGATAGGGGAGGAGGGAATCTCCTTGAAACCTAGACTGCCCTTCCTCTGACTACCAGTGAGTCCAAGCTAATTATCCAGTATTTATTGGCCTTCTTAATTTACTTTTATGTGAATTACCCATTGAGGCTCTTTGACCATTTTCATTCATTCATTCATTCTTTTGTTCTCTACCCTCCACTATTTTTGTTATTTTCTTATAAGAGCTTTGTGTAGGTATTAACTCTTTTCTATCTCTTCATTAATATCTCTTTCCCTCAAATTCATCATTTATCTGTTGTCATTAACTGATCATATTGTTATTAAGCTTTAATTGTGATATACTTTACCATACAAAGATACCTTATTTTTTGCAGTCAGATATATGTATCTTTTCTTTTATGGCTTTTGGATTTTCTACCTTGGTTAAGATTTCCTCTGTCCCTGGATTAGATATGTAATTTTCCTTGATATATCTTAAAGTTTTTACATTGTTTTATTTTTAATGTTTAAGTCTCTGTGTGTGCTAAGTTACTTCAGTTGTGTCCAGGTCTGTTTGCCATCCTATGGACGTAGCCCTCCAGGCTCCTCTGTCCATGGGATTCTCCATGCAGGAATACTGGAGTGGGTAGCCATTTCCTTCTCTAGGGTATCTTCCCAACCCAGGGATCGAACCTGTCTCTCTTATGTCTCCTGCACTGGCAGATGGGTTCTTTACCACAACACCACTTAGGAAGCCCGTTTAAGTCTCTAGCTGTTTGAAAATCATGTATATATATGTATATTAGTGATAATCAATTGGGCTAGCACCATTTATTAAATCTAACCTTCCTCACTAAATAACTGAATAAGCTACTATCTCTGTCATGTAAAATTAAATATCTATATATATATATATATACATATATATAATCTTTAGGTTATCTAAGTATTCTCTTTTATTTCACATTGATCTGTTCATTCCCATATTAATGCAATTTTGATTCTATTACAGTAGATTTTTCTTGTATGTTCTTATATCTGATAAAATGTTTCCCCTTACAGTTCATTTATATTATATTTTTGTTGATTACTTTAGGCATATTGTCTTATTTGTGAATTCACATTCATTGTAGCTAATTATCCCCTAATGCCTGCTGGGATTCCAATTGGAATCACATTAATTTATAAATCACTTTAGAAAGTGTTAATTTGTTACATGTCATATTCAATGGAGAAGTTTAAAAACTCATTTTTAAAGACCGTATTCACACTGATGGGGGTAGACTAGAGGGCTGTGCAGCCAAACGTTGTTTTGTTGTGCTTTGCTTTGTTGCACTTTGCACCTATTGCATTTTTTACACCTTGAAGGTTTGTGGCTACCCTGTGTCAAGCAAGTCTATCAGCCCCATTTTTCCAACAGCATTTGCTCACTTCATGTCTCTGTATCACATTTGAGTTATTCTTGCAGTATTTCAAGCTTCTTTATTATTATGGTTATGGTGATCTTTGATGTTACTATTGCAAAAAGATTATGACATGAAAGTCTCAGATGATGGTTAGGATTTCTTAGCAGTAAAATATTTTTTAATCAAGGTATATACATTTGTTTAGACATACTATTATTGCACACTTCATAGACTACAGTATATTGTAAACATACCTTTTATATGCACTGGGAAATGAAAGCATTCATGTGACTCCCTTTAATGGGATATTTGCTTTATTGCAGTGGTCTGGAACTGAACCATAGTCTCTCCAAGGTATGCCTGTAATGTGTGCTTTTCCTGCCAAGTAACTCAAGGCTGCGGTTAGGATCCTGAGTGAAGGACAGGAAGGAAAGCCACTAGCCGCCATAGACAAACCACTGAGTGCCAGACTCTGTCCTCAGTCCTTTGCACAGACCTCATACAACACAACGGCATCTTGGTCACAGTCCCAAAGCCCTGTGGCCTCTTGGACTCCAAAGCCCGCTGCTTTGTACTCTCTCAGAAGCCTTTATAAGCCCTTAATTTTATATCTGCACCTAATATACATCAAAAGCCCTTTCTGCAGGTTGGTTTGAAGATTCTGTAACTCGGATATTTTAAAACAGGAAATGCCGTTTGGGGAGGACAGGTCGTATGTGCTCTATGCGTCGCCTCTTTGCTTTGGGTCATGCTCCTCCCTTTGCCTTGAACACCCGCCACCGGCCACTCCTCAACCTGTCCTCATCCACTTAGCTCCCTGTTCCAGGAAAACATTCCCATCCCAAACCAGAGAGACTCCTTTCCCTTCTTAACTCCCATGGCCCTTTGCTTTCTCTGATAGCACTTATCACACCCTTTATTGTCTTATGGATTATTATCCTTTCTTTGTACCACTTTTACCAAATTAAGCATCTGCCTTGTGGTTGTTTGGGGAGCTGGGGATACAGTGGTGAACAGATGGTGGAATTATCATTATTTCCTGCACTAAACTTCATGCCCCTGAACCAAATCTTGTTCCCTTCTATTCAGAGAATTCTTCACAGTGACTCATACATAGAACATGTTCAACCAGTGTTTGGTGAGAGAGTGAATATGTGCTAGGGATTAGGCCATGGGTGCAATGATTCTGGTTGAAATATGATTTTTCTTGGTTCTGCATCCATCAGTTACCACTTTTTTTCCTACTTTAAAATTTTTTAGAATATGCTGTATTTGTTGCTTTCCCTCCAAAATGTCCTTGGTCAAATTTTCCCTCATTTGCTATGATTGAAAAGTGTTTTAGTCACTTCAGTCATGTCCAACTCATTGTGACCGCATGGACTGTAACCCTCCAGGCTCCTCTGTCCATGGGATTCTCCAGTTAAGAATATTAGAGTGGGTTTCTATTCCCTTCTCTAGTGGATCTTCCCAACCCAGGGATTGAGTCCAGGTGTCCTGCATTGCAGGCAGATTCTTTACCATATGAGCCACCAGGGAAGCCCTTTGCCAGGATCATTTTTCATTAAATAAATAAATATCCCTTACTATATTTTAGGTACCATAATAACCACTGGGGATAAAATAGGGATTAAAATAAACTTACATCAATAAAATTGCTGTTTAAAAGTGGAAGTTGGGTCTATTTTCTCAAGATAGCATGTAGGCACAGTAATTTTTAATCTAAAATTATGAGCTCTAACTTGTAAAACATGTAAAATACATTTAATGTCTGATACCTATATTTAAATTGACGAGTGAGCATAACTGAATATTCTTTATTTGTGGACTTGGTGTTCATAATTAGAAAAAATACGAGAATAAATCAGAAATAATCAGTATTCCCAATCCTTGATCCTGAGGAGTAAGTAACAAACTTCTTGAAGAGTGAGTACTTCCAATATAACCCAATTTTCTTTTCTATTGTAATAAAATAAACATTTATTTTGGGCTTCCCAGATGGTGCTAGTGGTAAAGAGCCTGCCTGCCAGTGCAGGAGACATAAGATTCAGGGGTTCTTCTGGGTTGGGAAGATCCCCTGGAGGAGGGCATGGCAACCCACTCCAGTATTCTTGTCTGGAGAATCCCATGGACAGAGGAGCCTGGGCGGGCTGTGGTCCATAGGGTTGCAAAGAGTTGTACACAACTGAAGCGACTTAGCACACACACAAACATATATTTTAAATTTAGACCTTTAATTGTCCTGCCCAATTACTTACCAGTCAACTAGAAGCATGTGTATAGATGAATACTTATACATTTATTTAATTAGAAACTGTGAATTTATGTTGATCAGGTCTATATTTACTTATTTGACAAATATTTATTCAGCACATACTATGTGCCAAGCACTATTCTAGTGACTCAAGATACAGCAATGAGCAAGAGAAAGACCTCTGTTCTGTGGCACTTATGTTCTAGTTAGGGACCAACAGTGGAGACAGGAAAGAATCCATAAATACAGTAAATAAGAAAATTATAAAACATGATAATAGGTAATAGGTGTTGTGGAAAAATAGTAGGAATGATTAAGAGAGTTTAAGAGTGCTGAAAGTGAAGAAGTGAGGGCAGGCTGCAGTATAAAATAAGGTTATATTAAATATTCACAGAATTAAACAAGGAGAACTACGCCTAGCCTAAAACTTAAGAAATGTGGAGTTGTAGAGTGCTATCAGAGGAGATTCAAAAATATAAGTATGGTGTTGAAAAATAAAAACTGAAAGGAGTATTAGAGATAGTTGTATTACTCAGCTTAAAAGAAAAGGTCTGGGAAGACACAATAATGACCTTCCAATGGTATTTCTAACTCCACTGAAGATGCTACTTGCAGAAATGTTCTCAATTGCAACATGAGGAATGTAGGTCGCCCGAGAACTCTTGTGTTCTAAAGTGTGATATATAGAAAGACTGAGAGAATGTCTTCTGAATGACTTAAACTTGATTAATTTGAATTTGTAAACCCACACATGAAATGTACTAATTAATAAATATTAGTCTTTACTATGATTAATAATGATCATGCTGCTGCTGCTGCTAAGTCGCTTCAGTCGTGTCCGACTCTGTGCGACCCCATAGATGACAGCCCACCAGGCTCCGCCGTCCCGGAGATTCTCCAGGCAAGAATACTGGAGTGGGTTGCCATTTCCTTCTCCAGTGCATGAAAGGGAAAAGTGAAAGTGAAGTCACTCAGTCGTGTCCGACTCTTAGCGACCCCATGGACTGTAGCCTACCAGGCTCCTTCATCCATGGGATTTACCAGGCAAGAGTACTGGAGTGGGGTGCCGTTGCCTTCTCCAATAATGATCATAGATCTGGAATAATTTATGTGATGTTTCAATTATTAAATAAATAAATGCTACCCTACTAGTAGAGAAATGAACTAAATATTTAAAGTCCACTCTAGTTCTATGATTCCATCATGTCTTCCCTAGTGGTAAAAGAACTGTAAATACTCAAGATGTATTTGCTTATAAGTAACACATCAAAAGACCCTGATGTTGGGAAAGATTGAGGGCAGGAGGAGAAGGAGGTGACAGAGGATGAGATGGTTGGATAGCGTCACCAACTCAATGGACATGAGTTTGAGCAAACTCCTGGAGATAGTGAAGGACGGGGAAGCCTGGGGTGCTGCAGTCCATGGGGTCACAAAGAGTCGGACACAGCTTAGCGAGTGAACAACAACAACAGCACATCAACATAAGAAATATGCACGCATGTTTCTCTCTCTCTCATGCATTTCAGAAGCTCAATTCCAACACAGGAATTGAGGTTTTCTTTTTATTTCCTCTTTCTCTGTTTTACCATAAGGGAATTACATCATCGGGTCAATTCTTCCAAATGTGCTCCATGAAATGAGTTAATTACATCATGTAATTGAAGTCTATAGCAACTCCTGAGATTGTCTACAATAGGAACTGGAGACACCTAAATCCATCAAGCGTTTTAGCTGTTTTTTCTTTTTTGGTGCAATCAGAGAAGGGTGAACAATTTGCTGCTACAAATATAGCAGATCGTTGCAAGGCTGTATCCTGTTTGGAAATGATCTCATCTAATATGTCCGTTGGTGGTTAGCCACGCTAAGCAGAAGTATTATGATATGGCTCTGTTGTTAGAGAACCCTCCAAGTTAAAGCCACAAGGATTCCTCACTGCCCATAGAGCAAGGATTATGAGTGAGACATGTTGTCAAGGGTCTTCAACTCTAACCTTAATCCATATGGGACTTGTTGTAAGTCATCTTATTTCTTATTTTTCTGTATTATTGTGCTCCGAGGATTGTTCTAGTAGATGAACTCTCTATGTATGTAACGATAAATTATAGATAAAGTCAGGTTTCTTCCTTCTTTGTTGATTTAGAGTAAGAATACATCTGAGTACATCTCCTTTGTAATGATGCTGCTTGAATACAGTTTGGGTGTGCCATGGTCTGCTCCCTTTTATTGCCTCCTTCCTCTGTCCCCACTCAGATAAACAGTAGAACTTAAACCATGAACATGCAGAGCGCTGTAGTCTAACGTAATGGCTACTGGCCACATATGACTACTGATCACTTGAAATACTGATAGTCTGAAATAAAATGTGCTGAAACTATGAAATACTACATTTCAAAAACTTAGTATAAAAAAAAGAACGCAAGTTATCTCATTAATAATTTTGATATTGCTTACATGTTTTGGATATATTGGTTTAAATAAAATATATTATTAATCTTAACTTTGCTTTTACTTTTATGATATGACTACTATAAAATTTAAAATTCCATATGTGACTTTCATTATATTTCTACTGCACAGCGTTGGTCTAGAGTCTCTTTGCTCTCCCACTTTCCTTTCTCTTACCTTCTCTTAAGCCTTTAAAACCAGTATTGATTACTTTCTGCAGCCCAGGGAAAGATTAGCTGCATGGTGTGTGTACACATGTGTGCATACATGTTAGTGCATGTGTGGGGGAGGTGGGGCTGGATAAGAAACAAAGGAAGGAAAGAGAAGGAAGCTGTTTGAACCAACATCAGTTTGAGATGCCATCACTTAAAGTGAAAGTGAAAGTTGCTCAGTCGTGTCCAATTCTTTGGGACCCCATGGACTGTAGTCCATGGAATTCTCCAGGCCAGAATAATGGAGTGGGTAGCCTTTCCCTTCTCCAGGGGATCTTCCCAACCCAGGGATCGAGCCCAGGTCTCCCACATTGCAGAAGGATTCTTTACCCGCTGAGCCACAGCCACAAGGGAAGCCCAAGTGAGGAAGGAAGAGTAGCAGAGCACAGTTTAGTTCCCCCCCCAGGCAACTTTGTTCTTTGTGTTACGGTCCTTTCTGGTGATCAAGGTCTTCTACTAGTGTTCACCCTGTGCTCTGTGAGAACTGTTGCATCTGTAATGTATTTCTTTTTTAAAAAACAATTAATTTCTTTATTTTGGCTGCACTGGGTCTTTGTTGCTTTGCGTGGTCTTTCTCTAGTTGCACTGAGTGGGGGCTACTCTTTGGGGTGGTGCGCGGGCTTCTCATTGCTGTGGCTTCACTTGTTGCTGAGCACAGGCGCTAGGTGCACGGCTTTCAGTAGTTGTGGTGCACAGGCTCAGTAGTTGCAGCTCATGGGCTCTAGAGCAGGGATTCAGCAGTTACGGCAAATGGGCTTAGTTGCTCCTTGGCTCGTGGAATCTCTCTGGACCTGGGATCGAACCCCTGTCCCCTGCATTAGCAGGTGGATTCTTATCCACGGTGCCACCAGGTACATCCTCTAGATATATTTCTGATACATCCATGGAAAGAGATGCACTGCACGGCCACCTACTCTTCTGCCATCTTGGGACTACTGTTTTTTGTTTTTGTGTTTTCTTTAATCTGTTCTTTGTTTTAATAGAAGTTGAAGCACTGGGACAACAGACTCTTCTGAATTCAAGTGTAGATATACAAAAAGCACAGATGCAAACACAGTTTTAAGAATTATCATTGTCATTGCTTTCCTTAATCAACAAAGATAATCAAGAACTGACCTATATCCCAATTGATACTTCTGATTTGGATAAAGGGTATAATGTTTTGTTTGGTAGCATTTCATAAAAGAAATTTCTGGCTGAGACAGAATCTTTTAATGATCTTATAGTTTATACTTAAATAAACACCCAAACTAGTAAGGTGTTCCTGGAGAACTGGAAGATTTTGTAAATCAAGATGCTTTTGTTAAAAGTTCAGAGATATCAGGCAGGTTCTACTTTTTCAAGGAAGAAGGATGTTTTAGAGACCAAGCCCATATGACTTAAGTTAATGATTCTATATGAGACAAATCAGTTTTACTATAATCTTGTCATAGATGTGAAATGGCAAATGAGTATTTTCACTGTTTTATTGGCTTAATTAATTAAATAGCCCAGGTGGTGAGCTCAGTGGTAATAACCACAAACTGAACCGTTATTTAGGTTAGTGAAAGGGGAGACGGGAGGATCCAGAAACTTAGACCAGAACTAGCCAATAGAATATGTAGTGAAAGCCACACATGTAATTTAATATTTTCTAATAGCTCAGAGAAAGATGCATTATTTGCGAGACAGAGAGAAGGTGTAATGGGAAGTCAAAGATAAAGTGGTCTCCAGCTGGAACTTTATATCCCCAGGTTGGAACACTGTCATGGAAAGTACTCTCCAAATGTTGATAAACTAACTGTACTTGTGGCTTATCATAGGATTACACTGTTTCATAGCTGAAAAAGGAGACCTGACAGCCTCTCATTTCAAGTGAGATGAATTAGGCTGAAAGGAGCAAAAAGTAACTCACCTCAAGTCCCGTAGCCAAAGTGGCAGAAGTGGAAATAGCCACCCAGTTTATATTCCCTTTAGGCAGTTGTCCTCACTATTCTGTGCTGCCTCTGAATTATTGATTCCTTCATTTCTTTGTTCCTTGGTCTGTTCAAAAGAGCATATGGGGCCAGGCACTGTGCTGTTAGGGATACGGTGATAAATATGCCAGTCCTTGTCCTCAAGGACATTATGTCATCCTGTGATGCTGTTCAGTTTTCATGGCAAACAGAGGATAGTAATAACACTTTAAAGGATATCTGTGATAAGCTCAAAGGGCTCCAAGAGGTAAGAGTTTCCCCTCCATTTGTGAAGAGAAAACACTAAAGGAGTCAGCAGAGACCTGAGTGCACCACACTAAAAAGTATGATTCAGGAGAGGACAAAAATCATGACCTCTTCAGCTGAAATCACACTGAAAACTGCTCAATGGGCTGAATGAGGAGCCAGGCTTGAGTTCCACCCATCCTGATGGAGAGAAAGGCTATTCCACTCACGTCAGTTAATTTACTCTACAAACACTTCATGATGGACCCTGAATGTTGAGATCATGGAACATGCCACGATTTGGCAGCTGCTTTGAGAATTTAAGAGACAAACTGCCACAGGACTCTTTGGACTCTGGAGAGGCCATATTGTTCATAGTCAAGAGAGGACTGGTCAAACAAACAAACAATCAAAAAAGTCACTAGATCAGCACGTATCTTCCTAAGGCTAACAATACAACCATTCATGAGGTTTGAGTCACAAAGTTCCCATAACTCATTTCCCATTTCCTATGCATTCCTTTCTGGTCATTGCTTCTATGCGTGTATATGTTGCTTAATCAGGCTGTGTATGTGATTTTTATAATCTGGGTTTAGCAATTAAAAATTTCCCCAAAGTGCTTTTCCACAATGTGTCTAAGTCATCATAATTGTTATTTAGTGACTGCATAATATTCCATTCAGTAATCCTATCATGTTTTGCTTAAACTTGTCATTAGCCAAGTTATTAAACAAGCTGCTCCTTGTAATTTACTGATAATGATTGTGAATGTGTAAGAGTTTTCATAATAAAAACACATATTGTGTGGCTTGTCACCAAGTTTACCCAACTCTTTTGTGACCCCATGGACTATGGCCTGCCAGGCTCCTCTGTCCACGGGATTTCCCAGGCAAGAATACTGGAGTGGGCTGCCAGTTTCCTTCTCTAGTGAATCTTCCCAGCCCAGGGATCAAACCCACGTCTCCTGCATTGGCAAGCAGATTCTTTACCACTGAGCCACCAGGAAGGCCCCAAAACATATGTACCCTAAGTATAAAGCCACATTCAGTGGGTCATTTAGTGGGATGGTATATGCTGCTGTAGAGTCATAGGCCTTCAGCCTCCCCAATAGCAAGATGCTTTCAAAGTGTTTCTTGGTTTAATTTTGCAAAGTTGATACGTATCATGGGCTCAGCTAACCCAGAAATGAAAAAGAACTCTGCTGGCAGCACTGCCCCTTCTTGTAATAGGTCAGGAATGTGGACACTGTTTTTATTGGTACATGACTGCTGAAGTTCTTAGTTTTCATAAAATGATCTGGTCCCTAAGAATCTGAGGACTAAATTAAATACTGACCCTCCTCAAATATAAGGAGGAGACCATGGATTAGCTAGGCTCACCTTTTTTAATTTTTAAATGGATGATAATTGCTTTACAATGTTGTGCTGGTTTCTGCTATGCAACAGTGTGAATCCGTTTCCCCTCCCTCTTGAATCCTCCCCCCCAACCTCTCCCCACCCCTCTAGGTTGTCACAGAGCCCCAGGTTGAGCTCCCTATTAGGTTCAGCTTCTTAATCAGGACCTGATAATGGGTTCCAGGAGTCTGTGACTGCCATCCCTACTTCTTAGGAAGGGAATGGAGCATGGGTCAACTTCATTGTTTAAATCTTTGGGAAAATGTTATAAATGATATAGGAAACTGAGATATTTTATCCTCAATAAAAGTAGTTACAACTTCTATTGTAGTTAGACCTTTTAAGTAAGGTTAGGTCCTTTTTGATACTGAGTCTGTATGGGAGCAGAAAATTTTTTTCTGCCTATTATTTTAACTTTCATTTGATGACCTGATAAAATAAAGAGTTATGTATTTGTCTGACCTTGGGCAATGACTTAAAGTTCTTTGATTTTCACTTTTTTCCATTTTCTACCTGGGAATGATTACATCTGGCTCTCCTGTCTCATGAGATTGCTGTGAGAATCAAATGAGATGTAAACTGTAACATCTTCTGACAAGTGCAAGGTGGATGCTATTATTAATCACTGGTGATGATTAATGATGATGATGAAAATCCCCAGATAACATCATCAGGCAGCAGTACACTCTGTGGATGTGTCGAGCTAGGATGCTAGCTAACACCAGTGACTTGTTCCCTAATGTAAACCTCTTCCTTTAACTGTAGAAAGCTGCTTCTACAGATGTGAGTAAGACTAGGCAAGGTGTTCTGAACTGACAATGTCATTCATAGAATCAGCCAGGAAGAATTCCCCTAGTATTTTTTGGGTGCTGCAGTGACAAAGTATACCAAGACCCAGGTGTAAACAGTTTATTGTTGCTGTTATTTAGTCACTAAGCTGTGTCTGACTCTTCTGCGACCCCATGGACTGCCAGAACTCCTCTGTCCATGAGATTTCCCAGGCAAGAATACTGGAGTGAGTTTCCATTTCCTTATTCAAGGGATCTTCCCAACCCAGGGATTGAACCTGTGTCTCCTGCATCGGCAGGTGATTCTTTACACTGCGCCAACAGTGAAGCCCATGTAAACAGTTGTTTCAGGAATAAGAGAAAGTGTCATCAAAAATGAAAGACAAGTTTGTGGCTAGATAAGCATCTTCCCTATGCATCTGAATACTCAAGTTTGCTTTAAATTGTGTCCAGAGTGTGTGGTTAAAGGTTTTGCCTGCAGGAATTAAGCCATAAACTCTCCACAGTATCAGTGAGGGGCACCTGACCCAGTTTCCATGGTCTGAGCTGAAAGATTACCTGAGTGTGTGCACAGTCACAACAGCCTGTAAGTAAGCATTATATGGTGTACTCTTTTAAAATTCACATTTTAAAGAGGAAATTAGGCTTCATTTGTTTTGCTTAGATTTTTCGGGATGCAATTATACTTTCCTCCTGAGACATTTCAGCATCATCTCCACAAATAGTCATTAGACGATTGGGAAACACTTCTGCACTCAGTCTTAGAATTACAGCTCTCACCCGTAGAAAGCCGTAGATGTTTGTCCTGGGCAGAGAGGAAATGACTGATTTTGTCGTTGTTCTCTTGATCTGATTCTGCTCAGGTATCTTAGATACACAGGGTGATAGGCGAACTCTTTCAGGGCCATGGAAGGCATATTCAATGAACCTAGCTTCAAGGCATAGAGTATCTTCCCAGTATTTGCAAAGAATAAACTGTTGTTGTGTCCTTCCTTGTCAGGAGTTTAATTATACTATCCTTATCTTGGGAAGAGATGAGAGCATAGGGCATTTTTATTTCTTTAAGTCTTTTAAAAAATTAAGATAAGGAAAGTGACATCATATATGCTAAAGAAGGCTGCCACAGAAGATATAGTCCACATAGCCACTGAGTACCAAAAAAAGGAAAATTAGGTTCAACTAGGGTTGCATTTGACGATTTATGTCCAGACAATGATAACTGCTTCTGAAGTGAATGGGGGTTCCCTTTCATGGGTGGAGTTCCAGTTGTGTGAGATGATGTCCTTACAAACCTGCCTAAAGTGGCTCCTTATCCACATACCTTTGGTACTATTTTTATATATCACCTTGAGTAAGTAGAAGGGTTCATTTGTATTAAGTGAGCGAGCAGTTGACAAAGGGGATATTTCTTTTGTAATTTATTTATTTTTAATTGAAGGATAATTGCTTTACAGAATTGTGTTGGTTTCTACAAAACATCAGCATGAATCAGCCATAGGTTTACCCATGACCAAAGGGGACATTTCTTAACCTGACAATGAGAGAAAGCCATCATCAAAACACTAAGCATTCAGGAGCCGCAAACTTCCACTGCATCTCTTGCTTCCATGTACTTTGTTTTCTCAAAATCTGGTCTGTAAACCACCTGCAACAGAATCACCTGAAGAGCTTGTCTAAATTCAGATTCCTGGGTACAATCCCAGACCTTCTAAACTGGAATCTCGGGGGCAAGGTCAAGAACATATTTTTAACAAGCACTTGAGGTGATTCTTCTGTCTGAGAATCACTCCCCTCATGTTGGGTAAAGAAATGGTTCTCAAGAAAGTGTGCCCTGGGCCTGCAGCAGCAGCCTCAACTGGGAGCTCATTCAGTTCAGTCACTCAGTTGTGTCCGACTCTGCGACCCCATGGACTGCAGCACGCCAGTCCTCACTGTGCATCACCAACTCCCTGAGTTTACTCAAACTTATGTCCATCGAGTCGGTGATACCATCGAGTTCGGTGATGCCATCCAACCATCTCATCCTCTGTCGCCCCCTTCTCCTCCCACCTTCAGTCTTTTCCTGCATCAGGATCTTTTCCAATGCACCAGTTCTTCGCATCAGTGGCCAAAGTATTGCAGTTTCAGCTTCAGCATCAGTCCTTCCAATGAGTATTCAGGACTGATTTCACAGTGTGAAAAGGGAGCTCGTTAGAAATGCAAATTCTGGGGCCCTAGTCCAGACCTGCTGAATCAGAGACTCTGGGGTGGGGCCCAACAGTCAGTTCAGGGAGCTCTCCAGGGGATTCTGATACACAACAAAGTCTGAGAAGCACTGAGATGAATACATCCATTTCCTTCAGAAGCTCTTTACAACAGTAGGGGAAAGGCTTATTAAGAGAATCTGATTCATTTGCAATGCTTGGGTTTTGTTTGTAATCAAGAAATCTCAGTTTAGAAGGAACTTTATAAAGAGACTTAGTCCAGCCCTCTCTCTGGTATTTGGATCCCTCCCTTCCTCCTTTTTCCCCTTCCTCTCTTCCTTCCTTCCTTCCCTCTTTCTTTCCCTTTCTTGTGTGCCAGACACTCGACCAGGTATTGAGGGTGCAGTGATGAATCCAAACAGCAGTCTTCTGTCCTCTTAGAATTTACAGTCTTGGAAAAAAGGCCTATTTAAATAATTACACTGCTGCTGCTGCTGCTAAGTCGCTTCAGTCGTGTCCGACTCTGTGCGACCCCATAGACGGCAGCCCACCAGGCTCCACCGTCCCTGGGATTTTCCAGGCAAGATAATTACACTAACAACTATGAAATTTCAATTGTTCTAAGTGCTATGGTGAGGAGGTACACGATGTCATGACAGTGTGTAATAGAGAAATTTAAGCAAGTCTGTACACCATCTGCAGGGTAACTCAGCCCCAATTGCGCACTTCATCTTGAAGAGGAACTTTTGACAACTTATTGGAGCCTATTTCACTCTAAGATAAATCTAAATGTTAGAAATTTTGACTCAGAGTACTGAGTCAAACTCTGCCACGCTCTACTTTGGACCATACTATTCCTGACTCTAGTATCTGGAATCTACACAGAACAAATCCAGTCCTCTTGTACATTGCAGATCTTACAGAAAATGATTTCTTCCCTCTAGGCTTTTTCTTGCCAAGGCTGTGAGATTCCTCATTTACTTGGTCTTCTTCAAAAGTACTCCACCTTTTCTTCTTTATTTTTAACATTTTAAAAAGATATTCTGTTGCTCAGCATGAGCTGGAAGTATACAATGATAAGCTCAGAGGAGTATATCTTAGAATCTAGCTGTGACTGTCATTGTCTTTGACATATTCCACACTCCTGTTGTCCAACCTCACATGCTGTGTTTCACTGTGTCACACCACTGACTTGCACTGAGCTCACAATTAAGTGAAACCCTAGGGTTACCTAACTACCTCTATCTGTCTGTCTATGTATTACCTTTTCCAAGAAATTGAAAACCTTTTCCTCTAGGATGTCAGTAACATCAGCCCTTTAACCAGCACCCATCATTTAGGCTGTTTCACTACTTCATTATGTTTATTTGCATTATCAGCTAATCTAAGTTTCTTCAGTGTGTCAGTCAGAATTATGCAAAACTCTTAATATTTGCCTTGCTAAAATCTTGATACAGAATGTCTCCAAAGCCAAAGGTAGGTATTCTACCAACGTAATATGTCTATCTAGAGGAAATGAGGTTAGTTTGTCTTCGCTTGTTTTAGTAATCACCACTTCCTTTTCTGTGTTTCTTATAATATTTATTGACAAGTCAAAAATTCATGAGATGCACCCCATTTAGCTGGATGAGGCATGCAATTTTTCTGTGTGGCTAAGACATTCTATCAAAACAATGAAAACGCCTTTCTTACCTTTATTTAAGAAGTCTTTTATATCCTCAGGGTAAGTTCTCGTATTAATATCTTTGTAGAGTAGTTTCACCTAGAGTAACAACATTATAATTCATCCTGGGGTCCCTGGATCTTCAGGATATATATACATTCCTTCTTGGCTTATTCCTCTTCTCTTTCTGGTACGTCTGTGCTCACTAACAGGTATGATTTGGCCAGTAGATGTAGATGAATATTTTAGTCTGACAGTTGTCAAAATATGACTTAGGGATTTCTAATTAATCCCGGGGCTAGTTCTCATAAGAGTTATTATTTACAATTTGGTAGTAAATATTTGCTTAAGTTGGTGATGAATAAATAAATTTTTTAATAAAAATAAAAACTTTTATTACCATTTTATTGGGACAGATATCATTCATTTTTAATTACAATGAGGGGGTTTTATTCTGTTTTAATAATGCATATCACATTCTATCCAGTCCTCAAGCTGCTCACTGATTAAATGAATGCTTTGGACTAAATGATCCCTATGGTATAGTCAAACTCTAGAATTATATGATTCTAAACTTTGAGATGGAAATAAAATTTAAAATGATTCTTAAGTTAAGCCACAATACACACACACACACACACACACACACACACACACACACAATCTGTGCATGTAAAACTGATGAAATCTGAATAAGGTGGCTAGATTACATCAATGTCAATTTCCTGCCTGTGATATTGTACCATAGTTTTTATAAGATATTTCCATTAGGGAAAACTGGGTGAGGATGTATTGAATCTCTCTGTATTGTATCTTATAAAAATGTGAATCTATGATTATCTCAAAATAAAAAGTTAAAAAAATAAAACCAGAGAGTGTTATAACAGGATATTGGAAGCAAAGAGGCCTTGCTTGTCTATCTACTAGTTTAAATAGATTAGCTAACCTTTCTGAAACTCAGTTTCTTTGTCAGCCTTAAAGTGGGACTATGAATTCCTACCTAATGGGATTATTGGAAGAATTATAGGAGATAGTATGTGTAAACATCTCCTATGGTTCATACTCCATGACAGAATTCAAGAAATGTTGGTTCCTTTCCCCTAGTGCTGCTTCTCTGCTCTGGAAAAGAAACTAGGACAAAACAGCCTTGCCTATGTCCTAAAAAAAGACAACATATGACCTGAAGCTGAAGACAGTTTAGAAGTATACATTAGTGAGATGAGCCCCATAGCAGTGGAGTGAGTAATGCCGTTACATAACTTGCACAAATCACCAGGCAGATTGGCTAACATGGCTTGGCACAGCTTACTGATGAAATAAAATAACAAGGCGGCTTCCAAACTCAGCCCGAGTCAGGGAGTCCCGACATAGCAGCCAGAGTCAAGTTCCAGAATGACTCCATAGGCCTTGGAGCTTTGGCGTTTCAGTTGACTCAGACGTGCGGTAAATCTGTATAAATGGAAAAAAACAAAAGCGATTTCTCTCTGGCTGGCCCCTTGAATAATTGTCCCCACGGGGCCTAGAGGAGCTTTCTTTCCTTTGCAAAAATTCATAATCATGTCTCCCAAATATGAGTTTTCCATGCAGCTGCACAGATGAGAACTAGGAAGAGACTAAGGAAAATAGACATGTCTTAGCCCTGAGGATGTGATTGTTGACTGAATGGCCAAGATGTGTCTCCCATCTGTCCCCTAAAATGTTTAGAGTTACGCAGGCCTCTGTCCTCACCCTTGATCTGATGAATGTTTTTGTCAGTGAGTTGGATAGAAAAGTAGAAGGTAAGCCCACCAAGTTTTCAGATGATACTGGGGTAAATGGGAGTCTAGGGACAGAATTACAATTTTTATTAATGATTTTGGCAGGCTCTGGGGCACTAACTTATCATAGCAAGTTGTAATTTAATCAGAGTAGTGTTAAAGCCTGCACTTCAAAATCAAAAGCAGAAATACAGGTTAGAAAAGGCTTAGATTGACAAGGGTGTTATATGAAAAAGTTGTAGGGGTTTTATTGGACTACGAAAAAGGTATGAGCCAGAAGTATGGTGTGATTGATGAAAAAAGAGGTTAGGGACCAGAAAAAGGAAGATAATCTTTCTACTTTACATAATTTGCACTGGTTAGACAATATTCTTTGTAGTGTATTCAATCATGGTCTAAATTTAAGAAATATATTGATAGATTCAAAATGGTCACTAAGAGAAGGAAGGAAAAAGGAGGGCCAACTTCTAAAAAACAATCCCTAAGTTATATTGTTTAAAAGATGATTGCAGGAAAATGAGAATACTCAGCTATCTTTTAGATACCATATGGAAGAAGAGTAAACTTGTCTATTTTGTTCTGAAAGGCAAAAGCAGGATTAATGAGAGTTCGTGGAAACAGATTTTGGCTCAGCAGAAGGAAAAATTTTCAAATAATTACACCAGTTCAGTGACAAAAAAAAAGACTATTTCATTACATTGTGAGCTTCCTGTCCCTGGAAATAGTCAAGCTAAGGCTGGATGAGTGTCCGTCATGAATTCTGAAGGCTCCCAGCCTTAAACAAGAGCTCGGGGTGGGTGACCTTTGAGATCACTTCTAACTCTCACAGTCTGTGATTTAAGTGAGCATGAATGCCAAGGCTGCTTGTGACATGCCAGAGGCACTTTTTCAATTCTTGGCTCTGATTCTGACCAGCTGTGTGACCTTCAGCTAAGAAATTAACCGTTTCTTCTTCCAGTTTCCTTGTCCGTAAAATGAAGGAGCTGGATTTAATGATGCTCAAGTTTTTCTCAGCACATCTGTGTCGTTCAGCATCCTCTTAACTACAGCATGCTGGAAAAGTTGAGTTTGAGTTGATGCCTGCCATCTTTGTGAGTCATCTTGCAGGAAGAAGCCTGAAAGACCAAAAGCCATTGTTGATCCTGGGGGCCATTGAACTAACTCTCAATTTCTTGTTGGCAGGAGAGTGGGTGATTGTGATCCTGGAATTTGTTCCCATGGGATCTGTGGCAGGAAGTTGATTAAATAACTGATAATCTGGTTTCTTTCAAACACCTGTACATTCTGGCTGAGTTCAGCAATGCCTCTGCAAGCAGCTTAGAAGAAATGAATATCATATGACCCTTGCAATGTAGCTCTGTCCTTTACAAAGCAAACCTTTGTTCTTTATTTCCTTAATGATCTGGCAGTTTCTATTGAACTTTGTTTATAATCATGAGAACCAGTATCCATAAAGCAACTTATTTTGTGGCAGGTACTATTCTAAAAGTTTTATATAAATTAATTTAATCACTTTATAAACTAAAAATCTAATGATGAAATCAGTAATTAGACCCTTTTTACCATATGGAAAAAGAGTAGTTAAAATCCGATCTAAGTCTGGCTTAATGGTAGAGTACAAAATGGAGATTCATGTCCTTATTCTTTTAAATTTTATTACTACTATTCAATGACTATAATTTCCTTTATGGTCCATCTGATTACTAATACTTTTCTTCTCTGTCTATATTAAGGTGCTCCATCCTGCACCGTTACTACATTCTAGCTCTTCTGTTTCTTCTTTGACTTCTCTCTGACTCCACATCTTGCCTTCAAATCTCATTTCTTAAGTTATGTTTTCAGAAGATCTTTGAAGAATCAACCATCAGTGGGAGTGTCATAGTTTTTTATATATAGATATACATGGTATTTACAGGATTTCAGATTCTTCCTTCGGTTACTTGGATCAGTTTGAGAAGAAATAAGTAAATTTATGCTTCTTGTAAGGACTTGAAGGACTTAAACCTCATTCGTAGGCTCACGGGTCTGGCAATACTCACTTCATCTAAGTACCACATTTTCTTCCATCTCTTTGTTTCCTTAGGCTGGAAATGAAAACAGCTGTAAAAAATAAGAGCTCGTGAGTCAGTTTTGAATCTCAATGTAGTAATTACAGTTTCCATCTCAGTTGATATAGTTCCTCCCAGTGTACTGAGTCCCATATCACAGCCCCCTTGTTGTCAATTTAATACCAAAATCTTAATTTGTGTTTTTTAAACCTCTAACATTAAACACTAAATCAATTGCCAAACCAAGAAAAAATAACAAAGAAGAAAATGCTTCCATTTAAAAACCTGATTCTTGGAACATGCCCTTTTCTGAATTAGATTTTAACCAGTCTTTCTGTTGATATTAGAAATGTCAGTTCTACATTTTTGAATGTGGACCTTCTGGGCATCATGGTATCCTCATTGTGAAGAATTTTGCTCATCCTCTTATAGAGGCTATTCCTTGAGGTGTAGTTTCTCTTTTCCAAGTTCCTGAGGCTTATGACCTACTAAGCCAGTCTTGAAAGAGTCATCTTTAGGTTCTTTCTGCTCAGTCCCCGAATCAACCACTGAGTCACTGAGCAGTCCCATTGGCTAAAGCTTTGAAGGTCCCCCCAGCAAATCAGCTGCCTTCAGCTGACCAATCTAACATCACCCCGTGAATACAGATCCTATGCTCTTGGCAAAAGAACTTTGTGTCCTACTGGGGAGAAGCAGAAGATAGGGTACTTGGCCCTTTCAGTCGCTTCACTTTGCCCACTTTATTTCCCTCTCCTAAGTTTTGATTTCTTTATTGTTAGATTAGATTATTTCTAAAATTCACTTCCCTGCTAATATTCCTATAATTTGGTTATCACTGTATACTCCATGAGCTAGTTTTATGTGTTGAAAATTCTCTGGGTTAGTTTGGGCTGCTCTAACAAATATCATACTCTTGGAAGTCCAAGACCAAGGCAGTGGTAGATCTGGTTGGTGTCTGGTGAGAGAGAGAGACAGAGTGAGAGAGAGACAAAGGAAGGAGAGCGAGGGAGTGAGCCTTTTCTTGTCTTAAAATTGGAATATAGTTGCCTTACAGTGTTGTGTTCATTTCTGCTGTACCACAAAGCCAGTCAGCCATACATATGCACGTATCCCCTCCCTCTTGACTTCCCTGCCCACCCATGTCCCACCCCTGTAGGTCACCACAGAGCACGGAGCTGAGCTCCCTGAGGCATACAGTAGGTTCCCACTAGCTATCTGTTTTACATATGGTAGTGTATATATGTCAATCCCAATCTCCCAACTCATCCAACTCCTTTTGCCCCTCCCCTCATGTCCACATGTCTGTTTTCTGTGTCTGTGTCTGTATTTCTGCCCTGCCAATAAGGAGATGGCAACCCACTCCATTTGCTTACCTGGGAAATCCCCTGGACAGAGGAGCCTGGCAGGCTACACTCCATGGGGTTGCAAAGAATTGCATACAATTTAGCAACTAAACAACAACAATCATTTTTCTAGGTTCCACAAAAATGTGTTAATATATGATATTTGTTTTTCTCTTTCTGACTGACTTCACTCTGTGTGACAGACTCTAGGTCCATCCAGGTCTCTGCAAATGACCCAATTTTGTTCCTTTTTATGGCTGAGTAATATTCCACTGTATATTATGTATACGGGCTCTACGTCCACCATAAGGGATCTACCCCTTCGTGACCTAATTACCTCCCAAAGCTTCCATCTCTAAATATCACATTTTGGGGATTGGGGTTTTAATATATGAATTTTAGGAGACACAAGCATTCAGTCCACAGCAGAAATTGAGCATATTTGCATGCATGGAGTGATTTGTGGAATTCTGGGAAGGCCATTCAGCACACTTAAAAATCCTGTACCATTAGGTATCCATTCCTTTGTGGTAGGATATTACCTCTCAGATATAATACCTTTTAAAATCCAATATGTTTGGAAAGGCAAACCCCAAAACTAATATGTGAGGTAGTATAGTGTGGTGCTTTAAAGTAGGTTCTTGAATCAGACTGCCCAAGTTCATTTCCTTATTGGTATATGACCTTAGGCAATTAATTGACCTTTCTGTGCTTTCAGTCTCCTCATCTATAAACTGGAGATGATAATAACACTCACCTCAGAGGGTTTTGTGAGATTTCACTGACATACGTGACATACTTAGAAGTAACAGTTTCTTACTATATGTTTTAACAATTATTATCCTCCATTCGCACAAATCAGCCTCTTATATTGATGTCCTTTTGACAAAAAGTTGATATTTTGTTTGGGAAACTGGGAGGGGGTACCTTGGGTACATGAGGCACTTTAAGGAATAGTCTGCCTTACTGAGGTGTTACTGTTGGTGACATAAAGCCACGAGAGCCTGGATGTCTGGGGGAAACATTTACAAGAGAGATAAATGGGGATAGATTTGCTTCTGGTCATAACCAGCATGTCTAGTAACTGATAGACTTAATCAGCTGGTATAATGAGGAAGTCATGTGATATACACCTGAAAGTTCATTTTCATTCATGCAAATGAACTTTGAGTTTTTTTGTTGTTGTTTCTTTTTTAAGGAAAATTTATTTATTTATTTGACTGCGCTGGGTCTTAGTTGCAGCACATGGGATCTAGTTCCCTGACCAGGGATGGTACTCCAGCCCCTGCATTGGAGCATGGAGTCTTAGCCACTAGACCACCAGGGACGTCCCCACCTGCAAATGAACTTTGAATTCAGAACTTGCTTAACTTTTTTGTGTCTCATAATTCTATTCCTTGTAATGTTCAGGTAATGGTCTCTGCACCACGGAAGAATATGAAGAATTTTTTCTTTGCTAAATGCCCTTGCCTCTTTCTTTTAGATTACATGAAGCAGACGACATTTGAAGTCCAAGCCTTTTTGGAAGCTGTTCAATTCTTTCGACAGGAGAAGGGACACTACGGCTCATGGGGAATGGTCACTGGGGATGCAGTCCAGGTAACGTGGGGCTCAGAACTTTGGATCCTATTCTCGTCTAAGTAGTAGGAGGTCAGGATCATAATAAACTACCAAACGAAAAAGTTGCAGGCATGGAAGATGTGGTTCCATAGGCCATTTCTCTCACTGTCTAGAAGCGTTTGATCAGCAAGCTCTTGGGCACTCTAAAGACCTCCAGACCGGGCACTCCAGACCTCCAGACCTCCAAGCAGGGCAGCCCAGACAACTGCAACTGCAGTGGAAGAGCAATTTCCAATTTCTTTCCAGAAAAAGCATATTCTCTCAAGTAACCTGTGCTTCGAGACTAGCAGCAAATGTGAGCAGTGTGGCGTAGTGCAAAGTTTGTGGTGGGACTTTAAGTCAGCAGATTTGGGTTAAAGCCTGACAAGTTATTTAACTTCTCTTAGTTTTAGGTTACTCCTCTGAAAAAATAGGAATGGTAATGTTTGCCTTACAGGGTTGTGAGAATTAAATAAGATGTTGTTGGGAAAGTAGTTGGCAAATAGCTGTCTTCATCTATGGAGTGATTTATAAATGAAGTAATTAAAGGATACCAAATTTGAAAGCATTAGATAGTTTTCTAGATGTTTCATTTACCTTTTCGAGTGGTCCAGGTCCATAATTTCCCATGACCTTGATTAAATGTCAATCAGGGGCTAAGTGTCTGGGTTGGTTTGGTACCAGGTACATTGTTACAGATCTCCAAGGAGACTGTGTTTCATGGTGTGACCCCATCCCCCATGAGGACACCAATCGCAGGCTGATTCAGCCAGGAAGAAGAGGCTGGGTGTGGACATTTAATTAGAAGTGCAGAGGGTCCACGAAGGCTCTTCTTTAACTTCCCCTCCTAGCCCAGAGTGCCTCTTTTGGGGGCCAGTGAAATTTGTTACTAGGGAACAGTATTTGGAAGATGCCAGATGGTATCTTGCTTTTATGTGGTCATTGAATATCTAAAGCGGAAAACATTTTCTCATGGTAATGGGCTGTTCTTTATTGTTTTAACGTATGACAGAGAATCTCCTCCTCCTCCGTCTCCTTCTCCTCTTTCTTTTCCCTCCCGCTCCTCCCCCTTCTTTTTCTTCGGTAGATTCTCAACTCATTTATTTCCCATCCTAAGACTTACTCAAGGACTTTAGTCAATTATTGATTTCTCATATTTGGAGGAAGCGCATCCATTTATAGGTTCAAGTTAAACAGTTATTTAGCTCCTTGAGTTTAGCTAACGTACTTGCTTAATTTTTTCTTTCATTTGAAATCTTATATCAGCTCACATTCCTTCACTATCCCATGGAAAGCAGGTACCTAATAATTCTTTTCTGAGAGTTGAGTGTTGAGTTTGTTTTTCTTTTTTTTGCGGGGGGTTGACTTTCTGCTCTTTGCTTTGGGCTGATATGTGTGAATTGCTCTAAGATGCGAGAGAATGAAATGACTCATGCCTTGCCATTCTGGTGAGGCAAGACATACCTAGAAGCATCCAGAGAACAAGGCAGCCTTAGAGGTGTATGTGGGACCGTGTGTGGTCTGTACTTATATGGACATCATAAAGCATTAGCAGCAGTCATAGGAAGGTGCTAATTTTGCAGAATAAAAAAATGCCTTATTTGAGTCCATTCTAATGAGGTGGATGAACCTAGAGCCAAATGTACAGAGTGAAGTAACTCAGAAAGAGAAAAATAATTATCATATATTAAACACATATATATGGAATCTAGAAATATGGTACTGTTGATCCTGTTTGCAGGTCAGCAAAGGAGATGCAGACATAAAGAACAGACTTTTCGACACAGTAGGGAAAGAATAGGGTGGATGATTTGAGAGAGTAGCATCGAAACATATACACTAACATATGTAAAATAGAGAGACAGTGGGAATTTGCTGTATGACTCAGGGAACTCAAACTGGGGCTCTGGGACAACCTAGAGGGATGGGAACGGGTAGGAGGTGGGAGGGAGCGTTCAGAGGGAGAGGACATATGTATGCTTATGGCTGATTCATGTTGATGTATAGCAGGAACCAACACAGTATTGTAAAGTAATTATCCTCCAATTAAAAATAAAATAAAAAATTTAAAAATACCTTAAAGGGGAAAAAGAAACAGAAGCAATCAGTAAATGCTTTTGCCCCTCCAGGAATCTGAGTTCCTTTTGTGAAGTCACAACCTCAGAAAATGTGAGCACTGGAAGGGCATTTCAGGATTATTTGTGCAGTACCCTCCAGGCAGGAGAAAGAACGTTCAGAGAAGTTGGCCCAAATCACAAAACCAGTCTGTGACAGAAATGCATTTTGAGCCATGTCAGGTGATCCTTGAAGAAGCTGCTGAAAGGAAATAACTTTCAAGACTTTTCCTGTGTGAGGCCTGGTGAGGGTAAACTTCATCTTAACCATTACACATGGAACTGAAGCAGTCTATTCTAAGACTCACAGAAAAAACAGGTCAAGGTCCCAAAGAAGCTACCAGTTAGTTAAAGAAAAGGGCATAGCATGACTGAGTTTGAGAATACGACATCTTTTGTTTAAAGCACTGAGTTTATTTGCATTGTTTTCATGTCTTATAAGAACTTAATCATAACATTATCCTAACCCCTTCTACCCTAAGAGACTATATTCAGAAGATTTTCAGCAATGCTACATTATTATCTTCATAGTAATGACTCATACAGCAAATATGGCATGCCCTCGTGCTGATGGTTATTTTAGGCAAGTGTCCAGGCAAAGCAAATATCTTAGAATAATTTGCCTGACAGACTATTAAGGTGAAAATATTTGTACCCCAGTAAAAGCATCAGTATATTTTCTACTTGTCAATTAAAAATGTATCAAATGAAGTCATGAGGGAAAGCATTTTGGAAAATGTAAATACAAGTTATGTGATTTATTTTTTATTTGCTTTTAAATTAACCAGATGGGCTAAGAGAACAGCTCAAAATTCCCACACATCAGGGTGGTTTCAAGACCAGAAAGCTATCCACATTTTTCCCTTGTCCATATGTTCAAGTCTTCTTTTTCTGATGACCTTGAATGTGACCCCCTTTAAATGGATTATTTCACACTTGGCTGCTCAGTAACACAAAAGGCACGAGGCCAACAGCGTGGTCAGACCATGGAGTCAGCCTCAGTAAAGAGGGCAGTATTGCTGGGCCTCACACCTTCCCCACAGCTGCAGCATATAGAAGGTAAATGTATTGTGGCCTTCAGGGAATGAAGCTGAAGTTCCAACACTTTGGCCACCTGATGCAAAGAACTGACTCCTTGGAAAAGACCCTGATGCTGGGAAGGATTGAGGGCATGAAGAGAAGAGGGCAACAGAGGATGAGATGGTTGGATGGCATCATTGACTCAATGGACATGAATCTGAGCAAGCTCCAAGAGATAATGAAGGACAGGGAAGCCTGGCGTGCTGCAGTCCATGGGATCATAAAAAGTCAGACACGACTGAGTGACTGAACAGCAACAGCTCAGGGAGTGAGCCTGGGATTGTTGGTTTCCATCAACCTAATGGTGTGTTTGGTTTCTTATATGTGTGATGGAATTTTTAAATCTCCCAGTTAAATCCCAGCAGTTAAATTTACACACACGCCCCTTTTTCTTAAGCACAGGAAATATTTTTAGGTTTCTTACGCTGGAACTCAGTGGGTTCTATTCTGAAGGAAGAACATTGGGGAACCCCTTCATTAATATGATTTGTTTTTATTAGATTAACTGCTTTCTCCCTGATAGCCCCAGGGCTCATGGAGGGCTGACCAAGGTAGGGAATCCCAGAGCAGGTCCTGGGCTAGTGAGGAGCAGTTCACAGAGAGGGCTGGGGCTGTCAGATAGAGAAACAAGATGAACTGTTGGGAGGAGACGGAGTTGGCCGTTGCCTCCCCAAGGGCTGTTCCCTAATCTCACACTCCCCACCCCTCCTTCTCCTTCAATCCACTCTCATCCCCCTTCTTTTTTTCCAGACATATTTCCTTTCCAATCCCTTAAGTTATAAAATAGAACCAAATTTCTTGGAACATTGTGTGGGAAAGACTAAAAGCAAACTACAAGCCCACCCAAATGGAGCATTCTTTTTCCTTTGGACTGTGTAACATTTTCATCTTTCAAATCTTCTTTACGGTCATGCTCAGATTCTAGCCAATCTCTGAAAAAGGATGGGTTTGGATAATTATTATGGTTCTTGAATTTAATACTTTTGAACTAAGACAGTATTTCCCATTGATTTTAAGTTCTGGCTTTAGTCTCCTTAGGCTCTTAGCTCATCCTCCCAATGCCAACGCTTTCATCACTCTTGGGCAGGTGTGTTCCAAACAAGAATTTACTCCATTGGGCAAGATAAGGATTATGAATTATTAATTTAGTTATGTACTTGAACCCAATTTGGGCACTTGCTGATTTCTATGGGGTTTACACATGTCAGGTTTCTCTTTAACTCCTCAAAAATCCTCAAAAATGGCATCACTGACTTGATGGACATGCTGCTGCTGCTGCTGCTGCTGCTGCTGCTGCTAAGTCGCTTCAGTCGTGTCCAACTCTGTGCTACCCCATAGACGGCAGCCCACCAGGCTCCCCCGTCCCTGGGATTCTCCAGGCAAGAACACTGGAGTGGGTTTCCATTTCCTTCTCCAATGCATGAAAGTGAAAAGTCAAAGTGAAGTTGCTCAGTCGTGTCTGACTCTTCACGACCCCATGGACTGCAGCCTACCAGGCTCCTCCATCCATGGGATTTTCCAGGCAAGGGTACTGGAGTGGGTTGCCATTGCCTTCTCCAAGTGAATTACTAGGACTAGTGGAAATCCTCCCCCTGTTACAATCTGTCACACCTGAAGTTCCACATCACAGATGATGAAACCCCCCTGGCTACACTGACTCCCAGCCTTCTCTCCTAGGAACTCGCAGACCTATGCGGACTGAGTGACTCACCCACCTCCACCCTGGGAGTGTTCCTGTCCAGTTCATCTAGACTGTCTGCTGTAAACAGAGCCATTTTGAAAGGCAAACTCTAGTGAGCTCATGAACTAGCATGAGGCTGACCAGTGACCTCAAAGAAAGTCTTTCCCAAATCTTAATTTGAGTGTTTATGAGCAGGTCAATTATTTTGGACAAATATTTTTTTCAATTCACAGAGCAGATGTCAAATGATTCTCTACTATGATTCTGCTTGCCTCCTTTCCCCAAGTTACTCTTGTTCTAAATCTTGGGCTACAGCCTGATACTGAAAGCTGAGCTGTGAGCCCCAAAACTCATGGCAGATCTAAATCTAAACAACAAAACTGCTCCAATTCCAGTGGGGGAATATAAAGAAGAAAGGCCAGTGTTACGTGGGGCCTTATGTACAGACAGGTAAATCACTGCTCACATTCAAAAGAAACACTTCCACTGAGCCAAGCAAAATTTTAGGAAAGACTTGGGAATAGTTAAAAAAAAAAAATACTCTGAAAGCTGTAGACACCCACTCTCCCATATTCTTATCCCACCAATGTCCCGTTGTTTCAAAGTATTTGTTACTCCTTTATTTTTTTCAACTTTAAAGAAGATGGAGATGGGATTCAGGGCGCAGTAGGGACAAAGAGCATGAAGACACTTAGATGCCAGGAAAGTTCAAGGGTAAACGATGGTCTTGGGAGATACAGACAAGGACTCAAGCTGCCAAAACCAAGCCTGACCCCCTTCACAGTTTTGCTAAGGATACCCTTACCCATAATTGACGTTTCCCCTCTTATCCTAAATGCATTAGATTGTTCTATTTCAAATAGTAGAAGTTCAAGTTGAGGAATTTGTCCTTTCCAGTGGGAAAATGTCAGCAGGCGAGACTGTTCCCTGTAGGCATTTAGAACATTCACCCTCTGTGACTGTCTTCCTAGAGATTTCTGAGGTCTCAGACCCAAGTTAAACTATTAACCTAACAGATTTCATGGAGTGCAAGACAATCTTATGCAGCCAGGACAGTCAGTCAGTTCAGTCGCTCAGTTGTGTGTGACTCTTTGCAACCCCATGGACTGCAGCACACCAGGCTTCCCTGTCCATCACCAACTCCTGGAGTTTGCTCAAACTGATGCCCATCGAGTCAGTGATGCCATCCAACCATCTCATCCTCTGTCACCCCCTTCTTCTGCCTTCAATTTTTCCCAGCATCGGGGTCTTTTCCAATGAGTTCGTTTTTATGTATCAGGTGGCCAAAATATTGGAGCTTCAGCATCAGTTCTTCCAATGAATATTCAGGACGGGGAGGCCAGTTATGACACCTTCAGTTGGCCTGATGCACAGATTTAGGTATTACCAGCTAAACCAGCTCTGAGGCTTTCTTCCTCTTTTTTTTTTTTCACTTAAGCATTTCTTTTTATTCGAGTATAGTCGCTTTACAACATTGTATTATTTTCTGCCGTAGAGCAATGTGAATCAGCTATATCTATGCCTATATCTCCTCTTTTTTTGATTTCCTTCCCATATAGGTTTGTAGGTTACCACAGAGTATTGAGCAGAGTTCCCCGTGCTCTATAGTGGTCATTAGTTACCTGTTTTATATGTAGTGGTATATATATGTCAGTCCCAATCTCCCATTTCATCCCACCCCTCACTTCCGCCTTGGCAAGCAGAAATAGAGACACAGATATAGTGGCTGTCTTCCTCTCGACAGATCCTGAGTAACCTGGTGATGGAGGAGCTCATGCCAACCCTTCAGGCAGACATCCTGCCTAAAATGAAGGGGAAGAAGAACGACAGGAAGAGGGCCTGGTTCGGGGTGAGCGATGACTCTGCTCTGCCAGCTTTGCTGCTCAAAATGCACATTCCCTTCCCCTCTCTTTTTAAGGTCTTGTTTTTCTTTTTTTTTTTTTTTAAATACGTAATTCCTTCCCTGGGTGGAGAACTGCCCAGTCTGCTCAGTCTCATATACATCAGGACTAATCCAAACAAACTCCAACTTTGAAAGAAAAATTAGAGTGTGCACACAGTTTTGTTTATGTTGCGATCATCTGTGATTAACCCGCCCTCCTGTACTTGACTCCGTCAGGCCCTGATGCATGACAGAGCCCCAATTTGTATGTTGTTCTCTGCTGCAGCTTCTCGAAGAGGCCTACCACCTGGTTCAGCATCAAGTTTCAGAAGGGTTAAGTGCCTTGAAGGAGGAGTGCAGGGCTCTGACGAAGGGCCTAGAAGGAACCATCCGTTCAGACATGGATCAGATTGTGAACTCAAAGAACTTCTTAATTGGAAAGATCAAAGGTCAGTGGAGATAATGCATGCTCCTCTGAGCTAGATAAGCTGTGCATTTAAAGCTCTACCACATGGTGAGACTTCCCAGGTGGCGCTAGTGGTAAAGAACCCTTCTGCCAAGGCAGGAGACGTAAGAGACGTGGGTTTGATCCCTGGGTTGGAAAGATCCCCTGGAGGATGGCACAGCAACCCACTCTAGTATTCTTGCCTTGAGAAGCCCATGGACAGGGGAGTCTGGTAGGCTACAATCCATAGGGTTGCACAGAGTTGGACACGACTGCGGTGACTTAGCATTTACATGGTGAGAATTCATAGGTTCAGAGGAGGATTAAACTGAGGGACTTTGAGAGAAAGAGGTAATACTTGTAATAGGAGCATGCTGGTGGTGCTGTTAAGGGTCTGGACCTCCCCATGGACACTTCAGTGACACAGGCTGGAGGAAAAAGTGCCTCTTGCCTGTAGTGGTGCCTATGTGTCATGATCCTATACCTCTTACTCCAAATTGTAATGGCTCTGCCCTACCCTCCACCTGCTGTAAGCTCTTAAAGAGTAGGGCCATGCCACCCTGGTTCACTTAAGTATTCCCTGTGCTTAGTACCGTGTCTGGTATATGTAGACTCCCAGTGAATATCCAAATCAGTGAATAATGGATTTTCCTTTAATAAGAAGAAAAAGCTTTGGGTTAGAGTCAATAAATCTAGATCTTCCAGATCTTCCTCCACTTATCATGGGGTTACGAGCCAATTAACTCATCATAATTGAAATGCATGCATTTAATACACTTGACCTACCCCATATCATAACTTAGCCTAGTTACCTTAAACATGCTCAGAACACTTATATCAGCATATAGTTGGGAAAAATCACCTAACACAAGGTCTATCTTATAATAAAGTGTTGAATAGCTCATGTAACTTATTGAATAGTGTATTGAAGGGGAAAAACAAAAAGGTTTGTCTGGGTACAGAATGGCTGTTGGCGTGTTGGCTATTTATGCCTGTGATCCTGTGCCTGATGGGAGCTGCGGCTGCTAACCCTGCCCAGCATCACAAAAAGAGAATCATACTGCATCTCACCTGCTCCAGAAAAGATCAGAATTCAAAATTTGAAGTAGTTTCTCTGGTGGCCCAGACTGCAGTAAAGAATCTGCCTGCAATGCAAGAGACCCAAGTTTGATCCCTGGGTGAGGAAGATCCCCTAGAGAAGGGAATGGCAACCCACTCTAGTATTCTTGCCTGGGAAATCCCATGGATAGAGGAGCCTGGTGGGCTACAGTCCATGGGGTCACAAAGAGTCAGATATGACTGAGCAACTAACACTTCTGCTGAACGGGTAATGCTTTCTTCACCTCATTGTAAACTTGAAAGCTTGAAAGGTGAACCATCCTAAATCAGGGACCATCTGTGGCCCCAGCTCTAACGTTAGCTGGGTGTGTGGGTTCAGGGAGGTCACTCAACTTCTATGTGCCTCGGTGCCCTCCTCTTGAAATCACAAGGGCCCATGAGATCAGGGTCAGCATACGGGAGCCCTTGGGTCAAGTCTGGCCTGCCACTATTTTTATACATAACGTTTTACTGGAAGACAGCTGTGCCCACTCCTTCCTGTATTGTCTGTGGCTGCTTTGGTACTGCAGGAGCACAGCTGAGTTGTTAGAACTGAGATCTTACGGGTGGCAAAGCTGAGAATGTTCCTGACCTAGCCCTTGACAGAGAAAAGCTTGCCTCTTTCCTCACCAGGAGGCCTTAGACGGCCTCTAAGAAATTCTACAGAATAAAATTCTATGGTTCTGCCTCCTACATACCCCAAAGCACACCACACTGAACATCATTTCAGAGGGAAGCATGCTGGCTCATCTGTGATTGTTTATCAGCAATCTTCTTAGGTAGTCAGTTTTCAAATTCTTCACTCAGCCATTCATTCAAGTGACATTCACTAAGTGCTTTCTGAGCAAGGCGATGCAGCTTTAGCAGCGAACAGGGAAGATCTAGTTCCTGTGTTCAAGAGATGTGGAACCTAATGGGATTTTCTGCTTGGAGGATTATCCTCTACACTTCAGGCTCTGTTCATACTGCAGCCTAGCTCACGCTGGGCTATTCTAACAAGTCCTCCTGAGAGGAGGTTGCAGGAGGCATATCTAGAGCCAGGGTGTGTGTGTCTGAATCTATTGTTTATCTGTTCATGCGATGCCTTCTCCAGCCAGATATAAATTAACTTCAGACTGTTTTCTGGTTCCTATTACCCGGGTCTCTTATTCCTTTATTAGCACGACTGATCTGGAGTTGACTGTATGCTGAAATGCTTTATACGACTTAAAATGGCCAACACTAAACTGCCGCAGCCAAATACATTCCTGTTGACTGGAGTTGAGCTGAGCCTAATGGTGGCCATTCTCTTGGCCTGAATTAAACGAGTCTCTCTTTCTCTCTTGCCTAAATCCCTTCACATAAGATGGAAAAATATTATGCCCTGGACTGGTTTTGGTTTCCTAAAGGAAGCCTTGAAAGGAAGTCATGATCAGGTCTTTTAAAAATGGAATATCAGAAACACATTTTCACCAGGCCTCTTGTTCTTCCCCTTTAAAACAAGAAAGTGCACATCAGGCTGCATTGATAAAGGGCTTTGGATTTCAAAAAAACTTCGGGAGTATTAAAGCAGCAGTCTCTCCGCTTCCTCCCATGTGATTCTTGGCTTATGTTCTGCTGCACAAATACCGAATCCTTTAATAAGCATTTATCCTGCCCCTGCTGAATACAAGGGGTATGAGGCGCTTAGGAAGAAGAGAAGTGGATGAGGATAAAAGTCATGTCACAGACACTGAAACAGAAGGAAAAATATGATAAATGCCACAAAAGAGGCAAGAACAGAGGTCACAGTGACTCCCAGGCAGGAACCATTTCAGCTTCAAAAAAAGTCACGTGGGCCCCCCACCATGAGAGTAATGTTTTAATGTCAGTTGATTGGAAAGGGTGATATTCCTAACAGATACAGTAAGAGCTGACAGTTTCTGAGTACTTCCAGAGGCTCACACACAGTTCTGAGCATTTTGAACACAGCAAACTCATTTAATCCACACCATAACCCTCAGAGTAATTACTGTTATGAGCCCCATTTTACAGATAAGAAAACTGAAGTAGAGATGAAGTAATTTGCCTGAGATTCCGAAGGTAGATTGTGAAACAGACCAAACCCAGCCCGTAGCTCCAGGGTTTTCTCTCTTCATCACTCTGCTCAACTGAATTAATGTACAGCTCATGAATTAATGTGTCACAATACATGATTCATCTCTGCATCCCTGAAAAATAGCAGAGCATACTTGTGTGGGATGTAAAATTTATTTGATCATTAGGGAAACACCAGTAGACCGTAGTTCAGGAAGCTGGGTGGTAGTTTAGGGCATTAGGCTGTTCTGAGTGGATGAAATTTAAACTTGGCCTTGAAGAGGTGAGTAGGATGTTTGCAAACAGAAGTGGAGGAAGGAAGGCAGAGGTGGAAGGAACACTGAATAAAGGCACAGAGAGGGGGGCTGGAGCCCGCGGTGGTACCTAGGAAAGGGGAGGTCTGGCAGAGAGGAGCATGGCTGCCCACGACCCCTCCCTGCGCCCATCTCTGCCCCACCCAGCAGGGCATACCAGCCAACTACTAAATCTTTACTATATATTAGCCATGATCATGTTTGCTCTGAAATTTCAGTTAGACTCTTCACATAGTTCTTCTCCCAGAGTTAATTTATAAATAATTCATTTATCCTCCTGGCAAACAGTTTTGCATTTTGGTATCAATTAAGTTAGTTATTTTTAGGAGTTACAGATTGTTTCATTGAATTATACAATAGAAAGGTTTTTTTCCCCTCTAGTAATTCTATGACCTAGTTAATATTTTCTATCTCAAATATTTATAAGTACATAATATCAATAGCATTGGTCATGTCAGATTTTCAGAGTAAGAGGCAGTCTGATCCTTTGTAACCCTGTGAAAGATTTCTGCAAATTGAAGTGAGAACGTGGCCATTGTTCTCACCATAAGCAAGTTATTTGCCAGTAAAAAATAAGAAGTCTATTTGAATTGTAAATCTGGATCTGAAAGTTAGGGTGTGACCTTGGTTGAATCATCTGACATCTCCCAGCCCCCTTCCCCACCTGTAGAATGAGGAGTTGGACATCAAGATGAATCTGTACTTCCCTTCTCAGTTCTGTGGCCCTGTGACAAGGCTCGGTGGCTTACCAAGCTCCACAAAACTAGCCTTTCATCCACAGAGCGAGCTCAAGCCTTTTCCAGCTCAGACTTCCTTTACTGCCTCAGTGCTTCCCAACCAGGCTAATCATGAGAATCGCTCCAACACTTAAAAAAAAAAAATACAGATTTCCATGGCCTCCTCTTCTAAATCAAAGAGCAGTGTTTCCTCTGGAAACAAAGAGTACGGATGCATTGTTTAAATCCTTTTCTAAATTTATTTTAATTGGCAGATAATTACTTTACAATATTGTGATGGCTTTTGCCATACGTCAGCATGAATCAGCCATAGGCATACGTGTGTCCCCTCCCTCCTGAACCTTTTAGTCCCTTTTTATGATTTTCTGTACTCTTTATATTTTTGTCACTAAATTTATCATCCTTGATTATCAGAAAAAAATAGCGTGTTTTTAAAAGTTGGATGTGAGGATGGGAGGCGGGGTGGCAAGCCGATTGGAATTTGTTTCCATTTTGCCTAAAAAGAAACCATATTTGAATTTTTTAAAAGGCCCTTGAGGAGAGGGGAGGAAAACTGAATTAGATCAACTGATTAACTCTTAGAAAAATGAATTAAAACCTAATAAATGTGTTTTTAGAAGACAAACTATGAATTTATAATGGTGATGATTGATAGGAAATAGATGAGTCATTAGCATTTTCATTTTTTTGTATTAAACATTGTCTATTCATAAGGACGAAGCAGAAAAATGTATTTCATCCCAGGGCAGAGGTAATCTTGGGGAGGGGATTCTCTTTGTTCCAGTTCTCAAGGAGAGATTCTCTTTTCTGGTTTTCCATTCTGGTGAGTGCTGGCACAGGACACACTGTGTTCGTCTGTGTTGCTTGTCTGAGCTCGCGTTGGCTGTTAAATGTCTCCGTGGGGCACTGTCCAGCCTGGCCTGGCTCCAGTGCCTCTGAATCCAGCTTTGCCATCACTCACAGTTTCCTGGCTATTTCCTACCTCAGCGATGGTGGCTCAGCCAGCAGAAAGAAGCTGTGCAGAGAGTGTGCAGCCGTTCCTGGGGTCCATTCTGGAGGAGCTGATGGGACCCGTGAGCTCGGGATTCAGTGAACTGCGCTCACTCTTTGAAAAAGAAGTGGATGAACTTAGCCAGAGCTTTCAGACTACCAAAGACAGTGTCCAGCTAAAGGAGGTAGGGTACGAAGCAAAGGAGTGGAGTGTGAATGGTCTGTCTTTTTGTGGGTCTTTGTCTGCATTCATTCATTCTTTTTTCCCTCCCTCCCTCTCTCCTGTCTTTTCTTCTTCCCTTACTTCCATTCATCTGCCTTTCCATCTATTCATCTAGTCTTTCTGTCATTCATTCATCCACATTATTCATTCATCCATTTATCCATCCATCTACTTGATTTCCTTTATTAATGGTTTTCATGTTATGAAAATAACATGCTTGTATAACTTAAACAGTATACAAAGATACTTACATAAAGGCAAAATTAATCACCATCGCTCATACCCACCTAATTCTAGCCCACCCCCAACTCCTAAAGTATCTCCACTTCCAACTCCTTGAATTAACTAATATAAATAGTTTAGTGTGTGTTTTCACATGCTTTGTCCTTGCTTGTACAAATATATATGCGTATATCCTCATTTATATATATTTAGTGTTGTGGTTGATTTGCTTCCAAAAGTATGGACTCATGACAAAAACCAGTGTTTCTCAAAGTATGGTCCTGGGACTAGTATCATCATCCTCATCATATGACTGCTAAAAATGCAGATTCTCAGGCCATACCGATGCGCTACCAGATCAGAAGCCCTGGGGTAGGGCCCAGCAGCAGTCTGGTTCAACAAGACCTCCAGAGGACTCGCTGTATCCTAAAGTGACAGACATAACCAGGCAGCTTTATTTTACACTTGTTGTATCATGATGAACATCCCTACAAGTCAAGCCAGTGGATGAAACCCCAAAAAAAGGAAAAAACCTTTCTTTTTTAATGCATACATACACAAAATTGTATATAAACAAGATCATTTGTTAGTATTTTGAGGTTTCTCACGGTAGCCTTTTTAAAACTTAACTTTACTGTCCCTCCTTTCCCCACATCCCCTTCTCCCACTCAAGCAACTAGTGTTAACAACTTAGCATATGCTATTCTGTGCTTTTCTCCATGTTCATATAGCATATAAAACACATGTTTTGTGGGATATGTTTGTTTAGGTTGTTTGTTCTTAGAAAAATGGGATTGTATTATATATGTATATATAGCTTTGCTTTTCTGTTTTCTTATTCAAAAATACCTCATGAAACTGTTTTTAAGTTAATGTTCTAGTTCTAGTTCATTTTTTGTAACAGCTGCATAATATTTCATCTACCAACACACTGTGATTCGTTCAACCATCCAAATGTTGCTAGCACCACACAAAGCTGCAATAAATAACCTTGTTACATATATTCATTTACTTTGATGCTTTTATTTATATGGGATCTATTCCTAGGACAAGATTGCTAGGTTGAAAGGTGGGAATTTTTCTCATGTTAACTGATGTTTCTGTTGACATCCCTAAAAAAGGATTTAGGTTTTACATTTCCACCAACTGTATGTGGCAAAGGACTTTCTTCTCATCAGCCTTAAGGAATCACTTGTTCAACTTTTTGCCAGTCTTACAGGAGCAAAGTGGTAACTGATTTTTCCTCTCCTGTCTGTTTAATTGCTATTTTTAAAAATAGACACATTGCAAATTATGTGACGACAGGCAAGTTTGACAGCATGGTTTTGATCATTAATTCTACTTCAGTGGAGTTCTCTAGAACTCACTTATTAAGGGAGTAATATTTTCCTCTTACAAGCACCATGAAAGTGGGCCCTTGTTAAATTCTTCTTTAGAGAAATCTAGAAATCTAGATGTATTTCTTTTCTGTGACCTGAAACTCAGACAGCAAGTACATCCTGTCTTGTTCACAGTTACCCTGTTGCTCCCTAGGCCTCTGTTTTCAGCATGCTTCTTTCTGTTTTCTCTTTCTCCACCCACCCTCTTATTTATTCTAGATCTCCAAAATTCAATTTTTAAAATAATTTTTAAATAGGCTTGAAAAATAGGATGCACTCTGTTGGCAAAATCATTCATAGTGTAAGTCTATGTTGATAGTACTTAAGGTCTTTAGCAGATAATGTCTGTTGCTGCCCTCTTGCTGGAAATTGTAGGGCCTCATTGATCAAGCTATCACTTGTACAGACTAGAGGATGGGGAACCCCAGCTTTTAAAACTGGACGCCTCTTCGAGGCCATGCTTCTTCCTTTCTCACTCCCTCCCCACCCCCACCCCCCATCTACCAGCAGAGGGAAGGGCACAGACAGAGCCTCAGAGAGCTCTGCAGACCTGGCTTTACTCTTAGAGTCCAGAAGTCCAGGGGGCATCTTGACTTCCCTGGGATTTTCTGAGAGGGATGTCCCTCATGAAACAAGGCTCCGGAGGCTTGTGAGCCCAGCAGCTGTTCCATGTGCCAAAGAGCCTTCCTGAACTCTTGAGCTCTGGAAGTGGGTGCTTGGAGTCCATCAAGAGCTTGACAAGACTGGAGTCCCATGCAATGCATCCCTGGATGTGTCCATTGTCCGGTTGGTTCTTCTACCTGTCTGCATCCTAGCAATAGAGCTGTCCTAGGGACCCATCAAAGGAGGGGAATAAAGCAATGAAGATATCACAGATATAGTGATCTGAGAAGTGATTCACTCTAATAACACATGTTTGATTGTTTAGAATTTACGTAATAGTCATGTAATGGGCTTCCCAGGTGGTGCAGTGGTAAAGAATCTGCCTGCCAATGCAGGAGGCACAAGAGTCGCAGGTTCAATCCCTGGGTCAGGAAGATCCCCTGAAGTAGGAAATGGCAACCCACTCCAGTATTCTTGCCTGGAAAATTCCATGGACAGAGGAGCCTGGTGAGCTACAGTCCATGGAGTCGCTAGGAGTCAGATATGAGTGAGCGATTGAGCAAACACATACACAATAGAGATGTAATGTAGTTCCTAGGTCTGAAGTGTGTCATTTTTCCCTCCACCAAAATGCAGCATCTAGACCAGCTTATGAATCTTCCACTGGATTCCGTGAAGATGGAGCCTTGTTATAATAAAGTCAACCTGCTTCAGGAGCACCTTCAGGATCTTAAGAGCCGCTTCAGGTTCCCCCACATCGATCTGGTGGTCCAGAGGACGCAGAACTACATGCAAGAGGTAGGGACGGCGGGGTCATCCCCGGCGGATGAGGATGGGGCTGCGTACAAGCAAGCGCAGCACATGAGACAGGTGTGCTGGCGTGGCTGGGGCAAACGGGGCCCGTTTCTTTAGTCATCATGCTGAGTGATGACATATTTTGTCCTGTTCCAGCTGGCTTCATTTTCTTCCATGTTGATGAGCATCATAGAGGAGAAATGTCTCAGGGAAATAGAGTAGCTTTAATTGATAATTACTTGATTTGTCAAGTCAGTGCTATTAATGTTGGCTCTACGTTAGAATCATCTGGGGCGCTTTTAAGAAATACTGATGTCTGGGCCACACTGCCAGTGATTTTGATAGATATTTTGGTAATTAAAAAAACTTCTCCCACTCCCATTCCTACTGCATTAAATATGCAGCCAGAATGGAGAACCACTAGCTTGAATCGATTCCCTAATCTACTTAAAAGTAACTCAGTCAATCAATCACAGTTTTAAATTTGGATTTCTTGAGTCTACTTCATAGATTCCTTTTTCCTTCCCATAAAGAACTTTTTCTTTAGGAACAGGGATGAATAGCACAAATTTGTTCCATATTCTAGCACTTTCTAAATGAAGGAAGGGTATGATCACTGAAGCCGTAAGAGTACAAGTCTACTTCACAAATATTCCCAGGGAGCTTCCTTTGGGCTGGACATTGTGCCAGACCCCACTTAAGGGAGCTGGTAGTGAGACAGATTCTTAGATAAATTCACTATGGCATTGAAAGTGCTGAGAGGAAAGCTACTGTGTTGGATGCTTTCAGATCACAGGCTTGGGGAAGAAAGGAGCTTTTTTTTTCCCTTAAAAGTTATAATCAGGATTAAGTGGCACATTTTATTTATTATCTACCTCTGAGTTGTGAAGGATTAAAGATGAATGAGGAGCAAAATTGGCCAATGGCTTAACTGAAGTTCCTTTGACAGCACTGGACTGTGGTGAAACAGATACAGGCATAACTGCAGAGAATAAGAAATCTGAACCACTTCCATTTCCTAACCCATGAGTGTGACAGTCACGGGCTCCACTGAGCCTTGACCGTGTCTTCTTTCCCAGCCTGGCAGAGAAAGGGAGAGAAGTAGGGTGGGAGGCTGGAAGGTGGAGTAGGAGTTGTGCTGGGATGGTTTACATCCATCTGAAAGGAGAGGTGCAGAGCTAAGGAGCCCAAAAATAATCGGAGAAGCCTCCCACCTCATTTCATTAAGCCCTGGCTGCAGGGGATGGGAATGACCACAGGAAATGATGATATCCCCTATCCCATAGTCTTGGGTTTTCCAGTGCGGGGTGGAAAGAGAGATGAGAAGAAAAGATACATACATGTGTATATACATGTATACATACAGGTACAGGTGTGTGTGTTTCCCAGCCTCCTACTGATCTTGCTGTGGTTGTGGGCTTATGCATTTCACAGACCACACAGTGGAATGAGGACTTGTTGCCCTGGGTCACTCCCGGGGTAGTGACCATCTCCGATGGTCATGGCCTCCTTTGTCTCCAAGCTGACTTTGACCTGAGGGTGGCGATCCCAGCTTCTGACTGCCCTCTGTTTCTGTGTTGCCTTGGTTTCTAGCTGATGGAGAATGCAGTATTCACTTTTGAGCAATTGCTTTCCCCACATCTCCAAGGAGAGGCCTCCAAAACCACAGTCGCCATTGAGAAGGTTAAGCTCCGAGTCTTAAAGGTAAAATTGTTTTCTCACTTGCGGGAAGCATGAAGCAAGAACGTGACTCATTTCTTTTGTTAAGTGGAAAATATCAAGTTCTCTCTTTGACTTGCCTCCCCTTTTAAAAATAGAGCCTGGTCTTTTCTCCCTGATAACCAGTGACAGTCATCTAGTGGCAGTTCCCCTTCGACTGTCGTGCCTATTCTGCCATCTAGTGGCTACTTTAGGGACCACAGGTCCTCGGCATCATTGGTCACCAGCCAGAAGTGACACGTCTTAGGCTTACTTACATAGCAATTGGACTTGATATTGACTGTGCACTATAAGCAAAGAATTGTGATAGGTATTGCATGGAATATGAAAATATAAAACTCACACTCTCTTTCTTCCGAGTTTGCAGTACAGTAAAACCCATTTAAATGAACAGTTTTTAGAAAAATCAAAACCTCATGGCAAAGAAACTACTTCAAGGAAGGGACAGCTGCTGTGTGAAATTGTTTTAAATGTGCTTCATGCATAAGTGTATATCAAAATAGTTGTAATAATAGGAGCTTGCATATATATAGGGCATATCTTTAAGCTTTTTAGAAAAACTTATCCTGTTTCATTTGATCCTCACAAGAACTTGACTTATGTAAGCTTAACAGGCTACTTGAGCTTTGGGCTAAAACTATCCATAAACCTAGTCCACTAATTTTTTTATGATCTACTTTCCCTAAGCAGAGCTTTGGCATGGAAGATCAAAGTTTCACAGAGCCTAGGAGGTGATCCCTGAATTTCAGACCTGATCTTAATACCTCACAGGCAGTAGAAAACTCTGGCAACCAAATCATTGAAATTAAAAGCAATAATTGCCATGGTAACACACAAAATAATGAACTTGCCATTGAGAAAGAAAAGATAGTATCAAGGTCAATGCCCCCTCCCATGGCAACACAATTTTTACCTCTCAGGACAGTCCATCTCTTCTCTGGACACTTTAAACTACAAGAACATACTTCCCAATGCGAAGTCAAAGTTCTCACCACTGGTAATTCTAGTTCTACCGTCTTTTCTCATGCCCTTCTTCCACATGGTAGTCTTTGGTTGTTTGAATAGAGCTATGGTTTTACCCCAAGTTATCTCTGGCATAAATCTCTTTAAGCATTCTTTCTTTGGCCTGACCATTCTGCACACATCCCTGTGACTATGCTCCAGTTTGTGCCCTCTCCCTGAACCCCTTTTAAAATCAAACCCTGGTCTCTAGACTTGGCTGTTCCATGTGTCAATAAGACATCCTCTTTCCTATTCTAGATACTGAATTTCTTTGTTGAACATACTGCAGTGCTAATGTAGCTGTGAGCCAGACGCTGTCTTCCTTGGCAGAAATCATTACAACCTGCCAATCCCGCTTTCAGGATGTAGAGTGAAGGAAGGAGATGATCATGGCTCCCATGCACCCAAGACAGGGATGATGAGGTTTTAACCCATCCCCTAGTTCTGTGTTCAACTTTATAACACAGAAGTCACTCTACTTTGATCTTACCTCAGTTTTCATATCTGTAAGAGGGGAGGTGGAGGTGGGTCATGATCAGTCATAACCCCTACCTGGAATGTGAGAGAACTGCACAGAAAGATCTCTGAAACCTTGGAACACCACCAGGGTCCTCAGAAATTAGGACAGGAGAGCGGGGGTGGGAAGGGACTGAGTAGCTGAGTTTTTTGTTTACGCAAAAGTTAACAGGTTGTAATGTTGCTATTTAGCATACGTTTCTATCTCTGTACCGACAGCAATATGATTATGACAGCAGCACCATCCGGAAGAGGATATTTCAAGAGGCGCTGGTTCAAATCACACTTCCCACCCTGCAGAAGGCACTGGCATCCGTGTGCAAACCAGTAAGGGGATGGGTTACTCCAGAACCTGCTTTTGTTGCCTATGAAGTTCAAGTAAATTTTTTTGGTCATGATGCACTTACAAGCAGTAGATGACCAGGCAGGGGTCAACACACTTTTCCTGTAAGTGGTCAGGTGGCGAATATTTTAGGCTTCACGGCCATACTATTTCTGTTGCAATCACAAAGTTCTGCCATGATAGCACAAATGCAGCCATAGATGACCCATAAACAAATGTGCAGTCTGTATTCCAATAAAACTTTATTTACAAAGGCAAGCAGCTGTCTGCATTTGCCAACTCTTGGACAAGACAGAATCTCAAAGGGTAATGATCTGAGTTTGAACCAAGTTAAAGGTTGCAATAGAGTGCCTAAGGATTATTCCTCATTATGGTGTGACCCCCACCCACCCACCATAGGCCCAACACAGCCTCTGAAACTTGACCACTCCATCCAGGAAAAGACCTTAAGTCACACAATTTCAGAAGGATATGTGTAATTTCAGTAATATTTGCTTACTGAAATCAATGAAACTAAAATCATCTAAAGCTTCTATGAACACTAGGCAACCAGTGACAGCCATGCTTGTGAAGGTATGACTAGGTCTGCAGAGCAGGGTCATAGGTGAGCCAACTAAGGAGGCCAGGTCAAGACCTGGGTTCAAGTCCCAGCTCCTCTACATATCAGCTCTGGGGCCTTGGGAAAGACCCTTTCCCTCTCTCTTGGCCTAGATTTCATCTAGAAAGTGGAGGTAATAATACTTTGCAGTATCCTTCTTAAGACTGAGAAGACCAGGGTGATACGGTGAACATTTGATGAGTGCTTGCCACATGCTCAGCACTTTGTATGGATTGTCTTGTTGATCCTCATGACAACCCTGTGAGGAGGTACTGTATATCTCCTCATTGCACAAATGAGGAAACCTGGGGGGTTAAGTAATGGCACCAAAGTTACAGAGTTGGAATCCACCAGAGTTTGAACTCAGCTCACACTCATCGATAACACGGGATGCATTCAATAAATGGTATTTACTACTACTTTTTATGCTGCTTCATGATCTACAAGCTGGGACCTTCGCAAGGCCAGCTCCCTCTTGGCACAAATGATAAAGAGCTTTTTAGAATTTAAAAAGGGCTTTTTGCAGTTTAGAGGGTCTCCAAACATTAGAACATTAAAGTCCATTGCATGAATTATTTTATTGCAGAAATTTCCTTGATCATTTTTATATTCTGTACATGTTGTTTTTCTTCAGAAAGCCAGAGGCATACCAAGTACCTGGCTCTTATTTCTGAAGGTAAATTTCTTTCATAGAAAAGGTTTGATCAAGTCAGGGCAGTAAAGAATCTACCTATATGATTGTCTCTTGCCTATATGATTTTCCATCTTTTGGCTGGAAAAGTCTAGCCATTCAAAGGATGACTCAGTCCACCTTGGACATGTCTGCATGCAGACGTTCTGTGTAGGGTATTTTTCTTTTCCAATCCCAAAGGCAATGTGGGGGCCTTGGAGCCACATCCTCCCAAGAGAGGAGAAGGGTAAAAAAAGCCCCTCTTCCTGTCTGCTCCTCTCTCTCCAGCCATCCACAGAGTTATACCAAATCTCTAAGAGGCGCTTGTGATTTTTTAATCAAGAGAGACCGGTTTGGAGAGAAATTGAGGCCTAGCATTTTCAGTAATGAGGAATATTGTATCAGTATCAAGAAATTTAAAAACATCTGGATTTACAGAGTAGGTGAACTAGGGGAGCATCTGCTTCAGGCAAAGATTCTTTCGTTTACTAAAGCATGTTTCCCTTGGTTCTAAGATCTGCGGTACTTAACCCAGGCTGCACATTAGAATTGCCTGGGGAGACTCTTTTTTTTATTCCAATTTAACAGATCCAGGGAATTAATATGTGTCACAGTTCAGTCAATTCAATATAGAAAACCTGTTTTGTAGAGTTGTGCACATCACAACAGGATAAATGCCCCTCAGAATGATTCTTTTCCACACAATTACTTAGCTGGTTGCAAGTTCAAAGGCCTGCTGTTTATTCAGCAAACGTGTATAAGCATGATCCAGGCACAGGCCCAGCCAGTGTCCCTGTTTTGTCCTGGACTTCACAGCCTAGACACAGGAGACAGGCACAGAGGGCACTTTGTGATGAACATGGCAGGAGCTTTGTGGGGAAGAGAGATGGCCGAGTTCGGAAGAGGGTGCCCAATTCTGTCTACGGGGACGGAGAGGACTTCCCAGAGCCATGTTTTTGCCCAGTCCTGAGGGATGAATAACAGGGAACTAAGTAGTGGAAGATCGCGTGGGGAGATGAAAGGTGGTGTAGACACAAACCTCGTTTTGCAGAGGGAGAGAGAGGCACAGAGCCGTGAGCTGGCTTGCCCAGGGCCCCACAGCCAGCCCAGGGCAGTGTGCAGTCCCTGAGCAGTGCTCTGCCCACGGGGCATTTATCTATCGGTCAGTGTTGTCTCACAGACCCTCTCAGGGTCATGGAAGCTCATGTCCCTAACCCTGTGGCTTTCCCTAGGGTGACTAGAGAGGGGTCCCATTATTACCCACTGGGATCTGGTCCTGGGCTACAGACCCCCCTGTTCTGGCTCTGAGAGTCTGAATGAGGTGGCTTCTGATGGCCTGCTGTAAATCTCCTCCCTCCAGGCAAAAGCCATGGAATCCCACCGCTAAGGCCCTGGCTCTCTAAGATCCAGGTATCAAGAGCCCTCATCTTGCACTATCAGGTGCAAGGATTATGGAGTTAATCGCAAGGATATGACTTGGCTCATTTTGATCCCTTTCTTGACCTGATAACAGGCAAGCCATGTGGAGACCCTTGGAAAGCAGGAAGTGTTAAAGGATTTTGTGTGATGCCTGGATTGTCTTAGAATCATGGAGTTCCAGGGCCAGTTGGAGGGACAGAGGAGAATGTTTCTCAAGAGTCTGTGACTAGGGATTCTCCACACCTGAAAATGCGATGCATCCTAAGAGTTAAACATACATCTACTCTAGGACCCAGCAATCTCACTTCTAGGCATACACTCAAGATATGTAAGCCCTACATCCACAAAATCATACACCAGAATATCAATAGCAATTATGTTCATAACAGTCAATATCCATCAGTAGGAATATAGATAAACAGTTTTAGCTTGTCCATATAATGAGTGCCATTTATCAATAAAAAAGAATGAACTACTGATACATGTAGCAACATGGATGAATCTCCAAAAACAAACGCACACAAAAACAGAGTACAGGATTCCATTTACATGAAGTTAAATAACAAGAAAAACTAATCTAGTGTGATAGATGCAACATCAGTGCTTGATCTCCTGGTGGGTAGTCTAGACTGGAAAAAGATATAGGGGTGATGGAAATGTTCACCTTGATCTGGGTTATGCTTATCTGAGTATATTTATATATTCTAAGTCATTGAGCTCTACTTTTAAAACGTGTGCATTTTTCTTGGTATATCTTACACCCTAGTAAAGTACTGTTGGCATTAAAAAAGAAGAAAAAGAAAGAAATGTCCAGACCCACTGACAAGGCCTTGAGACCATCAGGGTCTCTGGTGTCTGCCCCCTCGAAGGGCATAGAACGTGAACCCAGTCCAGGGCATGGTGTCTGGGGGAAAGGAAGCGGGTCACCAATGCTTCACACTCCAAGGGGAACAGAGGGACAGCTGTCCTTTCCGGAGCTCCTCTGCAAACTGGTGTCTCATGTGTTGTCCCCTTTATCTTCTTATCTCTCCTTCTCCAGGAGCTTCAGAAATATGAGCAGTACATCTTTGCAGATCACACCAATATGATCCATGTTGAAAATGTCTATGAGGAGATTTTACATCAGATCCTCCTAGATGAAAGTCTGAAAGGTATGGAAGGTTTCCCTGGTGCTGGAGAAAGCTCTAGATAGAGGGACATACCCCTGATGGGGACCCCACAAGGCCAGCTAGGTTTTGTGAACAGGAATGACAGGGGAAGAGGAAATTGACACCGAGAGCTGGGGAGACAGAGGACAGGAACAGAAGAAGCAAGGGCCGCTGACCTCCGCTGGAGCCGTCGCAATTTGGCTCACACTCCACTGGCCTGTTAGATATTATTTCGGTTTCAATCCAAATAAGAACTCGGTGCACTGGGAATTTTAAGCTTCATTTTTCAGATGAGAAAACTAAGGTTAGAGAGATTAACCTAGGGTGTCTCATGAACAGCTGGCCTCCTCCGGCTGTTCCAGACAGAACAAAGGAAAAAGAGCCTGTGGCTCTTCTTGGCCACAGGCTTACAGCACCTCCCCAGCCTGGAGCAGATGATTCAGTAGCGGGGCTTCCCAGCTGCTCTGCCCTCTCAGCACATTCCTCACCTCCACTCAGCTGGACAGAATACACTGGGCTGTGACTCCGTCCTCGGCGAGTCTCATTAGGACTCGGGCTCCCAGTATCCCGTGGAATCAGGCCCTGCTCAGGATAGGAGTGTAGTTAGGAAGACTTTGATAGAAATACACAGGAGAGGGCTGTCCCTAAAACTATAGGCTTGAAACATATCTGGTCTCCACAAAGAAAGCTGGCCAAGCATAAGCCCTGGGTCAAAGTAGCTCATCCAATGAGATAAGGAATACAAAGATGTCATCTCAGCATCTGCACAGGAAGAAGGGCTCAGTCAAGGCCACTGCCAGTCCACCACAGCACCCTTGGGCAAGTTAGAAAAAAAGCTCTCTTCCTCCAGACGGCTGACTGCTCTCTGTCAAAAAATGGTCACGATATCTGGTTTGGTTCAAGCAGGACACGCTACTGCAGCCTGCTGGAAAACTACTCTGCTGAAACACAAATCTGTGAATGCTATCCCCTTGGGTGTGAGATTGCTGGGCTCTGTGCAACCTACACAGCCAGAGGTGGAGGCTGATTGTCAAAAACGTCAGCTGCTGGTTGTCATTATTTTTTAAAATTAATTTTTTTTTGGAGGATGGTTGCTCTACAGTGCTGTGTTAGTTCCTACCGTACAGCAAAATGAATCAGCCATTCATTCACACATATCCCCTCCCTTTTAGAGTTCCTTCCCATTCAAGTCACCAGAGCGCCCTTAGGTAGAATTTGCTGTGCTGTACAGTAGAGACAGCAAACACAAGATAAGATGCTCAATTGTTATGTTAATTATGATCATTGTTAGGGAACTGCAGATCAAAACTACAGTGAGGTATCACCTCACTCTGACCTGAATGGCCATCATCAAAAAACCTACAAACAATAAATTCTGGAGAGAACATGAAGGAAATGGTTTTACTCCTCTCAGGACCTGTAGGACTGAGTTGGATGGACAGAGGCCTTCAGTTTGGACACTGCAGGTCATAAGGCTCTCTCTGCAGGCTCAGTACTAAGGACCCATTACACATTCAGGACTGTTCCGAATGTAAAAGCAGAGAATATAAGGGCCTGCCCTGCCCTAAAGGAGTGTCAGTCTAAGTAGACACACTGCAGCCACACATACTAGCAGCTAATGAGATGTGGTGGGGTCTCCAAGGGTGATACCAATGATGCTAATAGATTTGACCTCTTTGAAAGCCGAGGCCATGTTTTATTCATTCATCTTTGGATTCTTAGAGCATGTCCCGTAGTTGATGTCCAGTAAAAGTGTGCTGTTTGGATAAACGAATGAGTGAAGGAATTAATGAGTGAACATTACAGAGGTCCAAGGTTTGGAATGAGTCTCTGGTCATGACCTACTGGTCCTACCTGGTCATGACCAGTAGGCTCTGGTCATCAGGGAAGGCTTCCTGAAAGAGGGTTAGATGTAAGCTGGAATTTGAAATTGGGAAATTCAGATGGTCAGAAAAGCTGAGGGGTGTTTAGCTTCTGGAAAAAAAATCAGAAATTCCAGATTGGCCAGGGCAAGGTTTTAACATTATGTTTTGCTTTCTGGTATCTCTCAGTGATAAAGGAGGCTGCTATCCTGAAGAAACACAATTTGTTTGAAGATAACATGGCCTTGCCCAGTGAAAGCGTGTCCAGCCTCACTGATCTGAAAACTCCTGCGGGGTCAAACCAGGCCAGCCCCGCCAGGAGAGCCTCGGCCATTCCCCTCGGAGTTTCAGAGAGTGAGATCCTGAGTAATGAGGTGTTCCAGGAAGCAGGGGAGATGAAACAGCCAGAGGTCCCTAGTCCACTGGCCAGAGAAGAAGGCCTTTCCCTCCCTATGTCTAGCCCTCCCCCAGATGGGGAGAGGCAGGTCATCGATTCAAGTATAGATGGCCCGGTTGTGAATCTGGTGGCTACAGAGGTGACAGCAGGCGCCCTGGGCACACACTTGTCACAGCTGGAGTTGGAAGAGACTCCTGAGGACGGAGAACCCACCCAGGAAGACGCAGAGCCCACCTCTGCCGCAGGCTCCTTGAAGGAGCTCAGAAATTTGCTGATGGTGACCGTCGAAATACCAGAGGAGTCCGCTGTGCTGGAGGTTGAGAAAGATACACATGAGGAGACCCTTGTTCCCCAAGAAATTGAAAAAGAAGAGGAAGCCACCCAAATCAACACAGAGGCCAGTCAAGCATCTGCCTCTGGTCAGGACAACTGTGAAGAGAGTGAAGTCAGTGAGGGGGAGGCCCATGGTCTGGCTCCCAAGGCTGGAGCCAGCGGGGTGGAGCTGGGAGAATTTCCAGATGCTCAGCCAGCCTGTGGAGGGCTCAGCGAGGGGGCCTGGGGCCCAGGCCCCACAGAGGAGCTGGGGGAGGCGGGAGAGTCCCCTGAGGGCGAGCTCACAGGGGGTGCTTCCGGACTGGGCGCCCTCGAAGGAGGAGGGCCCGTGTGCTCTGTGGAGGCTGAGGCTGTGTCCCTAGAAGCTTGCGTGTTCCCTTCTGAGCCCGTCAGCCCCAGGGAGAGCCAGGTTTCTGTGGAAGAAGAGGTGGTGGGCGGGAGCTGCAGCACAGCCCAGTCTGCCACCAGCGTGGATGCCCAGGAGAGGAAGGCCGACCCCCTTCACGAGTGTCAGTGGGTGGTGGAGAACGACGCAAACACTGATCCCCTAGATACACAGAGAGAAGACCCCCCAGGGCCCCCTTCAGAGGAGTGAAAGGGACAACGTGGCCAAAGTCTTTCTTGGAATAAACTCAGCCCAAAATGGGAGGGGGGGTGCCTGCAAGTTATTACCAAAAAAAAAAAAAAGGCATGACGTACTTCTTTAATTTGTATAATGAAGCTACAGGGAATTGCACACAGGGCAGGAGCACTGAGGCAAACCTTTGTGGAATGGAACTGTCCTCCCATGAATTATAGCTTTAGCATTTGAATAGGAATGACAAAGGTAATGGAGTGTGTGGGGGGTGAGAGGCAGCTGAGGGGCCCAGGGAGGGACGGGGCTGCGGGGAAGGCGGAGGAGACAGCCGAGCACCCTGCACATTCTCTCCTAACGCACTTTAAGTCTTCTTCATGTTCTGTGAGAATGCAAAGGTAGATCCTGTCAATGCAGCCTCACCATTCGTCCACAGTCAGGCTGCAGGAAAGGGAGATGGTGTGCGCCGGCCCCTCCCGCCTGCTGTGTGCAGCCCGCAGAGCCTGAGCGATCAGCCTGAGACATCTCAGGAAGGCTGAGCGGAAACAGAGCAAGGCTGTGGTCTGGGGGGTGCTGCCTGGGCCTCTTACTAATTCCGCTATCAACTCCCTACTAATTAATCTTGTTAATTCTTATTAATTAATCACTTTTTGGAGAACATCAGATGAGGCAAGGAAATTTCTTTGGCATGTTTAAGGCTGAAAGCATTCCAAATTAGCCTTAGACTGTGCAGAGAAAGAGCTTAGCTAAATTATCAAGCATAAAGCCGACCAATTAAACAACATTATTTGAACAGCTATTCTGTGACACATGCTGTGTTAGGCATAGTAACAAAAAAGAACAAAAGGGAAAAAAAAAAAGATTAGGTGGTTGTCTAGTATAAATGAAAGGATCCAAAGGAATTTAATCTAAAAGAAAAAAAATATACCGATTTTCAAACCATGACAACTTTCTTTCTTTCCATTGAAACAGTCCTGGTTTATTCCCAGAAGGGAATAAAGTGAATAAATGAATAAAAGAAGAAAGAAAAGAGGGAAGTAAAAGGGAGAGAGAAAGGAAGAAAGAGAGAAACCAAGCTACAGATCATTAGGTTCCAAAGATGTTACCAACAATGGAAATTATTTGCTCAGTTGTTCAGCAGATTGAGTCTTGTTATGTCCCAGGCACTGATACTGTGGTGAAAATGGCTCTGTTCCTTTCTCCCAGAACTTGCTTTAATGGAAATAGACGGAAATACATCTTCTGAATGGATCATGACCTTTACCTGTGAGTGTTACAGGTAGAATGAACTTTCTTGCCAAAAATTAAGAAGATGTGTTCTCTTGTCCTTCAGAAAAATACCAGATGATTTTCTAAAAGCTTTAGTCCCAGGTCTACATCTTGAAATTTCCTTCTACAAATTTTAATATTAGATCTCAACATATTGTCCTAAGAGCTTGTTTTGATTATCATCAGCAAGTAGTTAATATCAGTTTTTTAGAATTAGTTTTTAAAGTATTTGCCCATATTTTGACCCTTTAACCAGGAATTAAAATATCTCTGTCTCCACCTCCCTATGAAGAATTGCTTGGATTTCTGGGTCATAGGGGATGAAAAAATCAATATACTCTCATATTGAATTGTTTCACTCTTGGCTCAGACGGTAAAGAATCTACCTGAAATGCCGGAAGACCTGGGTTCAGTCCCTGGGTCGGGAAGATCCTCTGGCCAAAGGAATAGCTACCCGCTCCAGTATTCTTGCCTGGAGAATTCCATGGACAGAGGAACCTGGCAGGCTGTAGTCCTTGGGGTGGCAAAGAGTCCAACATGACCGAGCGACTAACACTTAGCGTGTTTAGATCCTCTCATTATAGGTGGAAGGCAGAGGTCACTCCCCTCCCTAGTCCTTATCGCGCCCGTATTCACTCATATCCTTGCATTTGGCACAAAATATTGCAATTCTGTTTACTTCCTGTCTCTTCTAGGGGCTCCTTCCTTCAAGGACAGACGCTAGGGTTTAGTCATCCTGTGTACTTCCTGCACACACTGCCTTAAATAATGGCTCCCTGGCTTCTCAAGTCACTTTAATATCCCTAATGCCTAACAAGGAACTGCTTGTGTCAAGCTCCTCCGGAAATGTGAGAACTGATCACCCACCACACCGCTGTGCTGGGGCTATTTGGGGCTTGCTGTCAGGCAAGGAGATATATTTTACTTGGGCTTTTTGCCCTTGGGAGTCTTCCCTTAAATCAAGTCCAGAGTCCAAAAGGCAACTGGCCAGATGGTCTGATGCGCTGCCTAGTGAGACCAAGAGCCAAAGGAGCAGTGCCCAGCCTCCCCAAGGACTGCCCGTCTCTCTGGGAAAATGGTGATCAGCAAGCAAGGAGGTCCTGGCGCAGGCTAAGCCCACGTAGAAGCTTCTAGCTTCCTCCCTTTTGCTCACCTCACGGTTCCTGGCACCACTTGGAAAGCTAAGAGATTTTTCCAACCCTAAACGACAGTACCTGTCACTTCACTGGACGGACGAACGTCAATGTCTACCCACCCGTAGGTAGAGGGGACCAGACATTAAGAGGAAGGACAGAGCTGAGAATGCAGAGAGTTTTTCTGTACATATTTCACAAAAGACACATCCACTAGATTAAGTTAGGTGACTGTTTCATTTGAAGATGGAGCAGGAAATTAAAGTGCATTAAAATTTCCTTATTTGTTTTCACATGTTGAGTGGAATAGTTTCCTATTACTGGGAGTTTCTCTTGCTTTTGATACAGACTTGTCTGGATTGCTTCAGTGGTTTCCAGGTTGGAGCAAGGTTATTGTGATTTAAGTAAGCAGCAGGAAAAGCCTCTGCAGGCTGCTCAGGGGCTCTCTCCTATGGACAAATTTCTTTGAAATGCATAAAACCTCAAGACGTGGTTTTTGGCAAAAATTCCATGACTAGTTACGTTTTATTGACCTTTCACAAAGAAAGAGTATTTTCCTTAAAAAAGAATTTGCTTGTCAGTTTTTCCTTTGCAGCTTAGAGCAGAGTCAGTAGTGTCTTGCATTATTCAGAGTAAACTCATTGCAAAAAAAAAAAAAAAATGCATTTTGGAGACAACAAGAAAAGATTCCAGCTTGTTCAAAATTTTTAGAAAGAGACTGAGTATGAAGAACTATGGGTCTTCATGCTCCATCTTCTGCATTTTCCTACAGAGATTCTCAAGTCTAGTTTTATAATCTTCAGATTAGAGCTAGTGATTTCAAAGGGTTCCATGATTCTCTCACATAAGTGATTTTATTTCTTTATAAAAAGTGCTAAAAAAAAAAAAGTGCTAAATGATGTATGCTAACCTAGCAAGTTTAATTTGGGGAAGAGAAAGACATCACTGACTAAAATAAATAATACAGTTTCACTCGGTGAAAAAGTCGGTTACATGTACCTTCTTTACCGTAAACAAGTGGGTTTTACAATTTGCTTCTGAAGTCTGCAACCTCAATAAGGAAATCTACTCTGTGGATTGGTTTTTCTGGTCACTATATAAAGCAGATAAACTTAAACCACTTTGTAACCACATATTTACCCTGCCAAGTGCCTATATTGCAATAAAATGTTTGTCCTTGAAAAAGTATCCAGACGTCATATTTATTTGGAATGGGGCTGTTTTCATCTTTTAAGCAAATGTCGTACTTGAGCTGGGAGGAACTCCTCAGAGATGGAAAAGTGAGTCAGTGTAGTATGGAATTTTACTTTTCTGCCATCAGGAAGGAATCCACAGGGAAGTCACTTAATATCAGTTGTAATCATGCTTTTAAAATGCATATGCTAATTTCTGTGGGAATTGGATTAGGTCTATAATACAGCAATGGGCAATTACTCTTGATGTAATTGAATTGCTGTTCAAACAAATTTGCTTTCAGTGGGCAACACTGAGCAATATATCCATTCTTTCTGTAATTATAAACAAAGCAGTATTTACTCACCAGTATCCACAGTTGCTCATCCATCCATAAATTCATTTATCTGAAAAACAATGATTGTGCATCTGTTGTATGCAGGTGCTCTAGTGGGTGCTGAAGACACAGAAGTGTATACGATGGACATGATCTCATATCACGAAACTCAAATTCTCAGAGTGGAACAGCCAGGGAGAGCCCAGAATGGGTGTTTGCTTCTTCACTTGGCATAAGACTTTTCTATGATCTCAGCTTTAACTTTATACCATCAGCTTCAGGCAAGAGAGGAGGTATGTTGGAGAAATCATGTCCAGCAGTGATGGGGACACTCGGTGTGGCATAAGCTTCTCTCCATCTCCTCCTTCCATAGCAAACTTCTGGTGGCTCCTCCAGAATTTCTACTTGGGGCCAATAATCAGATTGGAATTGGAGGTGAGGGGGATCATGAAACCACTTTTGCATGTCTTTTTCTCAGATTGTAGGTTCATCCGGTGTGGCCAGGATGGAAGTGATGGAGATCTCGGGAGGAGTCAACTAACAGCTCTTCTCTCCTCACAAGCTTGGAGCCGCTCCAGCTTGAGCACCTCTCAACCTTTGGCATATCCACTGTCAAGGATATCTGTCCCTCCCTTCCCCATCTAGCCAATTCCCACTTTTCCTGTGAGAGGACAAGTCAGGCCAGTTTCCTCACCCGGCTGCTACCCCTAGTAATGCTTTGCTGAACTCTCCCAGCCAAATGTACCTGTCTACTTCTAATCATCCTCTCTCACTGCTGCAGTCATCCACCTGACCTGTGCCTTGGGGCAGGGACCCTGCCTTTAATCTTTGTATCCTTAGGAGAGCCTAGGTCCCTGCAGATAGCAAGTTCATGAAAAGTTCAAGAAATGATAGCAAGTTCAAGAAATGTTGAATAAATACCCCCAATCCCAGATGAAGAAACAAGTCAGTGATCCTTAGCACGTATTAAGAATCTGTGATGCTGGGAAGTTTACCCACCCTCAGTCTACATAGATAGTTCTGTTTTAGTGATGAGACTTGATCATGGATTTTTGTACACTCATCCTTCTGGGAGGGCAAGTCAGAGCCAAATTGGCTCCAAATCAAGCTACTATGAGCCACTTCCTAGTTTTGGGGACAGCGGCCTCCACTGGATTTTCCTGAGGTCCTTAAGAGGTTAGCAATGTAAAAAGGTCAAGAAGTTTACCCCTGAATGGTACCCGAGGCTGTGATGCATGAGCAAATGCTTGAGAATTAATGGGCAGCATCTTCCTTCTAGAAAGCCCTCCTCGTGAGGTTGGATAAGGAGCAGGGAAGAAGATGTGGTCCCTGATTTTAGGAAATTCAGTCCAGTTGAGAAAGCTGAAATGCAAATGGTGGTTCTGTGAGAAGAGGAAGAAGGGTTCTGGCAGAAGAAGTGGCAACTGAGGACTCTGCTCAAGAAAAGGAAGGTTCGATTGTTAAACTTATCAAGTTTGCCCTTTGTTTCTTGCCTCTTTGATTTCTTCATGAACTTAAAATCCAAAATCCAGCAGCCAGAACCATTAAAGGGAGCTGTGGTCAGGAATTACAGTCAGAGGGAGCTGTGACAATGGAAGGAAATCAGTGGGCCCTATTGATTTAATCATAACTTGCTTGATGGGAGAGGGGGGCAATCTAAGGAATGAGTTGACTTCCAGAAACTGGAAAAGGCAAAGAGATGGATTTTGCCATAGAGCCTCAAGAAAGGAATGCAGGCCTGCCTGCTCACTGATACTAGCTCAGTGAGACCTGTGTTATAGTTCTAACCTCTGCAACTGTAAGATATTAAATGTGTGTTGTTTTTGACCACTAAATTTGTGGTAACTTGTAACAGCAGTTGGACCTCTTAGTTAAAACATAAACAAATGAAAACTTAAAAAAATCCAGCTGCCTCCAGATACTCTGAAGAAATTTTTTATCAAGATCCTTTCCTGCCCTACCTGTCTGCTCCCTACACAGAGGGGTATGCATATGTATTGGGAAGGGTTCACTTTGTATTAGCAATTCCAAGTGGAATTGTTGGGGTAGGAACCAGGTGGGGCTTATGTTTCAGAGAATTTCTACAAGACATTGAGGTGATTTTGAAGCTAAGACCTTCAACACCCTGCTCCCTGCCTGACCCTGTTCTGTGCTGCTGCCTGAGTCACGTGGCGGACAGTTCTTTCTGTACACTGGTTTGACAGGGATGTTGTGAGGGGAAAATGAAGGCATCTTCATTTCTGTCTGTTGGAGGCTTCAAGTTTTGAACTTTAAATTTTTATCCAGAGTTTAGGATAAATTATGTTTTTCATGTAACATCCAGATTCATTCATGGATTATTTTTTTTCACAAAATACTTATCAATATCTACTAATGTACCACAGACTCTTCCAGACCCTGGGAATAGAGTGATAAAACAATCAGTCCCTGCCACCATTACATTCAGTTTGTGGGTTATCTTTTCCCCACCGACATTTTCAATTATTCAGTTTAAGGAAATACTATTAATATTAATGAGCCTTTCCACCTTTCAGGTCACGATTCAGAATTCTTCACCAAATTTACCTATAGACTTGGAACTTGGTTTGCTCTGAGGTCCTTTATGAGAAAATTGTATGGGTGTCAACTTATTTTCTGAACTGGAGCTAACCACTTAACCTTTAAAAGAATTTTTTTTGTAAAATGGCAACAACAGCCCCCACGTAGAAATGCTACTGTCCACATTGAGTAAAATGAGGCTCAAAGGAGTGAAGCAACTTCTGAAGGTTACACAGCTAGTAACTAGTTGACCCAGGAGTATCATTTAGCAATCACTGCAAAACTGAAATCACTCCAAAAGTCAGTGGTTAAAATAGGAAGCATTTATTACTGCTCAGAAGGCTATGGGTCAAGCACCAGGGAGACAGCTCGCATCATCCTGGCTGACTCCCCTAACAGGTGTGGGAGGTGGCTGGCTGTCCACTGGTGTGGCCTGTCCATTGCTGGGCAGCTGGGCTCCTCTCCATGTGGCCTCCCATCTTTCAGTAGGCTGGTGCAGGCTCATTCCTGTTGTAGAAGCCAGAAGGAGAAAAGGAGAGAGAGAAGAGGCAAAAAGCTCAGAACTGGTGCAACATCACTTCTGCCATGTTCGACTGACCAAAGCCAGTCACAAGGCGGGGTGAGATTCAGGGATGGAGTTGCTGCAGTCACACACCGCATTGCACGTGAGTTCAGGGATGTCATTAGCTGGGCCATCGATGCAATCACCCTGCCTCAGCAGCATTCACATGACTCCTGTTTGATTCTAAAACTGTACTCTTGTCTCTGTAGAGCACTGTTTATAAACACACAGCCAGTGCCGGCCCCTCTCACATTCTTCCCTAATGTCTGTGCCCTGCGTTAGCCCCACTCTCCACTAGATGAACAAAACACCATCATTCCCAACTCGAACTTTGACCTATCAAAGAATTCTGGCTTTTGCATTTGTTTGGAAAATGAGTCTCTTATTTGAAAATATATATTTTAAAATATTTACTGATTAATTTATTTTTGGCTGTGCTAGGTCTTCGTGGCTGCCTGTGGGCTTTCTCTGGTTGCAGGGAGTGGGGGCTATTCTTCACCACAGTGCACGGGCTTCTTATTGTGATGGCTTCTCTTGTTGTGGAGCATGGGCTCTAGGCACCCAGGCTTCAGTAATTTTGGCTTGTGGGCTCAGCAGTTATGGCTCCTGAGCTTAGTTGCCCAGGGCACGTGGGATCTTCCCAGAGCAGGAATCAAACCCACGTCCCCTGTGTTGGCAGGCGGAGTTTTAACCACTTGACCACCAGGGAAGGCCCTAAAAGTTTTGTTTTTTTTTTAATTTATAAGCTTTGAAGAAAAAATGTCTAAAAGAAATTCCTTCCCATCTTAGCAATATGTACTTTATCTACTGCTTAATTATAACAAGGTCATTGGTCATGATAAACATGTTAATTATGCCAGGAGAGTGAGAAAATTTAACCCGTGACAAGCAGTATTTAGCTTCATATAAACAAACCCCGTTATCTCTAACAAACATCAATAACATTATTTTCTATAGAAAATAACGGTAGTCTTCAGAAAATGTTACAGTCCTCCTCAAAAGGAAAATAAACACATTTTAAAACCAACCACAAAACAAGTAAAGATAAATTTTACTTGAAAATTTATCCCATCTGGTTAATATTCTGTATTCTTTGTAACTCTATGATAGCAGATTTGTAAATATTCCCAATCCCTCTCCTTTTCCCCAGAAAAGGATGATCTTCAGGATATAACTGGAGAAGGCAATGGCACCCTACTCCAGTACTCTTGCCTGGAAAATCCCATGGACGGAGGAGCCTGGTAAGCTACAGTCCATGGGGTCGCTGAGAGTCGGACATGACTGAGCGACTTCACTTTCACTTTTCCCTTTCATGCACTGTAGAAGGAAATGGCAACCCACTCCAGTATTTTTGCCTGGAGAATCCTAGGGATGGCGGAGCCTGGTAGGCTGCCGTCTATGGGGTCGCACAGAGTCGGACACGACTGAAGCGACTTAGCAGCAGCAGCAGCAGCAGGATATAACATTTTGAGAGAGCTTGGATCAGATTTTGCCCTTCCAGCTTTCTTGCTAGAATATTGTTGTTTCTAGTGACCCATGGGTTCTTTTTAAAATTTTAATGAAGGTTGAATAAAAGGTTTGGGGGCTTACATTTGGTAGTAAGAAAGAATGTCCTCACCAAGAATGTCCTTTCTTTTCTTGTCTGTCCAACCCAAAGGACCACATCAGGACTCACGTTGTGCTCCCTGCCATCATTTCAAACCTTCTTCCTCTGAATTCCTTTGGCTTTTATGCTGACAACATTGATTTTGGCACTTTAAACATCGACCATGAAGAAATTTTTAGTGATTTCTCATATGTTTTGACTCATGACTTTTAAAAGAGAGGGAGTTTTCCCTGTATGCCTAGAGACTCAATATATTCATAGAAGCATAGACTCTTAGGGTTGGAAGACACACTAAATGTTCACTGAATGCAAAAGCATCCACAGTGCTTGCATTTCCGCTTTAAAACCTCCTGCTTTTGGTCATCCTCCAGGGATGGGAAACTCACTATCTCCCAAAGGAAATTATTTTGTTTTCAGATGACTCTGATGGTTGGAGAGCAAAAATATTACTCTGATATTCCACTCCTCCTCTGCCACCATCCTCAACTATAATTTCCATCCCATGGGTCCAATTTTTTCCATCAGGGAAATATACAATTTTCTAAGCTCTTTTCCTCCTGACAGATTTCAAACATCTCCAAACATCTCCAAATAACTGAGATGTCTTTTCCAGACTAAATATCCCCCAATTCACCTCTTTTTATGTAACACGGCTTTGAGCTCCTCTGCTGAGTCTTTTCACAGCTCAATTACAAGCTAGTTCCTTGTGTTTTCTCTTTTTTCTTGAAACAGACTCCTCAAAACTCCTCGTTCTCCCTCAGTAGCCTCTACCTCATAGCCTAGCGAGCTTCCCAGGTGGCGCTAGTGGTCAAGAATCCACCTGCCAATGCAGGAGATGTAAGATACATAGGTTGGATCCCTGGTGGGGAAGATCCCCTGGAGGAGGAAATGGCAACCCACTCCAGTGTTCTTGCCTGGAGAATCCCATGGACAGAGGAGGCTGGTGGGCTTCAGTCTATGGGGTTGCAAAGAACTGAACACAACTGCAATGACTTAGCACACACACAGGCACTTAGCCTAGCATCCTTTCTCTCAAAAATCTTCTCTCCCCAGCCCAGAGGAAGGCACATTTTTGTCCCTTTCCCCTTTTCTTGTTTATCTTCAAAGGGAAGCAAAGAACATTTTTTTATAGTAAAGTTTTTGCTTTCAAGCACTGTGGGGAAGATACATGAAATAAAAAAGTAAAAACTCTAAAAGTTATATAAAAGTTAAGTCCTTAGAAGTAAGTTTCCAGGTCTACTGTTTTTTACTCCTTTTGAGAAAGTAAAAGGAAGACTGGTTCATTGTCAGCCCATTGCCTTATTTCTAGAAATGGGACTCACCAACATTCCTTCTCCACTTACTGACCCTTCCCTAATTCCTGTAAGAAAGCACCTCTTTCCAGAATGTGATTCAGGCAGAGCAAATGCTTCAATGGTTAAACATCTAGAAAGGCCCCCAGATTGCAAATAATCTCCACTAGATTTGTCCTACTTTTGGAGTTCTAGCTCATTTTGGCATTTTATCATTCTCCTTAGAGACTTTTTGTTGACTTCTGGGCATTTATTGATCAAATATTCTCACCACAAAAAAAAAGATACATAGAACAAGAGTGAAAAAAATATCAAGGCTAGAAATAAGGATCTGGGATTCAGTCAGTGGCATCCATTTGGTAACTGAAGCTCCAGAAATGGATAGGATCTCCTTTGGGGAATCTAAAGAAGGAAAGTGGGCTGGGAACTTAAGGAACACCCATGTTTGTATCAAAGGAGGAGAAAAAGTCACAGTGAGATAAGTAGGGAAAAAAAAGGAAAAGGATATAAATGACAAGAAACCAAAGAGAAGACAACTTGAAGAAGGCAGGAGTGGTCCATGAGTCAAATGCTGCAGCGAGGTCAAATAGGAAAAGGCATGAAGTGTGCCCACTAGCTCACAGAAATGTCACTAGTACCTTGGTGAGACAGAAACCAGACTGTGATGGGAGATGAAAGTGGATACACTCCAGTTTGTCTTTATCTGCCTTAGCATGTATGACCCAAAACTGAACCTATATATTCCAAGTGTGGTCTGACAGGTGGTGTAAAGTGAGATCATGTCCACTTTGACCAATTCACTCTGTTTGGTAATGAAGCTTCAGCCCACATTCAGTTATTTTTGGCAGTCCCACTTATTGCACCACTCCAATGACTCACATGAAAGTAGTCTGTTTAAACCTTATGTCATTTCCATACATGGCAGAACTAATACATGACTTCCCATCTTGCGCTTGTGCAGCTGAGTTTTAAAACTAAGCTCAGAACCTCATTCAGCTACAATTTACCTTATTAGTTTCAGTTCTTTGTTCCAACCTATGGGAATAAGCCAGGAGTATAGCTAATATGTAGGATGACAGAATTAGGACAAAGAATATTCTTTGTCCTAATTCTGTCATCCTACATATTAGCTATACTCCTGGCTTTACGGCATCCATAAATTTGATTTACACTGGTGTTTCCATCCAAGTCATCAATAATGTCAAGTCCCAAGCATTCAGGCAAGGATTGGGTGGAAACTTGAAGATATGGCTGGGTCTGAAGCCAATAAGTGTCTAAATGCTGACACTAGCAGGTCTGAAGCCAGTGGAGTCAGTGAGTATGGTATTAAGTGTTGTTCAAGATGGGAAAGACAATGGATAAGTAATGAGGCAGAAACCAGGAACTGAGCCAAACCACAACCTAGATGAGCAGATTAAATATAAGGGACAGATCTAGAAGCTAGAGAAATTAAAAGAATATCCAAAGTTAACAACAGGCTCAAGGGAAAGAGTTCATATGTAGACACTAATTTTTGGACTTCCAGGTGGGTTTTATCTCTTCTAGTCCACATGCAAGGATGTGTGTCCTTTAAAATTAAGGGCTTTTGATAAATAAAAATATGGTACAAGACAGGTCTTCTGGATCTTTCCTAAGTAGCTTTTCTCACATGGAACATTTTCTTGGACTGGCCAAGTAACCAGCTATGATGAATTCTCCTAACTCTACTGCATCTTCTCCATATTTCTCTTCCTGTTCCCAAGGAGGTGAGATTTTATAAGGAATGTTAATAGGGAGCAAGAATAGTCAAGCCAAGGGGAAGAAGGGAGAACATAGAAAATGACTTTTCATTGGGGTTCCTATGTTGTATTTATTTTCTGTCCTGGAATTTCATCAAAGATTAGCATCAATATTATTTTTAACATATATTAGCATAGCTAACATGAAAACAAGACTGAATGCTGGAGAGGATGCGGCTAGAACTCTCATACACTGCCGGTGGGAATGCAAAACAGGATGTCCACTTTAGAAAACAGATGGGCAGTTTCTTATAAAGTTAAACATATCCTTATCATGCATGCATGCTATGTGGCTTCAGTTGTGTCTGACTCTGTGCAACCCTATGGACTGTAGTTGGCCAGCCTCTTCTGTTCATGGGATTCTCCAGGCCAGAATACTGGAGTGGGTTGCCATGCCCTCCTCCAGGGGATCTTTCTGACCCAGGGATCGAAGCCATGTCTCTTACATCTCCTGCAGTGACAGGTGAGTTCTTTACCACTAGCACCACCGGAAGCCCATCCTTACCACATGACCCAGTAATTCCATTCCTAGGTATTTACTGAAGCGAAGTTAAAATTTTGTTCCCACAAAAACCTTTATGCCGATGTCTATAGTTGCTGTATTAATAATTGTCAAAAAACTGCAAAAACAACCCAAATTTCTTCAGGTGGTGGATGGATAAACAAACTGGTACATCCATATAATAGACTACTCAACAATAAAACTTTGGCCACCTCATGCGAAGAGTTCACTCATTGGAAAAGACCCTAATGCTGGGAAGGATTGGGGGCAGGAGGAGAAGGGGACGACAGAGGATGAGATGGTTGGATGGCATCACCGACTCGATGGACATGGGTTTGGGTAAACTCCGGGAGCTGGTGATGGACAGGGAGGCCTGGCGTGCTGCGATTCATGGGGTCGCAAAGAGTCGGACACGACTGAGCAACTGAACTGAACTGAACGACAATAAAAAGGAATGCTCTACTGACATATACAATAACATGGATGAATCTCAAAATTGTTAGGCAGAGTGAAAAAGGATATACTGTATGATTCCTTTTATATTACAATCTAGGAAAAGAAAAACTATAGGGATAAAAATAAATCTTTGGTCACCTACAAGGAGGGGCAGTAGGATAAACTGACTACGTAAGGGGATTTTGAAGGGTGATGAAACTATTCTGCATTTGATTATGGTGCTTGATGACTTTACGCATTTATCAACACTCGTAAAACTGTACACAGAACAGGGAAGATTTTAGTCACATGTAAATTGTTATTATTTAGTTTCTAAGTTGTGTCTGACTCTTTTCAACCCCATGGACTATATATAGCCTGCCAAGTTCCTCTGTCCATGGGATTTCCAAGGCAAGAATACTGGAGTGGGTAGCCATTTCCTCCTACAGGGGATCTTCCTGACCCAGGGATCGAACCCGCATCTCCTGTGCTGCTGGCAGATTCTTTACCACAGAGCCACCTGAGAAGCTCCATGTGTAAATTACACCTCAATAAACATGACTAAAAAATATATATTTCCTTAAGTAGCCCAAATTTTCAACAGTGATGATTAAGTATATTATGAAACGTTTATATAATAAAGCATTACACACTTGTTTTGGACTTTGTTAGACTTTTTCTCTGCCCAGTAGCTTATGAAGAATCTTTACAGGGACGTCCCTGGTGGTACAGTGGATAAGAATCTGCCTGTCAGTGCCGGAAACACGGTTCCATCCCTGGTCTGGGAAGATTTCATGTGCCGCAGTGCAACTAAGCGCACGCGCCACAGCTACTGAAGCCCGAACGCTCTATAGAGTGTGCTCGCCAACCAGAGAAGTTACAGCAGTGAGTAGCCTGTGCACGCAATGAAGAGCAGCCCCTCTGCTCGCCGAACTAGAGAAAGTCCACACGTAGCAAGAAAGACCCAGCACAGCCAAAAATAAATAAATGATTTAGAAAAGAGCCTTTACACAGGGGCAAAATTTCTCTGTTCCTAAGTTAGAAGTCACCGACTTGTTTTACCACATTCCCTTGCAGCTAGGGCATGGGTGTGTGTCGTATGTTCCTCTTGTGTGTCAGATTCACTCTTAACAAAATTCCAATTCAAAACCGTGGTGAGAAGAAAGAGGTGTCTACAAAGTAATCCATTCTGCTGAGGGTGGTGGGTTGTGGCAGAGAGAGATGACCAGAAGGGCAGTGACAGAGGGTTGAGCAGCAGTGTTCCACCTCCAAAGTCAGAGGTGTGGTTAAGTTCCTGAAGCATCCTGGGGCTATAATTTGAGCTGTATATTCCTCAGGCCTGGCTCTTGTGCCCTCCAAGAGATTAACACTTTTACATTAATTTAATAAAATTTAAGTTAATTAATTTAATTAGCCATTCGTGTTGTTGTTTGCAACCAGGAACCTAGAATGGATAGAACAGTCATTAAAAATTGTGTTTATAACCAGAGCCTTACCAAGATGAGCTAAGACTACATCATAGATATGGTGGCTTATATCATCATGGAAAAATGGGACTTGGGCCTGGCAATGACTTCCACACCATGAACACATGTAGGAGGTGAATGCCATCATTCTTGGCAAGAAGCTCTCCAACAAGGTACAGCCTACATCACTCATCTAAAAATGGATTCCAAGTCTCCGTTTAAACAGCAGGAAGAAGACAGAAGAGAAAGAACAGTCTTCACCTGCAGGTTTCCAAACTCATAGCTGCACTGAACTTCAGAATATTAAGAAGAGCCATTTAAATGTTTCTGCTGAGCTATTTGATTTTTGATATATCTAGGTGTACCATCCTTGAAAAGAACTGTTAACATGGAGCTTGCAACAATGTAGGAAAGGCTTAACTACAGCTTTGAGTTTAAAAAAAAAAAAAAAACACAGGGAGATTAAATAATTAAATATATATGTATAGGCAAAATATGCCTGGAAGAAAATTTGCTCAGATGGATACAGGGGCTTGGACAGGTGAGTTTTTAAATGGCTATTATTATGCTTTGTATCCACTTCCCTTCTCTCCCTCCATGTTCCAAAATGAAGATAATCTGACTGTCAAAATCAGAAAAATGTGAATGTTTTTAAATATCTCAAATTTGCACTTAGATTCAGCAAAAAATACCCTCTTTTTTCCTAGAATCCCATATGATAAAGGACCCTTTGGGTGCATTTACTTCTAGCCTTAAGCCCGTTGACCCCCATAACTGGGAATGATATATAAGCAAAAGGGAGAAAGTCACTAGAAACCTTGCCAAGTTAAAATTAGCCCTTAGGATAACTGTTTGGTGAGTACTGTTCTGAAGGGCTCTGTTGCTTCTTTTGCAGTTCTGATCTTGACTCAAAGCTTCTTCGTCAGAATTCCTAAGGTGACGCCCCAGCATCTGCCAGATCATCTTGCCAGCACTTTCTTCCCACCACAAAAAGCCAGGCACCTGGGCATGGCAAGATCCAACAGACTGCCCAGTGGGAAGTTAGGAACTCCTAGCTTTATTTTTGCTCATGGATTACTGAGGAATCTCCCAAGAGGTCTTACATGAAAGACAATGTATTTAGGCCCACTACTGCTTGCTTGATATGCCTTAAGAAATGACAAATACAAAAGAGGTCACACTCATTAAAGCACAACATGACATGTTTTGAAAAACACAACATATGGTCATTTGAAGTCTGAAAATCCTGCTGAGTTTTAAATTTTTCATCTGACTGTCCTTTGATGTATAATCGTGTCCTTTCTGATTCTTTGAAAAATAAGAGTTTCGAGATCAAAACCACAGATGGAAACTTTCTCTCAGTGGGTAAAAATCACCTGAAGATAAAGTTGCTAGACTCCATTAAAGGGATGAGATTAAACACATGGACATGAAGCATTTTAAATACATCTCCATGAAAAAGATAATCTAATAATCATTCTCTGAAATTTAGTAAACCCATAAATTTTGGAGAGACACTCCTTTAAATGAAATATTTTTTCACTTCTAGTTATATAATGGTTATCAGGGAAGCAGTAACCTCCTTCCGCTTAATAAAAACTGGCGACCCCTTATCAATTGAGCAAGAGTTAATTGATTGAGAATCTATTGTGATTAACATTAGTTTGGAATCAGCAGTATTCTAGTAAAACCCTGGGAAAAGGGATTATGCATTAAAGTTTATGCTTACCGTTTGATAATTGAATTAGTGCTAAGATGTAAGTGATGAAGCTAATGGAGACATATGTAAAGTTTGCTTTCTTTTCCTCTTTATTTATTTGGAATTTTAACTCCCATCCCTGGGCCTTTAGCCAAGATTTGTTTGCAGTACTTTTTCTCTCTGTAGTATTTTAGATGCACCAATAAGATGTTAGTTAGGGTCTTGACTGGTGGCTCAGAAGGTAAAGAATCTGCCTGCAATGTGGGAGACCTAGGTTCAATTCCTGGGTTTGGAAGATCTCCTGGAAAGGGAATGGCAACCACTCCAGTATTCTTGCCTGGAGAATTCCATGGACAGAGGAGACTGGTGGGCTACAGTCCATGGGATCACAAAGAGCTGGACACGACTGGGCAACAGTTACCAAGTGCTAACCTTCCTGTTTTAGTAAAGGCTAATTTAGATACAAGTAACAAAATTCAAACCTACTCAAACTAGCCTAGGCAAAAAAGAAGAGAGTTGATTTTATGGTTATAGAAGCATCTCACTGGAAATGAAGAACCCCAAATCTATCAGGAGATAATTGCTCCATTTCTGAGGTTACCCCCTATCCCATTTTGCTTCTTTGCTCATCTGCTCTATTATCATCTCTCTGCAGAGTAGCTTTCTCCAGTTTTCTTACATAGGCAGGACTGTAGCTAACTAAAGGCTCCGAGTTTATTTATCCTCATTTCTAGGAACTAGCAAAGACTATAATTCTGAATCTCAATTCCAAATTCCCGGGAGAGAGACACTGTGAGGCCTAGTTTGCATAAATTCCTATCTCGACATCTGCATCTCTATTTCTGCTTCTGTAAATAAGTTTGTCTATACCAAATTTTTCAGATTCCACAAACATGTGTTAATATACAAAACATATGGATACCAAGAGGGATCCTAGAGGGTTGGGATGAATTGGGAGATTGTGATTGACATATGTATACTATTGATACTATGTATAAAATGGACATCAGGCTTCCCTGATAGCTCAGTTGGTAAAGAATCTGCCTGCAATGCAGCAGACCCCAGTTCGATTCCTGGGTCGGGAAGATCCGCTGGAGAAGGGATAAGCCACCCACTCCAGTATTCCTGGGCTTCTGTTGTGGCTCAGCTGGCAAAGAATCCATCTGCAATGTGGGAGACCTGGGTTCGATCCCTGGGTTGGGAAGATCCCCTGAAGAAGGGAAAGGTTACCCACTCCAGTATTTTGGCCTGAAGAATTCCATGGACTGTAGAGTCCATGGGGTTTCAAAGAGTCGGACATGACTGAGCAACTTGCACTTTCACTTTCATAAAATGGATAAATAATGAGAACATTAGCTCAGTCCCTGGATATTCCCAATGCACGGATTGAACCTGCATCTCTTGCGTCTCCTGTTAGTGGCAGGCAGATTCTTTACCCCTGCGCCATGTGGGAAGCTCACTGTAATAATGAGAACATACTCTACTGCTGCTGCTGCTGCTGCTAAGTCGCTTCAGTCGTGTCCGACTCTGTGCGACCCCATAGATGGCAGCCCACCAGGCTCCGCCGTCCCTAGGATTCTCCAGGCAAGAATACTGGAGTGGGTTGCCATTTCCTTCTCCAGTGCATGAAAGGGAAAAGTGAAAGTGAAGTCGCTCAGTCATGTCTGACTCTTAGCGACCCCATGGACTGTAGCCTACAAGGCTCCTCCATCCATGGGATTTTCCAGGCAAGAGTACTGGAGTGGGGTGCCATTGCCTTCTCCGTACTCTACTGCACAGGGACTCTATTCAGTGTTCTGTGGTGACTTGAATCAGAAGGAAATACAAAAAAGACAGGATATATGTATACATATAGCTGATTCACATTGCTGTATGGTAGAAACTAACACAACATTGTAAAGCAACCTACTCCAATAAAATTTTTTTTAAAAAAAATCAGCTATAGCCAGGGGGTAAGGTGACATAGGACACATCTGGCCCAGAACTTCCTAAGTTTATTTGAACACCGAACACAGTGCAACCCCATGCACTGGGTAAGGGTATTGTTGGGGGAGGCAGTATACTCATTTATATCCTTCAAAACAGAATTCCTCAAGATACCCGTTTGGGATGTTCTGATCTAATTTACTATTTTAATTGTAGGGAGAGGCAAACTTAGACCTAAAGAAAGAAAATAACTTGCTTAAATTATCAAGATAATGTCAGAGTATGGTTTACGGTTTAGGCCTGAATAATTTGACATATTACTTCTGTCCAACCTTGATACCAAGAAAAAGTATATTGGCTCCCTGGGCCAAAAATGAAGATTGAAAGTTGACTATTTCCTTCCCCTCTCCTCAGCTAGTTTATAAATTAAGGCTTTTTATCGCAAGCAATGCCAAAGAATGTTCAAACTACTGCACAACTGCGCTCATCTCACACGCTAGCAAAGTAATGCTCAAAATTCTCCAAGCTAGGCTTCAACAGTACATGAACTGAGAACTTTCAGATGTTCAAGCTGGATTTAGAAAAGGCAGGGGAACCAGAGATCAGAATTGCCAACGTATACCAGACCACCTCACCTGCCTCCTGAGAAATCTGTATGCAGATCAAGAAGCAACAGTTAGAACTGGACATGGAACAATGGACTGGTTCCAAACTGGGAAAGGAGTACCTCAAGGCTGTGTATCGTCACCCTGCTTATTTAACTTATATGCAGAGTACATCCTGCGAAGTGCCAGGCTGGATGAAGCAAAAGCTGGAATCAAGATTGCTGGGAGAAATATTGATAACCTCAGATATGCAGATGACACAACCCTTATGGCAGAAAGCAAAGAGGAACTATAGAGCCTCTTGATGAAAGTGAAAGAGGAGAGTGAAAAAGCTAGCTTAAAACTCAACATTCAAAAAACGAAGATCATGGCATCTGGTCCCATCACTTCATGGCAAATAGATGGGGAAACAATGGAAACAGTGACAGACTTTATTTTGTTGGGCTCCAAAATCACTGCAGATGGAGACTGCAGCCATGAAATTAAAAGATGCTTGCTCCTTGGAAGAAAAGTTATGACAAACCTAGACATCATGTTAAAAAGCAGATACATTACTTTGCCAACAAAGATCTGTATAGTCAAGGCTATGGTTTTTCCAGTAGTCAAGTATGGATGTGAAAGTGACAGTGTTAGCTGCTTAGTCATGTCCGACTCTTTGCAATCCCGTGGACTCCTCTGTCCCACCAGGCTCCTCTGTCCGTGGGATTTTCCAGGCAGGAATTCTGGAGTGGCTTGCCATTCCCTTCTCCAGAACTGGATGTGAGAGTTGGACCATAAAGAAGGTTGAGTGCTGAAGAATTGATGCTTTTGAACTGTGGTGTTGGAAAAGACCCTTGAGAGTCCCTTGGACTGCAAGGAGATCAAACCAGTCAATCCTAAAGGAAATCAATACTGAATTTTCATTGGAAGGACTGATTTTGAAGCTCCAATATTTTGGCCACCTGATGCAAAGAGCTGCCTCATCAGAAAAGACCCTGATGCTGGGAAAGCCCGAAGGCAGGAGGAGAAGGGGATGACAGAGGACGAGTGGTTGAAAGGCATGTCTGACTTGATGGACATGAGTTTGAGTAAGCTCCAGGAGATGGAGGACAGGGAAGCCTGATGTGCTGCAGTCCATGGGGTCGGAAAGAGTCGAATATGACTGAGCGACTGAACAACAACAATCACAAGCAAGGCCGTGTGTAGTAGGGTGTATAGTCGCTCAGTCATGTACGACTCTATGCGCCCCCATGGACTACAGCCCACCCGACTCCTCTGTCCATGAGATTCTCCAGGCAACAATACTGGAGTGGGTTGCCATGCCCTCCTCTGGGGGATCTTCCCGACCCAGGGATTGAATACATCTCTGAGTCTCCTGCATTGGCAGGTGGATTCTTTACCACTGCACCACCTGGAAATAGGGTCCTAAGGCTGATGTAATTAGTTACCACAAACTTGGTGGCTTAAAGTGACAGAAATTTATTTTCTCATGGTTGTGGAAGCCAGAAGTGCAAAACCAAGGTGTCCACAAGCAATGCCCCCTCTGAAGCTTCTAAGGGCAAAGCCTCCATTGCCTCTTCCAGCTTCTGGTGGCTCCAAGCTTGTGGCTGCACAACTCCAATCTCTGTTTCAGTCTTCACCTGGCTTTCTCCGCGTCTTCTCTTCTATTTCTTCTAAGAACTCTTGTCATTGGCTTTAGGACCTACCAAAGATAGCCAGGAATGAAAATTTTCATTCTGGAAAATAGAATACTATATTTTCTTGAAATCCTACATTTTTCCCCCTCAACTCTGTATCCTTTATCTTTAAGAAGAAAAATCCCCAAATATTACCCTTTCATCCTTTCCCTTTTGCAACCCTCTTGATCTTTTTAAGTATCATATGATATCTTACAAGGCCTCTGTAGTCACTTGAATGGTGGACACCAAGAGATACATCCATATCCTCACCCCTGAAACCGATGAATGTGAGTTTATTTGGACAAAGGTCTTTGCAGATATCTCTTGGGGGCCACCATTCAAACCACTACAAAGGCCTTGTAAGGTATCATACGGTACTTAAAAACATAGAGGGTTGCAAAAGAGAAGGAATTAAAGGGTAATAATTTGGGATTTTTCTTCTCAAAAATAAAGCAAGTAGAGTTGAGAAAAACATGAAGGATTTCAAGAAAAGATAGTATTGTATTTTCCAGGATGAAAATTTACGTTCCTAGGTATTTCCTAATTCATTCATTAATCTAATATTTGGGCCATGTTTTTCAACCTATCACACAAGCTCGGTGTTGTTGTTGTTGTTGTTTTGGAAAAAAAAACTTTCCTGACCAAAAAAATTGTTTGATAGTATGAGAGACAATTCAGATTATATGAATTTTGCTACACCATCATAAAAATTCTTTGAAAGCTTCATCAATTTTCCCCTGGTGCTTCACAATCCTTGGTATTTAAATCACTCCTTTTGGAAGAAACTATTGTGTCCTAGAGACATGAGTGTTAAATTGAAAATAAAGTTGGTGTAGGCTAACTTTTTCAGAGGTCAGTTCATATTTTTATCTTATAATGACTCTTGCTTTCCTGCACAAACTTGTATCTGTAGAGATTGCCTGTTCTGATAAAAGAACTTCTATTAACAAATGAGAATGTGTCAAACAAGTACAGGAAACAGGAATTGTTCTGTTTGCCCTGGGGAGGAGTCGACGTGAGCTGGGGCAGATGAGGGGCACATGATACTGTGTATATTACTTACACAATACCTTGGGCTTCCAAGGTGGCTCAGTAGCAAAGAATCTACCTGCCAATGCAGGAGACACCAAAGTTCTGAGTTCAATTCCTGGGTTGGGAAGATCCCATGGAGGAGGAAATGGCAACCCACTCCAGTATTCTTGCCTGGAAAATTCCATGGACAGAGGAGTCTGGAGGGCTACAGTCTACAGGGTGGCAAAACAGTCAGACGTGACTTAGTGACTGATCATGCATGCATGCATACAGTACCTCATACTTTTTGAATTAATTAAATGGGAAGACTCACATGGCAAGAAAGATTAGATTTATTTTAATTATTCTAAAAAGAGAAAGTCTCAGAAGAAGCTGAAGGTACAGAGAGCCAACATTCTTCTCACTGTAAATAAAACGTTTCTGATAGTTAGAATTGTCCATAAGCAGAAAGGATCATCACGCAGAGCAGTGACACAGCCACTGTTAGAAATTTTCAACCCACGGCCAATGACCCTAGGATATATTATCAGTGTCCTTGGAGTATCAGTGATTTGGAGTATGAGAGATTATAGGGTGGAGAGGCTGTTGGTTTAAAACTCTATAACCCTTGGATTAAGACAATGTGCCATAGAATAGGTCAATTCAAGCCTGGAAAAAGAGATTATCTATCCTCTCCCTTAGCTTCTAAATCAGCATTGTTCAATAGAAACATGATATGAATCATAACATAATTAAAAATTTTTCTATTAGTCCCATTAAAAACATGAAAACAGGTCAAATCAGTGTTTGTAATATATTTTATTTAACCCGATATATTTAAAATACTATCACTTAAACATGGAATCAATATTAAAGAGTCATCAGATAGTCTACATTATTTTTTCTTAACAGGTCTTTGAAATCCAGTGTATACATTTATGGACTAATCCCATTTTGAGTGCTCAACAGCCACGTGTGGCTACTGGCTACTATGTTGTACAGCACAGTTCTAGAATTTGCTGTTAATAAAATCACCAGTAAGATTTCTGGGAGCTGGAAAAAGAAACTTCATAAATGCATAAAAATGGTGTCTAAAATCTAGGTTTCTTGGTGTACTGGAGGAATGCAAGTGTTGGGAAAACACTCCTGATTGACTGGTGTACATTCACGTAACTACTCTCATAATTTCCCTGCTTTCTCACCAAAACCTAATATTAAGTAAATAATTTTGCAAAGCACCAACTTTTTTAAAATCAACTTCCAACAGGACCCACCCTCCAAAAAGTAAAGCAGTTAAAAAACAGCCCTCCAGTGCTTTCATGTTAATCCTACCATATTTAATTCTTTATTTTATTCTTTTATTCCAGGAACAACTGCAATTACAGATATGATAGCTTTTACTGTTTACTAGCTGTGTCTCTTCTCACTATGGGATTTAAATACTCTCAAGGGAAGCAGCCTTGCAGTATTTCCAGTAACACACCATCTCTATGCACCTTATGCAGATGAGACAGGATAAGGAAAGTCATAAAGATAAACTTGCTTGCTCCTTGAAAAATGCTTGCTTCTTGGAAGAAAAGTTATGATCAATCTAGACAACATATTAAAAAGCAGAGACACTACTTTGCCAACAAAGGTCCATCTAATCAAAGCTATGGTTTTTCCAGTAGTCATGTATGGATGTGAGAGTTGGATCCTAAAGAAAGATGAGCACTGAAGAATTGATGCTTTTGAACTGTGGTGTTGGAGAAGACTCTTGAGAGTCCCTTGGACTGCAAGGAGACCCAACCAGTCCATCCTAAAGGAAATCAGTCCTGAATACTCATTGGAAGGACTGATGTTGAAGCGAAACCCCAATACTTTGGCCACCTGATGTGAAGAACTGACTCATTTGAAAAGACCCTGATTCTGGGAAAGATTGAAGGCGGGAGCAGAAGGCAACAATAGAGGATGAGATGGTTGGATGGCATCACTGACTCAATGGACATGAGTTTGAGTAAACTCCAGGAGTTGGGGATGGACAGGGAGGCCTGGTGTGCTGCAGTCCATGGGGTCACAAAGAGTCGGACACGACTGAGCAACTGAACTGAAGTGAAAGATAAACTGGGCTACCTTTGTAAGCAAAATTCCTCCAGGGCTCAGTCAAAATAATATTTTTTTTAACACTTCTCCAAGGAGATTCTATAATTTATTTACCGTATTTGAGGATTTGATAAACAATATACAATAAACAAAATTAAAACTAAAGCAGGATTTTTCCATAGTTAACCCACTTTAGGAATCCACGAACTCTCTTGGTATCTATAAGTATAATCATGACTGTAAGACTATCAACGCAAGAGTGTGGCACAGATGGCCAAGTGTCTCCCAATATTTGATATTCTCTTCTTCTGTCTAGTAAGAGAATCTCCTGAATTCAAGCTGGACACACAGCTGCTCAGTTAGAGGCAAAAAATCTCAGCCTTCCTTGCAGCTTGGTGTGACCAACTGAATAACTCCTTTTCAATGAGATGTGAACATAAGTGGTAAGTTCACCTTCCTGGTCACATCCTTTAGGAAAGAAACTGTTTGCCCTCTTCTCTTTCTCCTTCAGGGGGCTGGAAGGTTTATATGATGCTGGTAAACCAGCTTTTACCATAGATATGCCCATCAGGGATAGAATAGCAACCTGAGTTCCAGAATGATTTCATAGAGTAGAACTGCCCATCAGGTGCCCTGAATTACCCATCTGCTTCTGAATATTACCTGGGAGAGGAATAACTTTCTTTTTTTTTTTTTAACATGCTACTTTAAATTTTATTCACTTTGTATTTTTATCCAAAATATTACAGTACTATTAATTCACTTGGTTACAGATGAGTATATACTTAAAGTGTGAGAAAGTGGAAAATTATATTTCTTTTATAAAAAAGTTTTATTTTATTTTTAATTGGAGGATAATTACAATACAGTGACAGTTTCTGCCATACATCAAGATGACTCAGCCACAGGCATACACATGTCCCTTTCCCTCTTAAACCTCCCTCCCTCCTTCCACCCCATCCTACCCCTTCAGGCTGTCTGTCACAGAGCACTGGCTTTGGTTTTCCTGCCACATACAGCAAATTCCCACTGGCTATCTATTTTACATACGGTAATATATGCTTCGACACTACTCTCTCAAGTCTTCAAACCCTCTGAGAAACAACTTTCTATCTTGTATAAATCATTCCATTTGGGATCTCATTCTCTCACCCCCTTGGCTTATATCATAATTAATAAAAGTGTTTAGCATCAACATCACTATCATTTGCACTATTTGTCTATTATTTTTAACCATCTTTATACTATATGAGACTATATCCTTAAAAGACATAGGGACGTTTTTTTCTTTAACCTAGAAGAAAGGCTTCTACAACTATCTGTTAGGGCGGAGACTCAGTATTAAATGACATGATACAGTGTTTATGAAATCTTCATAAACTTAAAACAGTTGCAAATGAAAAGTCATTATGTTAACCTCGAGCTAACAATCCATAATAGTAGTGTGCTAATAGTGTTTATGCAAACATTTTAGCCAACTAATGTTTTTAGCTCACCTCCAAGGTAACATAATACAGCAGACATTCACATGCTTCCAGAATAATTGGTTTTTCAGGTACTGTAATATAGCAGGAGGGACAATGAAGTATACAGAGACACAATCTTTTCATTCATTCCATGGAAGGGGTTGTTTATCTGTATATAAAGCTGGCTCTAGTTTTTTGGGAGACTGATTCAATTCACCACTTAAAAGAGATTTTATAAAATGGTCTCACAATATGTTAACTATCTAATTTCTTATGTGTTTGTTAATGTGACAGCAAACCTAATTAAACCTGCCACTGGCATACCATTTGATTAATTTTTCTTTCACTGCTCTCAAATGATTCAATGTAATTTTTCTGTCAACATTTACTAAGTGTCCACTGCACACAGAACACTCCTGAGGGACCTGGCAAGAAAGATAAGGACTGAAATGTCCTTTATCTCATTTCACCTTTCTGCCACGTGGGACACTATATGACACCCCCTCCATGAAACATTCTAATCATTTGACTGCCATGACTCTTTTCAAATTTTCTCATCTTTTCTTTGCTATTTTTTCTACTTCTTAAATGTTAGAGAGCCCCAGTGTTCCTTTCTGAACCTTCTCTTTTCACCCTTCATTCTTAGCTTTTTTCGAGTCACCAACCCCTTGGAGAATGTGATAAAACTCACCCTGTGGGGGGGGGGCCTGTTGTGTATCGTTTTAGGGTTATCTGGACATCCTGAAGCAGCTGGTGACTCCCTCTGGGTCCTCAGCCCTCAGGTGAAGAACACCTTTCCATGGCTTTAACTACTACCTTGGTGCCTGATGACTCTCAAATCTTTTATAACTAGCTGGGCTCCTCTCCCCCACCCCTGCCCTGTCCCATCCTTCTCTCTCCAGACCCATATCTCCAGCTTCTTGATACATCCTTTCACTTGGATATCAAACAGGCACCTCAAACTCAAACTCGACATTTGAACTTATCAATCATTTGCTCTCCAATTACCCCTCATCCTATGGTTTCCAGTTTGGTGAGTCATACCACCATCCAATAAACTGCTCAAGTTATAAAGAAATAAAAGCATCAACCCAGATTACTACTTCTAAAGCAGTGTTTGTCGAATGATTAAGTGAACAAACGAATGGAAGAACAGATTAAGTATGATGGAGACAACAGAGAATAGCTATTAAGAATGATATAATGAAGCTTAGGTTCAAATGTACATGAATGCTAAAGGCTTGCTTAAGTAGGCAAAGTCTTGACCCAGAGGAATATATATTCTTTAGTACCCATTAAAACAAGGTATTGTGTGAGGCACTGATTTCATTAAGGGTTAGACTTTAACAATGTTTTCAAAGAAATGATGAACATGGTTTGTCAGAAAAGAGTAGTAATAGTATTTCAAGTGAGATAAATATTATTTAAATTTAATTCATCTTACTTTAGAAAAGGCAGAGGAACCAGAGATCAAATTGCTGATATCTGCTGGATCATTGAAAAAGCAAGAGAGTTCCAGAAAAACATCTATTTCTGCTTTATTGACTATGCCAAAGCCTTTGACTGTGTGGATCACAATAAACTGTGGAAAATTCTGAAAGAGATGGGAATACCAGACCATCTGACCTGTCTCTTGAGAAACCTGTATGCAGGTCAGGAAGCAACAGTTAGAACTGGACATGGAACAACAGACTGGTTCCAAATAGGAAAAGGAGTCCGTCAAGGCTGTATATTGTCACCCTGCTTATTTAACTTATATGCAGAGTACATCATGAGAAACGCTGGGCTGGAAGAAACACAAGCTGGAATCAAGATTGCCGGGAGAAATATCAATAACCTCAGATACGCGGATGACACCACCTTTATGGCAGAAAGTGAAGAAGAACTAAAGAGCCTCTTGATGAAGGTGAAAGAGGAGTGAAAAAGTTGGCTTAAAGCTCAACGTTCAGAAAACTAAGATCATGGCATCTGGTCCCATCACTTCATGGCAAATAGATGGGGAAACAGTGGAAACAGTGTCAGACTTTATTTTTTGGGGCTCCAAAATCACTGCTGATGGTGATTGCAGCCATAAAATTAAAAGACGCTTACTCCTTGGAAGGAAGGCTATGACCAACCTAGATAGCATATTTAAAAGCAGAGACATTACTTTGCCAACAAAGGTCCGTCTAGTCAAGGCTATGGTTTTTCCAGTGGTCATGTATGGATGTGAGAGTTGGACGGTGAAGAAAGCTGAGCGCCACAGAATTGATGCTTTTAGACTGTGGTGTTGGAGAAGACTCTTGAGAGTCCCTTGGACTGCAAGGAGATCCAGTCAATCCATCCTAACGGAGATCAATCCTGGGTGTTCATTAGAAGGACTGATGTTGAAGCTGAAACTCCAATACTTTGTCCACTTCATGCCAAGAGTTGACTCATTGGAAAAGACCCTAATGCTGGGTAGGCTTGGGGGCAGGAGGAGAAGGGGACGACAGAGGATGAGATGGTTGGATGGCATCACTGACTCGATGGACATGGGTTTGGGTAGACTCCGGGAGTTGGTGATGGACAGAGAGGCCTGGCGTGCTGCGATTTATGGGGTCGCAAAGAGTTGGACACGACTGAGCGACTGAACTGAACTGAATCTTACCACATGACCAATAAATGCTCAATTATTAATAGCTTCTCTAGATCCTTTTTATTATACCTTCAAAGATTTCATCAGAGTTTATACATAGTAGCTGTTACAGCGGACGCTCAAGAAAATGGGACACTTTTTGGAGGTTAAGATCATGAAACTTGGCGGCTTTGCCTCCCTGAATTCCCTCAGCTCTTTCTTTGCCTTTCTCTGATGGCACTTATTTTCTGTTTCATTTTATACTGATCTGTGTGCAGCTTTTATCCACCTTAGAGAGGTTTTTCCCTCTCACTCCCAGCCCCTCGCAAAGACTCTACATACCCAATTGTGTGCCTTGTATCTGAAAGGGGAACATTATTATTTTTTAACTTTTTATGCTATATTGGGGTATAGCCAATTAATAATGTTGTGATAGTTTCAGGTAAAGAACAGTAAATATTTGATATCTGGAAGGGGAACAGTAAATATTGTCAATGAATGTTTTTCAATATCAACAATCCCATTTAAAGATAATATCAAATGTCCTACAAATCAAGGAAATTGTTACAATTGGTTTTATAGAGTTTGTCATGTTCCTAATATGAAAGCTGCATATCAAACAATTAAGCAAGTTACAGATGTTTTAGTACTTCAAGGCAGCAAGGAACATGCTAACCCATTTTTGAAAGTTATTCATGAGGCAAGATATTGTCTGGTTAAATGCTGCCTCCAGGGGAAGACTGTGCGTTTATGAAATTTGGCTTTGCCAATTCAATGGCTGGCAGGTTGAGGGACTCTTGGTGTCTCAGTTTCCTCATCTGGAAAATGAGAATTGTAATAGTACTCCACAGAATTGTTAAAAGGATAAAAAATAATGTATACACACAATGCACAGAGAATGGTGGTTGAATTCATTGGATACTAGCCATCATTTTCTTATAATCCCAACAAGAAGAAGGGGGGGAGTGATAATGATCATTTATTAAATTAGGAAAGAATGAGATTTTCTTCTTCAGAAAATATGATGTGGACAACATCTCTCCTATCCTCTCAGCTCAAAACATTCCCAGGACCCTCAACTTAACCATGACATCACAAATGCCTAGACTGTATGTTGCAGGGAGGAGTCAATTCTGACTCCATGTTGGATCTATTTCTTTGACTTTAACCTTTGCTTTTCATTGCTTTTATTATTATAATTATACATAAAGATCTGTCTTGGGGAGCCCTGGCCCTCTGCCTGAAGAGATTAACACATTCCGTCCCTGGCCATTCCAGGAGATATTTGCAAGATAATGGTCTTTACTTCCCCAACTCCTCCCCTTCTCTGTCGTATAAAAGAACCCAGCATCCAGACCCCCTAGGAAGATGGTTCTTTCGAGACATTAGTCTGTCATTTTCTCAGTCTTCTGGCTTTCAGAATAAAGTCGTATTCCTTGCCTCAACACCTGCTCCCTTGGTTAAGTGGCCTGTTACGTGGTGAGAAGACAGAGTTTGGACTTGGTAACAGGTATTTTTAAGATGTAGGTAAGAGCTGAAACACATTGTATTTTAAATTAAATAGGTATAGATTCCACACAAACCATGTTCTATCCTTTTTAGCATTCCCTACTCAAAAAACTTATTTCCCCTCCCAAACCAAGGTAACAGTGTGGTTGTCCTCTTCTCCAATCCTCCCCACTCTTCACCCAAAAAAGCTTCCAAGAATTTAAAGAAAGGCAGTGTATCTAACCAAATCTAGGGCACTATGCAAAGAATTAACCAGGGAATTCCAGGCTGGCTAGTTGACCTTGCTGACCTCCTAGGACGGTCTCAAACTGCCATTACTGTCAACCCACTATTGGCAAGACTTCAGGCAATGTCAGAAGAGGTGAGAAGAGAGTGTGGCCGCAGCTTAAAGTTGGAGCAGAAGCTACAAAGAATAGTACACTTCAGAGAGGGGACCATGAGACACAATGAAACAATGCCTCTGATAGTCAACCCAGTCATGGGACGATGAGTGACAGAGGGCTGCCTTTGCCTCATACAAGAGCACTTCTTAGAAGGTTCTGGAGGCTCGCTCATGTGTCACAGGGAGATGTGTCTCTGCCACGGGGAACCCACAGATGAGCAAAGGCCAGCAATCCTCAACCCATACACATCCACAGACACTGTATTTATCATTGTAAGAAAAGGTCATGGCAGGGTAAGGTATTTTAGCATCGCTTAGAGAAGGAATGCTTTCTGAGTAAATTTTCAAAGAATCCTAGAGAACTGCTTTATAATTCCTATAGTTGACTGGTAAATCTAACATCTAATTCTTTATCAAAGACGTGTGTTGAGGGGTGGGGTTGAGGTACAGTTGACACGTGGCATTATACTAGTTTCAGGTGATAACATAATGCTTCAATATTTGTGTGTATTGCAAAATGATTACCATGATAAATCTAGTTAACATCCATCACCACACAGTTAAAAAAAATTTTTCCCTGTGTTGAGAACTTTAAAGATACACTCTCTTAGCAACTTTCAAATACGAAATACTGTTATTAACTATGGTTGCCATGCTGAACATTATATCCTCATGACATTTATTTTATAGCTTGTAACCAAAAGTGTGATTTTTATATTATACCTAAAGTGGTAAAAACTGGGTGCAATTTTTTTCTCTCTTTGTAAGGACAAATGGTAACAGACAAAAAAAGACACTGAATTAATCAATATGAATGTTTCTGGGCAAACACTGTTGAAAATACAGCTTAACTTAAAAAATTCTTCTTCCCATAATTTTTATCGCGTTTTATAATCAGTTACCACAGTCTGCCCAATTTCTTGGTGACTCATTGTTACATCTTTCTTAGCAAAGGAGAAGACCTGTAATTCCTGTTAGCAGGATTTTCTTTTCCTGAATTTGTGCAACCTAATTATACTGGGGTGTTTTTTTCTCCCTTTTATTCAAAATAACATGATGGGGAAAGAAAGAGCCAGGCCAGGAGCACTTACTGTTGTGTGTTCATATGATCTGAGAGAATCTGACAGAGCTGGGGGAAGGAGATCCTTGGACTTTGGAGACCATGTAATAGAGTTGGGGTGATTACATAAGTTTTTATTTAAATTGGGACAGTTTTGAAAATGAAGAGGGCACTAATCAGATAATAGGACAATTCTGTCAATCAAGAGGCAAACGAGAATTTATGGTCATCCTAATATGGTGGAAATGGTCTGGACTTATAACCAAATCTCAACCATACCATTTCCTTGATTTTGACTGGTGCAAAGTGATATAATCTCTGTGAACTTCATCTTCTACATTAGTAAAACAGCAATAATAATTCTCACATGTTAAGAGAGGGGAGAGGGACCTGGCATAGTATATATCCTTTGTAAGTATTATCCTGATGATGTCTGCATGTGTATCTAAAGTTCTTCACCATAGACAGCACAATATTATGAATGGATTAGGTTAAACTGCACTTGAGGTACAGTCAGTTGCCTCATCAAAAATCCCTACTCCAGGATGGCAGCTGGAGAGCTCATCAGGAAGACTCCCAATAGAGGTAGGTATAGATTTTCCTGGTGGCTCAGTCTGTAAAGAATCTGTCTGCAATGTAGTAGACCCAGGTTCCATCCCTGGGTCAGGAAGATCTCCTGGAGAAGTCAGTGGTGACCCACTCCAGTATTCTTGCCTGGAGAATCACATGGACAGAGGAGCCTGGTGGGCTACAGACCATGAGATTGCAGAGTCAGATATGACTGAGTGACTAACACACTACAGCTACATTTTTAAAGATCATTCTATTTAATATTTGTAGTTCAGTTGCTAAGCTGTGTCTGACTCTTTGTAACCCCATGGACTGCAGCACAGCAGGCTTCCCTGTCCTCCACTACCTCCTGGAGTTGCTCAAGTTCTGTTCAATTTAACAAGTGTCAAAAGTGAATTTTCATTGTTGAAATTAGTGGTTAGTCATCATAATGGATGTTAGAAATAATTCTCATTGATAGAAATTGTGATTTCCAAGATAGATGGACTAGCTGAAACATATTAGAGGCACTCCACTCCAGCATGAACAGGTTGTAAAAAGCTGAACCATTAGAAATGGTGTGTGGGAAGGAGGGCTTCCAGTGGGTTGATGCTTACTAAAAGGGTGACAGAATCCTGGCTCTGGAATATTGTTCATATGCGTCCAGCGAATCTTCCATGTAAGGTCATGACTGCAGATTCCAAAAGGACCGAGACCCGGCACTTCATCAGACTCCCAGAACAGGTGCTATATGTTACCGTGTCTGCTTGCTAAACAACTGTTTGTTTAACAAATATCTGTAGGACAGAAACTGGCCAAGACTTGGTTTAATTATAAACTGGTTATGAGGTTGTTGGAGAATAGTCAATTTTCATCCCAATTCCTAAAGTTTGGCTGCCATCACTATCTACAAAAACAAGCCAGCAGTTTTGCATAATTAAATTATTTGCAAGTTAGCTGCTGCTTCTTAACCACGGGTCAGTAATGTAATTCCACATCTAGAACTTCAGCCCATCTTTGGGGGCCATATGGAATGAAAAAAAAGAAAAGAAAAACTGAGGCTTAAATAAACTGACTTGCATAGAATGGCAAATGGTAGACCCAGGTTGACAGCTCAAGACATGTGATTTGAAGCTCAATGCTTGGCGGTGGGCACAAAGCAAATGTGTGTGTGCGCGCGCATGTGTGTGTGTGCGCACACACACACAGCCATGTCAGATGAAGAGGAAGAATAGGAAGAAAAGGGAAGCAATGTGAGGGGACATGGAGAAAAACCAGATAAAAATTAGACATTAGAATACAGTGCCCTGGGAACCTAAAGAAGTACTAAAAATAAGTGTAGGCCCCTAAAGAAGGCATAGAAGATATTTGCTCTGAAGATACTTGCTCAAGAGCTAGCTCTAATTCTGAAAATAACAGTAAAATAATAGTTCTATAAATAACAACGAAGTCTGTTAGAAAACAAACTTATGGTTACCAAAAGGGAAGGGGGGGAGGGCTAAATTAGGAGTTTGGGATTAACATACATACACTACTATACATAAAAAAGACAACCAATAAGAATCTGCTGTATCGCACAGGGAACTCTACTCAATACTCTGTAATAACCTATAATGGGAAAGAATCTGATAAAGAATAGATACATGTATACGTATACCTGAATCACTTTGTTGTACACCTGAAACTAACAATACTGTAAATCAACTATACTGCAATATAAAATAAAAATTAAAAAAATAACAAAGTCCATTAATCTTTAGCAGTGGACTAAGACTAGTACATTTGTACCCTTGAATCCTACTCTCAAAAAGGGCAAATTTTCTCTTCTGCTCTTCATAATAGTATCAATGGCTATTATTTACTGAGCTCTTTCAAGTAGTGCTAAATATCTTACACACATCATCTTATCACCTTCACAACACCTCTATAATGAAGGTATTACAACAATTAAACAATTTGATCCTCCTAAAAAAAAACACACTGGGATAGGTACTATCAGGTTGGCCAAAAAGTTCCTTTGGGTCTTTTCCGTACGATGTTACAGAAAAACCTCACACAAACAAGCAAACTTTTTGGCCACCTCAATATTATTCCCATTTTACAAATGAGGAAACGAAGGCACAAAAACGTTCTGTAATTTTCCTAAGATAACATGGCTAATAAGCAGCACAGTTGGCTCAGAGTCACTGTTTTTGGCCATCAAGCTACCTACGCGGGCTGTGCAGAATGTTGTTGAATGGTGCTGACTTAAAAACTGGTGGCCGGTCTAACATGTGAAGTAGAAACTACGTTTGGAGTACAAAATGTGGATTTAGGAGAGAGGGGCCAGAGGCAAGAGACACTCACTTGTGAAGTGCTATGTTACTTGGAGTTGTTGCTGATTCATGAAGTAAATGAAAAATGGCAAGGGAACGTGAGACCCAACCATAAGGGTGAGCTCAACGTGAAACCTGACATAGGAGAAAAGCCTCTTGCCTGAGAGAGCTGGCGCTCGTGCCCCAGAGAGAAGTGAGATTATAATCTGAAGCTGAAGTGATGTTGAAGATCTCAACTCTCACTGAGAGGTGGAAAAAACCCTGGGGACATCTCTGCGGGGTAGTGAATCATTCAAATTTCCCATTCTCTTTCTTGGAATTTGGAAACCTCAGTTAGAGAGCCAAGCATGGAGTCAGTCCACATCATTCACCAAATAACGTTTCCGTGAAGTATTCTTTGCAAGGCCCTCAAAGTCCCTAGCTGTAAACATAGAATAAGTAGTCTTTATTTATTTAATGTTTGCAAGATTGGGTTCTCAGCAAGAAAAATGCTCTGCAAATTCCACACATTCTCAAACAATAGGAAAAGTGGATTTGAAGAATGACAAAATCACCACTCCCAAATTCTACACTACAGTTTTAGGAGAAATGAGATCTGTCATACTCAAGAATTCAAGTCATTTAGAGGCAACTGCTGTTGTAGGTCAGTCTCACACAGCTGGTCACAGCCTCCTGGGACCAGTTCTGAGCCATCATGTTAAAGTGGAAACTCTCCTTTATGTTTGTGACTCCACATGATTCCAACCAGGGCTCCAACCCCTCCCTACTTTCTGATTCATCCACGGAAGCAAGTAAGAACACCAGGTGAGCATACATATTTACATAAGCTTCAAGGCTGTGCAAACAAACTCTCACCTAGGGTAAAGGGCAGTATATAAATGGCTCTTCTTACCATTTTAATGGACTTTACACATCTAAAGTCTCTTCCTTAGTCTTTTAAAAGTCCTTATCCCTGTTCTCTTCCCACCAGTGTTTTTCCTTCTGTACAACACACCAAGGTCTCTCTCATTTAACTCTTGGTGGTGGTGGTTTAGTCGCCAAGTTGTGTCTGACTCCTGCAACCCCATGGACTGTAGCCCACTAGGCTCCTCTGTCATGGAATTCTCCAGGAAAGAATACTGGAGTGGGTTGCCGTTTCCTTCTCCAGGGGATCTTCCCAACCCAGGAATCGAACCCTGGTCTCCTGCATTGCAGGCAAACTCTTTACCGACTGAGCTATGAGCGAAGCCCTATTTAACTCATATCCTTTTTACTACTAAGTATATACGTTCTAAAATAATGTGTGTAGGTTTTGAAATAATGAATGTCAAAGTTTCCTTGTGTTCACAAATTGCCAATTAGCTAAGAATTTCTATTATTTCTAGTAAGGGGTTGAAATGGGTTCTTTTTTTGTGAATATATTTTTCTTTCACTTCCATGGGCTCCACTTTAGATCTGTTAGATTACATTGCTTTTCAGGCCACAGCTTTTATTCTTATGGTTTTGCAGAGATTAGAGAAAAATGGACTCAACAATTGGCTAGAAATGGAATTTCAGTGAGGGAGAAAAAGTTGCTTACTATTTAGCAAGTCAACAAAGATATGTTCTATATTCTCATTATACACTTTTAAAATGCAGTGTTAGCTTAAAAACAAATAAGTCAAGGGGAAAAAACAAACAGAAAACGCTACACATTAAAAGCCAATACTTCTCCTTCCTGAGGACACTGTTTCTCAGTGATCAGTCAGTTCAGTCACTCAGTCATATCTGACTGTGAACCCATGGACTGCAGCACGCCAGGCTTCCCTGTCTATCACCAACTCCTGGAGCTTGCTCAAACTCATGTCCATGTTGTCGGTGATGCCATCCAACCATCTCATCCTCCGTTGTCCCCTTCTCCTCCTAACTTCAATCTTTCCCAGCATCAAGGTCTTTTCCAATGAGTGAGTTCTCAGTGACAGTTACCAGTCAATTTTGACTTCTTATAAATGCTTGGAACATCAGGAAGGCAAAGAAAACTGAGTTACTTCCAATAATTCACTACAAATAGCTGACCTGACCACATTTCAATATAACTGAAGGTCACTGACTACTTTTCCATTTCCTTTGCTCTAGTTTTCAAATTCTGAATGATTGGTCTTGACCTTTAGCTTGCCATGTTCTCTGGGTCAGAGTCAAGAACAATTCCCAGGTATTATTTACTCAGCTAACTTTATCACTAAAGCTGCCAAAGAGGATCCAGGATGGAACTAACATAGGGGTTGCAGGTCTGTACAAAGGATGAAATTAAATATTGCACAGAAATGACCTCATGTGTTTTCACAGCCTCCACGTAAGTAGATAAAAACTGTATTATTACCACTTGATAGATACGGAAACTGAAGGTACAAGGAAACAAATAAAGACATTCAACATTTACTGAGACTCTGTAATAGGAGAGGCACAGTGTTGAGTTCTGGAACATACACATGAATAAGCTGAAGTCAACACCCTCCAAGCAGTCACAGTCTAGTGGACATGGCTGACTGTGAAAAAAAAACACAATAATACAGACACAGAATACAATGGGAGGATGACGTCTGATGGCTGGAAAGTTTTAGAAGGATTTTGTGGTGATGAAATCTGAGCTGAGACTTAATGGTTAGGCAGTATTCTACAGACAAAGACGGTGGGATGGCAGAGGGGCCAGTTAAGATCAAAGGCATAGAAAGGATATAACATGAGAATCTGTCAGTTACCTCATAGGACTTGAGCGCAGGGCAGGGGCAGAAGGGAGATAATGTGTTCAGAGGGCTTGTAGATATCCTTGAATGCCAACTCTGGTAGCAATGTAGAGAAAAGTTAGGGTGGCAAGGAAATAATTTAGGATGTCACTGTGATGGTTCAGGAAAGAGGTAACGGAGGCTTGAATGGAGTAGAAGTAGCACTGTAAAGAAAGGTAGTGATAGCAGAAGTAGACTATATAATTAGCACGTGATTGGACATAGATTGTGAAGGAGGACGATGAGTTGAAGAGGATTCCGACAGATTAATTTGAATCACTGAAAACATTACATTTGAGCTTACCCTTGGACCAGACAGAAGGGGATTTCTATTAAGGAGGTTTAGAGATCAGCATGGGCTTCCCTGGAAGCTCAGATGGTAAAGAATCTGCCTGCAATGTGAGAGACTTGGGTTCGATCCCTGGGTTGGGAAGATCCCCTGGAGAAGGGCATGGCAACCCACTCCAGTATTCTTGTCTGAAGGATCCCCATGGACAGCAGAGCCTGGCGGGCTACAGTCCATGGGTTCGCAAAGAGTCAGACACGACTGACTAAACACACACACACACACACAGATAAGGACAGCTACTGAGTTACAAATCAACCACAGCGATATGATGGTTGAATCCACAAGAGGGGAAGTAATCACCAAGGAATAGAGTACAAAGAGAAAACTGACAAGAGTTTTATAGAATACAAAATAGAGTACAAAAAGAAAACCTTAAGATGCAGGAAACACCTGCATTTTAAGACCGAAATGGATAGTGAAAGCAGAGGCGTCATCGGTGTCACCTGAACAGTCAGTCTGAGAGGGAAGCAGATGATGCAAGGGATAGAAACCAAGGACGAAGGGCTGAGCTGCTGAGGGGTCGACTAACTGATTTCCTGTGGTCACACAGGTCACGCCCTCCCTAAGCTCCGCACATACCTACTGAGTTATCACACAAGAAAAACAATGTGGTTTTTCAAGAGGAACTTATCTTCTCATTTTGCCAATGGTTAACCTGGGACTTGGTCATCAAAATAAATTGCAAGTTCTAGTCTTCATTAAACTTTCTTCGCAGCTCACACTAGTTTCCTGACGTTGAGCTTTTCAGATGACTATTATTAATCAAGTACCAGGCCTCCCGTGCCTTCCTTCACTCTGGTTACACGTTAGGGCTTCCGAGTCACAGAGGCTGGCTGGAATCTAACTCAGCAGCGTGGCGAGGCTTGTAACCTAATTTCTCCGACCTCGGTTTCCTGGGGGTGGTGGTACTTACCTATTTAAGCTGAGAAGAGTGCATGAGAGAATGCAAGTAAAAACTCTCAGCACATTGCCATCAAAGGCTCAATTCATTTTTGCTGTAATGGTATTGAAATTTCCCTGAAGAAGAGGCCTGGTCTCCTGCATTGCAGGCAGATTCTTGACCATCTGAACCACCAGGGAAGCCCCCCAAAGAGACTATTATTCCCTAAGGCGTGCAGCACTGACCTGAGGCCGTGTTGAGCCTCATTCCTGCCAGCCCGCAGCGAAACGTATTCGCAGGAAGATGGATAAAGAGCTGACGGGTTTCCCCTGGACTCTGCAGACCACGGAGGGACCGCTGGCTGTCGGGCGCCCGGGCAAGCGGGATCGCAGGAACCACTCCAGCCCCTCGGAGGACCACACGTCCCAGGCTGCAGCGCGCCCACCCAGGGTGGCAATTTGGCCCGGGTGGGGTCGGACTGCGAGAGAGCCGGGGAGGCAGCGGTGCACGCTGGGACCGGTAGTTTTCGGGTCTCAAGAGCACCGGTCGGAGGACGGCCGAGCGGAGAGGTCCCTCCCCAGTCCCGCCTTTTGTCCACGTCTCACTTCTGCCGACCAACGTTCTCCCCTGTCGCCGGGAGCCAGCCCATCTCCGATCCGGCCCCCATTGGTCCTGAGGCGCAGCGTGCCCGGGCTCTACCCGGAAGTAACGTTGGGGGAAGGCGGTTTCCTAGACTACGACACCGGAAAGCTGGGGGAGGCGCTCCGGGCTGCTGAGGGCTGAGGGCGGTGGCAGCGCTGGCGCTGGGGACCGGCTTGGTGGCTTCGGGAAACTGCTCGGCGACGGCGGCCGTTCGCGTCCCTCCGCATCCCGCCCTCAGCACGGCTCGCAGCCCCTTCGCCACCGGCATCCGGCAATGTGTCCCACCGGCAGGGCGTAGCAGCTGCGCGTGCGCGGAACCGCGGGGCCATGAGCGAAGCCGGCGGCGGCCGGGGCTCTGGGTCCTCGGTCCCCCAGCGAGCGCCATGGAGCCTGGTGGCGGCGACGGCCGCGCTGTGCCTGGTGTCGGCCACGTCCGTGTGGACGGCGGGGGCCGCGCCCATGAGTCGCGAGGAGAAGCAGAAGCTTGGGTAAGGGTGCCTGACAGCCTGGGGGTGGGTTTCCTCCTGAGGCTGACCACGGGCGAAGGTGCCTGTCATTGCGACCCGGGCGCGCAGTGGCTTCTCCTGTCGCGATTGGGGACGGCTGTTAGAGGACCCTGGCGGGGTGGACAGGGTGCGGGAAGACGGGGGCCGCCGGCCCGCGAGGCGACATCGGGGGACTGTCTCGGGGTGTCTCCCGTGCTGTCTGTGACCTATGTAGGCTCCTCAAGACCAGCCGCGGTGTGTCAACGCAGCTGCTATGTCAGTGGCTCGGGAAGTGGGCTCCGGCCGGGGTCCCTGCGCGCGAGAGTTCTGCGGTCGCGCTTGATTCAGAGACGTGGTTAGATTTCTCGCAGCGGTGAGCTCCCAGGTGGGAAAAATGCGGCTGATCTCACTAGTTAAGGAAATCATGTTTACACCTGTTACGGAATAGGGAGCATTCACTGGAACTTGAACTTGACGCGTTTTACCATTTCCTTTGCAATGTTTTCTTGCTCTGCATCTTCGTAGTAGAACAATATTGGATGGTAGTGTTTCGTAGCCCAGATTAAGTGTGCCTATTCACTTTACTCAGTAGTTTTATCAGTCTTGAAAGGTATAAAATCATCAAGCTATATGTATAGCATTTCATTTAGAGTCAGTATTCCTAATATAGGCCAGGTCCCACAGATGAATAAGGGACAAGCCAAGAACCGGTAGAAAATGGGCAAAGGGCATGAAGAGTTAATTCACACAAGAGGAAATGCAAATACTTAATAAACATGAAGCTACTCAACCTCATAAATGTGAGAGATGCAGATTAAAACAATGAGATAGCTGGGTTTTGCCATCAGGTTAGTAAATAAATACAAAGCAGAGTGCCTGAATAGTTGAGGTGTGAGAAGAAACTTGGTGGGAGTGTAAATTGCTGTACTTTACTTACAGTCTCCTGGAATTTAAATTGTCTGCATTCGTTGATTCATTAATCCCATCTCAGGGAATCTATCCTACAGAAATAAAAGCACTATTTAAGTAGAGATAGGTGTACAAGGATGTGCATTTTGAAATAGCAGAGCTGTCCCTCGGAACATTCATATTATGGAATAAAACTCAGTCGTTAAAGAGGAGTTAGGTCATCAGAAGGCTGCCCAGAATATATTCTCAAGACAAAAAAGATGTAAGTTATAGAATGAGATCTGTGGTACCATCCCCCCCCTTTTTTAAAGAATAAATTGTCTAAGCTCAGAAAAACATGGAAAGATGATTACCTCCTGGAGTTATGATGGAGATGGCGTGAAACCATCAGGATTTGTTTTAGATACAGGCTTCCACTTTACTGAAATTGTTGCTAAGTCTTATATTAGTTTTTAAATAAAATAGCAGGAAAAGACACTTGTTTGGAAAAAAAGTATCAGCTATCCAAACAAAATTGACTAATAAACTCTAATAAGGGTCTTAAATTTTCTTTTTATAGATTTAATGTAACACTGATAACTGCTTTACTGAATACTCAGTGTTCAGTGCCAGGCACTTTACATATACTGTCTCTGTAATCCTGTTTTTTAATGAGATGAATACGATCCCCGTATTGCAGATGAGGAAATTGAAACTCAAGGTTGATGTTTTCAAAGTTACAGAGCTAATTAAATGGTGGAGCCAGTATTCAAACCTAAGTGCTCCCAAGTGCTTCAGAGTCTGTGCTCCCTGCACTTTGCTGTAGTTAGTTCCATAAGCCTTGGAAAGAGATGCTTCAAGTCTGTTAAGGAGAACAAGTATTTTTATTTGACCACTGCTCCCTCTCCCCCCTTTTTTTTTTAATTTCTATTCTTTTATGTATTTATTTCTTTTGCCACACTGCACAACATGGGGGATCTTAGTTTCTAGACCAGGGACGGAACTTGTGCCCCTTACAGTGGAGGTGCAGATTCTTAACCACTGGACCGCCAGGGAAATCCCTTTCCTTTTTTATTAAAAATTTTTGTTAAGAAAAGTCATTTGAATAACTTATTTTTGACCAAGACAAATTTTTAACTAGAGCGGTCCAACCAAATTGGCTTGAGATTTCAGCTCAGATTTTGAGATCGTTTATGAAAGTGGTTACAATTATTTAGGCTTGTTAATTTAGATTGCCTTCCTCTAGGATAAGAGTATAATAAGAGTCTATAGCTACAAACCACAAATACACATTGCTTGACTGTTTTCTCCTCTGGGAGTTTTCAGGAGACTGAACTTTGATTTGTTAGGTTTACCTGTACAATTTTTTCCAAAAATCCGAATAATGATTTATGATGAAAAGCAGAAAATGCTCCATCCCTTACCCTCCCCCCCAGACTAAACTGATGATAAAGACTGAAATGATAAGGAATAGTAAAAAATTGCTTGGTTACTTGCAGTTTATGGTTTTTGGAATCATTTAGCTGGATATATGTAGTCTTATACTTCATGGAATTCATTTATTGTTTTTGTGTTTTAAATGTTGCAGCAGTTGTTAATGTTTTTGCTTTAAAAATGAAGTGTGAAACAGTTCAGTGTCTGTAGCATGTTGGCAAGCAATGTAACTTTAGAAAAAGCTGACTTACAGAAATTATTTACAGTGAAGAAAGAGTGGACCTGACTTCCAATACATTTTTATTCAGTTGTTAAAGATACAAAACACAATAGAAAACTGTTTTTCTGTATGATATAGTAGTTATTCTACCATTCTTTATTTAAATATGATTGTTAGGACTTATATGTGTAATTAAGAAAGTGAGAGAGCTCAGCTGGATAGTAAATACCTCCAGTTTGAAGTATGATTGGTGAAATTTGGTGATCATGGGATGGTCATGTGCTTCATAAATGTAAGAATTGGAAAATAATGCGTCATTTGCAAACATAATTTATTCATCATCTTGAAGGTTGAGGGCAAAGTTGGGTTAACAAGTTAATCCTTATGTTATCTGTAATATATATGTCTAGGCACTACTATTACCAGTTACAGGAATTTGTCTTAACAGTAATTTTTTATTAATTCTATTTCAGGGGAAGGAAAAAGGAATTTCCATATTCCATTTATTGATATCAGTGCTTAAAGGGGAAATTTAGCTCCTTTTTTTTTAATTAGCTAATTTGAGAGCTCTTTGTCACCTGCAATATTATAAAAAAAATGTCTAGAAGGATTCTTTGAGATACTCCATAATTTTCTGAGATAACTTGATCCATATTCTATCATACATATAAACATAGAAAGAATCAATGTTTTAGCAAAGTGGCTTATCACCTTGTTTTCCCTGAGCTACCAGGGAAGCCCCTTTTAATGATTAGGTGTTTTTAAATAATCGTTGTTTATAAAAAGTTGGTAGGACTTAGCTTGTTCAGTTCACAAGGTTGAGTGTACTTGATTCTGCTGATTATTATAGCAGGTTCTGGAAATTAGTCCTTTTCTGTCTGCTAACTTTACTGTTACCAATATTTCATCATCCATGATTACAGCTTTTAAAATGACAATTGCAATACAACAGGAGATAAAAGAAAAATAGATCCAGCCATTTTCTTTAAGACTCTTAATTCTTGACATTAGTGATTGAAACTTTAGGAATAATAGTAAGAATTAATACAAGACTATTACTGATAAAATGTTTTTCTTTTGATGATTATCAGGAGACTTGGCCTTGCCTCGCCATAACATTGACTTTTATAGTTTTTCCTGTAACCCTCAGTCCCCCAAATTTAAGAGTGTTTAATTGAAAGACTGATTTCTTGGTCTCAAGTCTTGTAGATTTTGACTTAGTAAGCCTGGCATTTGTTGTTGTTTGTTTTAGTTGCTAAGTCCTGTCCTACTGTTTTGCAACCCCACAGGAGCCTGCTAGGCTCCTCTGTCCAAGGGATTTCCCAGGCAAGAATACTGGAGTGGGTTGCCATTTCCTTCTCTAGGAGATCTTCCCTACCCAAGGATGGAACCTACAACTCCAGTATTGGCAGATGGATTCCTTGCCACTGAGCCACTTCAGTGGTGGTTTAGTCGCTAAGTCATGTCTCACTCCTGCGACCCCACGGACTGTAGCCTGCCAGGCTTCTCTGTCCATAGGATTCTCCAGGCAAGAATACTGGAGTGGGTTGCCATTTCCTTGTCCAGGGGCTCTTCCCAACCCAGGAATTGAATCTCCTGCATTGCAGACGGATTCTTTACCTACTGAGCTGGAGACCTTGTTACTTATCTGATGCTTTCATAGATTATTTTGGGTAATCCTTTCAACTGAAGTAGATGCATTAGTCTCATTTTTCAGTTGATGAGACTGAAGATTTTAGAGCTAGGATGTGCCCTGAGGACACAGGATTCAGTTCACTGCCTCAGGCTCTGCTTATTGTGGGTAAGAGTTCTAGGTAGGAAAGGAGCTTGGCCATAGGGATTAGATCTGATAGAGTGCCTGAAGAACTATGGAGAGGTTCCTAGCGTTGTACAGAAGGCAGTGATCAAAACCATCCCCAAGAAAAGAAATGCAAAAAGGCGAAATGGTTATCTGAGGAGGCCTTACAAATAGCTGAGAAAAGAAGAGAAGCGAAAGGCAAGGAGAAAAGGAGAGATGTACCCATCTGAATACAGAGTTCCAAATAATAGTAGGGAGAGATAAGAAAGCCTTCCTAAGTGAACAGTGCAGAGACATAGAGGAAAACAATAGAATGGGAAAGACTAGAGATCTCTTCAAGAAAATTAGAGAAACCAAGGGAACATTTCATGCCAAGATGGGCACAATAAAGGGCAGAAATAGTATGGATCTAATAGAAGCAGAAGCTTTTAAGAAGAGGGGGCAAGAATACACAGAAGAAGAAGAAACAAGAAAAGAACATGAAGAAGAACTATGCAAAAAAGATCTTAATGACTCAGATAACCATGATGGTGTGATCACTCACCTAGAGCCAGACATCTTGGGAGTGTAAAGTCAAGTGGGCCTTAGGAAGCATCACTACGAACAAAGCTAGTGTAGGTAATGGAATTCCTCCTGAGCTCTTTCAAATCCTAAAAAGATGATGCTGTGAAAGTGCTGCACTCAATATGCCAGCAAATTTGGAAAACTCAGCAGTGGCCACAGGACTGAAAAAGGTCAGTTTGCATTCCAGTCCCAACAAATGGCAAAGCCAAAGAATGTTTAAGCTACTGGCCAATTACACTCACTCCACATACTAGCAAAGTAATGTCCAAAATTCTCCAAGCTAGACTTCAACAGTATGTGAATTGAAAACTCCCAGACGTTCAAGCTGGATTTAGAAAAGGCAGAGGAACCACAGATCAAATTGTCAACATCCCGTTGGATCATAGAAAAAGCAAGAGAATTCCAGAAAAAATCTACTTCTGTTTCATTGACCACGCTAAAACCTTTGACTGTGTGGATCACAACAAGCTGTGGAAAAATTCTTCAAGAGGTGGAAATACCAGACCACCTTACCTGCCTCCTAAGAAATCTGTATGCAGGTCAAGAAGCAAGAGTTAGAACTGGACATGGAACAGTGGACTTGTTTCCATGTTCCAAATTGGGAAAGGAATATGTCAAGGCTGTATATTGTCACCCTGTTTATTTAACTTCTGTGCAGAGTACATCATGGGTAATGCTGGGCTGGATAAAGCACAGGTTGGAGTGAAGATTGCCGGGAGAAATATCAATAACCTCAGATATGTAGATGACACCACCCTTATGGCAGAAAGTGAAGAAGAAGTAAAGGGCCTCTTGATGAAAGTGAAAGAGGAAAGTAGAAAAACTGGCTTAAAGCTCGACATTCAAAAAACAAAGATCATGTCATGCGGTCCCATCACTTCATGGCAAATAGATGGGGAAACAGTGGAAGCAGTGACAGACTTTATTTTGTTGGGCTCCAAAATCACTGCAGATGGTGACTGCAGCCATGAAATTAAAAGATGCTTACTCCTTGGAAGAAAAGTTACGACCAACCTAGACAGCGTATTAAAAACCAGAGACATTACTCTTCCAACAGAGGTCCTTCTAGTCAGAGCTATGGTTTTTCCAGTAGTCATGTATGGATATGAGAGTTGGACTAGAAAGAAAGCTGAGTGCTGAAGAATTGATGCTTTTGAACTGTGGTGTTGGAGAAGACTCTTGAAAGTCCATGGGACTGCAAGGAGATCCAACCAGTCCATCTTAAAGGAAATCACTCCTGAATATTCATTGGAAGGACTGATCTGAATCTGAAACTCCAATACTTGGGCCACCTGATGCGAAGAACTGACTCATTGGAAAAGACCCTGATGCTGGGAAAGATTAAAGGCAGGAGGAGAAGGGGACAGGCAGAGGATGAGATGGTTGGATGGTATCACCGACTCAGTGGACTTGAGTTTGAGCAAGCTCTGGGAGATGGTGAAAGACAGGGAAGCTTGGTGTGCTGCAGTCCATGGGGTCACAGAGTTGGACACGACTGAGTGACTGAACAAACAAGAACAACACAGGGAGTTGACTCCTGGCCTTGCCATTTTCAGTCAAGGCAGGATGACCTTGTCTAAGTTGTTTAACTTCTTGGTTTCTCATATTCCACATCTATAATATAGTAATACCATTACATTAGGGTTGTTGTAATAATTAAATGAGTTAACATACGGAAAGCATTTAAAACAGTGACCAGCACGTATTAAATATTACAAAGTAAATATCATTATTGCTTCTCCAATATTCTGACAATGCTGTGGTCTGTCCTGCTTTATGTCAGTGAAGCCATGAGTTTCTGAGCAGTTCTGTCATGCTTTGAGAGCCAAAACTACCAGTGCAGTTCCTGTTTATTAGGGGGCAGCCTACGTAATTAACCAGCTCATGAATGACAAAGGCAAAATCTGGTGTGGGGATCAGAAATCTCCACTTTAAACAGTCATCTTGGAATTTTGAGAAACAGAGTTAGCCAAATACACAAATCTCTTTTTGAGGATTAGTTTTCTTACTTTAGGAATGAATATTGTTTATTGACTTTTGACAGTTTTTTAAAGGAGCAAAAGGTACACAGAATCATAAAATATAGCTTTTGGAAATGTGGCCAACATATTAACAAATATGTATTAAACTAGGCATTAGTGATCTTATTTAATTTAAGGGGAATGGCAGAGACTTGATAAAGTATTGTTATTTTACAGTAATACACATTCCCACCTCTTTTTTTTTTTTTTGTAGAATGTTTAGTATAAGCAATAAATGTTAACAATAATTATTTCTTTGGGGGCTCTTTATTGTTTTCCTCTTTCGAGCATTTATATTAAATAATTTTGTTAAGAGGTAATTGTTTTTCATCATCAGATTTTCTTCTCTCTTTATGGCATGCATCCTTCAACAATTTTCTTAGGAAACAGTGTAAGATGAATTTTATATGAATTTCTAGAATAGTGAAAGGTTAGCCTAGCTCTGTTTGATTCACTTGTCTGCTAACACTGGTCTGTTTCCTGACTCTTTATGTTCCTTCCTAACTAAATATTTGTTTTGTTTTTTGTTGGTATATGTTTATGAAGGAGCATTAACTGTTTGAAAGACATTAAGTAGAATATATTTAACTTTTTCCCATTTCTGCTCTTTTAAAATTAGGAATCAAGTACTGGAAATGTTTGATCATGCTTATGGTAACTATATGGTAAGTAGAAAGCTTATCTTTATATACCATTTATGTGAGCTGATTATTATGTGAGCACAGTCAACTGGGAATTTTACAACTTGAATGAATAAATTTAATTTCCTTTAAAAATCCATTTTTAAAGAAAGTTTTTAAAAATAGTGTGAACATAGCGTAACAGGGTATTCCTGATAGTGGTTATTAGAGAACCAATATGTTGAATATGTAAGAATAAATTTAATTAGATTATGAAACTGTTTAAATAGTTTCCTTTGATGCTATCAGTAGTGTGTATTAAATAGTTTGTATAGTTAGATATGGTAAATATAAACATGAATAAGACGTTATCTTTGCCTTAAGGGAAATGCTTCTCTTAACTAAACAAAAAAGTATTTACAAAATTACTTTATTCACTTTATGAGGAAAACCATTGCTTTAAGAGAGGCAGACTGTCATCTAGTTTCTGTCCAAATGATATCCTCACAGTGGGCCTTGATTTGAATATATTTTGCTTTCTAGATATGCTGGTCCATATTATTTTTAAATGCCTTAGTGCTCACTTGAGACGAAATAACAACTTTAGTTTTGCAAAGCAAAACATGTTCTGGAGACCTGTTGCACAATAGTGAATATACTTAATGTTGCTAAACTTACACTTAAAAATGGTAAAGTTTATGTTCCATGATTTCTACCACAATTAAAAATTTAATTTTAATTAAATAGTACAGGGCTAGGAGGTAGGGAAGGGCATTTGTAGCTGCCCCCCCCACCCAGTGACTTCTTGATCCCCCCAATAAAATGATCTTAAAATGCAAAAAAAAGAATCATAATACTTTTTAAAAGATAACTAGTCAGCAAATTTTAGAGTTCGAAAGATAATTTTACAAGTAAATTTGTGTAATTTTGATGAGTTTAATCAGATTATTCTGAGAATTACTTCTTATGAAGTAATTGTTATGTCAGCATATCTTCTATGATTAAGGCCTGTAAATGTAGTTGGGGAAAGTTTGGCAAAGAACTAAGTTTAATTGATTCTGCTGTGTTTTTCAACTGATTCTGAATCCATTTTTCTGTTACCCAAATATCTTCATATGTTTACATTATCTTTATGAACATGTAAGTACATACGCTTTTATACATTAAAAAAAATTTTTAAGCCGTTCTTATATTTGATAATTCTAATTCCCTTCTATTGTACAGCTTTTAAGAGTACATACTGAGTTCTTAAATGTTTTTAGGATATAATGGTGATGAAGTTCTGGGTGTTTTTAACCATGTTGAAAGCACAGTTTTGAATTCATTTCTCAAGACTCGGCCATTTCCTTAACATTTCTTTCAAAATCATTTATCCCTGGTTAATTCAGTTTGGGCAAAGCATAATTTTCTCTAAGCTAATAGTTTTAGGGTGGCCAAGTGGATCTAGGTTACATCTTCAAACCTAAGCCATGTCATAAATGCATACTTTTAGTTCCAAACTTGAATAAGATGTTATACAGCTGGATTAATTCAATACATCTCACTGAGAATAGGGTCTTCTTTTGTGAAGCACAGTATCTTTAACATTTTGTTCCTTATTAGGTAAGCAGCTGAAAGTTATATCAGTACATTTTTTCCTAATATAGAAACGAGTTTCTGACAGAGCAGCTACCAATGGCAGCCCTCAGAAGACTTCCTGGTCCAGTTCTTATTTATGGACCCTAACTGGGTAACTTTTATTACAGTCATCTGCCTGCAAGATCTAAAGGAGAGGGATTTCAGTTCCAAAGACCAGAAACTCTTGGAATTAACACCTCCCGCCCTCCATTTTTCCAGTGGAGTCACACCATCTGCAGTCCACTGCAATATGTATTTTAAAATGTTCAACTATTTTACAACATGAGCGACTCTTGCAGTGTACTTGTGCTGTGCTCAAACTATGTGAGGTTTGTAACCCAAGATTTAGTCTAGAATTCACACTTCCCCTTTTCAAGTTCTCAGCTATCATGAAATGGTTCTAAAATGTTCAACAGAGACCAGGAACCCTGTACTTGTTATATGAAGTCAGTTGCAATTTTTTTTCTAGTTCCTATACTCAGAAACACTATTAGCTTGTTATAGAGTAAAAGTATATATAGATTTTGGAGTTAAATGGGTTTGAGTTCAAATCCTATGTCAGTTATTTAGCTTGGACCTTAAACAGATCATTTAACCCCCTTGAGCCCTATGAAAAATGGGGATTAGTACAAAGAATTATTGTAGAGTATAAGATTTTTGAGATCACAGGGCCATTTTCTTTACTTTGTATTAAATTCATCTTCTATATGTCCTGTATTTAACTAGCATCATGAAAAATGAAGTGAAAATGTTAGTTGCTTAGTTGTGTCCGACTCTTTGTGACCCCATGGACTGTATGTAGCGTGCCAGCCTCCTCTGTCTGTGGAATTCTCCAGGCAGGAATACTTGAGTGGGTAGCCATTCTCTTCTCCAAGGATCTTCCAGACCCAGTGATCAAACCCAGGTCTGTTGCTTTGCGGGCAGAGCTACCAGGGAAGCCCAGCTAGCATCATACCTGGTACATAAATTTTTTGTTTGTTTTTTTGTTCTTGAAAGCACTGACTTGAATTCTTATGAAGGTATAATCAAATGATTTTTTTTTTTGCATTTGATTATTGTGATATATTTTTACCTTTTAAAATCAAAAATTGTTTAATAAATTTTATTAAAAATATACGTTAATGGTAAATTTGGGGATGTACAACTGTTTGCTTGCTTTAGTCAGTTGCCTTCTGTGCTAAAATGGCTTTTCATAAATGTTGAAAACTTTTCATTTCTTACTAGATTTTAAAAATATTACTCTCCAGTCTAGTACACAATTACAGCAATTCTTTTAACTTTCTTGGTTCTGGGAAAACAATGTTATTTTCCAAAGACAAGCAGAATAATATTAAGAGCAAAAACTCTGGAAATGGAGCAGGACATCCTGTGGTAGCTCTGCCACCTACTAGCTGGATTACAATGGGAAAGTTACCTCATCTCCCTGAACCTATTTCTTCATCTCTCTAAAATGGTTTGCCTGTCTCACAGTGTTTTAAAGATTAAGCAAGTTAATATAATTAAAATACTTGGAATTTGTGTCCAGCAGATAGGAAGCAGTACGTATTTACTGCCACCAGCTACTGCTGCTATCATCACAATTCATTGTCTACCTGAGATTGAAATGGCCCGCCTAAAATTTATCGAGGCTTTAACTCAGAACTCCTTCCCTAGATGGTGCATAGAACTTTCTTCAAACACACTCATTCTTTCCTGTTCGAGGCACGCCATCTTTGAACTTTGTTTTTCTTTATGATTCCCCAGGTTCTAGTAATGCTATTGTTCAATAACAATGCCCTGCCAGCCTTAGGTAGATTACTAAATCTTTGCCATCTCTTGCTGTTACATCCAAGAGTTTTCTGATTTTATCAATTGGTAGCTCAGCTGGTAAAGAATCCGTCTGCAATGCGGAAGACCCTGGTTTGATTTCCTAACTCGGGAAGATCCCTTGGAGAAGGGATAGGCTACCTACTCCAGTATTCTTGGGCTTCCCTGGTGGCTCAGATGGTAAAGAATCCACAATGCAGGAGACCTGGGTTTGATCCCTGGGTTGAGAAGATCCTGTGGAGGAAGGCATGGCAACCCACTCCAGTATTCTTGCCTTGAGAATCCCATGGACAGAGAGGAGCCTGGCGGGCTACAGTCCATAAGGTCACAAAGAGACACGACTTGAGAGGCTTAGAACACATGCATTCTATCAACTAAGAATATTATTTGGGGCTATCTCAGCATCATAAGGAGCTTCCCTGGTGGCTCAGATAGTAAAGAATCTGCCTGCAAGGCAGGAGACCTGGGTTCAATCCCTGGGTTGGGAAGATCCCCTGGAGAAGGAAATGACTACCCACTCCAGTATTCTTGCCTGGAGAATTCCGTGGACAGAGGAGCCTGGTGGGCTGCAGTCCATGGAGTCACAAAGAGTCGGACACAACTGAGCGACTAAGCACACAACAGCATAAATACTAACAATTATAATGAATGTACTTGACAGATCTGTAGCCTCAATCAGACTGCAGTTTATCCACAGTGAATTGCAAAGATGACTTTTTTCCCCAAATAAAATGAAATTGGATGTGTTTTTTGGCAGTTCTGCGTGACCTTATTTAACCTTAGACCACAGCCACTTCTATCAGCATGTTTTTAGTATTTGTGCTGAGGCCAGTCTGCAGACTAAATTAGATGACAAAATACATGTATTTAGGCCACCAAATACAGAACTGTTTTGGATCTGAGCTCCCTGATCTGATGATCTCTGTCTTCTAATGTTTTTCCTGTTGACTATAGACAACTCAGTTATCAACTGTTATAAGCAGAAGCTACTTTGGTAGAGACCTAAACATTATAAATAAATTCTGAAAGAGTTGGTAAGCACAGTAGCACAGTTTCCTTTAGCTAGAGCATCATACCTATTCACTTTTAAGCTTGCTTTCCTGAGTGCATGGGCTTCCCTGATGGCTCAGACAATAAAGCATCTGCCTGCAATGTGGGAGACTCAGGTTCAGTCCCTACGTCAGGAACATCTCCTGGAGAAGGAAATGGCATCCCACTCGAGTACTCTTGACTGGAAAATCCCATGGATGGAGGAGCCTGGTACGCTACAGTCCATGGGGTGACAAAGAGTGAGACACTACTAAGCAACTTCACTTTACTTCATCTTCGTGAGTGCTCGGTTCAAAGAAAAATCAGTGTTTATCCTTTAAACAAAAGGAACTGTTTTAAAATGTAACTTCCTTGTGGATTTCCAGATTTGTGTAAGTTTTCTTAGAATTATTTTTTCCTGATTTGTAAAACACATTTTTCGTTGTGGTAAAATATACCTAAAATTTTACCATTTAAACCCTTTTTAAGTGTATGGCATTAATTATGTTCACATTGTTGTGCAAATATCACCATCCATCTTCAGAACTTTTTCATATTTTCATTTGAAACTGTTCCTAATGTTTCTTTTTGATAGTTTCTTAATCAAAAAGAGTAATTCTATAAATAAATAAGTGTAAAAGTGGTATTAATGATCAGGAGGAGGGAAGATACAAATACATGTGTATGTGCAATTTTTGTGTGTAAATGGTTGTGGGACTACCTTTTATTAATCATTGTTCCTTGGCCTCTACTTTTACAACATTCTAAAAAAACTGCCAGTGACTTAAATTCTAAAGTGTCTTCTTGTAGGTTTTTTTGTTTGTTTGTTCTGTTTCTTAAATCATACTGTGATACTCTGTGAAGGATTTTGACTCAGTAGAACCAAATCTTCCTATACATTTAGGTAGAATTTACAGAGAAAAGGATTTCCGATTTCAAATGCATGGTTCTGTGTTGTACAGTTGTACACAGTTGTTTAATTAACACCACATTTATGATACAGAACATTTCCATCTCCCTCCAGAAGCTTTCTCATGCTCCTGTGCAATTAGTTCCTTTTCTCCACCTCTGACCTCTAGCAACCATTGTGATCTGGTCTTTGTCACTAGTTTTCCCTTTTCTAGGATTTCATATTGGTGGCATCTTAGAATATGTATGTAGTATTTTGGTTCACATTCTTTCCCGTAGTATGATGCTTTTGAGATTTGTCCATGTTGTTGGAGATATTATAGTTCCTACTTATTGCTCAGTAGTGTTTGTTGAGTTGGTAAAACACCATTCACCCGTTGATAAATATTTAGCATGTTTCTAGTCTTTGGCTCTTATTAAAAGACTGCTGTGAATTTGAGAATGCAGATTTTTATGTGGACATTCATTTTCATACTTAGGAATGGGATTGCTGGGTCGTATGGGAAGGGTAAATTTAACTTTTTATAAGAAACTGCCGGACTTTTCTAAAGTGGCTGTAACACATTGCATTCCTCACGAGCAATTTTAAGAGTTTTAGTTACTCCACATCTTCTCCAACACTTGGTATTTTCAGTCTTTTTAATTTTAGCTATTCTAGTGGGTGTGTAGTGGTATTTTGTTGTGATTTTAGTTTTATTTTTCCTGATGACTAATGACGTTGAAAATCTTTTCATGTGCTTAGTATATCTTTTTTTGGTGAAACATCTGTTCATATCTCTTGCTATTTTAAAATCAGGTCATTTGTCCTGTTATAACTGAGTCATAAGAGATATATTATTTTCTGGATATTAGTTCTTTATCATATGTATGTTTTACAGATATTTTCTTCCCGTCTGTACTTTGCCTTTTAATTTTCTTAATGTCTTTTGAAGTATAAATGTTTTAAACTTGTGACCAAGTCCAATTTATTCTTTTTCTTTTGTGACTTATGTTTTTTATATCCTACCTAAAAAAATATTTGCCTAGCCCAGGGTCACAAAGATTTTCCTGTTTTCTTTTAGGTGTTTTAATGATTTCAGCTTTTTCAGTGAGATCTATTACTCATTCTGAGTTAATGTTTGTATATATGGTGTGAGGTAAAGCTTTGTTTATATTTTTTTCTTTGTGGATATCCAATTATTCTAGTACTGTTTGTTGAAAAGAGTATCCTTGTCCCACGGAATTACTTTGGCACCTTTGTAAAATCAGCTAACTGTATATGTTTCGGTCTGTTTCTAGACTATCTTTTTTCCCCATTGATCTAAATATCTATTAGTCCATCCATATCAGTCTTGAATTAAGTGATATCAAGTCCTGAAATCAAGCAGTGTAAGTCTTTCAGCTTTGTTCTTTTTCAAAATTGTTTTGAATATTTTAGATATTTTGCATTTCCATGTAAATTTTGGAATCATATTGTCAATTTCCAAAAAAAATATATAGCCTGTGGAGATACTGATTGGGATTATGTTAAAATCTATACATCAGTTTGGATAGTTTGACTTCTTAATAGTATGAAGTCTTTTAATCCGTAAAGATGGTGTCTCTACATTTATTTAGTTCTTAACGTCAGCAGTGTTTTGTACTTTGCAGTGTACAGGTCTTGCACATCTCTTCTTAAATTTATTTATAAGTATTTCATATTTTTAATGCTCTTGTAAATTATAGTCTTTCAAATTTTAATTCCCAACTGTCCATTGATGTCATACAGAAATACAACTTTTTCTGATAACTTGAGATCCTTGCTAAATTCACATATGATTTCTAGTAGCTTTGTTGGTAGATTCCATAAGATTTCCTATATGATCAGTCATGTGATCTGCAAAAAAAAGATTTTTCCTTCTTCCTTCAAACTGTGTACCTTTTATTTTTCTTAGAGCAGTAGCTAGGGCTTCTTGTATTATGTTGAAAAGAAGTGTGAGATCCTTATCTCACTTCTAATCTTGTGACAAAAGCAGTCAGCCTTTCACTGTTAAGTATGATATTAGCTGTGGGTTTTTCATGGATGCTCTGTATTCAGTTCCTTTCTATTTCTATCTTGCTGAGAATTTTCTTCATCACAGGGTATTTATTAAATTTTGTCAAATACTTTTTCTGCATTATTGGTAATAATCTTGCTAAAAATATCTGTTGGTAGCAGGATTTATTTCATTACAACATTATTATTATCATTTATTCCATGTAATATTATTTCATAAGTTCAATTTATTTCATCATTGATCAAACCAAATTGATTAACATATTGAAGAATTTGGAAACTTTTGTTATTTTGAGTACAGACTTCTAAAGCTTGCCAGCATTCTACTCTGTGCTTAATTTAAAATCTTATAACTGCAGTTTTGTTACTTATTTCTCCTCAGTGCTGAGAAACATTTCATAAATATAGTACTCAAAGGACCATATGTTCAGGGTAGAAGTATTAATAATTTAATAGTTTAGATAAATGGAATCCTAAACACCTGAAACATGGCTTAGTGAGCATAAGTAGTGAACAAAAGGGAAAAGGAATGTTTGATTTGGGGTGAAAAGAGAATTGAAAAATTATGTAAGTTCAGTCAGTAATTACCATATGCTATCTGTATATAATAGATGGTATATTAGATATCATTTAGTTTTTGTTTTAGGAAGGAATATCTTACCTGCCTCAAGAAGGGAGGTAAGATGTATAACAATAAGGATCTGGAATAAAACATTTAAAATGTATATAATTTTATGGGGAATTAAATAGATTTGGTGTCTTCAATAGCTCACTATTATAAATAAACAGTACTTTTGTCTTATTATTGATTTTAGTGGAATAAAGTCTCTTCCCTTTGGCTAGTTTTTGGAATTGGCTTTACCAAGAAGTCAGGTTTGGATGCTGCTTTGATTTGAGTGGTGTTTTTTTTTTTTTTAACCTATGTATTTATTTATGGCTGTGCTGGGTCTTTGTTGCTGCTCAGGCTGTCTCTAGTTGCAGTGAGTGGGGCTACTCTTCATTCCAGTCTGAGGGCTTCTCATTCTGGTGGCTTCTCTTGTTGCAGAGCACAGGATCCAAGGCCCGGGCTCCGTAGTTGCAGCACGTGGGCTTAGTAGTTGAGACACACGGGCTTAGTTGTCCTGAGGCATGTGGAATCTTCCCGGACCAGGGATCAAACCCATGTCTCCTGCATTGACAGGCAGATTCCAATCACTCGACCAGCAGAGAAGTCCTGATTTGAGTGTTTTAAAATTTTATATGTTTGTCTATTTTTTCGCTGCACTGGGCCTTTGTTGCTACTCGAGCTTGTCTCTAGCTGTGAGGAACAGGGGCTGCACTCTAGTTGTGGTGCTCGGGCGTCTTATTGTGGTGGCTTCTCTTGTTGTGGAGCACGGGCTCTAGGGCTCCCAGGCTTCAGGAGTTGCTATTTCCGGGCTCTAGCTCAATAGTTGTGGCCTACAGGCTTAGTTGCTCCAAGGGATGTGGGATCTTTCCCGAATCAGGAATCAAACCAATGCCTCCTGCATTGACAGGTGAATTCTTTACCACTGAGCCACAGAGGAAGTCCCTGATTGGAGTTTTGAAGCAGTTGTATCAAAATGCTAGTGAGTTTAGAATTTGATGTGGAGAGTCTACTGTGTTTTATGTTTTTGCTCTTGCTTTGAGCTAAGCACATGTTCTATCAATACTTAATTGATATAGGACTTTTATCACCTGAGTTTTATTTTTAGTGATAATTTTTAAAGGTTTTTTTTTTTTTTTCTGGCTGTTGGTCATAGCAGTATGAAAATTCTTATCCTTTGTTCTGGCAATACAGTGAAGAGAAAGACTTACTGTAACCTCAGTTAGCCAGAATGTTTGATGTGTAATGCCTTGTATGCTGTTTATTTGCCAAGTATGCATTGCCATGAAATTATGCAAACCAACTGTAGTTTGCTTTATGATTCCCTGGTGGCCGAGGCAGTAAAGAATCCACCTGCAACTGGGGAGACCCGGGTTTGATCCCTGGGTTGGGAATATCCCCTGGAGGAGGGCATAGTAACCCACTCCAGTGTTCTTGCCTGGAGACTCCTGTGGACAGAGGAGCCTGGCAGGGTCGCAAAGTGTCGGACATGACTGAGTGACTAAGCACACACACATGCATTGCTCTGAAATTATGCAAACCAACTGTAGTTTGCTTTGCGGTTAACCGAAAGAAAAGGTTGTGGTTTTGTTTCTATTCTTAATGTTGAAACAGGGGGACATAAAGTATTTTTACACCTGGTTCAAAGCTCTCTCATTTGATTATTCTGGTTTTCAGTTGCTAATAATATTTTTCTTACCTGGATAAGCTTAGGGTTTGAGTTTCGTATTTAATTTCAGATAAAGGTGATTGTGTATGTGTTTTGCAAAACCCTAAAAATAGTATTATTAAGCTTTCTAAGCAGTCATTTAAAAAGAGCTCTTTACAATCAAATTAACATTTGAATGATCTCTTATGTAGTATCTTTCAAAATACATAAGCAACTTTTAAAAAATGATACTTGAGCTACTTCTAAGTGTTTTTTATATGTGTTGAATATGAAACTATAAAGCAATAAAATATTGTGCATTCTGGTAAATCATGGTTCTGTTGGAATTAACTGAAAAAGTAGTTAGGATCTTGACATCTCAAAGCCACATGTAAAAGTACTTAGGAATTTCTACTAAAATATATATATAATATTAAAATTATAAAATATTGAATTCAGAATTTGGTAGCTGCATGTGGGTTCTAATTATATCAAAGCATTTGTTACCTGGAATCCTTTCCTCAGGAAATAAATCATTGTAGAACACCGAAGTTTTTAAAATAACCTGAAGGATTGCAGGCTGCAAGTCTTTTTGTGTTTAGTCTAAGTTTTTTGTTTTGGTCTTTCCTTTTGTGTGACCATCTGTGTAGTGTTCCTGACCCTTTTTTTTTTTTTTTTGCTGCAAACATGGTAATGAGTTTGGAATCCAGATAATTGAGTTAAGTGAGAGGCAGGAAGATAGAGTTGGACATTGGGGGTCAGGAATATTTTTGCTGAATTTTTAGAATTAAGAATCATATGGGCATACAGGTATAGGAGGAACAAGTCATATTCAAGGTACAAAGGATCAGAGTAGTCTTAGAAACTTTGCCATGGTGATATTGCATGAATGCAAGAAGGGTGTGGAATAGTATTTTCAAACTTCTAAAGGAGAGAAAATATGTTTCAGGCATTGTATAATCATTCGGATTGTTCTTCAAGTGTAAAGCAAGAGCTAGCTTAACCCAGAAATAACAGTACTAATGACGCTGTTTTAAAGTAAACAAAAATAACTTACCTGAGGACAAAGTCCAGGCACCCAAGAGATGAAAACTCAGGAATGGAGACGCCAAAGAAAAGTGATGTGCATTGACTCCAGTTAAGTAGAATTCTAACACTAGCAACTGGGGAAATTATGATTCCAGACCAGACTATAAATGTTATAAACCTTTAAAAAAAATCTTTGTCAAAGCATTTAAAATTTTCTTTCTGATAGTTATAAATGTACAGAGAAATTTTTGAAATAGCTAAAACTAATATTTAGTGTACCATTATTCAAATATATATATGGACTTCCCTGGTGGCTCAGAGGTTAAAGCGTCTGCCTCCAATGTGGGAGACCTGGGTTCGATCCCTGGGTCAGGAAGATCCCCTGGAGAAGGAAATGGCAAACCACTCCAGTATTCTTGCCTGGAGAATCCCATGGACAGAGGAGCCTGGTAGGCTACAGTCCACGGGGTCGCAAAGAGTCGGACACGACTGAGCGACTTCCCTTCCCTTCCCTTCTCCCTATTCAAAATATTAGAGACTTTGGAATTGAAGTATTATTTCTTTGTAAAAACCTGACTAAGAGAAGTTAGAACAGGACTCGCCTTGCTTGCTGCCTTCTTGTTATATGACTTAAGATACGACGTAAATCTCTGCTATACCTAGTATAGTGGAAAAGGCAATGGCACCCCACTCAGTACTTTTGCCTGGAAAATCCCGTGGACAGAGGAACCTGGCAGACCACAGTCCATGGGGTCGCTAAGAGTCGGACACAACTGAGCGGCTTCACTTTGACTTTTCACTTTCATGCATTGGAGAAGGAAATGGCAACCCACTCCAGTGTTCTTGCCTGGAGAATCCCAGGGACGGGGGATCCTGGTGGGCTGCCATCTCTGGGGTTGCACAGAGTCGGACACGACTGAAGCGGCTTAGCAGCAGCAGTAGCATACCTGGTATGGTAGATACAGAAATCTCAAAATTTGGACCCACTTCAAAAATTTTATCCTTTTCCCTCTGTGTCATGAAATTTCTGCAGACATTATTATGTCACAACCACTTTTTTCATCTACATGGATAATTTGGCCTTTACTGAATTCCTCTAGCTGCATATCTAGATACTGCTTCAGTGACAGCAGTATCAACATTCCATGGTCAGCTGTTTCTTCTGTAATACCTTTTATGTTCAATGTGAATTTCACTTTCAGTGTTTCCACTTTTCATTTCTTTGTGAGCTTTCATCCTCATTGGTTAATTTCCTCTTTTGATTATCTATTTTTATAAACTGTCAAACTGTCATGTAGGATTATCACTAGGTGACAAGAGACATATAACTTCATGTTTGCTGTCTAAACTAAAAAATACACGGTGATCAATCACTAGTTCCACTCTGAAAGAAGTTATGTGATTGATCCCTGATCACAAGAAGCATCTGGTATATACATAGTAATTTGTGGATTGAAGAACTGGCACTTCAGTTTGCATTCTGTGCAATTATTTAAAAATACAATGGTACCTGGAATTTGAACCATGTTGCTGAAAGTTTAAATTGTGAATCTCAATTTGTGTGTGTACAGTGAAAACATGCAAAGTGAAAACTGTTTATAATAATATAATCGATAAAAATCCCAAGTTGAATTAGGGAAAAGGGTGAGTATATTAATGCTGTTATCCTTGTCAGGTAGTCAGTAAGTATTATCTAAAATTGAAATATGTAATACAGTGATTCTAGCTTCTGAATGTTTCTTATAGTCACATTAATTTTGGGGGACTCTTTTAGGGACAGTCCCCTGGTTAACGAGAATATAAAGTTTAGCAGGCTTTTCTTGTTTCTCTCCTTTTCTAAGATGTGCAGCCAAGTAATTGGAGATGTTCTAGTCCAGTTTCATTGAAGCAGCTATTCAACTTAAAGAACCTACTTCATTGGCTATGGCCACGCATGGAGGGCTAACAGCATCAACTCTCTGACACTTTGGGTGTTAACCTATTTCCCTTTAAAGCCTTTCTTTATTCCTAATGTTCATGTTGTGGGCATTCCTAAGCCCAATGCAGCTTCATCTTCTCATTCCACTATTCAGTTTTGGTACTGGAAAATTTCTTATTTTCAAGCTTAGCTATGTATTAAAAATAATTTTAAAAAATTATACAACATCTCACTGTGTAGTAGACAAGAGGGAGGATTCTTGCGTGTGCTTCATTATCATTTAGACTAGACATACATTGTCATGGTTGTTCATCCAAAAAAAAATCTACTCAATAGTATGCCAAGCTATAAAATGCCTATTAGTTGAATCATTGTGTTGTACACCCAAAATGAACATAATTTTGTGCATCAACCTATTTCAATAAAAAGTACCAATTAATAAATATTAAGAAATATATGAGACCTATGGTGGAAACTGAATTCATGAAAGAAGATTTGAACTAGTATATTGATACAGTAGTCCTAGATGGGAAGATTCAGTTGGTAAAAAATATCAATTCTCCCCAATTTAGACTCTTTCAATTAAAATTTCAATGGAATTTTAAGGAAATTTTAAAGTTATCCAGAAAAGTAAACTTGAAAAACTCATTAAGAAAATTTAGAACAAAATAATTGGGGGGGAGTGAATTGCTTAACCAAGTAGCAAGGCATGTTGTAAAGACTGATTAAGACAATGGTTTTGAAGCAGGAAGTAGGTTTGTAAAACAAATAGGTCTGTAGGGCAATAGGAGTAGGAACTAGGTCTGTAGAACAAAGTAGAGGCTATAAAAATGTGTGTTCATGTAGACAGTTTATAAGCTATATTTCAAGCAATTAAGGATGAATTGTTTAAAAAGTGGTATTTAGAAAATTGGCTATTTGGGGGAGCAAATACAAATACATTCCCACTTCACATCATAAGCAAAATTAGATTCCAGATGGAGTAAATATCTAGACGTATAAAAAATAAAATTATAAGTGCTGTTTTCAGAGACCCAAGATAGCCTTGTTAACCGTGCCCCAAATTTAGAAACCATGAAAAGACTAATAGATTTAACTACATATTTAAAGATGAAAGTAAAAAGTACCATAAACAAAGTTAAAAGCCAAAGGAAAGATAGGAGAAAAAACGTTTACTATACGTAACAATGTATAAGGAGTCAGATGACCAATAGAAAATAAACAAAGGGTATAAGTAGACATTTCTAAAGAGAAATAGCAGTGGCTAATGCAAAAAGATATTTATCCTCATTTGTAATGAAACTTGAGATACCATTTTTTATCCAGGAAATTGGCAAAATATAAACTGTTGATCATTGCCTGAGAGTGTTGTTAAGAGTGTAAATCTTTGTCTTCAATTTGATAGTAGCTAGCAAAAATGAAAGGGCTTCCCTGGTATCTCAGCTGATAAAGAATCTGCCTGCGATGCAGGAGACCCCAGTACAATTTCCTGGGTCAGGAAGATCCCCTGGAAGAGGGATAAGCTACCCACTCTAGAATTCTCGGGCTTCCCTGGTGGCTCAGACAGTAAAGAATCTGCCTGCAATGTGGGAGACCTGGGTTCAGTCCCTGGGTTGGGAAGATCCTGTGGAGGAGGGCACGGCAACCCACTCCAGTATTCTTGCCTGGAGAATCCCCATGGACAGAGGAGCCTGGCGGGCTACAGTCCATGGGGTCGAAAAGAGTTGGGTATGTGATAAGTTGGATAAGCACAGCACAGAAAAAATGAACTATCCGTACTTTTGACCGACTGGGTCTGGTTTTAGAGATTTAATCCATAGAATACAAGCATATGTACAAGAGATATGGGCATATAGCTGTTTATTGAAGCATTGTTTATACAGCAAAAAATTGAATTCAACCTACATGTTCATCAGTACCCATACTTTGGAATACCATGAGGAGCAGGTCCTATGAAGTGTGTGGGCTCTGGAATCAGGTTGCCACGTTTGCATTCTGCATCCGTCATTTACTGGTTGCATGACATAGGCTTACTTAATTTCTCCGGCCGTCAGTTTTCTCATCTATAAAACAGAAATAATGGAATTTGTTTCAGAGGGTTATGTGACAAATTAAATAAACTAAAATATATAGAACAGTGCTTAGAACATAAGTACTCAATAATATTCAGTTCAGTTCAGTTGCTCAGTTGTGTCCGACTCTTTGTGACCCCATGAATTGCAGCACGCCAGGCCTCTCTGTCCATCACCAACTCCCGGAGTCTACCCAAACCCATGTCCATCGAGTCGGTTATGCCATCCAACCATCTCATCCTCTGTCGTCCCCTTCTCCTCCCGCCCCCAATCCTACCCAGCATTAGGGTCTTTTCCAATGAGTCAACCCTTCGCATGAGGTCGCCAAAGTATTGGAGTTTCAGCTTCAACATCAGTCCTTCCAATGAACACCCAGGATTGATCTCTTTTAGGATGGATTGACTGGATCTCCTTGCAGTCCAAGGGACTCTCAAGAGTCTTCTCCAACACCACAGTTCAAAAGCATCAATTCTTCGGCGCTCAGCTTTCTTCACCATCCAACTCTCACATCCATACATGACCACTGGAAAAACCATAGCCTTGACTAGACGGACTTTTGTTGGCAAAGTAATGTCTCTGCTTTTAAATATGCTCTCTAGGTTGGCCATAACCTTCCTTCCAAGGAGTAAGCGTCTTTTAATTTCATGGCTGCAATCACCATCAGCAGTGATTTTGGAGCCCAAAAAAATAAAGTCTGACACTGTTTCCACTGTTTCCCCATCTATTTGCCATGAAGTGATGGGACCAGATGCCATGATCTTAGTTTTCTGAATGTTGAGCTTTAAGCCAACTTTTTCACTCTCCTCTTTCACTTGAATCAAGAGGCTCTTTAGTTCTTCTTCACTTTCTGCCATAAGGGTGGTGTCATCCGCATATCTGAGGTTATTGATATTTCTCCCGGCAATCTTGATTCCAGCTTGTGTTTCTTCCAGCCCAGCGTTTCTCATGATATTAGTTAATATTAAACTTTCACTATGGAGTTATTAAAAAAAATAAAATACATCTGTAGAATTTCAGCATAAAAAATCCCAGAGTGATTTAAGTGAACACGTTTTAGGACAGTGTGTGCATATGGCATGAGTACCTATTTGTAATGAAATTTTTAAATGATGTATGTGCATGTATTTCTATGTGTGTGGATAGGTCTGGAATGATAAATGCCAGTTGTAACAGCAGTTTATCTCTCTGGAAAGTGAGATTGGGTGGAGGGGAAATGGATTGTTATTAGAGTTTTAAGGAAATATTTTGTATTTTACAAGTACATATTATATTTATAGCTAAAAAGTTTTCTTTTAAGGTTTCATGGACTGTAACAATAATAAAACTTTTGATTAATTTTTGTTAAAAAACTGAAAAGTTATGTTCTCTAAAAGATGTGCACTTTCCTCTTACTTTCCTTAGTGACTCATTAAGACTTTCCTTGCAGGAACATGCTTATCCAGCGGATGAACTCATGCCTTTGACCTGCAGAGGTCGGGTTAGAGGCCAGGAGCCAAGTCGGGGTGATGTTGATGATGCCTTGGGAAAGTGAGTATTAACAGGGCATAACATGGCATCTCAAAGTTCTCAAGTCTTAAGGCATCTTAGAGGCAGTGTATAATTGTGTATCTGGGAATTGGTTAAATTTCAAAGACTGCTCTAAGTATTACATTAAATTCCTTTATTCCTTTCTGTTATCTTTTGTACACTATTAATCAGTTTACCTCTTAGATCAATGAAAAGTTGAGTCGTTTGTTAAGATGAATGTGGCCTTTAGAATGTATATAATCGTTGACACTTATAAGGTGTTGATGCGTTAATATTGTTTTTTGCTTTTAAAAGAGCTAATGACTATTTCTGTTCACTTCGAAGGATTTGTAGTTATGCCGAATGCAAATGTGATGTTAAGGTTTTTCAGGTTCTTTTGGTGTTTTATAGGTTACATGGTACTGTAGATGCATGAAAGTACTAGTTAATGGAATAATGGAAACTGCCAGCCAGTCAGTAGGATGCAGATAATGTCTTATATGTTCATGGATACAAATATTCAGAATTCTAATGTTTTGTATCTCACTATACTTGTTTCTTAGATTTTCCCTGACGCTGATTGATTCTTTGGACACTCTTGTGGTAGGTTTGATTCTTCTTAAATTATTTTATAAATTTCATAATATGTATGCTCAAGTACTAAGAATATAATTGTAGTATAGTAAGTCTGAAATAGAAGCTTTCAGAATTTAAGATAATTTGATCTTTGCTTCAAAATAAATCTTCCATACTGTTGAGTTGATAATGTCATGTGAGTGTCAAGTGAAATTATGTAGAATCATGGAGATACTCAAAATGTATAGTATGTTAGTTTACATGATGCCCCTTAATCAGAAAAGTTGTTTCCTTTTGGACAAGTAGGTTGAAGCTATTGGAAAAAAGTAATTCTAAAAATTGCTGTTGATATTCTTGTTCCAGAAGGACATGCTGCAATGATACTGAAATAGTTAAATTAAAATTTTTATATATTAGGTCCATTAAAAATTTACTTCTTTCTCAAAAGTGATTTTTAATACCAAGTGATCACTATTTAGCACTCCTTTTAAACCCGATGGGATGCAAAATTATTTAAATTAATTCTCATTGGGGATGGTTTGTGGTGGCAGAGGGGAATGGCTCAGTTCCATCTGTCATGATTTCTGAAGGTAGTATCTTTCTAGTTTTTTACACTCAGATCATTTATGGTATAAAAATAGGCTTGTTGCAGAATTTTCCTTAAGGCATAATTCTCAAAGTTGAGTTAATGTCTAAAGTATTGATTAATATTTTAAAAAACACAACAAAAAGCCTTTGTGGTGGCAGAAAATTTTCAGAGCCTGGCTTTTCTTCCAGTACTGTTTCTACATTTTTATTTCACTGGGTGATTCTTTTCTCTTTTTCTTTTCTTTTTTAATCAGAGACTCTCCACTATATCAGCACCTTAGGAATATTACTTACGAAGTTTAAAAAAATATCCTTCTCTCCCGTTATTCTGATTTAATTTTCCTGAAATGGGACCCAGCATTATTATGTATTTCTCTAAAGCTTCTCTTTGTTTATAACATTTAGCCATAGTTGAGACATTTTTTGTTGAGAAGCCCATGATTGTTTAGACCTTTTTAGCTGTATCAGAGTTTTGAAAGTTGAGATTTCATTTTTCAGAAATAAAAGGAATGTGTGAATCATATTATAATGACTATAAGGGAGACTATTGTGTACCTTATTTTTGGTTTAGTAGTCCTCTGTGTTCTGCTATGATAGGAGAAGAGAAAAAGATAAACAGGTATCCCAGGAGACACAAATTGCCACCCTGGGAGAAACTAAGTGGTGTTATTTACTTATAAGTGTAGCTGGATGATGCACGTCCTGTCTGTCCTGATACAGGGGAGTGAGTGAGGGGCAGTAGCTGCGTATTAGGAAAGACCACAGGTGGATGTACGTTTGCTTCTCATTCTGTCCTCTTAGCTTTATCCTTATACTGAAAGCTCTCCATCCTCTCTCTCCAAGCTCTTACTGATTTTTATGAACCTCCACCTCAGATATTCTATGTGTTTTAAAAATTTTTATCAGAAATGAAGGAGAAAATGTGTTTCTAGGCTGCATAACTTCCCTATATTTAGAAATTTACTGGTCTCTAATTGAGCAGCCATTATTATAAACAGGTTCTATTCCGTTTTGAAATTAAACCACTTTGGCATTGGTTCTCAAAATATGATTGCAGCACCACCAGCATCAGCATCACCTGGCAACTTGTTAGAGATGCAGATTGTAGCGCCTCATACCAGGCCTGTTGAATCAGAAAGTCTGGGAGTAATGCCCAGGAATGTTTGTTTTTTTTTTTAGCAAGCTTCCAGATGATTCTAATATATGCCAAAGTTTGAGAACCGCGTGTAATGATGCAGTGCTTTTTAGACTTGTTTGCTACAAATCACCTGGGGATCTCGCTAAAATAAAATGCAGATTGTGATGGAGTAGACTGAAGGCAGGCCCAAGGAGGTGTTTTTCTAACGAACTGCCGCTTGGTGGTGCTGTTGCTGCTGGTCAGCGGACCACACTTGGAGTACCGTTCGGTGTGACCTGAGTTCTTGCTGCTTGTGGCAGGGAGTACCAGAAAGTGATCACATAATATTAATATGTGACGTTGGCCAAATTATTTCTCTTCTTTGGACCCCTGTTTTCACTTCAGAAGGGCCTAGATTGGATATCTAAGATACCTATTAATATCTATTTAAACAGAAGAATTAAAAGAAATTAGTTTGAAAGTTTTTCCTACATTTAGAAGGAATGTTGTACATTTTATCAATACAAGTATTTAATATTTCTAATTTACTCTGTGATCATTTTTTGATTTGTGGTTTCTTTATTTGAAAATATTGGAGGACATAGCACTTGGGACAGGATGCAACCTTATTGTTTTTATTCTGGTCACACCATAATATGTTAAATAGAACTTCTGTTGTCAGAGTTTGATCTTTCAATTTAAACTCTTGTTCATAATTCTAGACATATAGTTTCTATTGATTGTAATGAGATCAAACACTAAAACTTTAAATTTATCACTAAAGTCAACGTTACCATGAAATCTACAGAGAGAAAGATACTGAACAAATTAAAGAGGGGAAGGGAAGAGACCTGAATTTGTTCTTTGTTATCAGTTAGGAGCTTAAGAAACCTGATAACTAATGGAGGTGTTAGAATGAATTTTTAGCTAATTATGGACAAAACTCTCCTCATTTTTATTCTTCTTTGAAACAGATAGTGTAGGTACTATTCTTGGGAGCAATTCTCAGGAGATAGACTTTGAAATAAGATGAACAGAATTATATTAAAAAGATGTGTGTGTGTGTGTGTGTGTGTGTGTGTGAGGAGTGAGTAGAACAGTTGTGTCTCCCAGAAGTGATACAGGTCTTTCTTTGTACATTCACATTTGTGGCTTCAGAATTTACATGGACTTGGAGACTGAGAAAGAAAAGCACTCAATTTAAAATCAGGTTTTATATTATATTATACTCAAGGCTTACCCTAAATTTTACTTTAACTTTAGTAAGACTCTTATGTTTTATGCCTAAATTAGAATTTAAAAAATTTTTACTTCCTTTTGGCTGTGCTAGGTCTTCATTGCTGTGCAAGAACTTTCTCTACTTTAGTTGCGGCGAGTCAGGGCTACTCTTTGTTGCAGGGCACAAACTCCTCATTGCCGTGCCTTCTCTTATTGCAGAGTGCAGACTCTAAGCACTCGGGCTTCAGTAGTTGTGGGGAAAAGGCTCATTAGTTGCAATTCCTGGACACTAGCGCACTGGCTTAGTAGTTGGGGTGCACCAATTTAGTTGCTCCTTGGCATGTGGGATCTTCCCAGACCAGGGATCAACCCTATATTCGCAGGCAGATTCTTAACCTCTGGACTACTAGGGAAGTCCCTAAATTAAGATTTTTAGTGAAGTATCAGATCAGAAGAGAAAGCACTATAAAATATTATCAAACAAAAAGATTAAACAGTCAAGTAAAGGAAAACTACTTTTAAAGGACCTGAGATCTAAATAACATCTACTTGTGCAACCTTAATTTAGACTGAAAAACCGACACAACCTGTGTAATGACAGTGACCCTCTTCTGGAGCTGATTGCAAGCATCCAGAGTTCTTAGCTTCATCAGGATTATAGACCCTCATGGTAATAATGGTAATAATAGATAGTAATGCTATCAAGCACTTACTAAGTCAGGTGCTCTACTAAAAGTACTTACACGCATTACCTCATTTAGGAAAGCAAACCTCTGAGGATAGGTATTTCCTCTTTTTGTAGATGAAAGAACAGGCTCAGAGATGAGACTAAGGAACCAGAATTCAAATCAGAGCTTGTTCTTTAGCCCAACATTGCACTGCCTCCTCAGTTAGGGGCCATGACGTCCATGGGGTGAAAGATGGCAAGCGGTGTATGGTTTAGGATCAATTGATCATTCCCTGGAGGATGTGCTTTCTTCTGAGACTAAGCAAGTTTTAAAATGATATTTGATGAATAGGGTGGGTTTGTTTTGTTTGACTTGGGAACCAAATCCCAGTAGAGTTCTCCTCTTGCAGCTCTAGGTCATGGGTTATACACACTAGCTAACAGTTCTGATGATGATTGTTTTAAAGTCCTAATGATATTTCAGTGTGTCGAAAAAAAAGAAGTATATAAAGATTCCTTGCAATATAAGTAGGCATTTAATCTTTTTCAGTTTTAGATAGTATCACATTTTTATAATATGCTTAAGGGAAACATTTTTTCTGTGTTATTTTTTATAATCTTAAGGTATTAACTTGCTATCAGTAGCCCATTCTAAGGATATTTCTCTATGTCTTGGTTGAAAATAACTTTACTTTCAATAATTTTCTTCTCCTAGGTATTAAATAAAACTAAAGAATTTGAAGATGCAGTGAGAAAAGTTTTAAGAGATGTTAACTTAGATAATGATGTAGTTGTTTCAGTCTTTGAAACAAACATCAGAGTTCTTGGGTAAGTATGTGAGATACTGAACTCTGATTTTAATAACAGAAGAATAAGGGTATACTCTTTATTTCTTGGTGGTGGTAAAGCAAGAAATTTCTTATGTTTAAAAAATAAAAGGTGGGATACTGGAAAACACAGACTGTGGAATGACCCTGCTATATGTGAGGCACAGACAGCAACCAGCTCTGGGAATAGTAATAGCTGCAGACTCAAATCAAAGGTGCAGACTCAAATCAAAGGTAATCCTTGTATGTTGGTAAAAATGGACTGACAACAGGTCAAGTATTTGCATATTAGCTACATCACAGTTTTTTTGCCAGCTTATCTATTTTACTAACCTTAGCACTTCAAGCCAAACTGAATTTATAGGGTTACCTTTGAACTAACAGTTTGAAATATTCTTGGAACACAGGAAGTACAGGATTTATTAATTCACGTTTCAACATTATTACATTTTTATATTTAATGGTTATTTTTGTGTTACTGTAACTCATTTCCTTTTGTCACACAGGCAGAGTGAGTCTATTCATCAGTTAAATTTAAAAAATTGTTTTTAGCTTTTCACAGAGTTTATTAATCTACTACATTTAATAAAGAGTGGGGAATTTTTGTTAATGTTATACTAAAAGTGAGAGATTTCAGGGTGCTATAATTAAATTTAAAATTTGTTAAAATCAAATGTGTTAAACTTATTAAGATAAATGATTTCTAGGTTGTTTTTTATTTTAAGAAAATGTAAGTTATTTAAGAATGCCAAACCCTTTTGTTGTTGTTGTTTAGTTGCTCAGACGTGTCTGACTCTTTTGCAACCCCATGGACTGTAGCCCACCAGGCTCCTCTCTCCATGGGATTTTCCAGGCAAGAATACTGGAGTGGGTTGCCATTCCCTTCTCCAGGGGCCAAATCTTTTACAACAGTTACATTTGATTCTTTTTTTTTTTTTCATACTGGCCATGGTTTAATAATGGTTTTTATAATGGTTTGCCACAAACTGAGTATCCAGAGTTAGGTAAGAAATTATGTTCTTCTGTGATTGTTCCTTATGTGCTAAATTGTTGGTAGCAAGATACCCACATCTGTTTAGGTGATGATGTGTAAGTATGTGTACAGTGTGACTAATGTTTCATCTCTCTGGTTGTAGGGGTCTTTTGGGTGGACACTCACTGGCAATCATGCTGAAAGAAAAAGGCGAGTACATGCAGTGGTACAATGATGAACTTCTCCAAATGGCAAAGCAATTGGGTTACAAACTTTTACCAGCTTTCAATACTACCAGTGGCCTTCCTTATCCAAGAGTAAGTAATTCTGAAAAATTTGGCAGCCTTTGTATACTTCTTTGCTGTTTTGAAAGAATCAATTTTTGTGATCCAACCATCGTTCCTTACCTGCTTGAGGCTGGAAAAAAAATTGCTTCAAGCACTATAACAAATTTATATGAACATATTGGGTAATTTGCATTTGAGTGGTGTGAGAACTTAGATTCGTTAAAACTTTTTGTGTCATTGCATAAGGTTATGCTGCAGAAGGAAAAAACAAATGCCAGACTAAAATTTGGGCCCCAAATTATTTGTGCAGACGATGTGGTGGAAGCAATAGAGGAGGTGTTCACTCTCCAGAGGAGAGGATATTGAGAGAATACAGGACAGAGGGGAATGAGGAAGAAGTATAGTAGTGAAAAGGAGATTGTTTGGAGACTTAGGAGGAGAACCACAACGTAGTGTATGGCATTAAAAATACTAAAAAAAAAGAGTTTCAGAAGGACACGTTCCAGCAAACATTAGGATAATTAGGGTAAACAGAGCCTTGAAGGATGTAATGTGGCAGAATAAAGGAAAAGAACGATTCAACGTAGGTGAAAGTATAGGGACATTCATTCTAAGATTTCCTCTATGTTAGTAGTTAAGGAGAGTTGGCAGCACAAGCACAGTCAATTGAGGGAGTTTTTATTATTATTATTTATTTATTTGGCTGTGTTGGGTCTTTCATTGCAGTCCATGGGCTCTTCGCTGTGGCAGGTCGGCTTCTTTCTAGTTGTTGCAGGCGGACTCAGTAGTACTAAGCCTGCAAGGCTTAGTTGCCCTGCAGCATGGGTTCCTCAACCACGGATTGAACCCTTGTTCCCTGCATTGTAATTGCAAGGTCGATTCTTAACCACTGGACCACCAGGGAAGTCCTAGGAGTTACTCCCCCATCCAAGAAAATTTTATATTTAAGGCAGAGGGAAAGGAGCTATTGAAGATGGAAAGAACTCTCTCCTGATATATTTCATTCTTTATTATTAATAACAGTATTACTCTTTCCTTCTTACCTGGGCCAGACCTCTCAGCCATTACCAAACTCTATTAATTTTATTTCTTACCATTGCTTTATTGTTGAAACTAATATAATTGTATTCATAAACTATTACAAATGTATATTTTACTCTTTTCTCTCTAGGTTTTGCTTCAGAGACTTAAAAATTAATCTTACTAAAGCTGATTTTTATCAAATTGCTCTCAGAAATTTACTGACTCTGCCTTTTGTGCTGAATGTCCTTTAACTTCCAGGTTTCTTTCTGGTTTGGCAATCAACTTTCTTTCTGAGGTTCTTTCATACCCGTACGCCAGTGAAATGCATGTTCTGTTTCAGACAAAGTAATCTGTTTGTGTTTTTCAAAACACCTAGGGAGTTTTTGGTTTTGTTTTTCATTTCCAAACCTTTAGGCTTGCCATAATAACTTCTCTACCAATATAAATAAGACTCATTTCCTCCATCAAGAAATCTCTGACTGGAGATTCAGCGTGATATTACATGCTTTTCAAACTGAAGGTCGCAGCCCATTCGTTTACCCATTGATTTAGTGGATCGTGAAAACATCTTTTTTGTTGTTATTGTTTAAAAAAAAGACTAGTATTAAATTTCTTATTTAAATTTCTATCTCGTCTGTGATATTTTTAAATAGCTCGTCTGTGAATATCCTTATACACACCTTTTTTACTTATTTCTTCCTTAGGATAAATTACTAGAAGAAAAAACAAAAACGCCATAAAACAGGGAATGCTTTTTAAGGCTTTGTATGCTTATTGACCAGTTGCTCCTCAGAAAGGTTCTACTTTATACTTCCTATGTTATGTAAAAGTGCATGGGTCATACTGCTGCCCACACTGTGTATTACCTCTCTTCAGCCAATTTGGGCTTCCCTGATAGCTCAGCTGGTAAAGAGTCCTCCTGCAATGCATGAGATCCCGCTTTGATTCCTGGGTCGGGAAGATCTGCTGCAGGAGGGATAGGCTACCCACTCCAGTATTCTTAGGCTTCCCTTGTGGCTCAGCTGGTAAAGAATTCGCCCGCAATGCGGGAGACCTGGGTTCGATCCCTGGGTTGGGAAGATCCCCTGGAGGAGGGCATGGCAGCCCACTCCAGTATTCTTGACTGAAGAATTTCATGGACTGTATAGTTCATGGGGTTGCAAAGAGCCAGACATGACTTTCACTTTCACTTTTAGCCGATTTAATGAGGAAAAAATGGAAACATGTTCTAATTTGAAATTTCTTTTGCTTGTGTGGTTTAAAATTTGAAATCTCTTTGCTTATTAGTGTGGCTTAAACTTTCTTGTTAATCTTTTTGCTTCCTTAGCATATTAAAATTGAAATCAAAATTATTTTAAACCATCTAAATGTTTAGTTAATTGAATTTACTTTTAGTAAATATTTTTAGTTCTTATTATAAATGGAGGTGCTAAATTTTGAAGAATCTAGCAGTTCTTCACTTTTGTCATAATGTGAGAAGCAGACAAGAAATTGAAACAAAGACAGTATTATTACTTACGTATCCTCAGAAGTATCAATATAATTTTTAAAATTATTTTTTTAGAAGAGAACTACAGGTAGAAAATAGCTACCTTCCCATCCTTCTTAAATATACTTAGTAAATACTGCTTTTGCTCATGAAAATTGGTACAGTCAACCTCTTTTGGATATAAATACATAATTGATACTATTTGCAGTAATGGTTTTAACACAGAAGTATTTGCTGGACAGAAATGCTATTGAACAGTTAATGGTTATTTTTTTATACCCACATAAAACCCTAGAGCTCATTTCTGGTCATCTTGGTTCAAGTTTATATTGTGGTGGTATTTGGCTGGTTGAAACATTTTTCTTTGTGTTATTTGTTAGTCTGTCAGCAAGGTAACATACTCTGTATTTCAGAATTTTAAAACCTGTGAATAAAATTTTAATCTTTTTTTTTCAATGAAACATAATAAAAAATTTATTCAATTGATATAAAAAGCATTTGCCAATGAGTAAATACAATCTTAATCTTCTTTTAAATATATACTATAGTTAGTTTTTTCTCTATGAAAGACTAATGCTAATACTTTTTCACAGATTCTCAGTTACACCTCAGTTTGTTTTAGGACTGGTATAGTTTCCTAATTTGGTACTGACTAGTTCAAACTGTCCAGAGAACACGATTGTTATAGCAGGTATTTGCTTTGTATAATTATTATATTCTTACTGAATTTTGATATCCTTGAAGAAGAAGCTAAGTGAAAACTTACTTATCCCATGAATAGTATGTGCTTAGAATGTACTTCCCTAGATGCTAATTGGAAAGTCACAAAGATCAGCAGAGAAAATTTTATCAATTATCCTCGTGATTTGATTAGAGTCTCAATTGAAAAATGGTTTCTTATCCAGAAATCATTGTCTCTTGATAATCACTAATGATAATCTTCTGATTTTATTTAGATCAATTTGAAGTTTGGTATCAGAAAACCAGAAGCTCGGACAGGTACTGAGACTGATACCTGTACAGCTTGTGCAGGCACCCTGATCCTTGAGTTTGCTGCTCTGAGTCGATTCACAGGAGCAACAATATTTGAGGTTTGCTTTATATAGTTTGGTCTCCTGGGTATTGGGCATAAATAACTACTTTATAGCTTTTCTTCACTGATCAAGTATTAAGAGAATCAATTGGAGGATTTCTGTTATCTCAGTGAACATTTTGTCTAAATTTCAACACATAGTTTTTTTTTTTTTTTTTTATTCAAGGTATCGAATTTATTGACATAAATATTTCATAATATTCTCTTTTCATAATATTCTCTTATTTTCCTTTTTTTTTTTTTTATGTTCTTTTTTTTTTTTTTTTTTTTTTTTATAAATTTATTTATTTTACTTGGGGGCTAATTACTTTACAATATTGTAATAGTTTTTGCCATACATTGACAAGAATCAGCCATGGGTTTACATGTGTTCCCCTTCCCGAACCCCCCACCCACCTCCCTCCCCCTCCCATCCCTCTGGATCATCCCACTGCCCCGGCCCCGAGCCCTTGTCACATGCATCGAACATGGAATGGTGCTCTGTTTCACATATGACAATACACATGTCTCAATGCCATTCTCCCAGAACGTCCCACCCTCACCTTCTCCCTCAGAGTCCATAAAATTGTTCCATGCATCTGTGTCTCTCATTCTGTCCCGCATATAGGGTTATCGTTACCATCTTTCAGATTCCATATATATGCATTAGTATACTGTATTGTTGTTTTTCTTTCTGGCTTACTTCACTCTGTATAATGGGCTCCAGTTTCATCCATCTCAGTAGAACCGGTTCAAATGTATTTTTTTTAATGGCTGAGTAATATTCCATTGTGTATATGTACCACAGCTTCCTTATCCATTCATCTGCTGATGGACATCTAGGTTGCTTCCATGTCCTGGCTATTGTAAACAGTGCTGCGATGAACATTGGGGTACACGCGTCTCTTTCAATTCTGGTTTCCTCGGTGTATATGCCCAGCAGTGGGATTGCTGGGTCATATGGCAGTTCTATTCCCAGTTTTTTAAGGAATCTCCACACTGTTCTCCATAGTGGCTGTACTAGTTTGCATTCCCACCAACAGTGTAAGAGGGTTCCCTTTTCTCCACACCCTCTCCAGCATTTATTGCTTGTAGACTTTTGGATAGCAGCCATTCTGACTGGTGTGAAATGATACCTCATTGTGGTTTTGATTTGCGTTTCTCTAATAATGAGTGATGTTGAGCATCTTTTCATGCAACACATAGTTTTTAATTGTCAAAAGCACACTTATATTAAGTACAACTTTGCATTTTGTTCACAAATTGTAACCTTTTAGTTTTATTCTTAGAAAATGCCTTAGCTATATTACTTATATGAAATTTGATGTCACAGATGTCTTGTATGAAATATTGTGTCGCTTTGTTTTATTGTTAGACTTCTGTGTGGTCTGTTGCATTTCTGAAAACTTCGCTAATCTAAAACATAGTGAAATTTTCGCACTTTCCTTCATTGAGAGTCTTATCTGTAAGTTTGTTTACTCCAGTGGAAATATCATTCATTATCCAAAGACTTAATATCCCCCAAATAGTTTGTTGTGAACTAGCTATGTCTCACACTTTTTAATTTTAGCTAACTGTTTAACCGTGTCATTGGAGTGCAATAGTAGCAGCCTATGTTCAAACATATGACTTAGAATTGTTTCAAATTCAGCAAATGCTACACATAGAATGAGCAGAAATAGGGACTGTATAATACTAGCATTTAGAGACATTGGGTCTGAGTTTACGTAAAACAAGTTTAATGGTCTTTGTGTGGATGTATATTCAAAGTATCTTAAGAACAGGTTAATCTTATTTTGTTTAATTTTTATTCTTTAACTTGCTGGCTAATATTTTTCCTTCATTTAAAAAAAAAGTCATTCTTTACATCCTTTCTAACTTAATTTGACCTATAAACTGTGAGACGCATTTACACTTGAGGAAAGTGAGGCTCAAAGATGCTTGACTAGTGGGTGAAGGAGTGGAACCAGAATTAGAATCCATGAATTCTGAATTCAAAGCCCAGCCTCTTTCCACTGGGTTATTTTATATTTTAAAATCATGCTTTTTCTTTAGCTTCTTGAATGTGATTTATTATGGAAGAAGCAACCTCATGCAGTTGACAGAGACTCAAACTAATACACGACTGGTAAACTACAGTCTGAGGCCAAATCAAGCCACTGCCTGTTTTTCTTGTAACGCAGCCAGCTCATTTATTGATTTTAGTCTAGGGCTATATTTGTGCTACAGTGACGAGTTGAGTAATTGTGACAATGACTGTCTCACCCATAATGCCTAAAATATTGACTGGCTGGCACCTGTCAGAAAAAGTTTGTTGACCTTTGGTCTGATATATATGAAGAGATCTGAATTCTCATATCATTAATAGCTGTCCTGTAGTCTAGTTTTAAACTTTGGTTAAATTGTTGATTTCACTGGTCCTGTTTCTTTAGCTATAAGATAGGAATAGGGAAATGTAATCTTTATGAAATTTTTTCAGCTCTGAAATTATACAATTAAAGTTGCAATCTGCTTTGTTTTAAAAATTCAGCATAAATAGATTGAGTCAAGAATGAAAACTATTTTATACCCTGTTCTTAAATCTTCAGAGTGACAAACTGGTTTAATGATTTCTTTTGTAGAAGTACTTCTGCAATGCTGAGTAGATTCATGCTCTGAAATTAAACCTAATTCTTTTGTACATGTTCTTTGCTTTTGTTTTTTTAACATCTTTTCATCCAAAGCCAAGAATTTAATCAGAAATAATTTAGTGTCCAAGGGATAAAAATAAATGAAAAAAGAGAAGAATGTTATTATAAGGTTATAATTTTGGTACTGTTAAATGAATGCTAGTTGCTTTACTTACTCTTCACTAATGAAGTTGCCTGCTATTTAAAATGTAGGATTTGAAATGCCTATTCTGTTTCAGAGATGGCATACTAACTTTGAAATTCTCTTTCAGTTTTGTGAATGAGAGTATCTAAGGAGATTTTCACTTTGCATTAAAAGATAGAAATTATTTTAATATATGCCAATTGCTTTTATTTCAATAATTCCTGTGTGTAAATGTGGACCTATGCTACAAGAGTAGATGAACAAGGATGGTCTCAAAGTGAGATCATTGGCACTAAATAGCATTTTTAGAGTCATTCTTTCTAACTAGACTCAATTGGCTGAAAGAGCCAATATTTTTGACTTGTAAGAAAATTTAATGTATAAGTGATCATCTTTGGAATTTTACTTAATCCTAAAAGTATACTATGGGCCCTTGATTTTTGTTTGGCAAAGATATGCAGTTCTTCAAGTATACTTTTCTTTTTTATTATAGGAATATGCAAGAAAAGCTCTTGATTTTCTCTGGGAGAAAAGACAGAGAAGTAGTAATTTAGTGGGTGTGACTATAAATATTCATACTGGAGACTGGGTACGAAAAGGTATGTAAGTTGGACTTTTCAAATTAGGCCTTCACATTCTAAAAATGGTTGGGAAATAAAGGATTTTTATTTGTTAAAATAGTCTTTATGACAGTATAAAGCCTAATTTCTCAGAAGATTGCTAGAATTTTAACAAATGTAGCCAGATTTTCTTCCTTGGTGCCAAATAATAGCACCCTTATTCCAGATGGCTTAATATCCTGTTTCATACCTTATAGCATTATAGATGAAACAATAGAACTAATTTCTTTGAGAACCAGAGGAACAGAATACCTTAACCATCTCACATTAAAGTGTAATTAAGTGGAAATCTATATTTAATAATACTATCACCAATCTTTTTTTTTTCCCCTACTGCCAGAAATTGTGTATAGCATGGTAACTAAGAGCATAGACCCCAGAGCCATATTTTTGGAATTCCAGTCATGTGATCTTGGGCAAATATTTAACCTTTGTGTTCCTCTGTATCTGTGAAAATGAAAATAATAGTACTTACTTCATAGAGTTATTATGATTTTGTTGTGTTGATTTTTGTTGTTTGTGTTTTTTAAATAATTTTTATTGGAGCAAAATTTTTATTGTATAGTTGATTTACAGTGTTGTGTTTCTGCAGTACAGCAGTCAGTTAGAGTTATTATGATTAAATGAGTTAATCTCGGGAAGATCCCCTGGAGTAGGAATAGCAACCCACATCAATATTCTTGCCTGGGAAATCCCATGGATGGAGGAGCCTGCCGAGCTACAGGCCATAGGGTCGCAAAGAGTCAGACACAACTGAGTGCAGACACACACACACACACACACAGCACAAGCACTTAGAACAGTGCCTGGCATATGCTGTGCTTACTGTGACATAAATGCTCACTAATGTGATTTTAATTCCTTTAATTAAAATTTTCACTTTTGGGAATCTAGCCTGAGGAAACAATATAAAAGGTAGAAAATCATTTGCTCCCAAAGATGTTTATCACATAAGATTATTTGTTCAGTTCAGTCGTTCAGTCGTGTCCGACTCTTTGCAACCCCATGAATCGCAGCATGCCAGGCCTCCCTGTCCATCACCAACTCCTGGAGTTTACCCAAACCCATGTCCATCGAGTTGGTGATGCCATCCAGCCATCTCATCCTCTGTCGTCCCCTTCTCCTCCTGCCCCCAATCCTTCCCAGCATTAGGGTCTTTTCCAATGAGTCAACTCTTCACATGAGGTGGCCAAAGTATTGGAGTTTCAGCTTCAACATCAGTCCTTCCAATGAACACCCAGGGCTGATCTCCTTTAGGATGGATTGACTGGATCTCCTTGCAGTCCAAGGGCCTCTCAAGAGTCTTCTCCAACACCACAGTTCAAAAGCATCAATTCTTCGGCACTCAGCCTTCCTCACCATCCAAGTCTCACATCCATACATGACCACTGGAAAAACCATAGCCTTGACTAGACGGACCTTTGTTGGCAAAGTAATGTCTCTGCTCTCAAATATGCTATCTAGGTTGGTCATAACCTTCCTTCCAAGGAGTAAGCGTCTTCTAATTGCATGGCTGCAGTCACCATCAGCAGTGATTTTGGAGCCCAAAAAAATAAAGTCAGCCACTGTTTCCACTGTTTCCCCATCTATTTCCCATGAAGTGATGGGACCAGATGCCATGCTCTTAGTTTTCTAAACATTGAGCTTTTAAGCCAACTTTTTCACTCTCCTCTTTAACTTTCATCAGAGACTTTTTAGTTCTTCTTCACTTTGTGCCATAAGGGTGGTGTCATCTGCATATCTGAGGTTATTGATATATCTCCCCGGATTCTTGGTTCCAGCTTGTGTTTCTTCCAGCCCAGCGTTTCTCATGATGTACTCTGCATAGAAGTTAAATAAGCAGGGTGACAATATACAGCCTTGACGGACTCCTTTTCCTATTTGGAACCAGTCTGTTGTTCCATGTCCAGTTCTAACTGTTGCTTCCTGACCTGCATACAGGTTTCTCAAGAGACAGGTCAGATGGTCTGGTATTCCCATCTCTTTCAGAATTTTCCACAGTTTATTGTAATCCACACAGTCAAAGGCTTTGGCATAGTCAATAAAGCAGAAATAGATGAACTGGAACTCTGGAACTCTCTTGTTTTTTCGATGATCCAGAGAATGTTGGCAATTTGATCTCTGAGTGCAGACACACACACACACACACAGAGCACAAGCACTTAGAACAGTGCCTGGCATATGCTGTGCTTACTGTGACGTAAATGCTCACTAATGTGATTTTAATTCCTTTAGTTAAAATTTTCACTTTTGGGAATCTAGCCTGAGGAAACAGTATAAAAGGTAGAAAATCATTTGTTCCCAAAGACGTTTATCACATAAAATTATTTGTAGTGGTGGAAAACTTGGAAACAGTCTAAGTGATCATTAGTAAAGAGTAGCATCAATGTTTGAGAATTATTTTACATCATTGTTGGAATAATAAGTTATTAAATTGAATTGGATCGGGACAAAACATATAACAATGTTTTATGAATAAACAGGATGTACAATCATATAAAAATATGATCTTTATAAGACAACCCTATAAAACAGGCATAAACAAATGGAAATACACTAGACTATTACTAATGAGATTTGTTTATCTTATTTATACATTTCTCTGTTTCTAAAGGCTTATGTATAAAATAAATAACTGCCTATATTTAAATAAATGAAATGATATAAATATTAATTTGAACATATTAAAATTATTGCCTCTATTCAGCATTGTCTGAAAATTTTCAAAGTATTATCTAAATGCTCGTTTCCTGAAACTGATCTGAATTCTGGCTCCAGAATTTTGCAGTTTCTTTTCTTAATTCACTCTCATCATTGGTCCATGCATGGCTCATTGTATTTAGTTCATTTTTAATAATATATTAAGTACTCACAGATAGACCGACCATCCATTATAAAGACAGCTGACTTGACAATATACTGATTCTGCTTATGGTCCTTGACTCTCCATACCTTTGTAATCTCATACCTCTGTAACCTCATACCTCTGTAATCCCATACCTCTGTAATCTCATATGTCTGCCTCTAACTGAAATACCCATCATCCTGATCTTGTATTGCTCAATCCCTTGCTTTCCTTTTATAAATTTTTATGCATCCATATGTATTCCTTAAGGTACATATTTTTGTTTTATTTTTAACTTATAAAAGGATATCGTGTCATTTGAGACCTTTTGAGACTTTTCACCTAAAACTATATTACTAAAATTCTTGCACATTGTTGCATGATGTAGTTCATTCTGTTTTGACTGCTGCATAATACTTTGTGTGAATAAACCATGGATTTATAAGCATTTAGGTTGTTTCTAGGAATTTACTCTTGTGAACCCTAGTGCTGTGAGTATTTTTGTGTTTCTCTGTTGTACATATATAAAAGTTTCTCTTGTCTATATATCTAGGTAGAATTTTTAGATCATACACTAAGTTAAAGTTCAATGATAGGAGATATGTCAGATTGTTTGCTAAAGTTGTTTCCACTTTACACCACTTTATACTTTCACCAGCAACATAGAAGAGATCCTGTGGATTAGCATCCTCTCCAGCACTTTGTATTGTCACACAAAGATTTTGCCAATCAGATGAGTGTATAGATGATTTCCCACGGTGACTCAATTTGTATTTCTTTGAGCACTGATGATGTTGAATATGTCTTCATATTTATTGGCTATGTGTTTCCTTTTTTAAAAAATGTGGATATTCTTACATTTTTGTCCATTTTCTACTGAGTTAATTCTTTTAAAGAATTAATATTGATACTTATATGATACTTATGATCTGTGTGGTACCTATCCTTTGAAATTTATTAAGGTTTTCTTTTTGGCCTAGAGCATGGTCAGCTTTCACTTGTGCTTAAGAAAAAAATATGTATTTTCTAATTGTTGGATATAGAGTTCTACATATGTCAATTTTTTCAGTGAATAATGTTGTGCAATTCTTGCTAATTTTGTTTGCTTGACATATTAAGGAAAGTTGATAAAATTTGACAATGATTGTGCACCTATTAGTATCTCCCTGTAGTTGTATTTTTGCTCTATATATTTTGTTGGCTGCATTAATTTAAAAGTGCTATCTCTTGATAGTTGAACCTTTCATCATTATGTAGTGATCATCTCTAATAATACTCTGTTAAAGTCTGTTTAGTCTGTTAGTAATACAGCTATGTCAGCTTTATTTTGCTTAGTATTTCCTTGATAGGTCTTTTTCTGCTCTTTTACTTTCAATCTTTGCAGATGCTCATGCTATAAGTGTTACTCCTGTAAAATTTATAGATTTAAAAAATCCTTTTGTCAGTCTTTGTCTTTTAATTGGTGAATTTAGTTCATTTATGTTTATTGGCATTTTAATATATTTGGATTTATTTATACTATCTTAATTTTTATTTCAGTGTGTCTCACCTTTTCTGTTTCCTTTTAATCCTTTTGTTTTTAATTGAAAGCTATATTTACCTCCTAGTGAGACATGAGCTTCAGCCTGCTCTGCCATTCTTTTGTCACCCTCTGTTCCAACCCTCATCCACTGTTAGTATCATTAGATATTTAGTTCTTTTTGGTTATGAATGTTTTCTCTTTTTTCTTTTAGTCTTAGTGCTGCCCCTCCTCCCTCTTTCATTAAAAGTATTCAACTCTAACGAGGTATTTTGTCACCTGTACTTTGTATATTTCTTGCAATATCTCTTAGTTTTGCCTTTCTTCTTGTATAAATATTTATCCCAACCGATTTTCAGTAGCTTTTAATAGCTTCTGAGGCCATAGATGCCCAACAGTAATTTTATTATGCTTTCATATTTGAGAAAGTTTGGCTGTAAATAATCTTGTGTTCAAGTTCTTTCTTTGAAAATACAACTCTGTTGCCTTCTTGTTGTTTAGTCGCTAAGTTGTGTCCAACTCTTTTGCAACCCCCTGGACTGTAGCCTACCAGGCTCCTCTGTCCCTAGGATTTCCCAGGCAAGAATACTGGAGTGGGTTGCCATTTCCTTCTCCAGTGGATTTTCTTGATCTAGGTATCAAATGCATGCCTCCTGCATTGGCAAGCGGGTTCCCTGAACCACCAGGGAAGCCATTGTCTTCTTAAATTTTTTTTAAAAAACCTGTTATTCTGATTTTTATGTTCTTATTTGTGATCTGTTTTTTTTTCCAGAAAATTAAGAAAATCAAAGCAGAGAAGTTTCTGAAAATGTAACAATAATTTTAGGTGTAGAATTTTCTTTATTTCTCCTTTTGGTATTCTATGGGCCCTTTCAATTTAAAATCTGTGTTTTTCATTGCTGAAAGTTGATTTTTTTTTTAAAGATATTTTATCTCTTTCATTTTTATCTCTTTTTGCAATGCCTGTTATTACATGTAGTCTTCTGGGTTTGCTGATTTGTTTCTCAGCTATATCCTAGATGCTGTGTATCCTATCCATTATGAAATTTTCTTATGTTTTTATTCCATAATTTCTTCTCAGTTAAAAATTTCTTCTTTTGTATTGCTAATCGCTTTCCTGTCTCTTTAGTGTGTTTATTAGACTAATTTTAAATCTTGGCTTGCCTGTTCTAATATTTTGTACCTCTGATAAACTCTTCCTCCAGTACTTTCTTCTTATTTTTAAAAAGTCATGCATCTTAAATGTTTTTGTTCTATAAGTTCATGTTGACTTGTCACCTACTTTGTGGGAAAGATTCCAATTCCTATCAGCCCCAGTTATCATAGGGATGGATTCTAAGAAGTTTTTAAAAATACCAGTGCCTGGACTCCTAGAGATCATGATTTGATTGGCCTGGAGTATACCCTGGATATAGGGATTTCTAAGATTATAATTGTAGTTATAGCTTAGATTTTCATTCATTAGCCTTAAGAGTTTGAAGGAGAAAAGGTTGGGAAGAGAGTATCTAAAATTAGTTCCTGTCTCTTTTTGTTCCTTACATAGGACTTCTGTGCTACCCTGATTTTATTCCTGAGGCTGCCTAGAGCGTATGTCTGAGTTGTAGTAGAGGGGGAGGAGACGTGGTATCTTAAGACAGTGGTAGGAGAGAAACCAGAGCAAAATTCCAGCAGGTTTTCTGCTGTTTGATCCTTCTATAGCTATGCCTGGCTGCCTTCTGCTCCAGAACTAAGTCCCTCCCCTCCTCATCCCCCACCAAGTTCATACAGTTTTCTTCTTGTTATTTTCTTTCTTTGACCTGTGATGATCTTGGAGGAAAAAGCCAGCCGTTATGCTAGCTTCAGCAATGAAACTGTAACCTCCAAACAGCAGCAGTGTTGTTTTCATATCTGTTATAACTAAAGATTGATGGCTAACTGATAAAGGATCCAGTAATTACATAATAATTGCATAATAATACCCTTTAGTGCTTCCTCTTTGAAATTCCTCATTATAAAATCAGCTTTAAAAAAATTCTTAAAACTAGTATCTCTGGCTTTTAAATAAGACTTCTGTAGCCAATTTTACAAAGCAAGAATTTTTTTTAAACATATAAACTATTATCAGTAAAGGAACCTATTAGGCATATAGTAGGGTTAATGTTTCTATAAATGTATAATTTTTACTTTTGACAGTTTCACATTTAGACTAATTTTTCATTCTTAGTCTGTTAGTACCTTATACTCTGTAAAGAATTTTTAAGACTTGTTTAATAAAAAACCACATTTATATGTATTTTCCATAGATAGTGGAGTTGGAGCAGGGATTGATTCGTATTATGAATATCTACTGAAAGCCTATGTCTTGCTTGGAGATGACAGCTTTCTGGAAAGATTTAATACAGTAAGTTGTTCCAATTTTGTATTAATTTTAGAGCCAATTTATAATTTGCCAGATTTTGATAGAAATTCAGTCATTTGAGTGATATTTTGAAAAATTATTTTAAAGTATATAGTAGTTTTTTGGTCAGTATTCCCTGATGTTGGACAGGGACAGGGTAAAAAGCTACATACATTTCAAAAACTGGTTTGCAAAGTAGTTTTTATTTTCATCTATCATCAGAAGTTTTCAAGATTTTCCAGTAAGTAATAAAATATGTAGATATGAGTTTTACCTAATCTTTTATACCAGGAAGAGAATTTATTGAAATTAATTACTAGTTCGCTTTCTCCTTTGTATTCTAATTCTTTTTGGAATAGTTAGGAAGTTTGACTTGGTCCTTGACCACACCAAGTATCGGGGTTTTGGAGACTTGAACAAACCAGTGAGTATTTGTTTCAAAAGCAGATCTATAAGTCTTTAAGTCTGGATCAGACTCATAGGCATATTTTTAGGGGTGAAGGAGGAGATTATTGAACCTAATTGGATTGCCTTTGTCTGTAATTAAATCAAACTGAAATTAATTAGAATAAACTCATCAACTGTGTCACCACATTCTTTTCAAAATAATTTACCATTTCTTTGCCCTCTCATGAGTTTACTCACGTTATTGTGGCATAATACAATATAGTGGTTAAAAGTATGGGAGCTGTCCTGTCTGGGTTTAAATCCTGGTTGTACCACTGGTTTTGTGATTTTGGGCAAGTAACTTAGATATTTTCCTCTATTCCTTATCCACAGAATGAGAATTATTTATTTAATTTTTTTCCCATACTATTTATTGGGAGGATTAATGAGCTAATACATATGAAATGATTAGAACAGTGCTTTAAGATCTAGCTGGTACTCAATAATAGTTAACAAATAATAGATGAGTTAGGGGAAGAACCTAGTAAAAGTCCTAATAAGTCATCAGTTGAATACTTTTAGAAACACTATTGCATATATCATTTATTAGATTATAACAAGATTTTCTTGAGGTGCATGAGGACAGATATTATTTTTTTTGTTGGTTTGTTATCATTCATTGACTCTGACAGGTCAACCTGTTGTTGTCAAGGCTGAGAAATGTCTAGGAGAAGATGAAAGAAGGGGAGAAGAATTTTTAAGACCATAAAAGACAGAGGTAGTGGACCATAAGAGTGGCAACACTGATGAGATGCATTAGTTTAGGTAACAATTCCTTAGTAAATTTATTCATATGTAAATTCAGGTTTCATTTCTTCACAGTGCTATTTAATGATATGCTGTATTTAGAACAGTACATCTTTTCTCATCGACTTTCATGAACACATATTGTGACCTTTTTTAGCACTATGATGCCATAATGAGATACATAAGCCAGCCACCTCTTCTACTTGATGTGCATATCCACAAGCCAATGCTGAATGCTCGGACTTGGATGGATGCTTTGCTTGCCTTTTTTCCAGGTTTGCAGGTAAAAAAAACCCAAAAAACTCATAATTCTCGTAATACTGAAGTAGAATGATTAAGTGTATTTGTGATCTCCAAAATTGAATTATCAAAACAGAGTCACACTCAAATTTGTATTAACCTGGATTTTTCTGTGTATGTTAATGATTGAAAATAACATCAACTCATGCTTTACTAGGTTATTTTGTTGTTATTGTTGGTTTTTAGGTCTTAAAGGGAGATATTAGACCTGCTATTGAAACTCATGAAATGTTATATCAGGTGATTAAAAAACACAATTTTCTGCCAGAGGTAAGCAGATCATCTTTGGAATTCTACTTCAATCTATAGATTAATAATTTAAAGGTAGAAAATGTCATTTTCAAGATTGGTTCTTCTTTATTTTTCCTAGTTAAATAGTTTATTTAATTAATATATTTTGGGTTTACACAGTATATGGTTTTCCTTTTCCTATGTATTAACAGAAGTCTAGTGTCTCTGGGGTCGCACAGAGTTGGACACGACTGAAGCGACTTAGCAGCAGCAGCAGTTTAGGATAATGCTGACGGTTTATTAATTTAATATTAAAAAATATTCCAGATTGGTATTTCTCAACCTTTTCTAATCCATACCATTGCATGTTGTCTCATTCTAGCTTTGACACATTCCTGCCAGCTAGGGAGACTTTTGTACTTTGCATTTTCTAAAGTGTATTTTATGAAAACTACATACATTGAATAGCCTTTGCTGATCACATGTGCTCCCTAGATATTTGGAAATGTTAGCTCTTCATGCTGTTTAAAAATTATTCTCCCTGGTGTTTATATGTTAATAGGAAATATTCTTGCTAGCTTGATACTGCAGGATTTTAATAGCATTCCTTTTGGCTTTCCAGAAATGTACCATAAAAATTTTCCAAATTTGTATATGACCGCACTCTCTGTGAGATAGCTAAGCATCTCACCAATACAGAAGGCTTCCTGAAGTGTTTGTTTCAAGCCACAGAGGATTTGAGATTCTTATTAAAAAGAAAAAAAAAAACAGAAAAAGAGTGCATATGCTAAAATAGAAATAGGACGGTGAGGGTCTTAATAATTAAGAGAAAAAAGTGGCGATAAGGAAAAAAGAAGAGAAAACAATTATGTAGGCCATCAGGTGACCTGTGTAGTAGCATTACTGAAGTCATAGTTTTTCCTAAGCTTCCTAATAGCCAAAGTGATCGTTTAAAAAAGCAATCCCATTTAATTGGTAAAAATAACAGCCTCACAAAAGTGAACTGTGATTTTAAGCAATGAAAATTTTCATTTCGTAGATTGTTATCAATATTTTAGCTATTTTTACTTGTCTGTGATCTAATTTACGTACTACAATATATTTTAGAACTATTTTCTTAAATCACACTTTTATGAATATTTGTATGTTGTTTTGTCTAGGCATTTACCACAGATTTCAGGGTACATTGGGCTCAACATCCTTTAAGGCCAGAATTTGCAGAAAGTACCTACTTCTTGTATAAAGTAAGCTAATTTAACTCTCTTTTGCCATTAGCCTTCATTCTCTGTTGGATAACTCACTATCTTAGAGTAATAGTATTGGGTTTTCAAAGTCCTTGTTTAATGTTATAATGGTTGGATATATCATGGTTCTTATTCATCTAGTTCATAGAGTATTGAAAGATGCAAGAATTGACATCTAAGCTTTATGCCTTTTCAAAACATTTGTTAAACATTGCGTTAAAGAGAAATTTTATATTCTAGAGCTGCCTTCTAAAGCATGTCTTTTGCCGTTTTTCAGCCAGGCAGCCCTCCTGGGCGTTAGAAATTTCATTTAAAGCCTAAGATGTGCAGTTGTGCTGCTTTCCAGTTGTATATTTAAGAAATTCATAAAGCAGATTCATGGCTTATTTTTAGAACTAGGCTCCATGTAACATGTATTCCAGTGCCTGATACAATGCCTGGCACCCTGTAGGTGCTCAATAAATATTTGATAAATGAATGGTTATATGGTACTATATAAGCTATGTATATGTATACATATATTCTCCTTTTTAATAGGCTACAGGAGATCCTTACTACCTTGAAGTAGGGAAAACACTTATTGAAAATTTAAATAAATATGCTAGAGTGCCTTGCGGATTTGCTGCCATGAAGGATGTTCGTACTGGAAGTCATGAGGACAGGTAAAACAATTCCTAACCTCCCCTTTCCTCAGGGTAACTCTGAAACAACACAAAATACGATTCTTAGTCAGCTTTCAGATAAGCTTAATGCTCTTACAAGGGTATTTGAAGATGTAAATCTTAGTTCATTGTGCTTTTTTTTAAATTCTCTTAAATAGGCTTATTTTAAATTGTTTGAAAGTTTGTATCTTTGCCATAGTGACTGGCATATAGTAAGTGCTCAAATGATTTTTAAATAGATGAATAAATTATTGTTAAACATCAGAACCTTGGTCTTTGGGGTATTAGGAAAGTTGGAATTTTCTTCTTTGTTAATAGTTTTTCCTATTATGTAAAATGTTAGAAATCATCAAGGTGATGATATATGATCTGGATGATGATTCCTGTTCAGTCAAAAGCAGTGTGGTGGTTACTGTGTATATTCTTATTCTGTTGTTGATTTGGAGGGCTGTGGAGGATTGTTGGCAGGTCATATTTTATTGGATACTGGATAGATGTAGATGACGTGGAGCATTCAAGATACAAAAAGCATGCTTTGGTTAATGTGAAAGTCACTAAAATTCCAGTTATTCCAGGATCATTCGATTTGGTTGCTTTAACTGTTCAGAACATAGCAACACATGTCTACATGAACATTACAATTTGTTCATTTGGTTAGCAAATGTTCATTCCACAAATATTTACTAAAATGTCTAATGTGCCAGAGTTATACTAGTTTTTGAAGATCACAGATAAAAAGACATGTCCTTTCTATCTTTGAATCACTGGGGTAGGCAGATAAACAGGCTTTAAAGTATTGTATTTGTGCTATGGATCATATCAAAGGGATGTGAAATGCAGAGTGGGATGTGATATTCACTTAAAAGTTTCTAGAGCATCTTGTGTCCTGAAGGATCAGGACTAGAAAAAGGAAAGTGGTAAAAGGAGTTTCCAGCAGAGGAACTAGGGACAGGGGAAACACAACACTCACAGAGCTGTCCCTCAGTCCTTCTCTCAGAGTGTTCAGGTGATAGTTGATTAGACTTGAGGTCTCCTTCCTTGACTACAGCTGATAAGAAATGGATAGGTTTCTGGAAGCAGGCATACAGAAAACAGCAAGAAATGAAAGCAGATGGCTCGTGTATTTCTGTGTAACATTTATTGGCTGCTTCCTACATTCCACGCTCTCTTCTAATTAAGCACTTTCTATGTTTAATTCCTTTGATCCTTACAACAGCCCTCTGAAGTATAATTTCTGTTATGATCTTCATTTTATAGATGAAGAAACCAAGGCACAGAGAGATTAGGAAACTTGTCCGAGGTCGCAGAATTAGTTAGATTAATTCTAATCAAGGCAGATAGGCTTTTGACTATATGCTATGCTGGCAACTCATTGAAGGAACAGTAATTAGCTGTCTACTGTATACCAGATGCTTCTCTTAGGTAAGAGGATGAAAAGATCTATTAGAATTAGTCGCTGCCCTCCTGTGACTTGTAGTAAGTGAGGAAGGTGGGTACAAAAGAATCACAAGTTGCTCAGTTGTGTCCAACTCTATGTAAACCTATGTAGCCTACCAGGCTCCTCTCCATGGGGTTTCCCAGTGGGTTGCCATTTCCTCCTCCAGGGGATCTTCCTGGCCCAGAGGTCAAACCCACATCTCCTGCTAGTCTCCTGTGTTGCAGGCAGATTCTATACTGCTGAGCCCCAGGAAGCCTGATGTGTGCTAGAGTAGAAACAAAAGTAGCAGGTGGAGGAATTACAGAGGAAGATGTGATTTACTATATCTAGAGAGTTCCATTTTTTCTAAATTTAGCATCCTTTTTTTTCTCCTGCTGAATATTCCTTACATTTATGGATCTCTTATTGTTGCCTTTGTCCCATTCTGACTGTATTCCAGTATATAGAGTGTCTCTTAAAATGTCATGTCCAGAAGTAACAGTACTTGAGGTGTGCTTGACCCGCAGCACTGTTAACCATCTGGGTTCAGCCACAGGATGGGTCATTTTCTGAGGGGCTGATGGGCTTCCTCCCTCTGTCCACTGTTCCGCATGGTAGCATTGTATCTCTTGGATGCATTCGGTCCAACAAAAGGTTGAGAACTACTAATCTTCGTCATACCATGTTAGTAGATGTGCTTTAGATTTTCTCAGCAGCTTTATTATGTTCAACACACAGTGAACTTGTGGCCAGTTGACCTCAGATACTTAACAATGACTTACTGACAAATGGGTGTTCTCTATTCTGCTCTTAAGAAACTGATTTTTTTTTTTTAGCTAAACGACTGTTTTCAGTGATTTGGGGTTTAGATAAGTATGCTGTAAAAATTTCCAGCTAATACTCTGCATTTGGTTGCTTATTCCTCTACAGATCTACCTTATTTTCTGGCTCACCTATGTCTCCCCTCCCTGTTCCCCCTCCCAGTTTTCAAAATAGAAATATCTGTATCTTTCTAATAATTATCACTTAAAGAATTTAAATGGCAAAAAAGAATATGAAAATTTTCCTGCAATACTTTCCCTACTTGCCATCCTAAGTTTATCACTGTTGGCAGTTTTATAAACAGTCTTCCAGACAATTTTAATGGCTGTGTATTTGCATTTATGTATATAGTTATGATTTTTAAGTACAAAATAGATTATGTGATACAATACTCAAACAAGCTAGCTTTACCCAGCTCATACTGCAGTGATCTTACCATGTCTATTCTTTTCTGAGCATTTACAAATCATCTGTTTCATAATCATCTGTGGAATTTGCCAAAAATCAACATCTTGCCATATATACACTATCATATGTAAAATAGATAGTGGGAAGTTGCTAAATAACACAGGGAGCCTAGCCCTGTGCTCTATGATGACCTAGAGGGATGAGATGGCGGGTGGGGAGGGAAAGGAGGGATATATATATATATAATTATGACTGATTCACATTGTTTTATGGCAGAAACCAACACAAAATTGTAATTTCCCACCAATTAAAAAATAAATAAAATTTTTAAAAATCAACAGCTTGCACATTAGTTTACAGTTCTCAAACTAGCATTTGCTCATGATAGTAACTATCAGCCCTTCAGAAAAAGTTAAATTACCATAAGTGTATTGCAGGTTGACAGGGAAGTATTTTATCTATTCTATAATGATTAACATCCAAAATGTTCAAAAAAGTTTTGAAACATTATAGGTGAGTTGTTCTAAAATAAAACATCATTTATGTATGGGAAAAATTATGATAGTTCTATTTTTGAGCTCATGTGCATGCCAACTGCTATGCTAAATGGTTGACATTGTAGAATCTCATTTAGTTTTTACACCACTATTAAGCATGTATTATGTGCTTTCAGAAGAAACTGGAGCTCATGGTCCTTATGTAGTATCCCCTTGGTGTCATAGCTAGCCATTGGAAGGTCTTTTCTATTTTGAAAGCCCCAGATCCTTACCACTATGTCCAGCTTCCTCTCCATTTCATTCTTTCGTAATGCTGTTTAAACTTGCATTTGAAAACACTTATTGAGTGCCTACTGTATGCCAGGAATTGTGCTTGCCCAGATTTATGAAACTGTGCAGCCTGTCTAGTAACTGCTAAAAGCTCAAATGCTTTGTAATGTAGCACGTTTACTTAAATTCCTTGTTACTGTAACTCCATATGACTCCATATGCTCTCTTTCTACCATTTTTTATTAAAGCTTTTCTTTAAAATGTTTATTAAAACATTATAACATTAATCATTTGTAAAGTCACATGGTTTTAATTCCCTTTATTCATATTCCCTTCTTGAGAAGTAGTTCAGTATTTACAAAGTTATGATCATAGTCCATATGATTTTGTGTTGTACTTTTTTCATGTAACTTTTCATAAATGATTTCTTTTAAAGCCTTCTTGTTTATCACTTAAATGGCTATGTAATGAGCTGCATCAAAATTGCATTACTTTATCCAGTTCAGTGAATGTTAATTGAAGATTCCTATAAGGTTCTCAGTAGTAAAGTTCATCTGCATTACCTCCCTGATGTTGGTTCTCTGTAGAAGAAATGCCAAACTCTTTTCTCAGAAGGCCCATAGGAAAATCTTGTCTGCATTATTGACAAGATTTAGTGGACTTGTGTGGTAGGCAGCCCCTCTGGTCTTTTTTACTTCCTTGGAATACACCTGGAGTCAAGGCTGTTACCACTGGGGAATAGATATGTTCTGTAGTTCTTTGGATGTCTGTACTGGTGTAGACAGGCTTATCGACCTTGATTCTGCAACTTTCAGATAGCTGGCATTTGGATATTTTTACATACTTAGATTTGTCTGTAACCTTTTATTTTAGAATGGATTCCTTCTTCTTGGCGGAAATGTTTAAATATCTTTACCTGTTATTCGCGGATAAAGAAGACATTATTTTTGACATAGAAGATTACATTTTTACAACAGAAGCTCATCTGTTACCTCTTTGGCTCTCTACTACAAATCAAAGAGTCTCTAAGAAGAACACAGTAGGTTATGTTTTTGAATTAAATATCTCGTTCTCTTTTTCACTCCTATCTGTTTGTTTTGTTTTTCTAAGTGAAAAGTAATCCATGACTGCAATTCAATAAATATAGTGTGGCTGAAGAAGTACCTTCGATATTTTCTTATATTGCATCCTGTGTATACTTAGATTCCACTTAAGGTTTCCTTTGCACAAACTATAATATTAAGTAAAATAATTATTTGTACTTAACATTGTTTTCTCTTTTTAGACCTCAGAATATACAGAACTGGATGACAGTAACTTTGACTGGACTTGTCCAAACACTCAGATCCTCTTCCCTAACGATCCACTATATGCCCAGAGCATCCGTGAACCCTTGAAAAATGTGGTGGACAAGAGCTGTCCTAGAGGCATCATCAGAGTGTAAGATGTCTTACTTTATATTTATTAGTACCAAAATTAATTCTTAGTAAATGACAGAGAATGTAAGGAGTAACCAAGAATACATTCACTTAGAACCAAAATATTGAGGAGGTATGTACGTTAACAGATTAAAATTAAAATTATTGGTGAATAAAGTTAGATAGCAAAGTTTATTCAGCAGTAATGTCTTTATTATTATGGAAATTTCTGTATATCTTTTGATTAATGAACCAAGTAATTTTGGCAGCATATAATAGTTTGTAACTTCCACAGCACATTTTTACACAGGATAGTTTCATCAAATATTTCCACATCTTGTTTACGTAGAAAATATTTTTCCTTTTATCTGTAGTTTCCGTATAAGAAAAATACAGTGTTTTGATTTGATTTTTTGATGAGATACTTATTCTTGGTTGCTGGAACAAAAGTTTTTACCTTAATGAGTTCGTTTGCTTCTAAATAGTTAATTAGAAAAGCTATTACTAGAAAATTTAAGTGAATGTTATTCAGTGATATAAGCATTGTTTTGCTTTTCAAATATTGAGAGAAATGTCTGGGTTTTTTTTGAATGAGAAATAAATAGTAATAAATCCCCAAGCCAAGCTGTTCTGTACCTTCAGATGGTTTCAATGCTGTTAATACTGCCATACAGATAATATACAAGCTTTTGATAACTGTAAAATATATTTGAAAGCTATAACACGTATTAAAAACCTAAGTTGTATGTAGGTAAATAACTATTTATATTTATTCCATTTTTCACTAGTTTAAAACTGGCAATTCTGCAAATATCTAACATTATTTTTATTTTGCCTTATGTTTTTTTCCCAATTCTGATTTGTAGTTTTTTAAGCCTTGCCTATAATTACTTTTAGCAGAGAGGAGAGTATGAGGAGTGGAGCTAAACCCCCTCTGAGAGCCAGAGATTTCATGGCCACTAACCCTGAGCATTTAGAAATCTTGAAGAAGATGGGGGTGAGTTTGATTCACCTCAAAGATGGGAGAGTCCAGTTGGTTCAACATGCAATCCAAGTAAGACATTGCTGCACTAATTAGCTACGGTCTCTGTCCTGTTTGGTCTCACTAGCTTTAATAACATAATGACATTTGGCTTATTAAAAACCATGAATGTATGGTTTAAAGTTCAGTTCAGCTGCTCAGTCGTGTCCGACTCTGCGAGTTTAAAATTAGAGGATCAGAATTTTAGTACTTGGAAGTATCTTGGAAAGCCATCTAATTCAACCTGATTTATACTATAAATCAGTTAAATCACAAATAGGTTGCTGGTTTGCTTGTGTTGATAAAGTCAAACACCAACTCAAATCTAAATTTTCTGTTTCTCAGTCTCTTGTCTTTCCACTATTTAGGACGTAGTCTTAAAAGCTAATAATTAGTTTTAATATTTATATCTCTATTTTATACTGTTTTAGTTTCCAAGGAGTATTAAATATTTCATTCATTAATCAAAATTTGCATTTATTTATCTATGCCTAGGCAACATAACACATGTCTTTGGGAAATTTTTATTGATTTTTGATTTAAAAGTTTTCATAACCTGAGATCTTTAAATTATCCACCTTATTCCTACCTTAATTCTGAGAAAAGTACAATTTGAGAAATAATTTCAACAAAGTAGAATCATATTCAGATATCCCTTAATCTCCAATTCAACCTTCTCACAACCTCATCTTCCCCTCGGGTTTCTGTCTCATCTCTATTCTTGCCACATCCATCCTTCTTAAAGAATCTTCTGTCTGCTTCCTTATGTTTCTCTCGTCCCAGCAGAGGGAATGACATCTCTAATGACACTGCTTTCACTGGGGTCACCAGTGACATAGTTGCCAGCTAGTGGCCCCTTCATCCTCGTATAATTGAACTTTCATGTAACTATTGACTGGTCGCTTTTTAGAACATACCCCTTTCTTGTCTTCCAGGGCATCCCAACATCTTTCCAAATACTCTGTTCAGTATCTTGTAGATTCCTTTGCAACTGTTCTTTGTTGGCACAGCCACTCAGTGTAGGCACTGTCAAAGAATCTGGACTGTATTTTTTTCTTTCTGTACTCTTCTTCAATAGTATCATCTATTTCTACAAGCTCCCCCATCATCTTTGTACATGTGATTTCTTAGAGATATGTGTATGCGTGTGTGCTCAGTCGTGTCCAACTCTTTGCGACCCCATGGACTATATCCCACCAGGCTCCTCTGTCCATGGGATTTCTCAGGCAAGAATACTGGAGTGGGTTGCTACTTCTTTCTTCAGTGGATCATCTGTATGTAATCCTGAGTGTGAACTTTACTTCTTAAACCCAACTTTAATCTACCTGTCATACATTTTTGCATCTCAGATCTCAGTCTGTCCAAACCTGAACTAATTCTCTCTCCCTGCTTCCACCACAGTCTGTCTTTCTCTGCCTTTTTGTTCTCCATCTTAGTCAGCCCTGCCATTATTCTCTAAGTCACCAAAACTAGAAATCTCAGGATAGGCTTGAATTTCTGTTTGCCAGCTCCTCTCTGTTCTCCTCTATCTTCTATATCCTATGAAGTTCCGTTGACTTTTTCTGTGAAGTGTTAGGAATTCATCTTTTTCCTACTACGGTCAGGCACTCTTCAACTTTTCCTCTATTAAGATGCAGTTTGAATCATTCCAAATATTTCCCAGATACACACTGACAAAATCAGTCATTCATTCCCTTGTCTATGTTCCTAGTCTGCTTTCCCTCTTGAGAAAATTTATTGTAGCTAATTTTACATCTCTTCTCTAGATACAAACTTCTTAAAGTAAAAGACTATGTCCCCAGTGCCTAGTCAAGTTCTAGGAGGTAATAGGTGACTGATACTTATGCCTTGAATATAATCTGGTTGTTAGGTCATAATTTCAAAGAAGGGGAGTATAGGTCAGGTATGAAATTTATTTCTTAAAAGGACAACCAGGGGAGAAAACAAGCAAAGTGAGCATTTGAGCCTTTGGTGGAAGTCCAGTTCTCAGTTTGTACCAAAAGTGGTTTATAAAACAGTGAAATAGACATGAATAAAAATTTCAGATGTTATATTCAGAAAATATTTCCAGAAGCAATATTTTTGAGAAGAAATAAGGACATAAATATAATATTTGGTAGAGACCAAAACTGAAAGGAGAAATTTTGGAGTAGAAGGCTATATTTGCAGAAGTATTTAAAAAATAAAAAAGTTGAGTTTCCAAAAAGGATAAAATTAATCTTGTTTCTTTCCTAGGCTGCTAGTTCGATTGATGCGGAAGATGGGTTGAGGTTTATGCAGGAGATGATTGAATTGTCAAGTCAGCAACAAAAAGAACAGCAGCTCCCTCCACGAGCTGTACAAATTGTTTCCCACCCATTTTTTGGCCGGGTGGTATTAACTGCTGGTCCAGCACAGTTTGGGCCAGACCTGTCTAAACATAAAGAGGTGTGTGCACTTATAATATTGTTGAGGTTGAACTTGGATGGTACTTAAGTGTTGTTAATTTCTTAATCTCTTTTCTAATTCAGTACTTTTAACTTACTTAAAACACCTAAATATTTAATCTTTCAGATTAAAGGAGATTAAATTTAAAAGCATATCTTGAAAATATTGAGTCATAATTTATGTTTGCAATATGGTTATAGAATTTTACTTAAAATGTTGTTCAGATACTGTTCTCTTAATTCAAAGCCTTTAACTTATCTAAAAATGGTTTTCAAGCTTTTAAACTACTAGAACCTTTCTTTGAAAAAAAATCTAACTCAGAGGCTTAATGTAGAGAACAGCTAAAGCAAAAGTGCTCTGGACAAGTGGCTGTGAAGCGCATCAGATGCTGAGGTTCCACTAAGCAAACTTGGAAGACCACTAAGCTAGTTTATCCTGTTAGTTTAGTTTAATATAGGAAACAAAGCTCACAAGTTCAGTTATCTGACTGATTGGTAGCAAAGCTAGCTAGCTACTAGACCAGAACCCAAGTATCCTGATCATCTAAAACCAATGGTCTTTGAACTCTATTACCGCTAATTTAAACTTTTTCTAGTATATACTTTAAAGCTGTGTAGGTTTATAGTTGGTTGACTTGTTCAACAGCTCTTATTCTAGGCAACATTTTAGATTTTTGCTGTATGTCATGTTTATAAAAACCAGTGAAGATTTATGCCCTCTTGAAATTTACATTCTAAGAGTGAGAAGGATCTTAAAACATCTTTACACTCACATCTTGAAAATCAGTTCTCTGGTAGATTTAATTTTTCTAGGAAGAAGAATTGCTTGCAGATTTATGTACACTAATCCATTTTTTCAGCCTCTTTCAAAAGTTTTTCTGGTTACCAGTGATGGTTTAAAAATGATTCCCAGCTGTTGAAGTATGGGTTTGGGTATGTAGTGAGTCTGCCAACAGGCTCCAACTTTACCACTTTCTAACATCGTAACCTTGAGCAAATTATGAAAGCTGAATCTCGGTTCCCCATATGTAAAATGTATATGTTATCTGTATTTAACTCAGAGTCATTATAAAGATCAGGTTGAGTGATTTATGTAAAAATGCTTTTATAAACTGCAAAGTACAGTAATATTGGTTGGGGACTATGACATGCAAAATGTTGAAAGCAAAAATTTATGCTAAATGTGTATTGGATATGTTATCATTAGAAGAGAAATAAGATCTCCTTAAAGCTCTAGATATTTGAATTTTAATGACATGGTAGTGATTTGAGAAGATAAAAGTTATTCAAGTAACTTTTTATTTCTGACAGACAAGAGGATTTGTTGCAAGCAGTAAACCATACAATGGTTGTTCAGAGCTTACTAACCCTGAAGCAGTGATGGGAAAAATTGCTTTGATACAAAGAGGGCAGTGCATGTTTGCAGAAAAGGCACGCAACATACAGAATGCCGGAGCCATTGGTGGCATTGTTATTGGTAAGTAATCCTCCATGTCACTGTATTAATAACTAAAACATCATTTTTAGGGTTTTTCGTTTCGTTTTCCAAAATTTTATCAGAGTTTGTCATATTGTTTTTACTTCACTAGCCAGCATATTGGATAGGTAATTCAATGACTCTCTTAATAATTTGTGTATGTCTCATACCTTATTTGAACATCTAAATCTGAGTTTCTGTATATTAATGCCAATAAAAGTACTTGGGTCAGATGTGAAGGTGCAGCAGGAGTGATGGTAAAAACACCTGATACCATGGATCAGAAAATGTGCCCATGAGATCCCCCTAGGGGCAAGAATTATACCTGCCACCTCCAGTAGAAAGTCACTGAACATATCCATTCCTCCACACAGATGCAAGCTTTGGAGTCAGGTGCATGGGGTGCAGTTCCTGGCTCCTCCACAGAATCATGCTGTCACTTTGGCCCACCCTTAGATTGTTTACCTGTTTATTCAGTAGAATTTTCTTTAGTTCCAGTGAAAATGGTAATAAACATCTTTTAGGTGGTTGTGAGGTTTAAAGATAATGTAAATAAAATTTCCTAAAATTACTGATATGGGTAAAAACAAAATAGTAGGATTTATTTCATTGAAAAAATACTTGCTATTCCTTTTGCTTATCCTATATGGGCACTACAGTGTTGATTTAATGAATGCATGAATTTCATTAGTTAACTATTAACATTAGGAGAAGTTCTGCTTAATAACTTAAATTAGTGGCTAGAGAACTTTAGCCTGTAAGCCAAGTTTGGCTCACTGCTTTTTTTTCCTAAGTAAAAGTTCTATTAGAACACAGCTCCTCGATTTACCTGTCTTCTATAACTGCTTTCAAGTACAGTGCTGGAGTTGAGTGGTGGTAACAGTAACAAAGCCTAAAATATTCTCTATCTGACTAGTTACAGAAAGAGGATGCTGATGCCTGACTTAAATCACCTCTTAATCCTTGGTTATTTTCCACTCTGAGATTACTTTTATTAAAGAATTTAATAGCTTGCCACTACTATTATTTTAAACATCTTACTGAGTTTTAAAAAATATGGAAAAATAAAGTTGGGAACATATGTGGAATATTTTAGATTTTCCCCACTTTTTGGTAAAGTCTAATTTTTGTGGTATTCTATACACTGCAAGGAGAAGGCAATGGCACCCCACTCCAGTACTCTTGCCTGGAAAATCCCATGGACAGAGGAGCCTGGTAGGCTACAGTCCATGAGGTCGCTAAGAGTCGGACAGGACTTCACTTTCACTTTCACTTTTCCCTTTCATGCACTGGAGAAAGAAATGGCAACCCACTCCAGTATTCTTGCCTGGAGAATCCTAGGGACGGCGGAGCCTGGTGAGCTGCCGTCTATGGGGTCGCACAGAGTCGGACACGACTGAAGCGACTTAGCATAGCATAGCATAGCATACACTACAAGGTTTGTCAAATCAAATGCTTTCATTAGTAGCTATTAGTTACAGAATGCTATCTTGAGATCTGTAAGTAAATAATTAAAAGGGAATGGTCCTTAATTTTTAAAAAATTAATGTCTAAGTGGAAACTTTCTTATGTTGTAACTCCTTTCCCGGAAGTTTTTTTTTGTTTGTTTCTGGTGAAGCATTTTGTTTACTTTCTAATGGTTTTCAGTTCAGTTCAGTTGCTCAGTTCTGTCCGACTCTTTGCAACCCCATGGACTGCAACACACCAGGCTTCCCTGTCCTTAACCATCTCCTGGAGCTTGCTCAAATTCATGTCCATCCAGTTGGTGATGCCATCCAACCATCTCATCCTCTGTTGTCTCCTTCTCCTCCTACCTTCAATCTTTCCCAGCATCAGGCTCTTTTCCAATGAGTCAGTTCTTTGCATCAGGTGGCCAGAGTATTGGAGTTTCAGCTTCAGCATCAGTCCTTCATATGAATATTCAGGACTGATTTCCTTCAGGATTGACTGCTTTGATCTCCTTGCTGTCCAAGGAACTCTCAAGAGTCTTCTCCAACACCACAGTTCAGAAGCATCAATTCTTCAGCACTCAGCTTTCTTTATGGTCCAACTCGCACATCACTACTGAAAAAACCAAGTCCCATATGTGACTACTGGAAAAACCATAGCTTTGACTCTGTGGACCTTTGTCAGGAAAGTAATGTCTCTGCTTTTTAATATGCTGGCTAGATTTGTCATAGCTTTCCTTCCAAGGAGCAAGTGTCTTTTAATTTCCTGGCTGTGGTCACCATCTACAGTGGTTTTAATTGTATATAAATGAACAAATTAGGACTTGGTTGTTTTTTATCCTAAATACCAGAACTATAGATTATCTTAGAAATCATTTGCCTACAAGAGACAGTTTATTTAGCTGGCGTAAGGGAGGTTTGTTTACTATATGGAAATGGATTATTTTTGTTGAATTCAAGAGTAAGAAATACAACTGAGTGCTCTAAGGAGTTAGAAGCGGAAACTAAAAAATCATCAGGAACCATGACGGCTAGCATTTTTCTTGTCTCTGTCTCTATCTGTGGGCCCTCCTGGACTCTTTTCTGCAGCTCTTTGCTATTCTGCTTCATTCTGCAGTTTCTCACCTGCCTGCTCTCTCTTTACCTAGCAGTTCCAAAATGGCCTTTCCAAAATTGCAACCTAAGCCATCAGTCTGTGTCACTTAACTGGACTTCTACCCACTGCTAACCGAAAGTCTTTCTTTTTTGAAAGTGTGCCACTTTCAAATCTCCCCGAGTCACTGAGGGTCAGGTAGCCATTCTTTGTCTGGTCAGTTGTTGTTGAAGGGGGTGATTCTGCATGGTATTCTCCACTTAGCAGGGCCTGTCCATGCAAGCTCTCTTGAGAGGTGACAGACAGGTTCTCCAGGGAGACTGGCATGCGAGATTAGGAGTGGACATAACTGACATCTCCAGTAGAATAGTATTTAGCAGTCCTACTACTATTTTTTAACCAGTGTAAAGTCAGAATAATGTTTCATTCAACTTACAGAAGAAAAAACAGTCTAGTCGTAATTATTCCTTGTGAAGACTGTTTTAAAAATATATAATATAATGCCATTAGAGGAAATCATAAATAACAATAAAATTTTCATTCTTCTATCATTGTAATTCAAGTCTCTGAATTTTTCCCTTTTTAGGCTTTTTCATAAGCATCTGAAATTTTTATAGTCACAATCATAGAACTTTGTGCTTTACTTTTTTATGTAATAATAACATTTTGTTTTTCTGTGTGTTCCCTCAGGTAGTTCATTATAATTTACTTACAGTTTACAGTTGTTAACAAATATAAAGCACTCCAGTAAACTTTTTCAGGCATAGATCATTTCGCTTCTTTTGACTTATTTCCTCAGGATAAATTTCTAGGAGTAGACTTAGTGGGCCCCACAAGTATGAGTGTTTTTGTGGTTCTTAATGCAGGAAATTAATGTCGACAGGTGAAAAATAGTAAAGATTGGTAGCTGGACCTTTCTAATGGACGAACGTTTTGATGTTTGCTTTTATTCATTCTCTGGCTAGATGACAATGAGGGGAGCAGCAGTGACACTGCCCCTCTGTTCCAGATGGCGGGGGATGGAAAGGACACAGATGACATTAAGATCCCCATGCTGTTTTTATTCAGTAAAGAAGGAAGTATCATACTGGATGCCATCCGGGAGTATGAGGAGGTAGAGGTGCTCCTTTCTGACAAAGCAAAAGATCGAGGTAAGGGTAAAAAATCCTTTGTTTTCTGCTTCGCATTAATTTTTCTAACTTGACAAAAATGAGTTACAAAATGATTATTTATGGTTTACTGGTAAAAGAAGTAAAAATTTTTAGAAGGTGATTTCAAAATATGTTTTCTTTTGGAAAGATGAGTAATGAAATGTTATTTTGCTTTGTTTGCTGATTTAGAATGTCATTAGAATTACATTTTTATATAAAATTTATAATTTTTGCTATGATTCTGCCAGTGATAAAAATACAAGAGATTACATTAAGAGTCATTTTTAACATCCACAGAGGCTCACCATTCAGTTTCACAGATACTATATCCTCTGGGTTTTTTTAGAATAAGAAGTAAAAAGAGATTATATAGAACGGTGTTGTATACAATATAGTAGTAATTGGGTTTCACCAGGCCACCTGTAATCAAATAACCAGTTTTGGTGAAAGCAGTAGAAATCTAGCAGCTTCTCTTCACTGAGATCTAATTTCATCACATAGATACTTAAAAGTTGTAAGAGTTACACATGGCTGGCTAGTGCCTGAAGAAAAAGATAGCACGCCTTAATTCATGAGAGTGTATACATATATCCCTCTTTGGGCCAAAATGTTTGTTAGTAAATTGAAAGCTCTTTGAAACCCAAATTACTGTATAAATGCAAGGTCTCACTAGTATTCTTTTACAATTTCACATCTAGGGATAGAGGGCAAATGAGGGAAAGTGAACTGTCAGACATAGTCTGTAATCCTGCTTTTAATAGCAGTTTTCTTAGCACTGGAGACTCCTATAGAGAGAGCACTACTCCTCCTACCTCGCCTTAAACAGACAAAGTTGTGTAATTTGTACATGGTTGTTGATGTTTGGGATGTTTGTTTGGGAGATATGTAGGAAACTTACTCAATTCAGTATAACCTCCAAGTGGAACAATTAAAAAAAAAAAGTTCAGCAATAATCTAGTGCTAGCCAAATCAGTGTTTTGCCTTGTGTTCTTGTATTGCTTTATTCTTTTTTGAGGTTCATTCAGTTGTTAACTATTTAAGCAGTATGGAGTGAGTAGGGGTGTGTACTTAAGGATGTATAAATAGAACAGAATAGAAAGGATTCCTAATCTTAAATCCTCCTGTGTGCCTGTTTTGTTTTTTTTTTCTTCCTGAGCCCTTTTTTCAGTTAGATCTTTATATGCATTTTGGCACATAAAACACAGGCAAATTATTCCATGTAACTCTTTAACGCCTTTGCTTTTCCCCCCCCCCATGTTGTGCTACCATTGGAATTTCAGCAGCAATATTAAAAGGTAAAATGATTCCAAGCTACATTATTAATAGTAGTAAGTATCTTTAATAAGCCTTAAATTATATATATGTATATGCATGTGTATATATGTATATACATGTATATACACACATGCGTGTGCATATATATATTGTTTCAGTGGCTATCATGATAATACATCATTTAAAGTAATTAAATTATTTTCATGTCTAGTCAGCTTGTCCCATAATGATGATTCTTTATTGATCCTGTCATAACAAATTCTATAAATTAAATAATAGGTGAATTCACTATTCACTATTCACTATGCAAGAATTATTCTAACGAAGACATTGTTGTATAGCATGTATTACTTTTGATCACTTTATTGGAATGCAGTATTAACTGTTTAAAGTATCAACTTGTTTTTAAAACCCATATATCTATAGGAAATGTGTGAAGGTTAGGACTGTGAGATTGTGGTAGAGCACGTGCTTCCTATACCAGAGAAAGGCTATGAAAAGAGATCAGTTATGCTATTTAAATAAAAAGTCTGAACAGCATAATAGTATTCCCTTAAGGACCTTGCAGTAAAAGGGCTTTATTTAAATTATATATTTTTTAAAGTTTTGATAGTCTGTCCATTTTTTACTGCAATTCTGTTATAGTGTGATATTTTGACAAAAAGCCTTGAAAAATTCCCCTTTTTGTATAGCTTTTTGAAGAACTGTAGGGCATTATTAACTGTCAGCAATGAGTTATAATTGTTAATATTTATCAGTGTAACAGAAGTCAGTGATAATAGTTTATTAAATCAACTGCTTTATTTACTTAGGAAAATATTCTAAGTTAATATCTGCTGTGGGTACCATTAATCTGTCCTGTGCTGTTGCTGCATGCATCAGTGTTTCTCTTCTGCTTCAGAATTAGCTGATGTAGTAGTTAAAAGGGTATATTCCTGAGGCCTACTCCAGAATATTGAATCAGACTCTCTGAAAGCAGGGGATCAGAATCTGAAATTTTAAACAAGCATTCCAGTTAATTGCACTCAGCTATAATGGCATCCCACTCCAGTACTCTTGCCTGGAAAATCCCATGGACGGAGGAGCCTGGTAGGCTACAGTCCATGGGTCGCTAAGAGTCAGATACGACTGAGCGACTTCACTTTCACTTTTCCCTTTCATGCACTGGAGAAGGAAATGGCAACCCACTCCAGTATTCTTGCCTGGAGAATCCCAGGGACGGTGGAGCCTGGTGGGCTGCCGTCTATGGGGTCGCACAGAGTCGGACACGACTGAAGCAACTTAGCAACTAGCAACTAGCAATACTTTGAGAAACACTGAACAAGGCCATGAAGGCACCCCTCCTTTTAAAAAAAAAAAAAAATCTCCCAGCTCTGTATATGGCCTTATTGTGCCATCAAGGGTACTCAGACATGACTGAAGCAATTTAGCACACAGCACACACAAGGGTACTAGGTAGGATTCTGTAAGTACACCAAATAATAGCAGCCATAAAATCTGAATGATTTAAAATGTCCTCCAGATTGTTTTCTCTAAAGATCTCATTCCACAGATACATATTTCCCTTAAGAAGTCAGTTTTGATGGAGCCAATCTTCCCACATATCAATACGGAAAATAGAGACTCCAGAACAAGCCCCTGCTCCCACCTTCTAATTCTGATAAATCCCAGCCATTGATAAGAGAAATATCTGCAACAGTCCTATATCCTAGCAAAAATGTCCAGATAATTATTATACATTCTTCTTCAGAATAAAGCATTAGTAATTTATCGAGTAGAAATGCTGCTTTCTCAGGTTAAACCAGTCACACTTCTAAAAGTTAAGTTATCTGCAGAAGTGTTAATATTGTGTTTGTCATTTGTCCAGTTCCAGAATTTCTAGAATTTGTAAAGGTGCTGAATAATTCCCACCCTGTGCCCGCAAACAAAAGACACTGTTACCTTGAGGTCCAAATTGAAACAATTTACAATTAAGATTCAGTTGACTTTTCTCAGTAGTATTTCTCAAGAGGGGAAAAAAAAAAAATCAGCATTTAAAAGTTTGAATACGTTGTCATTTTGTAGTTTACAGTGTACGCTTCCAGTGCGTCAAGAGCTGTGTGGACACACAGATTCAGAACTACTTTTATATTTGTGTCTGTCTGGTGAAGAGGCAGGAAGAACAGGGGAAATAAAAGAAAGGTCCAGTGGTTTGAACTGCCTAAGATTTAAGTGTGGCAGTATTCCTTTTCCTAAGATTATCCTTCACTGAATTTGATTGGGGCGAATCTGTCCTTCAGTTGATCTGTAGAACTTGGATTTCTATTGAAAAGGATCTGGTTCTGAGGAGGTGAATCTAGTACATAAACAGATGGCGTCTTTGCTTGGAAAGGGGCAGCTGAAACATTGTTAGTAGAATTAACACTTAAGAACTCCAGCCTCTCTTCCTCAGTCACCACATGTTTTCTCTTGCACCTTTGCATTTGTACGTCTTCCCTCTTTCCACAAATGCCTTGTAAATCCTAATTCCACTCCCACAACCTTTTCCTCTTTAAAAACATTTCATCATTCTAAATACCAAGTTTAGTGCTATCTTCTCCATGAATTTTTTTCTCTTATTCTCATAGATAAAATGTATGGACATCTTCTTTAAAAATTTGTATTCATTTAGTTTTGGCTGTGCTGGGTCTTTGTTGCTGTGCGCAGGCATTCTCTAGTTATGACAAATAGGGTCTACTCTCTGCTTGTGGTGACACGGGCTTCTCATTGTCGTGGCTTCTCTTGTTACAGAGCACAGGGTTTGGAGCATAGACTTAGTGGTTGTGGCACACAGGCTTCGTTGCTAGATCTTCCTAGACCAGGGATTGAACCTTTGTCCGCTGCATTGGCAAGTAGATTCTTAACCACTGGACCACCAGGGAAAGTCCCAACATCTTCTTAATATAGCTGTACTTTTGACATTTGTATTACATTGTACTTCTTTACCTGTGTCTCAGCTCTGTATTTCTTGCTGTTAGTAAATGCTGGTTGAATGGGTGAATGAATGATTGTAGAACATCCAGTCTCAAAGTCTTTGCCAATTTTCTTTGTCCTTTCATTATTAAAACTTTTCTTTTTTTTTTTTTGTATCTTGAGATTTTCTTCATTCTTTTTTGCTTCTGCATGTCTGATTCACCATCCCTCTATTTAATGATGTAGTCATTAGTACTATGATACTCCATACTGTGACAACAGGCCCCTTAGAAAGAAGGTTTGTAGTGGTGTGATAGATTCTTTCTTCCTTTTTGTCCTTCTCCAACTGCCATTTTTATTTGGCTGACTGTTGCCACTTTGCTATGTATCACATATTCTTATACATTTGATCGGTTTTTGGGTGACTTGCTCTTCTTTTCCACTAATCTATTTGCTTATTCCAGTGCCAATAACAGTTTGCTATTTTGAATACATTTTAATATCTCTTAAGGCAGCTCCCCTCTCACTAATTCTCAGAATTTCTTGACTTCTCTGTGATTGACATTCTTCCATAGGAATTTAAAAATAATCCTATCCAGTCCGAAAAGTAAAAGAGTAGAATTGGGATTCATTTTAGAATTGTGTAACTGCATGTGTTACATATAAACAGGGAAATTTTGTTAAATATTGAGTTTCCATCCAGGTACAGACAGGTACTTACCTGTAAATTGAATCAGATCTTATTTTTTCATTGAGATTTTATAATATTAAGCAATAAGATTTCATAATAAACTTAATTCTTTGTCTTGCAGATTGTTTTTAATTATGAAAAGGATACTTGGTTTATTTCTAACCAGTTATTGCTACTACAGAGGGGTTATTTGTATTTGCCTACTTACCTTATTTTTACCCTCTATCAAATTCTTTTATCATCTTGATAGTGTTGTTAAAAATTGAGTTGCTTTAAGTGTAAAATGGAATCTGAAAAGACAACTTGATTCTTTACTTTTCCTATATTTACACTATTCTTTTCAATTGAAGTACAGTTGATGTACAATGTTGTATAAATGTCTGTTGTACAGCAAAGTGATTCAGTTATGTTCCTTTCCATTATGGTTTATCACAGCATATTGAATATAGTTCCCTGTGTTAAACAGTAGTACCTTGTTGTTTATCCATCCTGTATATACACTAATTTGGATATGTTAATCCCAAACTCCCAGTCCTCCCCTCCATCACCTCTCCTCTCCCTTGGCAACCGTAAGTCTGCTCTCGGTGAGTCTGTTTCTGTTTTGTAGATATGTTGATTTGTGTCGTATTTTAAATTCCACATATAAGTGATATCATATGGTACGTGTCTCTTTCTGACTTCACTTAGTATGGTAATCTCTAGGTCCATCCTTGCCACTGCAAATGGGAGTATTTCATTCTGTTTATGGCTGAGTAATGTTCCATTGTATATATGTACCACCTCTTCTTTATCCATTCCTCTGTCAGTGGACAGCTAGGCTGCGTCCATGTCCTGGCTCTTGTCAACAGTGCTGCAGGAAATACTGGGTGCATGCATCTTTTCGAATTATGGTTTATCACAGCATATGGAGTATAGTTCCCTGTGTTATACAGTAGGACCTTGTTGTTTATCCATCCTATGTATACTGATTTGCATTTGTTAAGCCACCGAGGCCACGACTGAGGTGTGCTATCCCGGAGCCTGCATAGGCAGAGGCTGGCAGTGGAGAAAGGGGCTCCTCTCTTAACAATGGTGCTTGACTTCTATGGTGGCCCGGGTGCTTCTGCAAACACCCCCAGTTGCGGCCATACCACACTCCAGCCCCCTTCAGGCTTTGTCCACACAGCCAACAGCAGTCCTCTTCCTGGGACTGTGCTCTCACTCCTGAGTTTCGGGCCCTGCCCATACTGGCGGACACATGTCTCAGGCCGGGGCGCGCAGGGTAGCAGCCCTACAGCCTGCACCGGTGTCTCTTCTGCCTGCCACAAATGGGGGTTGTGCTTTCTGCAGCCTCTGAAACTCCCTTTCTGTCCCCGCTGATCTGAGGGGGCTTCCCAGGATGCGGGAACCCCGCCTCTTTTTAGCTCCCTCCCAGGGGCGCACGTCCCGTCCCTCCATCCTTTTTTTTTTTTTCCTTCGTTCTACCTGATGACTTAGAGATTTTTCTTGTCCTTTCAGGTGTTTGAGGTCTCCTGCTCGTGTTCACAGGTGTTCTGTGAGATTTGTTCTGTTTGTAGATGTATCTTTCCTGTTATTTGTGGGAGAAGGGGAGTTCCCTGTCCTTCTACTCCACATCGCGATTGGAGCCTACACCATTCTGTTTCCTTATCCTTAGCTAGGTTTCCAAAATAATATTATGTAACATGTAACCCTAGAGTGATTCTTTGTCAAAAGCACAGTCTTTATTACTAGATAAAATAGCCCCACACCTTTTCGTATTCTAAACTAGATTAATGCAGTCTAGAAACTGCATTTGTTTTCGCTCAAACTTAGGGTAGCCTCGCGTAAATGAGCTCCAAGCTGCTAGACTGCTTTCTGTTCTTTAGTTTCCCTAAATGTCAAATTAAAATGTACCTTTTCCACAGCTGAGAGAACCTGGGGGAACTCCTCCCCCTTGCCCGCCGTCCCCCTGACACATCCCCACCATGAACTATCTTAAGCTTCCCATGTCAGGTAATCCTGCGTGGTCAAGGTATATGCATACATATCCTTCTGTCCCTCCCTGTCTGCCTTTATTTCCTTCCATTTTTCTGGTTTTATAATAAGTTCATCTCTTTCTTCTTTGACTAATTCTGCTTATCTCAGTTCAAGTGTCACATTCTGAAAGAAGTCCTCAAATCTTATTATTCTTTCCTAACACCATAGCATACATCACAGAGTTTTCTCTTTATTTGTGTGATGATTCATAAACATTTTCCTCAGCTGGACTATGAGGTTCAGAAGGGCAGGTTAGGTGTTTGTTTTTACCTAGTTTTATCTCGAGCATCTTGCACGGTGCCTGCCACACAGTAAGACGCTTAGGAGATCTTTACCGACTGCAGAGTCTGAGAATTGTGCAGCCCATGATTATAGATGCTGCTACCTAAGCACTTTCTTGTAGGAACCCTAAATAAAATGCCTCTAGTGGTTTTACTGTATATTCATTACCAGAGGTTTAGCCTGCTTTTCAGCCTTCCAGTGGATTTTATGATTATATCTTATCATTCATAGACTTCCAATAATGAAGTTTTGTAAATAACCTGTTTTTGTATTTATAGAAATATTTAATCAATCACATTGATATCCATGAATCATTTAATTTTGTATTATCTGCATTTTCATGGTTTACTGAGTGGGGATTTCACTTTTCAAAGAATATTAAAATTACAGCAGTGGCATGCACTATTTAAATTTTATTTGGTTTAATATGTTCTCATGTGTGGGCTTTCCTGAATTTAGATGTTTAATAAATTTGAGACATATAAATTTAAATGCATTTTAATAGTATTATCGTTTAGTGTATTTCTTGGCATTTATTGACACCCATTGACGGCAGTCTTAGAGTCATCCTGCATTAATACGGTTTTCTTTTAACTCTGTTTTTTGCTTTAATACTAAAACCAGTATGGTTTTGAGAATATGATCGTACATATTTTGAGGAGGAAAGTGGCATGAAGTTTGTTTCTTTCATGTACAGATCCTGAGATGGAAAATGAAGAACAACCATCCTCTGAAAATGACTCTCAGAGTGCTGAACAGATTGCATCAAGATCTCAGGAGATTGATCTGGTTGATCAAGAATCTCCTGAGGAAAGTTCTGTGAACTCTCACCCAGAATCGTTATCTCCAGTAGATACAGACAGTGCTGCAAGCGTTTCTTTTTCTGAACAGGATTCTAACCCCATGGAAAACCACGAGACTACAAATCTTGATGGTGAATGTACAGATTTAGATAACCAACTTCAAGAACAGTCAGAAACTGAGGAGGATCCCAGTCCTAATGTTAGCTGGGGTAAAAAGGTCCAGCCCATAGACTCCATATTAGCAGACTGGAATGAAGACATAGAAGCATTTGAGATGATGGATAAGGATGAGCTCTGACTCACGAAAGTCTACCTGGTGGTAGGTATTTCAAAAGAAAAGGTAAACTGTGGTTTATAGACACCCTGATACTAAGCAGGCTCTCTTCATGGGAGGCTTTAAGTATGGTGATGAGCAACCACGTTCTGACTGGGAGAGTTAGTTATCATAGGAATCTGGAACATGCTGTGTTAGAACTGACCTTGTTTAAAACTGTCCCATCAAAAATGCAAACTCACGGTCCTCCCCTACTCCCCAGGTGACAGGATTGTACCATCCTGCTGCACACCTTGGGCCAGGAAAAGATTACTGGGCATTCCTGGGAACCAGATTTCTGCAGTCTCTGGATAGTAGCTAAGAAACATATTCAGTTAACTATGAGGTGGGGAATACAGATTTGTACAGCTTTCTAATTAAAGGAAGCTCTCGGTTTTCTTGGTTTGAGGGTTAGAGGTTCTTTGAGGGAAATGCATAGGAGTTTTGTGGGCATTCTGGTTATGCTGCCTTCACGGAAACACTCAAAGTGACCTAAGTGGTTGTGAAGCAAATGCATTCATGATGAAAACAGGCTTTGCTCATCATTTTCACTTGCTTCATTGTGTAACATGATCAAGATGACTTGATTTTTTTCCCCTTAACAGTGTCCTTTTCATTTAAACCAAAGGTGAAGCCAGTGTACTTTCTCAGTGAGTTCTTTGCATAAAGACTAATCATTGGGACCAGGTAAAAAGGTCATATAATGTGGAAATTGGTTACTTAATACTCTTGAAAAATGGAGCAAGGGAGAAACTATAATGTTGCAATATGAACTTGCCATTGGGCCTTCCATAGGGAAAGCTGTGACTACTCTGAAATGGAACTTAAGGTTATATTTTTGTCAGGCAAATTATAAATCTTTTCCAGTTCATTTCTTTGGAGGTGATTACCTCTAGCCATCAGCCTTACTCCATCCCATGTGTAGTATGCATTTTGAGCCACAAGACCTGTGTCGCCAATAGCTGAATACATTTTGTTCCATTTTTCTGTCTTAGAGAGCCATGATAAAACTGTGGTAGTGATCTAAAAATTCTGGAGTAACTACTATTTTTTCCTCCTTTGAAACTATAGTTGCTAAAGTTGCACCTAAGGAATCTGTCACATTTTCTGTTGAATCATGGTTTTTAAGTTTGTTCTTTTTTAAATGAGTATTCCTTCTAATATGGACTTGAAAATTAGTCTATGGTAACCTGTGTAAAAAAACACAGTAGCAACTAACATATAGCCATATAGCTTAATGGAACCTTTTTCCCTATTTTTTAATTTTTTTTTGATGTGTATATGTGTGTGTGTGTATGTGTGTGTGTGTGTGTCAGGCTGGTGCTGGCCACATTTAAGTTTTTAAAACTTTTTTGTTGATAAATGTAGACAGCCCTGTAATTGAAATCATGGCTTTACTCTATTTATTTTTTTAAACATACGTGAATCAGTTCTAAGGAATATTTGGGACTTAATTTTCTTTTTCTTTACCATGTCATTATATAATAACTTTTTTCTTCTTAAAACACAGTTTTGGAGGTACTGATGAACTTAAACTGTATATGGAGCTGTTAAGAGAACAGCAGTGCTGTATTGTAGTTATGTATATTCATGTACAGTATGTCTTAGATCCCAGGTAAACATATTCTTTTATAAGGGGATAAATAGCTGCTCTCAAAAATTCCAGCTAAAGTTAATTGGGTCAGTGAGTAATAAATCTAATAGAGAATTCACTTTGAGGGGGGAAAAAAGAGTAGTATACAAGACTTTTATTGGCCCTTAATTAAACCTGACACCAAAATGGATATTTTTAGTCTCTCTGCATGTGAAATTTGGTGTAAGAAGATAGAACTATAATACATACAGTATATGGAAGGATAGACATAGTGCTTTGTTCATTTTGATTGCAAAGCTGCCAAAATAGCTGAAGCGTAATTACTTGACTTGCCTTGATTTATTAGGACTGGGGCTTGGAGAAAAGGAGCAGATGTTCCTTTAAGACTTGGATGACAGAAGCCTTATATACTTTGATTTGGTTTTCTTTTTGTAGCTCAAAGCCATTGTTGTCTAAATCTAGCTTTTCTAATTTATCAAAACAACATAATTTTATTTCCAGCAGAGATCTTATGGCATACACAGAAAAGCCAGCTTACTGCCACTTACCCTTTCTTTGGCCATTAGGGGGAGTTATTGCCATTCTTTGAGGTCTAGAAGCAACTTGGAGAAGGAAATGGCAACCCACTCCAGTGTTCTTGCCTGGAGAATCCCATGGACAGAGGAGCCTGGCAGGCTCCATGGGGTCACAAGAGTCGGACACAACTTAGCAACTAAACCACCAGCTTGTTTAGAAAAATGAATCCTTAAAAATAAATAAATAAATAAAAAAGAATTTAACTATAAAATTAACTATAAAAATTAATAGCAGAAGGAATTATACTTGATTTTTCCCTAGCTAAGAAAAGAAGGTATAATGTTCAGCTTCAAAACTCCAACATTGTCACTGACTCTCCATTCTTAATTGACATACTGCCACGAAGTTGTTTTTGAGTTCATTGAAAAGCTTCAACAGCATTAAGCATTTTTTTAATTGTTTTGTTTTTTTAAGTACCTTTTATAGCATTTTATTTACTTCCTAAAGATTCAGGGGTTTCTGTGTGACCCTGAATTTTAGAAACATCTGGTCTACCTCAGTTAGATGTCGGCTGCATAAAAATAGAGCTGAAGTGATCACCACAGCCATAAAATTGATTGACTAAGAAGGATTTATACAATGTTTACAAACCTGGAATCAAGTATGGATTTTATCTGAAAGTTAAAAGTTAGATATTAGAGAAAGTATTTAATTCAGGTATTTTCAAGTTTTAAAACTTCACTTGTTTACTTGCTAAAAATAGTTCGTTTTTTCTGCTTAGGAAAGTCCATTAAAATGATACACCCTAATTTGCAGTGCTTTTCTCATAAAGTTTTAGGTGTGAAAGAATTGTAATTTACTAGATATGTTTGGGATGGGATATTTTGTTGGGTAGGTTTTCTTTTTTCTTTTTAACTTTTAATAGGCTTCCAACAAGAATATAGTTGTTTCAGAACAAAATTTTTTTAACATACTTTTCCCTTTTTCTTCGCGGTGTTTAGAGAGTAAAATGAAAAACTGTACACTCTGTGATTTTAACTTCTCTAATATACTCGAGATTTTTATTTTTATTTAAATTACCATCACATGGCCCTTTCAGTAGTAAAACCAGCATTTGTTCCCTCACCAAACCCCATGCCAAATTCATTGTAAAGAAAGCTCAGCATCCATAATTCCAGTAGTGCTTATCAATTTAGAGGAGGGGGCATTTAGTAAATATTCCAACTGGTCGTTTTATGCACAAGGCTTCAGTCAGAACATAGAAAAAAAAACATTCTGTGAATGAAATATTGTATGTTCAGATTTTATAAAAGACATTTTTAAAAGCCCAATTTACAGCCGTATATTTTCTTATGATGTAATTTATGAAAAAGATGTCTGTACTAACAGGTGCTGTAACACTACTGTTGTTGGATTTTATTGTTTGGTGATAAATGTATACAATATTTCTAAGGGAAACTATGTACTGTGATGTAAAAGTCTGGGCAAAATGTATATAATCCTTGTATATAGTTGTGTATTTGATTATAATTACTGATTGTAAAGATTTAATAAAATATGTAAATATCCTGGTCTAGTTTTAATTTTTAGCATACTTTGCATATCTTTATACTTTAATATCTCTAAATTTTTTTTACCACTGTCTTCCCTTTCATTTTACCCTAGAAGAGTAGATTTGGGGGATGGCTTAGAATATAGACATGCAAACATTCATTGAACAGTTCCACAACTTAACTAGTATCCTCAAGGTAGAGCTAGAGTTATTAATTTACAATGTCAGTATTGGTAGCATGTGTGTTTTGAGTTTTGTTGTTGTGGTGGTTTTGTCACTAAGTCGTGTCTGACTCTTTTGAGACCCCATGGACTGCAGCCCACCAGGCTCCTCTGTCTAAGGAATTTCCCAGGCAAGAATATTGGAGTGGATTGCCATTTCCTTCTGTAGGAGATCTTCCTGATTTAGGGGTTGAACTGGCATCTCCTGCATTGGCAGGAGGGTTCTTTAACAATGAGCCACCAGGGAAGCCTGTATGTTTTGAGTTTCCTAATATTTAATAAAATCAGTTGTCCTTTTAATAGTCATCAAAAGTAATACTGACCTCTCCTGTTAATTCCATTGAGACCATTTGTTTGTTTCCTAATATTTAATAAAATCAGTTGTCCTTTTAATAGTCATCAAAAGTAATACTGACCTCTCCTGTTAATTCCATTGAGACCATTTGTTTAACAGCCACTTTCAGATACTGTGATACTATGCTTTTCATCCTTACTGTTCTAGGGTTTCTGAACACAAGATACCTTGAAAGATCTGATAATATCACTATTATCCGTTGATATTAATAATCACTTTCTTTAAAGATAAGCAAACTGAAAGTTGAACAAGTTCTAAGCATCTTATGCTTAGGTGCCTGGTTCATAGAATGGGAGCCTTGGTTTATTTCCAGAGCTTATGAATTCGTAAAAGAATGCACTCATCATCCCAGATGACTGTGGAAGAAATACTTAACTTTAGAAGTCCTGTGGTGTGTTAGAGCACATTTCTACCCTTGTTTCAGCCGCAGCTATCTAAGAAGGGGTGCTGTCTTGAGACATAGCAGCTACAGGTAATACTGAAAAAATACTTTGGATGTAACAGTAAGATGGAATTTCATAGAGAAGATTGAAAACCTTCCTCAGAGGGTTAAGGAGAGAACCAAAGTCCTTAAATAGACTAGTCAAAGACAGAAACCTAACACCTGGGGCCTGGCTGTTCCCCTCCTACCACCGTCACCACCACCACCCTACTGTTGGAGTTGCAGCAGTTGGAGGCACAGCTTACACAGCAAACCCCTACTTGTATCTTTTCCAAATTTCTGGGAAAAGCCATTGATCTTGGGTCAAGAGGCAGCCTGAGAAACACTGCAAGCTAGCTTGTCCTAAACACCCTTTCCCCTCTCTCCCATCCAGCTTTCTCCTTGTAGAGTAGGTGGAGTTCTCAAGGCAATCCCAGACAGTTGCTATCTTTAGAAGAACGGATCTATTTAGTCAGCCACTCTCGTCTTACCTGAGGTCCTATGCCAACTGAATCCCGGCTTTAATTGTATTATATTAATAAAATATGTAAATATTTTTAAAGCCCTGTTATCTCAGTGTCCAATCATTACTTTTAACTCAGTCTTGTCCATTCACTTGGGTAATTCTTCAGGACCTCCAATCCATTGGTCCTTCTACTTTCTCAGAATCCATCACCCTTCCCCACGGCCTCACTTCCAATTTACCCACCACTAACGTCTCTTGCTCTTTTGAGCAAACTTGGCAAAACTTTAAATCTTGTTAAGCCCAACTACTTATTGATTTAGCACTTAAGTGAAAGTAGTTATTGGAATGGGATGAACTCACACCACCAGTGCTGACTGGCACTTTAAATCGTGAACACAAATCTAGGAAGGGAGAAAATGGAGAGAAGAGCCTGGAACTGGGCTATGGTGGATTCTGAGGATTCAAAGATGAGGGTTGTATGTCTTTCCAAAGACTCGCAGCTTGCAGGATTTAGTAAGGATTTTAGACTTTGTTCTAAGGGTAACAAGAAATCACTACAGAGTTTTAAATTAGCATAATGAAATGTAATGCTAAATGAATAAAAATCTAGAAATCTAGAACTGTATATGAAGTATGACCTCAGCCCTATTCTATAATAAAAAAAAAACCAAACACTCATTTATTCAACAAAAACTTACTGAGCATCTCCTGTGTGCCAGGCATTATAGGGCCTGGAGGTTGCAACACTAGGTCAAACATAAGATAGAAAATAAAACTATTAATAAATACAATAATAAGCTTATGAAGGAAAAGAACTTAAGGTGAGAGGATAGTGATGGATATCAACAAAAAATTCTACTTTAAGTAACCAAAACATTAACAATGATTATCTCTGGATTACAGGCAATTTCTATTTCTTTATCTGTGTTTGGGTATATTTCCAAAATGAACATTATGATTTTAAAAATAAAAACAGCCTAGATCAAAGGAGGGAAAAGACATGCTGAGAACTATAGAACATTAATAAAGGAAATTATGATTCAAAGAAATGGAAAGATACCCTCTTAGATTGAAAATAGTAATATTGTTAAAATGGTAATACTACCCAAAGCAATCTACACATTTAATACAGTCCTTATCAAATTATCCATGGCATTTTTTCACAGAACTAGAACAAATAGTCCTGAAATTTATATGGAATTGTAAAAGACCCAGAATTGCCAGTGCAGTCTTGAGGAAAAAGAACAAAGCAGGAGGTATATCCCTCTCAGACTTCAGACAATACTAGAAAGTGACAGTAATCAAAACAGCATGGTAAACAGACATATGGCCCAATGGAACAGAATAAAGAGCCCAGAAATAAACCACTCATGTAGGTCAATTAATCTTCAACAAAGGAGGCAAGAAGATACAATAGAGAAAAGACCGTGCACCGCCAGCAAGTGGTGTGAGGAAAGGTAGACAGCCATATGTAAATCAGTGCAGTTAGAGCACACTCTCATGCCATAGGCAAATTAACTCAAAATGGCTTAAGACATGACAGCATAAAACTCCTTGAAGAACATATAGAAAAAGCATAAATTGACATAAGTCATACCAATATTTTAAGTCAATTTCCCAAAGCAATAGAAATAAAAGCAAAAATAAATGAGATCTAATCAAACATATGAGGTTTTGTTCAGCAAAGGAAACCATGGCAAAATGAAATGACGGCTTACAGAATGGGAGAAAATATTTGCAAATGAAGCAACTACAAGGAATCAATTTCCAAAATGTACAAAAAACTCATACAACTCAATAACAACAACAAACAACCCAGTCAAAAATGGGCAGAAGACCTAAATAGATCTACCTCCAAAGAAGACATACAGATGACTGATAGGCACATGAAAAGATGCTCATCATCACTAATTATTAGAGAAATGAAAATCAAAACTATAATGAGGTAGAAGATATTAAGAAGAGGTGGCAAGAATACACAGAAGAACTATATGAAAAGACCTCAATGACCCAGATAACCACGACAGTGTGATCACTCACCTAGAGCCAGACATCCTGGAATATGAATTCAAGTGGGCCTTAGGAAGCATCACTACAAACAAAGCTAGTGGAGGTGACGGAATTCCAGTTGAGCTATTTCAAATCCTAAAAGATAATGCTGTTAAAGTGCAGCACTCAATATGCCAGCAAATTTGATAAACTCAGCAGTGGCCACAAGACTGGATAAGGTCAGTTTTCATTCCAGTCCCAAAGAAAGACAATGCCAAAGAATGTTCAAACTACCACACAGTTGCACTTGTTTCACATGCTGGCAAAGTAATGCTCAAAATCCTTCAAGCTAGGCTTCAACAGTTTGTGAACCAAGAACTTCCAGATGTACAAGCTGGATTTAGAAAAGGCAGAAGAACCACAGATCAAATTGCCAGCATCCATTGTATCATAGAAAAGCTAGAGAATTTCAGAAAACATCTCCTTATGCTTCATTGACTATGCTAAAGCCTTTGACTGTGTGGATCACAACAAACTGGAAAATTCTTAAAGAGATGGGAATACAGACCACCTGACCCGCCTCCTGTGAGACCTATATGCAGGTCCAGAAGCAAGAGTTAGAACCAGACATGGAACAACAGACTGGTTCCAAATTGGGAAAGGAGTACATCAAGGCTGTATATTGTCATCCTGCTTATTTAATTTATATGCAGAGTACATCATGTGAAATGCCAGGCTGGATGAAGCAGAAGCTGGAATCAAGATCTCTGAGAGAAATATCAATAACCTCAGATATTCAGATGACACCACCCTTATGGCAGAAAGTGAAGAGAAATTAAAGAGTCTCTTGATGAAGGTGAAAGAGGAGAGTGAAAAAGCTGGCTTAAAACTCAACATTCAAAAAACGAATATGTGGGAGAAGCCAGCTGGACGGCAGGTGCAGGAGTGGGGTCACAAGCCGATAGGAACCTGAAACGTCTTGTAGTTGTCTGAAGATTCTTCAATCACTATGTCAGGTGACACAGATGTTTCTCTTTCCTCATATGATGAAGATCAGGGAAATTAACTTACCCGAAAAGCTACGAGAGGCACCATTTGTCCACATTGGAATGGCAGGTTTTGCAGCAATTGTTGCATATGGATTATATAGAGAGGAAATACTAAAATTTCTGTTCACCTGATTCACATGTGTGTGGCAGCCCAAGGCTCTGTTGTGGGAGCAATGACTCTTGCTATGGGCAATTCCCTGTATCAAGAATTCTGGGCAAACCCTAAACCTTAGCAGAGGAGATGCCGTCTTGGTCTTGTTGGTGGTGCTTGCTTTAATTAGACATCTCATACTGAGGTTATATATTTATGCTGAAAATAAATTTTGGGGGTCAGACAAGAACATGGTAATTTGAATATTGGTTTATTTTCTTGCAGGCTTGATTTGCCTGCTGACCAAATTACTGGTGACTAGTTCACTAGCTAGATCATTCGGGGCAGTCAGATTCAGATCAGCATGAAAGAAACATGTCACTTTTAAATACATTTGATAGAGGTACCTGTCCACCTTCTTAAACTCTTCTGTTGAAATTAGTTCTAAAGAAGACAACCTGCCAATCCTGAAAATGCTCCCAGTTGCTGCAGAATATCATATGCTTTTGATGTAATGTAGGAGTCCTATTTACTGCAGTTAATTTAACTTTCTTACTGTCTTGTGGACTGAGTACTGTTTTAAGGGCTGCTTGGCTCTTGAGGAACCCTTTCAGAACAATGCATGGAATACAACATTATAAACCTCCCTGCAAGTAAAAAGTTGGTAACAGAGCCACTTTGAAGTAGTATTTATTTTAGATCATGGTTGTAAACATGAGAATAACTTAACTGTAGATCCCTATTAGCTCTTTAGTAATTGCAGAATTAGATTTTCCTGCTGTTATATTAGAATAATTTTAAATGTTATTTTGAAACAAATGTGTGTTTTAGGTGCTAATGCAAAGGTAAATAAAAAACACCTTTTAAATGTGCGCAGTATGTTTATTTTCTCCAAAAGAATCATCAACTAAATAAAATGCCTATAATGGAAGTGATTGATGAGCAAGCTGGTTTGGTCAGATATTATACAAACTTTTCTATATCACAGAATGCTTTGCTGTACTTGTGAAATTCTCTTGTCTAACCTGAATTTACATTCCATGGTGATAACATGGTAAATGTAGTGTTATTAAAGTAAGTGAACACACACACACACAACAAAGATCATGTCATGTGTTCCCATAACTTCATGGCAAATAGATGGGGAAACAATGGAAACAGTGACAGACTTTATTTTCTTGGGCTCCAAAATCACTGTGGATGGTGACTTCAGCCAAAAAATTAAAAGATGCTTGCTCCTTGGGAGAAAAGCAATGACAAACCTACACAGCATATTAAAAAACAGAGACATTACTTTGCCTACAAAGTTCTGTATAGTTAATGCTATAATTTTTCCAGTAGTAATGTATGGATGTGAGAGTTGGACAATGAAAAAGGCTGAGCGCTGAAGAATTGATGCCTTCACACTGTGGTGCTGCAGAAGACTCTTGGGAGTCCCTTGGTCAGCAAGGAGATCAAACCAGTAAATCCTAAAGGAAATCAATCCTGAATATTCATTGGAAGGACTGATGCTGAAGCTGAAATACTTCGGTGAAGAGCCAAACTATGTGAAGAGCCAACTCATTGGAAAAGACCCTGATACTGGGAAAGGTTGAAGGCAAGAGGAGAAGGGGATGAAAGAGGATGAGATAGTTGGATGGTATCACCAACACAATGGATGTGAGTTTGAACAAACTCTAGGAGATGGTGAAGGACAGGGAAGCCTGGCATGCTGCTGTCCATGTGGTTGCAGAGTAGGACATGACTGAATAACAACAACAACCTCACAACTGTCAGATTGGCCATCATTAAAAAGTCTACAAATAACAAATGCTGGAGTGGATGTGGAGAAAAGGAATCCTCCCACACTGTTGGTGTGAATATAAACTGGTGAAGTCACTATGGAAAACACTATGGAGGTTCCTCAAAGAACTAAAATAGAATTGCTATATGATCCAGCAGTCTTAAGTGAAGTGAAAGTCGCTCAGTTATGTCTGACTCTTTGCGACCCCATGGACTATACAGAATCAAGCAGGGCAAAGGCTAATAGAGTTTTGCCAAGAGAACACACTGGTCATAGCAAACACCCTCTTCCACAACACAAGAGAAGACTCTACACATGGACATCACCAGATGGTCAATACCGAAATCAGATTGATTATATTCTTTGCAGCCAAAGATGGAGAAGCTCTATACAGTCAGCAAAACAAGACCGGGAGCTGACTGTGGCCCAGATCATGAACTCCTTATTGCCAAATTCAGACTTAAATTGCAGAAAGTAGGGAAAACCACTAGACCATTCAGGTATGACCTAAATCAAATCCCTTACAATTATACAGTGGAAGTGACAAATAGATTCAAGGGATTAGATCTGACCGAGTGCCTGAAGAATAATGGTCAGAAATTTGTGACATTGTACAGGAGGCAGTGATTAAGACCATCCCCAAGAAAAAGAAATGCAAAAAGGCAAAATGGTGGTCTGAGGAGGCCTTACAAATAGCCATTAAAAGAAGAGAAGTGAATGGCAAAGGAGAAAAGGAAAGATATACCCATTTGAATGCAAAGTTCCAAAGAATAGCAAGGAGAGATAAGAAAGCCTTCCTCAGTGATCAATGCAAAAAAATAGAGGGAAACAATAGAATGGGAAAGACTAGAGATCTCTTCAAGAAAATCAGAGATACCAAGAGAAATTTTCGTGCAAAGATGGACACAGTAAAGGACAGAAATGGTATGGACCTAACAGAAGCAGAAGATATTAAGAAGAGGTGGCAAGAATAACTATACAAAAAAGATCTTCAAAATCACGATGGTGTGATCACTCAGCTAGAGCCAGACATCCTGGAATGTGAAGTCACGTGGGCCTTAGGAAGCATCACAATGAACAAAGCTAGTGGAGATGATGGAATTCCAGTTGAGCTATTTCAAATACTAAAAGATGATGCTGTGAAAGTGCTGCACTCGATATGCCAGCAAATTTGGAAAACTCAGCAGTGGCCACAGGACTGGAAAAGGTCAGTTTTCATTCCAATCCCAAAGAAAGGCAATGCCAAAGAATGCTCAAACTACCACACAATTGTACTCATCTCACACTCTAACAAAGCAATGCTCAAAATTCTCCAAGCCAGGCTTCAATAGTACTTGAAGAGCCTCTTAATGAAAGTGAAAGAGGAGAGTGAAAAAGTTGGCTTAAAACTCAACATTCAGAAAACTAAGATCATGGCATCTGGTCCCATCACTACGTGGCAAATAGATGGGGAAACAGTGGAAACAGAGACTTTATTTTTTTGGGCTCCAAAATCACTGCAGATGGTGACTGCAGCCATGAAATTAAAAGACACTTGCTCCTTGGAAGAAAAGATGTGACCAACCTAGACAGCATATTAAAAAGCAGAGACATCACTTTGTCAACAAAGTTCCATCTAGTCAAAGCTATGGTTTTTTCAGTGGTCATGTATGGATGTGAGAGTTGGATTGTAAAGAAGCTGAGTGCCAAAGAATTGATGCTTTTGAACTGTGGTGTTGGGGAAGACTCTTGAGAGTCCCTCGTACTGCAAGGAGATCCAACCAGTCCATCCTAAAGGAAATCAGTCCTGAATATTCATTGGAAGGACTGGTGTTGAAGCTGAAACTCCAATACTTTGGGCACCTGATGTGAAGAACTGACTCATTTGAAAAGACCCTGATCCTGGGAAAGATTGAAGGTGGGAGGAGAAGGGGACAACAGAGGACGAGATGGTTGGATGGCATCACTGACTCAATAGACATGAGTTGGAGTAGGCTCCAGGAGTTGGTGAAGGACAGGAGGCCTGTCGTGCTACAGTCCATGAGGTTGCAAAGATTTGGACACAACTGAGTGACTGAACTGAAGTGAACTGGACTATACTATCCATACTATCCAGTATCCAGAATACTGGAGTGGGTAGCCTTTCCCTTCTCCAGGGGATCTTCCCAACCCAGGGATAGAACCCAGGTCTCCCACATTGCAGGTGGATTCTTTACCAGCTGAACCACAAGGGAAGCCCATATTTTAAGTGAAAGTTGCTCAGAAAATCGCCTGGACATATATCCAGAATCCAGGAAAAACTATAATTTAAAAAGCTACATGCAGTGCTATGTTCATAGCTGCACTACTCACAATAGCCAGGAAGACAGGAAAGTGAAAGTGAAGTCGCTCAGTCGTGTCTGACTCTTTGCGACCCCATGAACTGTACCTGCCAGTCTCCTACATCCATGGGATTTTCCAGGCAAGATTACTGGAGTGAGTTGCCATTTCCTTCTCCAAGGGGTCTTCCCAACCCAGGGATCGAACCCGGGTCTCCTGCATTGCAGGCAGACTCTTTACCATCTGAGCCAGAAGGGGGATTCACAAGACATGGACACAACCTAAATCATACACACACACACACACACACACACACACACACACAATGAATACTAGTCAGTCATAAAAATGAATAAAATAATGCCATTTGCAGCAACATGGATGGACCTAGAGATTATCATACTAAATGAAGTAGGTCTGAAAGAGAAAGACAAATGCCATATGATATTACTTATACGTGGATTCTAAAATACAACACAAATTACCATCAAAACAGAAACAGGTTCACGGACATAGAGAACAGACTTATTGCCAAAGGGGCGTAGGGGGAAGAAAGAGTTGGATTAGGAATTTGATATTAGCAGATATAAACTATTATATATAGAATGGGTAAACAATAAGTTTCTCCTATTGTATGGCACAGGAAATGATATTAAATATCCTGTGATAAACCATAATGGAAAGGAACACAAAAAAGAATGTATTGCACCCTAATCTCAAGAGTTGCTCATCTTCTGGAAATCTTCTGAGTTTTACCTTTGTCCTTTCTTAACCACAATTAGTTCATATACTTATCAGAAATTATCATCTCATGTTAATGTCCTGTTTCCAAGTTTTTCAAATTGTATTCTTCTGAATCATACTGTGAAAGAAATTTGAATCAGCCACTATCTATGCTTTTGGTTGCAAATAAAAGAAAATTCAACTGAAAAAAAAAAAGAATGTACATGTGTATATAACTGAATCACCTTGCTATACAGCAGAAATTAAACACAACATTGTAAATCAACTGTAATTCAATAATTTTTTAAAAAACAGTCTAGGTCAATTAAACGATGAAAGGGAAAAAGAAAACAACATACCAGAATCCTCCCATCTTGTGCTTCTGAGACAGAGGACAATTCAACAAGTCCTCTGTGTGCCACACTTTACCACGACCATCAACAGCGAAGGGGAACAAAATATGCCACTCCCAAATATGCTGCATATTGATTATTTTGAATTAAAGTTACTTAAGAAACACTCAGGACTTCCCTGGTGGTGTCAGTTCAGTTCAGTCGCTCAATCATGTCCAACTCTTTGCAATCCCATGAATTGCAGCATGCCAGGCCTTCCTGTCCATCACCAACTCCCAGAGTCTACCCAAACCCATGTGCATCGAGTTGGTGATGGACAACCATCTCATCCTCTGTCGTCCCCTTCTCCTCCTGCCCCCAATCCTTCCCAGCATTAGGGTCTTCTCCAATGAGTCAACCCTTCGCATGAGGTGGCCAAAGTATTGGAGCTTCAGCTTCAACATCAGTCCTTCCAATGAACACCCAGGATTGATCTCCTTTAGGATGGATTGATTGGATCTCCTTGCAGTCCAAGGGACACTCAAGAGTCGTCTCCAACACCACAGTTCAAAAGCATCAATTCTGCGGCGCTCAGCTTTCTTCACCGTCCAACTCTCACATCCATACATGACCACTGGAAAAACCATAGCCTTGACTAGACGGACTTTTGTTGGCAAAGTAATGTCTCTGCTTTTAAATATGCTATCTAGGTTGGCCATAACCTTCCTTTCAAGGAGTAAGCGTCTTTTAATTTCATGGCTGCAATCACCATCAGCAGTGATTTTGGAGCCCCCAAAAATAAAGTCTGACACTGTTTCCACCGTTTCCCCATCTATTTCCTATGAAGTGATGGGACCAGAGATGACAATCCACTTGCCAATGCTGGGGACACGGGTTCGATCCCTGGTTGGGGAAGATTCCATATGCCATGGAGCAACCAAGCCTATGCACCACAACCACTGAGCCTGTGTGCTGCAACCACTGAAGACTGTGGGCCTAGAGCCTGTGCTCCACAACAAGAGAAACCACGGCAATGAGAAGCCTGTGCACCGCCATGAAGAGTAGACCCTGCTCCCTGCAACTCGAGAAAGACTGCATGCAGCAATGAAGACCTAGTGCAACCAAGAATAAATGAATTAACTTAAAAAGTTAAGAACAAGAAAAGTGCAAGAACATCCTGACTCTCCTTTGTCCTCCTGAAAGGAGGAAATCAATCTTCCGTGTTAAATGTACCCTCCCTGTACCAGGAGGGTACAGGGCATGCTTATCACCAGAGACAGGCAATTTAGGGACATGAAAGGCTATATAAACAAACCTTGTTACTTCGCCACCAATTTGTTAACCCCAAGCCCAAACCCCTTTGTCTTGTCAATTCTTCACAAATTTATTGCTCCCTTGTCTAAAAGGTATAAAAGCTGTCTACTTTGATAACTCTTTTGAGTCGCACATTTTTATGAGCTCCTGTACATAAGAAATTAAATTTGTTTTCTCTCCTGTTAATCTGTTTTGTGTCAATTTAATTAATAGACTAGCCAAAGAACCTAAAGGGAAGAAGGGAAAAGTTTTCCTTGCCTGTAGCATCATATAGCTGGGATTCAAAACCTTGGGAGGAGATGAGGTTTATTAAGAAAAGCATGTGGGGTACTTCCCTGGTGGTCCAGTGGTTAAGACTCTGTGCTCACACAGCAAGGGGTGGCAGGTTTGATCCCTGGTCTGGGAACTAAAATCCCACAAGACACACGGCACAGCCAAAAAAATTTAAAAAAGAAAGAAAGAAAAGAATGTGGACTGGGGAAAAGAGAAGAGGATGGAAAACAGAGCCCTGAGTGTGCTGGCATTTACGGATTGGCAGAGGAAGAAGGGATTGATGGAATGGAAAAGCAGTTGAAGAGGGCAGAGGAAGATGAGAACTGAGAAGTGTTATAAAAACCACAAGAAATATTTCAAGGAAGGAGTTGTGAATAACCCGAAATCCCTAAAGAGCTGGTGTCAGTGTACCATTCTGTATCAGAATGCAGGTTAGGTATTTCTAACACTTGAGAAAAATCAGAAATTCTGGTGAAATCTCATTTTAAACATGGTTCAAGTCAAAAAAGATATGACAACAAAAGCCTCCAGTTTGCAGCCTCAGAGCTGGCAGATGTGGAGGTGGAAAGAAGACTCTTCATTTTCAAGGGACCGTCTGCCAGTTCAGTTCAGTTGCTCAGTCGTGTCCGACTCTTTGCGACCCCATGAATCGCAGCACGCCAGGCCTCCCTGTCCATCACCAACTTCCAGAGTTTACCCAAACCCATGTCCATTGAGTCGGTGATGCCATCCAACCATCTCATTCTCTGTTGTCTCCTTCTCCTCCTGCCCCCAATCCTTCCCAGCATTAGGGTCTTTTCCAATGAGTCAACACTTCGCATGAGGTGGCCAAATTATTGGAGTTTCAGCTTCAACATCAGTCCTTCCAATGAACACCCAGGACTGATCTCCTTTAGGATGGACTGGTTGGATCTCCTTGCAGTCCAAGGGACTCTCAAGAGTCTTCTCCAACACCACAGTTCAAAAGCATCAATTCTGTGGCGCTCAGCTTTCTTCACCGTCCAACTCTCACATCCATACATGACCACTGGAAAAACCATAGCCTTGACTAGACGGACCTTTGTTGGCAAAGTAATGTCTCTGCTTTTAAATATGCTATCTAGGTTGGTCATAGCCTTCCTTCCAAGGAGTAAGCATCTTTTAATTTCATGGCTGCAATCACCATCAGCAGTGATTTTGGAGCCCCCAAAAATAAAGTCTGACAGTTTCCACTGTTTCTCCATCTATTTCCCATGAAGTGATGGGACCAGATGCCATGATCTTAGTTTTCTGAACGTTGAGCTTTAAGCCAACTTTTTCACTCTCCTCTTTCACTTTCATCAAAAGACTCTTTAGTTCTTCTTCACTTTCTGCCATAAGGGTGGTGTCATCTGCATATCTGAGGTTATTGATATTTCTCCCGGCAATCCTGACTCCAGCTTGTGTTTCTTCCAGCCCAGCATTTCTCATGATGTACTCTGCATATAAGTTAAATAAGCAGGGTGACAATATACAGCCTTGATGTACTCCTTTTCCTATTTGGAACCAGTCTGTTGTTCCATGTCCAGTTCTAACTGTTGCTTCCTGACCTGCATACAGGTTTCTCAAGAGACAGGTCAGATGGTCTGCCAGTATCCTAGACCTATTACAGGCACCTAAGGCCTCCTCCAACTGTTGAGACTTTCTGACGGCTTAACATCTCACATAGTGATCATGTGGCTTTCCAGAGATCCTTGGCTCAATCAAGTAGGTCAATGGAAAAACGTGTCTCAACCATTCACCTTCCTACAATTCTAATGTCAACCAGGAGATACCAGGTCAGACCTTGCCTCCATCAACTACTTCAGCCAGACTGCTGACTCAGTTTCACAACGTCTTCCTTCTGTGATTCCTGGCAGTTTGCTCTCTCCAAGAAGCCCTATCAGAGCCACATACCACCTAGGATACGTTTATAAGCCTCTGCTCAGCTCAGTGGTGATTCCTTCAAGTTCTAGCAACACTCCAAGAGGACTAGTCCAGGTCAGCTTTCCTCTCATAGATAGTGTGATAACTCATGCTCTCTTTGCAGTGAAAGTGTGAAGTCACTCAGTCGTGTCTGACTCTTTGAGGCCCCATGGACTGTAGCCTGCCAGGCTCCTCCGTCCATGGGATTTTCCAGGCAAGAATACTGGAGTGGGTTGCCATTTCCTTCTCCAGGGGATCTTCCCAACCAGGGGTCAAACTTGGATCTCCTGCACTGCAGGCAGACTCTTTACCCTCTGGGGCTCCTCTTTGCCGAAGTGAAGTGAAAGTGAAGTCGCTCAGTCGTGTCCAACCCTTTGCGACACCATTGACTGTAGCCTACCAGGCTCCTCAGTCCATAGAATTTTCCAGGCAAGAGTACTGGAGTGGGTTGCCATTTCCTTCTCCAGGGGATCTTCCCAACCCAGGGATCAAACCCTGGTCTCCTGCACTGCAGGCAGACGCTTTACCGTCTGAGCCACCAGGGAAGCCCCACCTGCTAATAAAAAGAACTGCCACTTTTTGAATCATCACTAGGTATTAACATATACTGGGAACTCTATATAGGTGATTACTTATCCATTTGGCAACATTGTTAAATGTCTGTAATTTCATTTTATAGATAAGGAAATATATATTTCAATAAAGTTGAGGGACTTGCCTGAAGTCCCAAAGCCAGTTAGATGGATCTGGGACTTGGGCTTAATGAATCAGATTTCTACTACAAAAGCTGCCTTTCCTGTCTACGTACAGTTATCCATTTGGGCCAAGTGTAATATGGCTGCCAGACAAAGCTGATTTAGAGATCCTAGTAAACCAGGTTTTACTGCCAACCAGCCAGCTACCAAAGGGATCTGGGAACTGAAGGTAATTTGCACATGGTCTACTTACAGATTCAGCCTCTGAGCTAGAGGATATTTATCAGAAATCCTTGAAAATGGTAGAAATAGGTCTCCTTCTTTCTAAGGCAACTACTAGTTTTTCTGATCACTGGGTCAAACATTTTATCTTCTCCAGCTAGAATGGCCAGAACTAGGTGACATCTACGAAGCACAAAAGTAATTCATACAAGTGCCAGCTCAAGGGACTGGGAGCCCCTTGAGAAAACAGAAAAGTTTGGCCTATTCATCTTTGTCTCCCCTACATCAGTACCTGACTCTTGAAAGGCACTCACTAAACACTTATGGAGAACTAAATGAAATACCTCGTCAATTAAAAATTAATCAGCTGATCTAAGAAAGAAATGGAAAATTTTTTTTCAGCCAAATTGAAGATCATCTAAGTCAGGAACAGCATCTCAGAAAGCTTGGAGAACTGTTCTGCCCATTAGAAGTCAAGCACAGTCACTGAAGTTTTTTGAAACAGAGGGCTGTACATTAAGTGATGTATTATTGACAGCTTACACAATCTAGAAAGCAGTAGGTCAGGGGTCATTGTGGCCCCTTACAAGATTAAGAAGGAATGTTATCTTTTAAGGAGTTGTCTTGCTGATGCTGGGAATATTTTGCTGTCTATAGTTGAGCAGGTATTTCTGCCAGTGGGGAGGTTTGGTTGATGCACAAAAAGGGTACCCAGTGCACAGTGTGGGGAGAGAGGAGGCCAAAGGCAAAGAAATTTTTTAAAAAATGTTTATTTATTTGGCTGTTCTGGATCTTAGTTGCGGCTGTGGGATATAGTTCTCTGACCAGGGATCAAACCCAGGCCCCCTGCATTGGGAGCCCGGAGTCTTATCCACTGGACTACCAGGGAAGTCCCCAGAGAAATTTTTTTATGTTTAAATTTTTCTTGCTGTAAAATATGAATTTCATTTCACAATCTGGTTCTGAAGTAGGGGATCTTTTTGTTTGTTCACTTTTGTTTCTGTTAGGTCCAAAAATCACATTTATCCAGAGAGAGTTAGGATGTGCAATCACTGAGAAACATCAAAGAAATGGTGAAAATGAAGCTGTTTAAAGATAATTCTAAAAATATCTTCTGTTGAAAGTAGTCATTGAGGAGAACAAGAGATGGTCTCAGAGCTTTAGAGCCAAAAGATTTTTGTGATCATCACAGCCCTGAATCTTCTCATTGGACAGAACAGAAGCCAGAGATGGGAAGTGACTTAACCAAGGTCACACATATCCAGTATCGATTATGCTCTTGGGATGCAGGAAGGTTCTGTTTCTTCTGTTTCAAAGACATTCTACCCACTTTAGAGCCTCAGTATATTCATTCCTTTGCAAGTTAACATTCAGCTGGTAAGATAATTACTAACTCCAGCACTGCCCCTGAGGTGCATTTGCAAAACTCCAGGCCTCCACGGAACACAGTTTGAAAACTACTGACTTAGATAATTTATTGCTTGTTTTTTAAACTTTTAGCACATTCAAGCAAAAATGTCTTTTATTTCCCTGAAAACTGGCTATTCTCATTGGCAGCATTTATTCTTTTCTTCATTTCCTGATGAATAAACCCATTAATGAAAGAACGTGCTGTGTACTTTCTTTGGTGCCATTATTCATCTGAATTAACATGTGCGTGGGCAGAGCTCAAGCGGTGAGACTGAGATCTGTGCTGGGCGGGCAGTCTTCAGGGTCTCACCCTGAAGCCCAAGCTTTCTTTGCAGTGATGTCAAGAATGGTGCTCTTGAGAACTGAATTGCTGAAACTGAAACTTCTAAGTTTGAAATTCTGAGTAAGATAGAGAACTGCAGAAAAGAATGATAAACAACCTACTTACTCTATACTGGTAGAGTATAGAGTAAAACTTCCTAATAGCTTGCAATAATAAGGATCATGTATTGGATATTTACCCCATGCTTAGAACTTACATAATCATATGAGACAACTATCATCATTATTCCCATTTTACTGATGAGAAAATTAAGGTTAGTAATCGGAGATGGCAATGGCAACCCACTCCAGTACTCTTGCCTGGAAAATCCCATGGACGGAGGAGCCTGGTAGGCTGCAGTCCATGGGGTCGTGAAGAGTTGGACATGACTGAAGCGACTTAGCAGCAGCAGTAGCTGCAGCATTAGGGGTTCTTAACTCAAAGAAACACCCTCTGGCCAAATAAAGCAGAATTGCGGTGAGCGGGTACTGGAGAGGAGAGATCTCTTGAAGGGTTTTGGTGGTGACACCAAGGGGAGCTGAGGGAGGGAAGATTGTCTCAATCGTTATTATGCAGGATGTGGAAGTAGAGTACAGACTCTGGAGCCAGGCTGCTGAGATTAGAATCCTGGCTCCACCCCTTACTCTAAGTGACCTTGCACTGGGTCTCTAGGTTTGCCCATCTGTAAAGTGCGGATAATAATAGAATCTATCTCAAAGAATAGCTGTGTTTAAAAACAGCGCAATGCTATAATCAAGGTGGGATCTCAGTACAATAGCTATCATTAGCTAATGTATAAAAGGGTATATGTGGCACTAGTGATAAAGAATCTGCCTACCAATGCAGGAGACAAGAGATGTGGGTTTGATCCCTGAGTCAAGAAGATCCCCTGAAGGAGGAAATGGCAACCCAATCTAGCATTCTTGTCTGAAGAATCCCATGGTCAGAGGAGCTTGGCGGGCTATAGTCCATTAGGGTCACAAAGAGTCAGACACCACTGAACCGACTTAGCGTACACACGTGTATACGTATGACTGATTCACTTTGCTGTACAGTAGAAACGAACACAACATTATAAAGCAACTATACTCCAATAAAAGTTAATTTTTTAAAAAGACATCATTAAATAAAGTGCTATGTAGATGTGCTTTCAAGTCCCCTCCTTGTGTGTGCCTCTCTTTCATCAAACTGCTGTCTGAATTTCACCTAGAAACTCTAACTGAATTAATCAGTTCTGGTCATCATTAGTGGCAGCTGTGGCTCAGATATATGCCCTTCAACCTCTTAACTGGTCCAGGCTGAAATGCAGGGAGAGTATCCCACCAACGGAGACAAAACTAATCATTTCAATCTCTCAAAAAACAGCAGAAAAGATCCCATGAAATCATAAGGAGTTTCCAAAAGCCAAGTATTTGAGGAGAAACGATAGGAATGGCCTGGATTGTTTTAAAAAATCTTGTGTGACTGGAGACCAGGCTGGGTGATAAACTGAATCCCAGAATGAAACAAAGTACACACAAGGGGTGGGGGTTTGTTCTCTGGGGCTTCCCAAGTGGCACAGTAGGAAAGCATCCACCTGCCAGTGCAGGAGATGCAAGAGATGTGGGTTCAATTCCTGGGTCAACAAGATCCCCTGGAGGAGGAAATGGCAACCCACTCCAGTATTCCCTGTCTGAAAAATTTCATGGACAGAGGAGCCTGATGGAGTACAGTTCATGGGGTCACAAAGAATCAGACATGACTGAACAACTTCGTATGTAGTTACTATACCAAAAATTCCCAGGAGCAGGCCTGTCCAGTGGGGATACTCACTAGCTCTCAAATGCATTCCCTAAGTGAAGTGAAGTCGCTCAGTCGTGTCCGACTCTTTGCAACCCCATGGACTGTAGCCCACCAGCTTCCTCCGTCCTTGGGATTCTCCAGGCAAGAATACTGGAGTGGGTTGCCATTTCCTTCTCCAAGAGATCTTCCTGACCCAGGGGTTGAACCCGGGTCTCCCATATTGTAGGCAGACGCTTTACCATCTGAGCCACCAGGGAAGTCACATTCCCTAAAGCTGCCCCCTAATAAGGCTGGCAGAGAGAAACAGGGGGAAGGACTCAGGCCAACACATTGTAGGGGAGACCCTCCACCGTGGGTGGTGGCCCCACTGCCAGAGGGTCTGTGCTACGGAGTGCCGGCCTCTTTGCACAAATTCTAAAACCAGAGAAAGAGCCCAAATTTGTCAGAGAGCTACACGGGAACAGAGGAGGAAGAGATTTAAAACAAAAATAGGTAATTGTTCCAATAAAGCATAAGCATTACAAGGGAAAAAAACAAAAATGCTTTCCTGGGAATTCTAATCTCACCATCATAAAAGGACTTTGCACAACTCATATTTCTGGAAAAGGTGGGGGAAGTCATTTCCCTGGCATAGCCTCAGGCCTTACAGATTCAGACTGGGACATCATTTTTCCTTGATTCATGAGAACTGCCTTTTTGTTTTTGCTCCTTTTAATAAAAAAATATCTTATTTATTTGGCTGCGCTGGGTCTTCGTTGCTGCGGTCAGACTTTCTCTCTCATGGTGAGAAGGGGTTATTCTGTAGTTGTGGCCAGCAGGGGTTACTCTCTGTTGGGATGCATAGGCTTCCTATTGTGGTGGCTTCTCTTGTGAATCATGGGCTCGAGGGCATGTGGGCTTCAGTCGTTGTGGCTCCTGGGCTTGGTTTCTCCACTGCATGTGGGATCGTCCCAGACCAGGGATCAAACCCGTGTCCCCTGCATTGGTAGGTGGACTCCTAACCACTGAACCACCAGGACAATCCTATTTTTGTTCCTTTTGTGCTTCCACCATCAATAATAATTCATTATTACATGTGATGTTAGCTATATGTTTTTAAGAGAGGCCCTTTTTCAGGTTGAGTAATTTCTCTCTATTCCTAATTTGCTGAGAAATGTGAATAGCTGTTGAATTTTGTCAAATGCTTGTAATGCCATTGAAATGATCATGTGGATTTTTTTTCTTATATTAATGGTGAATTACATTAATTGATTTTCAAATATTAAACCAATCTTGTATACCTGGGTTAAACCTGATATGATAATGAAATATTACTTTTTCAATCTGACTTACTAATATTTTGGTAAGAATTTTTGGGTCACTATTCATGAGAGATATGATTTATTCTCTTTTTTGTATTTATCAAGCTTTTGTATTAGGATATTTTTGGTCTCAGAAAAGTTAGCAATATTTTCCCTCTTCTATTTTTGGAAAGAATTTAAGATTAGTGTTATGTCTTCCTTAACTATTTGATAGAATTTACTAGTGAAACCGTTTGGGCCTTGAATCCTTTTTGTGGAAAAGTTTTGATGACAAATTCAGTTAAAATACCAGATACATGGATATTCAGAGTTTCCATTTTTTTCTCTTTTCATTTTTGGTGAGATGTTTTTCAATGAATTTGTGCATTAAGTTGTTGAGTTTATTGACAGTTGTTCACAATAATCCCTTCTTTTTTATTGTTTGTAAGATCTGTAATGATGCTCCCTCCTTCATTCCCAATATGATGAATTTCTTTTTTTTCCTTATTAGTCTAGCTAGGGGCTTAGCCATTTTATTTTTTCAATAAAACAAATTTTGGGTTTTGTTAAATTTTTCTACAGCCTGTTTTCTGTTCCACTGATTTCTGTTCTTATTTTGGTCTCCTCTCTTCTACATCTTGTGAGTTTATTTTTCTAGTTCTTTAAGGTGGAAACTTAGGTTATTGGTTTTAACCATTTCCTTTTCAGTTTCTGCCTGCTTTTAGTTTTTCTCTGGAACCTTTAAAACAGCTATTGTCCATCATTTATAAGTGTTATCTGAAGGACAATCATTCAGTATAAGCTCTTCCACCATTGCTGAGACTAGAACTCAGTTTTAAGCTTCAAAATCTTGGGTAAGTATAGTAACCCAAATATCAACTTCCTCATCTGTAAAGTGGAGGTAATTTAACATATCTTAGAGGACTGTCATGGAAAGCAAATGAGATTATGCATATGAAAACGTTTTTGAAAGAATAAGCATGACATATAAATTATATTTAGTATCATTAATGCAACATAAAGTTAATATAATTATATACTCCTATGTCATGTACTTGTACTGATATTTCCACCAAAACTTAACATGCAATTCTAAGTCATCTAATTTTCATAGCCTGGTAGATGAGGAAGATATTCCTTTATCTTTTTCCAATATATTCTAGCTAACCTTATAATTAATATGCAGCTTCATAGTCAACTGATATTGAATGTCTATCATGTATATATTAGGCATTTTTATGTGCAGTATTTTATTCACTTCATTTCTCGCATAAGAATAGTGCCCTCCAATTTAGCAATATGTAACTTATATGCAGAGTACATCATGAGAAACGCTGGGCTGGAAGAAACACAAGCTGGAATCAAGATTGCTGGGAGAAATATCAATAACCTCAGATACGCAGATGACACCACCCTTATGGCAGAAAGTGAAGAAGAACTAAAGAGCCTCTTGATGAAGGTGAAGGAGGAGAGTGAAAAAGTTGGCTTAAAGCTCAACGTTCAGAAAACTAAGATCATGGCATCTGGTCCCATCACTTCATGGGAAATAGATGGGGAAACAGTGGAAACAGTGTCAGACTTTACTTTTTTGGGCTCCAGAATCACTGCTGATGGTGACTGCAGCCATGAAATTAAAAGACGCTTACTCCTTGGAAGGAAGGTTATGGCCAACCTAGATAGCATGTTTAAAAGCAGAGACATTACTTTGCCAACAAAAGTCAGTCTAGTCAAAGCTATGGTTTTTCCAGTGGTCATGTATGGATGTGAGAGTTGGACGGTGAAGAAAGCTGAGCGCCACAGAATTGATGCTTTTGAACTGTGGTGTTGGAGAAGACTCTTGAGAGTCCCTTGGACTGCAAGGAGATCCAATCAATCCATCCTAAAAGAGATCAATCCTGGGTGTTCATTGGAAGGTCTGATGTTGAAGCTGAAGCTCCAATACTTTGGCCACCTCATGCGAAGGGTTGACTCATTGGAAAAGACCCTAATGCTGGGTAGGATTGGGGGCGGGAGGAGAAGGGGACGACAGAGGATGAGATGGTTGGATGGCATCACCGACTCGATGAACATGGGTTTGGGTGGACTCCGGGAGTTGGTGATGGACAGAGAGGCCTGGCGTGCTGCAATTCATGGGGTCGCAGAGAGTCGGACACGACTGAGCGACTGAACTGAACTGAACAATAACTAAAAAAATTTTCCCACCTTGATTCTCTTAAAAATCGTAATGAAATCAGAGAAAGCACCCAGATATGTGCAAATTGTTTATTTCAGTCTAACCCACAACAAGAAACAGTGAAAGCAAAATAAATGTGTATAAAGAATTTGTTAAATTATGATGTGTACATATAATGTAATACTATTCAGCTGTTAAAAACATTCAGATTGTTTCATCACATGGGAAAAGGTATATAATATTAAGTGTAAAGAATAAGATTACTGTTTAAACATCATGACTACATTTTTGTTCAAAATAGGAATCAGAGAAAAGTGGCTGTAAGGAAATACACCTGAATGATCATGTCTAGAGTGATACAGTTAGGGATGGTTGTTTCTTCACATGCTTTGTCTAAGGCTCTAAATTGTTCACAATGAATGTATGATTTTTGCTTTCAGTTTCTTGTTTGGATCCAGAGACACTCTGAACTGGGTTGATCTTAACTCAGTAACTAGTCACCTCATTAGTCCACACATAGCCATTATTTATTAATTTGTTCATTAGACTGTAGTAAGTACTTATACACCCAATGCTCAATATAAAAGCTCAGATTAAAATAAAAATTTGCATCTAGGCATGAATCCTCTCCTATCCCATTCAGTACTTTTCTTTACTCAAGATATCCACCTTCCCAAATCTCATAATTCCCTTCTTTTCCTTTTAATAAAGTTGTATGTAATTGATACATGCTATTATAAAGCTATATGAACTATATATTTTTATTTTGGTGGCTTCAAATTTTTTAAGAAGGTAGTATGCTATAAATTGTCTTCTAGGACTTCGTTCACTTAATACTGCTGAGACTCATCTCTATTGATGCGTAGGCCCTGGGAGCTTATTTATTTTTATTACTATATAATACTCTATTGTGTGACCATATTACAGTTCATTCTGTATTTTAGGCTATTTCCAGACATTTCCTATTAAGAACAGTACTACAAATATTCCGGTACATGAATTCCCATTGTCCCTATATACCAATTTGGATATAAAACTGGGAGTGGAAATGCTTGTGATAGGGTGAGAGAAAGTTTAAACAGCAGCGTGGAACTGTTTTCCGAAGTGGTTGCCTCAGTCTATACATATTTCCACCAGCAGTGTATGAAATTCTGCGAATCTGTATCCTTACTAGCATTTGGTATTGCCAGATATGTTGCTTTTTTCTTTTTAAATCATTTTATTTATTTATTTTGGTTTGGCTGAGTCTTCATGGCTGCACGGGCATTTCTCTAATTGCAGTGAGCAGGGGCTACTCTTCATTGCAGTGTGGGGGCTTCTCACTGCAGTGACTTCTCTTGTTGCGGGGCAGGGGTTCTAGAGCATGTGGGCTTCAGGAGCTGCAGCTTGTGGGCTCAGGAGTTGTGGCTCCCAGGCTCTAGAGCACAGGCTCAGTAGTTGTGAGGCGTGGGCTTAGCTGCTCCACTACATATGGGATCTTCCTGACCCAAGGATTGGACCCAGGCCTCCTGCATTAGCAGGCAGATACTCTACCACTGAGCCACCAGGGAAGCCTGATGTATTGCTTTTATACTCAGGGAAAGAAGAATGTTTGTAAAACAAACCAAGAACAGAAACAAAACTTCCTTGCCCTCCTTTTCCCCAAACTCCAGGAAAGATTCAGGGCACACGTGGTGATACATAAAACTATTCCTCCCCCAGCAGCTTTTCAAAATCTTCTAGCTCTAGAAACCCTCTTCCAGCAATGAATTGGGAACAGTGCGGGGGTGTGAGAAGTAGGAAACCTGCAGAATTTTGTGTCATGGGGACTCTTTCCAGCAGATGGTGAAATTACTCTGTAGGCTTGAACTAGAAACCTCTTATTCTCTTTCTCTCTGTCTCTTTCTGTCTCTTTCTCTCCTGAAATACAAACACTGGACCAGATACATCATTTTTTATTATCTGCACTATGTTCCTAAAATACTTTCCTTGCAATTTTCTTTGCAAGTATCAGAGAATTGACCTGCTTATTGAGTGCTTTCTTTTTTCTTGACTTGAGTAAGAACCTGCCAGTTACACCAAGTGGGGTGAGGGGTTCCCTGAACAAGCAATGCGGAGAATGAGAAATTCAAAACCATAACAATTGGAGGGTGTGGTTGGAGGGTGGGAGGGAGGCTCAAGAGGAGGGGGATATATGTATATATGTGTGTATATACACACACACACAGAATTATGGCTGATTCGTGTTGTTGTACAGTAGAAACCAACACAACTTTGTAAAGCAATTATCCTCCAATTATAAAAAAAGAATTGGACAGCCTGTTTCAATAGTGGCACCCTGGTTGCCTCTCCTTTCAAAACTGAGTCCTAGTTTCTATCACTATCACTTTGTAGTAACCTGTGTCATGATATAGAACACCAGACAGATGTGAGAATCTGTGATTTTGCACCTACAATAAATTAGCTTCTTCTCACTTACGGGTTCAAGGCTATAATCAGAGCACTTATCCAAAATGTGACTCAGAGAACTTTTTAGAGATAGCTGAAATATTCCCCATTTTTTAAGAGACAGAAATACAAAAAAGACTCAGTGCACACAAATAGTAGTATCCAAAGAAATGAACAAGTTCACAAATCAGGTGAAAGTCCAACAGCTCTTTCCTCTTTCCAACAGAGTACCTCACTCAAATACAGAACAAACTGGCTTCTTCTGAAGCAAAAGCCCCAAATAGAGAGAAAATAGTTTCCAGGTGTACACACTGGAGTGACTTACCCTTCTGTGTGGAGCACGTTGGTTCCCAAATATTGATTCTTTGATCCAACTGCCAAGTACTGGGGCAGGGGGTGCCGCTTTGGGGAAATTTGAACCGTAGGTCCTCAGAACCAGAGGTCCTGTCAGCTGCTGGAAACTTACCTGAAAATTCTCCAAGTGGGGTCACATTTTTGGGTCACCAAAAACTGTTACTGAGTCCAAGCTCATACTGCTCACCACACAACACGCCAATAAATCGAGAGGCAGCTTGTTGGGGCAAGGAATAGCGATTTTATTCAGAAAGCCAGCAGACCAAAATGATGGTGACCTCATATCCCAGAGAACCATCTTGCCTGAGTTAGAACTCAAGTTTCTTTAATACAAAATGGGAGGGAGTAAAGTCAAACACTTGCGAGTTCCCAGCAGCCTTTGGGGAGGATGTGTTAATTTCTCTCTGCCTGCAGTCATTCACAGGTGGGCCTTGTCAGGATGTTTTCTGTGAGCTAAACAGAGGTATTTTAGCTTAATGTTCATTACCTGGGAGGTAGAGTTCCCAGAAATGGGCCATTTATGTAGAACTTAAGCTTATAGGCAACATCACTTTAGTAACTTGCAATAGAATTGAAAGATTTTTCCCTATGACAAAACAAACCTCTAAGAAATTGAACGAACTCACCTGATATCTGGAATTGTAAACAGATAAATCATGTTTCTAAGAACATATGCCAAAAAATGACTTGGACTAAACAGCAACTGATACTAAGCCATTCTTTCTTCTAAAAGTTAATTAATTAACTTTTGGCTGTGCTGGGTCTTCGTTGCTGCCCAGGCTTTTCTCTATTTGCGGCGAGTAGGAGCTATTCTTCATTGTGATATGCAGGCATTTCATTGTGGTGGCTTCTCTTGTTGTGGGACACAGGATCCAGGGTGTGTGGGCTTCAGTTGTTGTGGCACGTGGGCTCAGTAGTTGCACTGCCCAGGCTCTAGAGCACAGGCTCAATAGTTGTGGCGCACGGGCCTAGTTGCTCCTTGGCATGTGGGATCCTCCCAGACCAGGGATTGAACCTGTGTCTCCTGCATTGGCAGGCAGATTCTTTTACCACTGAGCTACCATGGAGGCCCAATGCTAAGCCATTTGATCAGAAGGTAGAGAGGTAGAAGCTGCAGTTGGTCCCTGACCATCATCTGAAATCACCAGTGCACAAGGGAGCATTCTGTTTTCTGCTCTCAACAGCAGGTGGGAATGCAGGGATCCTGTGCCAGGATTAAAAAAGGGGCTATAAATCACATATTTTTAACAAAGGGCATAAAACAAAATGTTGCTCTATTTGGCAATGCTCTTTGACTAAAAAAAGAAAACTGTGTATTTTCCAGAAACCATACTTAACTGACTCCAACTCTGAAGGCGGTATAACATGCTGGGTTCATTATAAGGATCAGTTATCAAGCTTCTATTTTGAGTTCAAAAAGCTAAATCCCAAAATTGACTTCAAGCTACAGAATGAAAGGTTGAGAAAAGTTCAGCTTGGAGACAACAGACCGTCTTACTACTGTTCATGAGAGATTCCTGCGCAAGTTGATCAAGAAGGTATCAATTGTCCATGGACCTGGAATCAGGCCAAGCAGCCTTGGAAATTTCGGCTGACTCCCACCAGGAAGGAAACAGGCACAGCATTTGGGTAACATGTTTAGCAAACTGATAGGGCACTAATTAGAAGGCAATAAAGTCCCTTTGTTGTACTGCCCAGTGGGTTCAGCTTGGTAGGCAGGTGGCCTTGAACCCTACCCATCAGAGAAGACCACAGTATCAGGGGAAGACTCTTTGTTTGATGATTTTTTTTTTTTTGAGGCTTTAAATAAACTAAATTCTATGAGAAGACATGCTCAAAATCCAACCAGAGAGGCGCCTGTAATCTATGGATTTTCAGACATTTGTGCTGAGGTCGAAGAGCTGCAAAACAGAAAGGTGTCAGTCTCGATTTGAGCTTCCATGTTTGTAAACTCAGCCAGTTCATGCCTGGTTGATTATGTCCTCAGGTCTTCCCTCATTTGTGGTGGTAACTGCCAAATCCTGGGCCTCCCACAAAGATGTGAGGCTTCTGGAGGACATAATAAATTTACGCAAGATTTGAAGTTGGTAAATCCTTAAGTGACCTCTTCTAAATTCTCTTCATCCATGATCTCAGCAGTTTAGCCAAAGTTTTGTGGTTGTTTCCCTCATGCCAACAAACCAGCAATGCGTGGGGACAAATTGCATCCCCTACCAACTTGAAACAAATTGTCATTCACTCTGTACCTAATTATGAGTCCCTAGTCTGTCCCAGGTGCTCTTCTAGGTCCTGGGGAAGCAGCAGTGAACGAATTGAGGCTTTAACCCCCATGCAGCTTCCCTTTGAGTTTTAGTCAACAATTCACTATGGAGACCAGAGAGAAGTAGAACATATATTGAGGAGAGAAGCAGCAGATATATTGAGGGACTAGACATAGTTTTAAAATACCAGAGATGATATTTAAATGACCTTCCCTCTGTAAAAAGTCACCCAGAAGATAAGATCCTTCTCTAAGGACTTTCAGAAAGCCTCTTTCTGCATCTTGTTCTTCTTAACAAGTTCAATTATAGGCCCAGATAGGCCCCAGTGCAGCTTGGCAAAGGCAAACCAGAGGAAGATATTATTTATTCTGACCCCAAATCTTCATTCTTAAGTTAGATAAGTAGAGATGGATTCATGATAATATAATGCTGAGACCAACTGTGTGATTAAAATTTTCTCTCAGAGAATCCCCATGTTAGATTGTCTTCATTAATGGATTTTCTACTGAGGAGGAATTTTAGCTGCAGAAGTTGCCAACAAGCAAGACATTTCCCAGGGAGAGTTTTACATGCCCCTTATAAACACCAGGACTTGTTGACGGGTAGGTCATGAGAAATCTGAATCAGAGCATCAAGAGGCCAGAGAAAAGTTTCCAGCTAGTTAGTGGCTAGCCATGCAAGTGGAGTAGAGAGATCAGATAAGATAAAACATGGAAAGCACTTTTGGACTTGGGCCAGAAGTTTGCTTATGACATAGGAAAGAATAGTTTCAGCCAAGAGGTGGAGAAAAGGCCTAGATGCCATGAGTGGAGGGGGAAACTGATAATGAGGCAGCCGGAGTGGGAGTAGACTCCATGAAGCGTGACGGCACTCACCTCCTAATTTACTTCCTTGCTTCTCCTCCATCCTGCACACCTACACACTTGCTTCTCAAATGTACACACTCAGGCCTATAATCCTTCAATAGCACCCTTATAACCTGCACAATAAATGTCAAGCTTAGCATAGACACCCCATCCTAGCCTAAACCTGGCTGACAGTTATTTACATAACTGCCAGTCTTTGCCACTGGGTTATTCTCTAACAGACTTGCCCCTTAAAGGAATGCACCATCTCTTATTTGGCATTTTATGTCTCCCTGGCTCTACCCATTATGAAACAGCACTCAACTCACATGGTTGAATTAATGGAAAAATAAGTAAGAGATGGAATGAATGAATGAATGATACCAACACTGACTGTAAGAATGGGTTTCTGTGTCCCAGTACGGCAGGTGAAGATAATCTTTGTGAAATGATTGCCTTTCCCTTGTAAAACGGTTTGATGAGTTGGAAATAAAAATCTTTATAAATCCAACATCCTGCTGTTGCTCAGTCATTGTCAGAGTGTTTTAATTGGGTGACTGGAGTTACCTTGATGTCTCCTTATTATAACTAGACAAGTTCAACTGATGTGAAGATCTCTGATTGGAATAGGATTCCCTCGGCAATATGACAAGTGTGTCTGGAAGCCCTACCGTTTAGCATGACACCAAGACACAACACGTGCCCGGTTCTGTCAAACCTCCGAGTCGTGCATGTGGAATCAATGGAATCACTGGGATGATAATCGACTTTGCTCTGTGATTCCCCTGTTGGCACATTTATTTTAGCTCTGCCGGCAGAGAGGGAGACTTGCCCTACTAATTCACTATGACGTTGTTTTCTAATTGGGTGTCTTGACACAGCAGGCATTCCAGTCTTGAACATTTCTTTTGGTTCTTTAATGTGCCAGCAAGCTGTCTGACTTTTAGCTGCCTGATCTTTCAGAAAGGTTACCTGCAGTGTAAAATGAGACACCAGACGTAAGGCACCTTGCCCAGTGTTTGGCACCTGAGGAGTCTCTGAGAATGTTCCTTACGTCTCCCTGTTCATCTTTGCCTTCTGTCCTGCTGCTGCTTTTAGTTAACCTCGGAGATGAAATGTTACCTGGGTAAGGCTTATGATTTTCTTCATCCCAGAAGAGAGTCCAGTAAATCTATAAACCGAGATGGCATGGATTCTGTAAATAAAAAGGCCACAATTTATTGAGTGCTTTCTACGTGCCAAGGGTTGCACATTTCATTACTTTTCATCCTCACAGTAATGCTAAGAAGTAGACATTTTTCTTCTGCTTTTTAGGGGAAGAAACCTTAACCGAGAAGCCCAGTAGCTGAGGTTCCAGGGAGGGCCAGCGAGGGAGGTGGGAGGACAGCGCCTGTCTGCCTCCCTGCCCGTCTTCGTCCCCAGCCACTGCGCACGCGGCCCTCTGCCCTCGCGATCTGAGTGGTCAAGACAGTCTCGAAGACTCTGCAGGACACAGAGATGGAGAAGCCAAAAGGCCTTCTTCCTGGCTGAACAGATACGTGACTGACCCCAGATGTGAGTGCTAACACCCCTCCCCTTCCCCTGGCCTGCCCCCTGGGAGCCCCCCCTGGGATGGGAGGAAGAACTTCCTGACCCCGCTCCCTGCAACCTTCCCGCCTTCAACCCTACCCGCCGCATCAGCCCAGAGTAGAGAGAATAGCAAGTGCTCCTACCACCCGCCCTCGGGTGTCCTGGGAGCCCTTGTCTGGTTTGGTTCAGCCTGGCCCACTTCGCTTCTAGCCCCAGGCGTGTGGGCAGAGTACAAGCTAATTGGCCAGGGCTGCTCCAGAGACTAAAGAACATGGGAGCTGCCAGCTTGCCAGCGGGAGGGCCGTGTTCCCAGCCAGCGCGCTGACATTTTTTGGTGCCCGGGCGACGCCACCTGCCTGAGGAAGGTGTAACCGGGAAAGGGTAAACACGGAAATTCAGGTCCTGACAACTCTGCAGAGACTTCCCCAGAGAAAGAGATGCAGCTGAAGCCAGCTGCTCAAGATGCTTGGTCAGCAAGGAGGAGACTCAATCTGGGGAGCAAACACTGTTCTTACCAGGAGAGAGAAAGATGGTCCTTACCTCCATGCACCTGCCAGAGTGAAAGTGCCTGGGAAACAGCTTCCTGGGAGACCACTGGGCTGAAGAGAAGGCAGCTTCTTGCCCCTAAGCCCCGGTTCCCAGCCCCCGGTCCTCAGTTCCAAGCCCCCAGCTCCCAAACCCTAGCCCCAGCCCCAGTCCCCCAGCTTCCAGTCCCCAGTCCCCCAGTCTCTCAGCTCCCCAGCCCCAAGCTCCCCAGCAAACACCTTACTTTACAGAGACAAAATGGGAGCCTGGTGACAGTTGGGGGCACTGTGCTAGAACTGAAGGCAGAATTTCTTGAGCTGGAAGGAAAAAAGGAAACCCTCACAGAGGATTGGGCTTCCCTGGTGGCTCAGCTGGTAAAGAATCCACCTGGTAATGCGAGAGACCTGGGTTTGATCCCTGGGTTAGGAAGATCCCCTGGAGAAGAGAAAGGTTACCCACTCCAGTACTCTGGCCTGGAGAATTTCATGGACTGTGTAGTCCATGATGGTTGCAAAGAGTTGGACACGACTGAGTGACTTTCACTCACTCACAGAGGAGTCCTGGTGGAGAAAAGAAGTTTTGCAGAGTAGAGACAGTGTGAACTTTGTGACCAGATATATCTGTGTTTCAACCTTAGCGCTACGGCAGCCTGTAGCTCACCTAGCTAAACATCAGGTAAGGGCTTTGAACCGTAGGCATCTAATACTCACAACAACACTTTAAGGGAAATTATCTTTTTATTTTATGAAAAATGGAACCTTAGTTCAACTCCTTGCCCTTGGAGATGTACCCAGGAGGACCACTGCTAGAAGCTGATGCTGCCTGGAGGGAGGCCATGCTCTTGACTGTTAGACTCCCACACAAAGATGCTTTCCGTGGGGACACGATATTTGAGACACCTGTCCTCATCGAGAATGAGTTTCTTAGTTTCATCATCTCTAACTTGGAGTTAACAATATGCATTTTTCAGGGTTTTTGTGAAAATTAGAGATACTATAAAAAGGCACATGGTAGAGTTCCTTGAAGGTTAAGGGACTTCCCCGGACAGAGAACTGCAGAGCCCATGTTTATCACTGATAGTTCTTTAAAACTAAATCTCTGTAAAAAACATTACCTCAAATCAGAATGGAACAATTTTTGAGTCAGAATAGAACAATTGGGGAGTCTGAATTCATTCCACTTTTATATTTTTCCAAATTAAAATCACACATGTTATAGTTTTCTTATTAAAACTGTAATACATGTTGATGCATTAATTATGGAAAACAGAAACTGTAAAAAAGTAGAAATATCTTTATTTCCCACTTCTCAGAGATGACTACTGTTAAAGCATTTTTTTCTTTTATTTCCAGTATTTCCTTAATATATATGTTTTTTAAAAAAAATAGAATCGGTGTCATATCGGATGCTACTGTACTATATCCCACATTTAAAACACAATGTATCATGGACACTTTACCATGACACCAAATAAATCTTAAAATATATGAGAATGAATACTTACTTTCCGATTTTCTTTACAAAGCAGTTCACTACTTTTGTAATGAAAAAAATATGCTTAAAAGAACTTGCTATGTTAAAATATATTTTTGAGAGGGGTGCACTGCTTTACCCAATGGGTATAGTGTCCTGTACTTTACATCTTGCTTAGGCCAACTGGAGGGGGATAATCCCCCAGCAGTAGCCATGACATATGAAATGGAGCTAGAGATAGCGGATTTTGTGAGGCTTAAATTAGATCAGGTATGCAAAGTCCCCAGGAGAGTGTGGACCACAGTGAATGCTAGGTAATGACAGAATTGTGTCAGCCAATGGCAATGCAAGATGGGCGTTCACAGGGGGTGCCCTGAGAATTGGAGGGTAGCCCTGTCAGGGATGTGCTGGAGCCAGCTCTTGTAGACTCTCAAAAACAACTGTTAAGTACTCAAGAACTTTGCACACTGGTGGTAAATGTTGTAGCTTGAAATCGGTCATAGTAGACACATTTATACCACAGAAATTGGAAAGCAGCAAAAGGTACAAATCAGGGCTATTTGTTTGTTTGTTTATGTATATATTTTCTCAGCACAACACTGGTAGGAACAACCCAAAGACAAGCTTTGCTTCTTCTCAAAGTGGTGGAGTCCTGCAGAAAATGCTTCTGAGGTCTTGTGTAGCATTAGTTGATTTTGCAAAAATGGAAACTGATGAGCAGGGGCTGAGATTCTGGTCTGATTTCTCCTGCTTTAACTGGAAAGAGGAATAGGGAAATAGAAGCAATGCAGAACCAAAAGGGCAAACCAGAAGAATTTTGTTTGTGCTCCTAAAACAGAATTAACTGGATTGGAAGATTAAAGTGCAGGAGATGGGGCACTTGTCACCTGGAGTGACTGGGACCTCTTAGTGGAAGTGGATAAGAAATGTACAGTTGGAGAGAAATCCTTGCTCAAGGAGAAGGCTGTGGGAAGGAGCTGAAGAATGGATGCACCCAGCAGGCTCGCTTCCAATGTGTCACCAGGATCAGAGGCATGGGGTCTGGGTGCTGGACGGGTTCACAGATTACTGGCTCCCCTCTAACCTCCGAGGAGAGAGGGGCTGGGAATTGAATTAATCACTAATTGCCAATGATGTAATCAAGTGTGCATAATTAATAAAACTTTCATAAAAATTCTAAACAATGGATTCCGGGGGAATTCCCTGGCAGTCCAGCGGTTAGGACTTGATTTTCACTGCAGGGGTCATGAGTTCAATCTCTGGTTGGGGAACTAAGATCCCCCAAACCGCAAGGCACAGCAAAAAAAAAAAAAACAAACCTGGGATTCAGAGAGCTTCTGAGTTGGAGACTGCATCCATATACCAGGAGGGTGGTATACTGCAAACTCCATGGGGTCAAAAGAAGCTCCTGTATTCTGGACGCTTCCAGACCTTGCCTTCTATATCTCTTCATTTGGGTGTTCATTTGTATCCTTTATAATAAACTGGTAATAGTAAGTAAAACATTCCCCTGAGTTCTGAGAACCATTTATTGATGGCAGATTTTCAAACCTGAGAAGGAAGGGGTCATGGGAACCTGTGATTTGTAGCCAAGTCAGACAGAAGTGTGGGTAACCCAGGGACATACTAGTTGTGAGGCACTTAAGTGGGGGTAAGGGGAGTCTTGGGGGACTGAGCCCTTAAACTCTGGCATCTGTACTCACTCCAGGTAGTGTCAGAATTGAAGTAGATTGTAGGATACCTGTCTGGTTTCCAGAGAACTGGAGAATTGCCTGGTGGGGAAAACCCACACATTTGGTGTCAGAGTGTTATGTGTGGAAACAGATCCTCGTAGCATGAATGCTATTTGATTATTCATATATTAATATGTGTGTGCATATGTACATGTGTATGTGTATTATACATGTATATTACATAATATGATGAAGCTAGTTTCACTGGGGAAGGAAAATCCCAGCAAAAGCTCACACTGAGTGCTTGTTGTGCCAGAAAAGTTCTGACAGAAAAATCAGAAATTGCTGAGAAGTGATGGCTCTTATTACCTAAATAATGACGTGAATTTGAATAAATTTGAATAAATAAATAAATAATTTGAACAAATCTATTTCATGTCTCTGGGCTCCAATTTCTCACATAAAGTGGAATTTTCTGAAAATGATCTCTGAGGTTCCTTTCTGTTCCTGAATTTGATGTTCCTGAATTGTTAGCCATGAGAAAGTCAGCATGAGGTACGGAGAGAGGACACAGGTCCTAGAATCAGACAGCGCTGGACTCCATACCAAGGCTGTTGTTACCACATAGCTTTGGGCTAAAGAGTTAAACTCTCTAAAAATGAGGTTCCTCATTTGAGAAATGGGAAAATAAAAACGACAGAACAAAAACATAAGAATTGATTGGAAAATAAACTTAAAGGACTAAGCATATGTACTAGCATTTTTTTTTGATCTGATACTAATTAAGAGACAAACTATTTTGATACACAAAATAACATACTCCATATTAATTTCAAAGCTCTGCTTCGTCATCTCAAGGTGAAACCGTTTTAAAATAGGATATGAAACTCAATGGGGTAAAATTAGCAGATGATGAAACAACAGACTATCTTTGCAGTTTTTTTTTTCAGAGAGCTCATTTTTGAATAGTTTACTACCGGAACTATTTTATTTTAGAGAGATTTGTCTAAGTTCTTGCAACCAGGTTCTGCTGAATGAAATCTTCCTGCGTTCAGCAAAACTGAGAGGTTATATTTTTTCCCCTGTGCTAATGCATCACATTTTTCATAAAATTGAAAGAAAAAAAAATTTGTGAGCAGAATTTTATCAACCAGAACATTTTAGAAATGCAGAACCTGGGCTTTTGATTTTATACCATAAATCTAGTAAAACGTAGGAAACCATCTTTTCGAAATGCTCCTGCCATCATTTCCTACCTACAGGTACACATCTTGCCCTGGGAGGAGTGTGTGCTTGCTAAGTCACTTCAGTCGTGTCCGACTCTTTGCGACCCATTGGACTGCAGTCTGCCAGGCTCCTCTGTTCATGGGGATTCTCCAGACAAGAGTAACTGGAGTGGGTTGTCATGCCCTCCTCCAGGGGATCTTCCTGAGCCAGGGATCAAACCCTTGTCAGTTTTGTCTTCTGCGTTGGCAGGTGGGTTCTTTACCACTAGTGCCACCTGGGAAACCCCCGGGGGAAGAGCTACTTCATTTCTTAACAATCATAACGATTTCTCTGAGGAATCCCAGCTGCTGCTGAGAACCAGCCTGTTTGAGAATATCCTTCAGTGTGAAGTCAGTGACTCAATCAGAACCTGAAATATTCTTACAGAAAAATATCAATTAGAAAGTTGCCTTGTGCAGACTTGATATTGGATCTTCAGCTTCACTGTGTTATTAAAGAAACAATTGTTAAAAAACTAAAAACAGGGTACAAATAGAAGGTATTATTTTAAATTGGCCAAAGTCATGGTTTGAGTGAAAACCAAGAGGGAAAATAAACAAGGTAGAAGGATTTGGGATGTGATTATTTTCATGGCATAACTGTATATTATTTACTATGTGCAGAAGACAGCGTTGTTTGGACCAGGAAGACTCTTTTTCACCAAGTACCAGCATGAGGTGTGAAAAAGCAACATTCTTTCTAGCTGGGAAGAGATGTTCAGGACCGCAGGACAATTTTCTTTTTCCCTAAAGAATTGTGTCTTAGCACTGTCTGTATTGGATTTGCTGTGGTGGAATTTGGCTCTCTGCAATGACTTTCTTCTCCATCAGAGTCCCCCTTGTCTTGTACTCTGTTTTTAATTTGACCACCAGCCTTTGGCACTGAATGAAAGCCCCAAACTCATTCAACCAGAGGCTCACTACATAGAACAAATCATTTGCTTGTTTTTAATGTATTTCCTTTCCCAGCCCAAATACTAAATTGAAATGACACTGAAAGTATCGATCTGAAAAAGAAAGAGAAAGAAGTCAAGGGATTTGTGTTATTTTAAAAATGTGTCTATAGAGCAGGCAGGGCTGTGGGAAACCAGTTCCCAGCAAATGACTAGGAGATAAGAGATTTTTCGACTTCAAATTCTAATTTTGTTTTATTCTCAATTTATACTAGTGATTGCTAATATAATTACACCATGTCCAGTTTATAAATTGCTTTAGTGTACATTGGTTTCCTAATTTGATCCTCAAAGCAGCATAATGATACAGATGCTATTATAATCCCCATTTCACAGATAAGAAGACTGAGGCTCTGAGACACTGACTTCATCCTGCTTTTTCAGTTAACGAGAGGCAATGTTTGAAATCAAGCTTACCTGTTCTTCAAATTCCTTGTTCCTGCCATTGCCTTTTAAGGATCTAAAACCATGATATTATTGAGCTGAAAGGGACCTTAGAGATCTGCTGGGCCAGCTTTTGCCTGATTCTGAAGGATGTTAACAGATTTCCACAAAACAACATTTGGGAAATGCCAAATTAAAGGTTGTTAAGTGGATTTCTTGACCACAGAATGTCCCAGAGCTTTTATTTTGCTAACTAATCTTGATATTTTTTCTGATCTTATTTGGCGATGAATTTATCTTGGGGTCCATCTACCTAAGAATCATATCATGTCAGGGATCTGGGATGAGCTGCCCTCTCTGCTTCTTTAGAGAAATAAATCCCCACTAGTTTTGGACTTTTCTTGGAGTCACTCCTATGCCACCTCAAGCTGACTTGGAAGGAAGTGGAAGAATTGAACTTTTAATTGTTATTCAACTGATTTACCAGGAAGCGGTAATAAAGTGGCAGGGTTCTGCCCTCCTGATTCTTTGCACAAACATTTATTAGTTGTGCACCAGATTCCAGGGACTGGCTGGGGATCTGTGTGGAAAGATGAAGAGGACAGTTCCTGCCCTCAATGCGTTGTTCCCTTCTTCTCCAGTGTGTGTTAGTCGCTCAGTTGTGTCCAACTCTTTGCGACCCCATGGGCTGTAGCCAGCCAGGCTCCTCTGTCCATGGGATTCTCCAGGCAAGAATGCTGGAGTGGGCTGCCATTCCCTTCTCTCATAATCTAGAACAAAGTGCAAACCAATCTAGCAAATAATGACAAACATCTGATGAAAGGGGGCACTCAATGGAAGCCCAGAGAGCGCGGTAGCTCATCCTGGTGAAGACGGATGCAGGGGGCAGGTTTGTGCTCAGGTGCCTGTTCTTCCTCTTGGAGGGACAAAGGCCACATCAGCCCCTTCAGCTGCCCCAGGCGAGGAGGGTGGAGACTGTGTATCCAGCTGACAGAAGGTGTGCATGCCTCCTGGGACCCACCCCAGCCCCGGGGCATTGGCGTCTGAGCACCACAGCTTTCTTGACAGAAAGAAAAAAAAAAAGATTGAAAACGTCTCAGCTCCACATGTCCTATTTTTAATTGATTTTTGCACAGACTCTTCAATCAGGGTATGAATATTTAATTGTCCTGTCAGATCAGATCCTTCCTGGTCAGACAGTTAAAAATGACTTTGGACAGGGGAGGAAATGAGGTGGTGGAATGGCATGAAATGAGGAAAGGGAGGCATTTGCTCACAGGGGATCAGATCTAAGGACCAAGGAAGGTCCTGAGAAGAAGGGCACCTGCTCTCTTTGTCACTGTCCCTCCACGGCACACGTCGGTAGCTCTGCAGCCTTTGTCCAGAGGCCACAGGGAGTCGTGTAAGAGCTTAGACAACACCCAGGCCTGAGGAGAAAGTAGGCAGTTTCTTCAATGAGGAGAATCCAAGAGGGTGGTCCCTGGGGAAGGATCCAGAGGATGAAACGTTCATGCCCCTGGTTTTCTAAGTTTGCGAAGAGCTGATTGGTGTTTTGACTCCAGGCTTCACCCCAACCCGGGTGGGACCTGGCTGCACACACCTTACTTTGAGAAATGGTGTCTCTCTTGGCTGCCCAGCATCACAGAAGCTGAGAAAAATGGCCCAGAAACTATTTCAGGTGAACACATCTTCACAGACAGTGAATAAACATCTCAATGTGACTTGTTCCAAGAGACTCTTAATAGGCAGGATATGAGAGGGATGGGAGAACTGAATTTCATTCAGTTTTGGACTCTCACTTTATGTACAGCTCTTTTTCAAACACAGAAATGAAGTCCAGGGGGATGGGGAGAAGGTGGCCACCTCCCACTCCCTTCCCAGCGGCGCACCCACCGAGGGTCCCATCACAGTCCTTTCTGACTACCGCTCAGGCCTTTGCTGAACACAAGCCTTTGAGGTCCAGACAGTCACAGAATATCAAGAGGAGGTGATGTCTTGAGTCATATTCATATTCGCTTTGACAACGCCATTCTCTCCCTGTGCATCTGCGTAGTTTGAAGAAGGGATTCTCATGCAGGAAACACCTGCTGAAAGGAGGGCTTTGGAAATGTCCAGGTGTGTTTGATTGTCTTAGCAGTGGGCTGAGGGTGATCTCAGCATTTATGGGGAAAAGGGCAGAGATGCTAAACAGATTGAAATTCTCTGGCTGGTGTCCCCAACCAAGAACTGCCCCTGCCCTGCAGGACTGCTGGGGGCTCTCTGTGCATTCTCTGTGAAGGATGTATTTGGAATGGTCTCAGAGTACATCCGAACTCCATTTTATTCATCAGCATAAAGTATTTGTTTCAAGTTTTCAAACTTGAAGCATGACGTTTTCCAGGAAAACTTGATTTTTTAAAAATAATCTTTTTACATTTACTCAGATATGTCTTTTATATTTACCATTTCCAATGGTCTTTAAAATTTTTATTTTTATTTATTTGGCCGTGTTGGGTCTTAATTGCTGCTTATGCGATCTTTAGTTGTGGCAGATGGGATCTAGTTCCCTCATCAGGGATCGAGCCTGGGCCTCCTGCATTGGGAGCGCAGAGTCTTAGCCACTGGACCAATAGGGGAATCCCCAGGAAAGCTTGATTTTAATGGCTGTGAAAAATCAAGGAAAGACAGAATTTTGTTTTGTTTGGGGCTTTACCCAAAATTGTTCACCTTTACCAAGAGTTGTTCACCTCCTTTGGGAATCAGATCCCTGATGGCAGTGACACTTGTGGTATTTGTTACCAAAATCACATACCTGTGCCTGTCTGCATCTGGGGATCTGAGTACTTCCTGTTGGCTCCTGATGGAGTTGCACCAAACCTCTAAATACTGAAACACATATGATGTTATTCTAAGCAGCTCTGGTTTTATTTTGCCTTTATATTCCATTAGGGCATTATACTGATTTTTAAAATGGTGTGTAGTATTAGTTTAATTTAACTAATATCAAATCTAATTATTAGTTTTTTAAATCATTTATCAATTAATTAGTTGATTATATTTAATTTAATATTAGTTTAATTTCAGGAATGTAGAGGGGATATTGTAGAATATTTGTTGTGGGGAAGACATTGGGTCTGCTCCAGGTCCTAAACCTGGGGTGAAATGTCTGATTTAGGCTTTAAAACAGGACAGACTTCTGAGAGATGAGCCAGGCAGATGGATCATCAGCCATGGGACTTCCTGAATCTTGTGTTCTGTTTGGAGGCTAAAATTCTTCTGCAAACTAAAGTGCCTGCAAGGATCAGGCGGTTCATGGGAAAGAGTAAAGAAGCAGAAAAGCACGAGTTCAAAGGCCTTGGCAGGGGCATCGGCTCCTGGCTTCACTGGACACTGGGGGTCTGTGCCTCCTGACTGTGGCCCCACAGGGTTGCAGGCATAGCGTTGCTAGATTTTCCATGTTTGCAGTGAAAGCTAGAAACCTGACGTGCTGGCCGTCATATTAAGGCTAGGTAAGACTGGGTTGCTCTAACAAAGAGAGCCAACAATACAATGGCTTAAGGGACCTGGATGTAGATTTCTTTTGCAGGTCATGATCAAAGCAGAGTGACAGCCTCATGTGGCCAGGAGCAGAGGGACAAGGGCGTGGAGGAGAGTATGAGCAGCAACATGAAGGCCCAGATCAGGAAGGCCCAACTCCTCCTCCGTTCCACGTGTATGTGACCTTTGCTTGGTGGGGAAATGTCATTTTTAGCTGGGCAGCTATTGCATGGCTGTACCACTGGCCATCTCTGCTGGCGTACTTACCCTAGGCACTTAAAGTACAACACGTAGATCAGTCCCCTGCAGACCATGATGCTGAACTTGACTTGAAGACTGCCAGTCCGGCCCTGCTGGAATTCCCTGTTTAGTTGTAGATTTAAGTTAAACAGCTGGAGAAACCATTCAGACTAGAGGAGGAAGGAGGAAGACAGGTGGGCCAAGGTGTTGAAGTTGGTGGAGGGGTGGCATCCTCAGAGCAGACACGCATAGTGGGGACAACTTGGAGGACGGAAGCCCACAGACCTTGAACGCAGGCATGGGAGCTTTCATTCAGGTTATCTGTCTTACCTCCACTTGCCTGACAAACGCCTCTCAGGCCAGCCTAAGTGCTCCTCTTCTACGTGCCTGGCACAATGCTGATCACATGTATTATTTTCCTTGTCTATTTTTGTCTTCCCATCTAGACTGCAATTCTATTTTGCTCACTTTTATATCCCCAGGGTCTTGCAGAGTAATTATTAATAGTAGAGTAGGTGCTCAACAAATCCTTGATAAATGACTGAAAAAAATCCTGTGATCAGTGGATAATTAATGCATCCTTCCAAGTCAGTGCTAGGAACCGTCAAGGTGCTTTGTTAAGAAGACTAATCTGGCCCTGGAGGAAGGTACGGCAACCCACTCCAGTATCTTGCCTGGAAAATCCCAGGAACAGAGGAGCCTGATGGGCTATAGTTCACAGGTTCACAAAGGAGTCAGACATGACTTAGGGACTAAACAACAAGAAGACTAATCTGGGACTTCCCTAGTGGTTCAGTGGTCAAGACTCCATTCTTCCACTGCAGAGGAGCACGGGTTTGATCCCTGGTCCCCCAGTTGGAGACGTTCCACATGCTGCCCTGCAGTGCAGCCAAAGAGAAAAAGTGGACTAATCTTATTATCATGTTCAGAAGGCCAGAATCAGCAGGCCAAAGACAGCCTGGGTTTCATGGGGAAGTACTCTGTGATGGAGGGCAGAGATGTCCTGTGGGAAGCGATGGGCTTCAAAAGGTTGATGGGTTGGAGGTGTCTGCACGAGGAGCAGAGAATTGGAAACTCTGCTTCCAGATTTCTGTTTCTGTCCTAGTCTAGTCTAGTGTTAACAGGCTTAGCTGAGGTGCCAGTCACTAAGGCAGGGCCTGAGTGGAGGAGACAGCAGTAAGCAGCAAACCCTTCAGGGTTCTGTGTCCTATGAAACTGAGTTAAAATAGAAATTCTAGGGGAGGCTTCCCGGATGAGGGAGCATTTATGACGGGCTTTGAGACATGCAGAAAATGAAGGTTCTGAAAATGCATGTGAGCTTTGTTAATTTGCCAAGAACCTAGCAAGAGTCTAATAAATATTTTTATGAATGAAAAAAATAAATTAAGAAATGGGCAGATAGTGATGGTTTGTACTAGTTTTTTTGGAAGAATGACTGGGGGTTCCCCTCAAGTTGGGAAGCTTTTGTTGCTGTATTAGGCCTTGGCCACCCAAGCCCATTGAAGAAAGCCCATTGTTCTTTGAAGAATAAGGTTCTGTTGTGTCATGTAGCTTGTGCACGGGCTGGAAAAGAATTTCCAGACATGAAGAACGAGAGGAAAATATAGAGTTTATTAGAGTGGGAGACGCTGCTAGAACGGTGGGCCAGCTCAAAGGAAAGCCGTCCCCTCTTGAGGCCTAGTAGCCAATTTTTATAGTCTCATGATAGAAAATTCCTACTGGAAGGGTGGCGTTAGGTGATTGGTAAGGATGCTATAGGGTGGGTAATAGGGCAGGTATTTTATTTAATATAGGGTGGGGGAACTGGCTGGTTTAGATCAGGAGGCTCATGGTAACAGTTGCTATGGGGCTTGGTTAATTCTAGAAATTTTTGTCCTGTGACCTTGGTTTAAGTTTCCACACCTGTGACCTTGGTTTAAGTTTCCACACCTGTGACCTTGGTCTGAGGCTCCACACCTGTGACCTTGGTCTAAGGCTCCACACCTGTGACCTTGGTACAGGGCTCCACAGGCTGGATATGAGGGGTGGGGGTTCCAGAAGTCAAGTCACCCCTTCCCTGGACCAGTGATCAAGAAAACACCAAGCAGGTGGCAGCCCCTGTGGCCCAGGATCGACCTGGCTGCTGACCTTGCTAGTCACCCTCGCCAGGCTGGGGAGGCTCCCGCAGCCCCAGGGACTGGCAGGTGGCCCCAGCATCCACTGTCACATCCCCAGGGCTGTGAAAGAAAGACACAGGTCTTCCATTGTGTGCAGGGGAGTGGGGCTGTGGGTGGGGAGCCTCAGACAGAGCATGTGGTGGGGGGGTAGGCTCCCCAAGGAAACAAAGGCTTGGCTGTTAGAGGATCCCTCGCGGAGTCAGGCATTTGGATTGTGAGGCTTGGGTTAAGGAAAGGGCTTTCTCTGCAAACACAACAGATGCCTGGAAGTGACGTGCCCGCTCCAGATGCTTGTGGGAGGCAAGACTGAAAGGCCCAGCGTGGCTGGTGGTCAGGGTCACGGCACTACCAAGCAGGTCTTGGGAGCTGAGGGTGAGGAAGGGTTGGGCTTGGTTTCAGGTCTTAGAGAAGGAGGCTCTGAAGGTGGCTGGAGGTGAAGGGGACACAGAGGAAGATCATGTTGAAGGTGAACTAGAGGGGAGCTCAGCTCTGTGCTCTGTGATGACCTGGGAGGTGAGATGGTGGGAGTGGGAGGGAGGGGTTGTATGTATACATATAGCTAATTCACGTTGTTGTACAGCAGAAACTAATACAATGTTGTAAAGCAATTATTCTCCAATTTTAAAAAACCCAGGTTTTACCATCCAGTCCTTGACTGTGCCTAAGACATTTTCCTCTTTGTCCCTCTTTCCTGCACCTGCGCTGCCTTGGCCCAGGGTTGGTGGGGGTAGGGGTGGGGCAGCTGGACATGCTTCAAGAGGCACTGAGTCCCACACCCCCCTGAAGGGCGAAGGTGTCAGTGATTCTGATTTCCTTGCACTTCATAAGTATATCATGGATACTCAACAAACAGCACAGTAACAATTTCTGGCTCAGAGATTCCCCCCCCTTCTGGAAAATTATTTTCTACCAAGGTCAAGGGGTCCCCAAATAGCCTAAGGGAGCAATGATGTCCCTTCCCACAGCTTCTAGGATCAATTATAAATAATAAAAGCCTTGGGCCTAAGAATTAAAAATTGGGATGGATCTAAAATGCTTTGCTCCCAAATACCTTATTCTTTCAAAGACAATGATTCCAATAATTGAGATTCTGAGTGAGACTAAAAAATGCTCAGTGGGAAGAAGATAAGATTTCTTTGCAGAACAATAGATTAAGTGTTTTTAAAATGAATAACAACCACAAAGTTAAAAATTCCAAAACTACCTCCTGGATTAATCAACCAAGGAAGCTGACATTTCCATTATTCTGATGTAAGCAAGACTTTTAAGTGTGAATATCTCAGAAACACTAGAATGTCATATTTTCAAGGGACTTTTTTTTCTTTTTTGGTCAAGCCATAAGCCTTGTGGGATCTTAGTTCCCTGATCAGAGATTGAACCCATGCCCTCAGCAGTGAAAAGGCAGAGTTCTGACCACTGGACTACCAGGGAATTCCCACAAGAGACTTTTAAAGGTGAACTTAGCCCAACTTACACATTTTACAGGTGAAGAAACCAAGTCCCAGAAGAGAGGCTACAGTAAGACACGAAAAATGTGTATTCAAAACTTACCTTCTCCTGTGCTGATTGAAGATGTGATGTCAGCGTGTCCATACCTGGCACCTGGCTGCCTGGCACACCTGCAAGACTGCCGTGGGGTGATGTGTGGTTTGATTTTCCTCCGCATCTCTTCCTTTGGGAGGACACGCCTCTTCTAGATCTGGCAGTCAAGGTGCTGTTCATCATGGGAGGGCCCTTGACTCAGGCTGATCATTAGTGACAGAGATTGTTCCGGAGTGGGCATGTGATCCAAAGCAGAACTCATGAAAGTCTTTTCTTGGAATTTTTTATGGATTGACCCAAAGCTGCAGAGGCCATGTTAGCATGCTTCCCTGACTGCAAAGAGGAGGTATATGAAGTAGGAGAGAATGAGGTTACTCTGGAAGGAAGAAAACCTAAAATTAGATAGACAGATGGTTGATAGATGATAGATACATACATATGTGTATACACACACATACACACAGAGAAACCTAGAAAGAACCAGCTCCTGCACTTGATGGTTCTTTTGCTTGAGCTAGTTTGTTATTATTGTTATTATTTATTTTGGCCGTGCTACCTGGTTTGCAGGATCTTAGTTCCCAGACCAGGGATAGAACCTGTATACCCTGTAGTGAAAGCACAGAGTCCTAACCACTGGACCACAGGAGAATCCCCTACTTAAGATAGTTTACATTAAGCTTCTGTCACATGCAAACAAAAAAAGCTTGTAATCAATACAGTAGAAACACACAGCACTGTGACTTTTTGAAAAAATTTATTTATTTTTTTAATTGAAGGATAATTTGCTTTACAGAATTTTGTTGTTTTCTATCAAACATCAGCATGAATCAGCTGGCCCTGTGAATTCATCTCATCCTCTGTCATCCCCTTCTCTCCTACCTTCAATCTTTCCCAGCATCAGGGTCTTTTCCAATGAGTTGGCTCTTCACATCAGGTGGCTAAAGTATTGGAGCTTCCGTTTCAGCATCAGTCCTTCCAATGAATATTCAGGGCTAATTTCCTTTAGAATTGACTGGTTTGATCTCCTTGCAGATTAAGGGACTCTCAAGAGTCTTCTCCGACACCACAGTTCGAAAGCATCAATTCTTCAGTACTCAGCCTTCTTTGTCCAACTCTCACATTCATACATGACTTTGACTAGATGGATCTTTGTTGGCAAAGTAATGTGTCTGCTTTTTACCATGCTGTCCAGGTTTGTCATAGCTTTTCTTCCAAGGAGCAAGTGTCTTTTAATTTCATGGCTGCAGTCACCATCCACAGTGATTTTGGAGCCCAAGAAAATAAAGAAATGTAAATAGAATCCCTTTCCTCACCTAGAATGTCTTCCCTGGGACTTGGCACTTGAAGAAGACTGGGGACGTTTACTGTTGACCACATCCTTCTTTTGTCTATTTAAAAACATTGACAAGACAATCTATTAAAAATATATAAACATTTTGAAAAGTTACAGCATCCAGCAGCCAAATGCAACTGTTGATTTGGCCACAAGACAGTGATGATGTACAGGCTTTATTGAGTTCTGCTGCTCACTTTATGCATTATTTAGAAACACACAAAAAATGGCCATCTTCATTGTGGTAACGGCTGTCTAACACTCCTCCATGTTATATGGCAGTTTATTAAATGTTCAACATTTTAAAAAACACCTAGGTGGTCTTCTGCTTTTTTGTTGTTTAGTCGCTAAGTCGTGTCGACTCTTTGTGACATCGTGGACAGTAGCCTGTCAGGCTCCTCTGTCCATGGGATTCTCCATGGCAAGTATATTGGCGTGGGTTGCCATTTCCTTTTCCAGGAGATCTTCCCGACCCAGGGATCAAAGCTGCGTCTTCTCCACTGGTAGGTGGATTCTTTACCACTCAGCTACAAGGGAAGCTGTCTTGTTACTTTTCTGCAAAATTTTGTTTGAATTTATTTTCAGGTAAAATGTTGGGCTACTTCCAACAAGTTCCCTGAAAATTGCACATCTGTGCTTGGCTTTGTAAATGTCATCCTTTCTGCCCTTGGAATCTCCTGCCCCTTTCCTTTTCAGTCCTTTTTTGGTTAACTCGTTTATACTTTAAAGCCCTGCTCTGACACTCTCTTGTTCATTTGTTCTTTTATCAAGAATTTACTGAACCAAGTGCTATGCTGGGAGCTGGGGCTATGACAAGGAACATGACATTCATTCATTCACTCACCCAACAGGTATTTCTTGAAGGTCTACGATGTGCCAGTGGCAGTGTTAGGTACAGGAAATTCAGTGGTGAGTAAGATGAGATCCCTGCCCTTGTGGAGCTTAGATTCTATTGGGAGATAAAAGGCAGAATTCATTAAGGAGTGGGAAGTGTTCTCCAGTCATTTATTTCCATCCTTCTCAATAGCTCTTTCTTACCTGTGTTTCAGACTAGACTGAGCAATGTGAGGAGAGAGGCTGTGTCCTTCGCCTCATTGCTCTGCTGGGCAGCGCTGCGCTACTGCGCTGAAGTGGGCACCTCTGGTGACAAAAAACACCTAAAGTGTGTTTTGTCCTTTAGAGGAAAGGCAGTTTCCTCCTTCAGGAGAATCATGTCTATGTCTGCGATAGCTAAAAACCTCACAACTCAAACCCAAGAGCAGCTGTTTCAGGTATTCACAAATAGTCACCTTTCCTTCCATTGTCAAGAGCAAAGCTCAAAGTGGTCTCATTCACAGCCCAAGCACACCACAGGCCCCAGGAGGAGCATGTTCGGGGAAGGGCCCAGAAAAGGCCAGAGAGAGGTTTTCTGGAAGCATTGCCCCCACTAGTAGGGGGTCTTCTAGGCGGAATATCCAGAGCGGGGGCCGTGACTGTCATGCAGCCAGCTTCCCTGGGACCACCCATAGAACACCAGCCCGTCAGCAGCCGAATTGTGGCCTTTTCTTTACACTGTGAATTGTTAGCAGTTTCTAAATAGACCGTTCATTTTTCCTTTTAGCACAGAAGGGTTTCAGAACTCTGAATACCACGAGGGGCCTGAATGTTTCAACTCAAAACATTCCCCAAACCGCAGCCCTCGGGTGAGATGTGGAGCTAGCCAAGGGTTTGGAGGAAAAACAACCGCCCACCAGCCTGGAAACCACTGGGTACACACACAGCTGGGTCAGCTTGCTCACAGAGGCTGGGAGACAGCATTTTTACTGGTCAGAGTTAATCTGATAAAACCACCTTCCCTTGACTTCCCCTCTGCTGGAGGAAATAAACCCAGTCTGGGGGCTGGATGCTGAGTGTGTGGGGTGTGGGGCGGGGGACCAGGCTGCCCAGGGTACCTGGAGAACCCAAGCCACTGCTGCCATGCTTCTTCCTCCCGGATTGTGGGAGGAAAAAAAAAGGAGAGAAAGAGCGAGAAGAGCTTTTGTAACATTCTCAGAGCAGCATTAGATTCAGGGAGAAGCCTAATAGCGCCAAACCACTGCTCAGACCCTGTGTGGTCGGAGGAGCAGCTCCCAGGAACACAAGAGAGGTGGCGCTGCAGAGAGGCTGGCTGGGGCACCAGCCCACCCGGGAAAGACCGGATCCTTGGAGTTGAGGCTCCCAAGGCCCCTATGGACATCCAGCGGGCAAACGAGATCCCAGAAGCCCTAGTGGACCTATGCAGTGGACTGCGCGGTCTCCCAGGCCAGTTTCTGGGGGAAGAGCAGCTTTGCCAAGTGCTTTGGCATCTCTATCTTGATGAAGACTCCAAGGAGGCATTTGCGAGCAAGATCTACCAAAGTCGCTGCAGCTCAGGCCGCACCAGAGGGTGACGATGACCTGGGAGAGGTCTATTCACTGCCCCTTTGCCTACCAGCATGTAGTCTGAGGCTTCCACAGCTTTTTCGAGAATGTGAACCTCATGTTGGTGCTGCTGGAGATCTCTCTTGGAGCCGCATTAGCAGAGGAAATCCATGAGCCAGGATAAGACCTGCTGCTACCTGCGGCAGATGGTCCTTGGCTGCACCCAAACCGGCTTGTTCACTGGGACCTCAAGCTGGGCAGAGTCTTCCTGAATGAGGATCTAGAGGTGAAAATAGGAGATTTGGACTGGCAACCAAAGACGAATATGTTGGGGAGCTGAAGACCCTATGTAAATACATAGTGCTTCCCTAGTGGCTCAGTGGTAAGGAATTTGCCTCCCAATGCAGGAGACTTGAGTTTGATCCCTGGGTTGGGCAGATCCCCGAGAAGAAAATGGCAACCCACTCTAGTATTCTTGCCTGGGAAATCTTGCGGACAGAGGAGCCAAACTGTTGGATGCTACTTAGCAACTAAACAACAACAAACCATTCCTGAGATGTTAAGCAAGAAAAGGCAGTGTTTCCAGGTGGTTGTGGGGTCCGCTGGGTGCATCATGTTAGTGGGCAGCACACCTTTGAGATTTCTTGCCTTAAACTTACTGACTTCTGGATCAAGAAGAATGAATGCCATACTCCCAAGCACATAACTGCCTCTTCCAGAAGATGCTGTAGACAGACCCCACTGCCCACCTGACCATTGCAGCTCAAGACCAGTTTTTCTGGCTACATCCCAGCCCACCCCCATTACCTGCCCCACCATTCCACCAATATTTTCAATTGCTCCCGGCAGACTGGACTCCAGGAACAGAAAGCCTCTCACAGTCCTTAGTAAAGGCCTGGAGAACCCTATGCCCAAGACTCCCTGGGAAAAAGAGGAACCAATGGTCCAGGAAACCAGAGAAGTGGTCAAGTGCCACCTTGGTGACAGGTTGTATTGGCCGCATAGCATGAAGCCCTCCGAGCCCTCTGAGAGGGGGCTGGTGAGGCAGGAGGAGGCTGAGGATTCTGCCAGCATCACCATCTTCTGAGTCAGCAAAGTGGGGGGACTATTTGGACAAGTGCAGCCTTGGGAATCAGCCGTGTGACCAAGTGTGTGGGTGCTCTCCAATGACAGGACTCACCTCGTCCTCTAGCCTGTTGGCGTCCGTCTGTGGTAAATAGTGTGATGGCACAGTGCTCCACTTCACCGTGAGTTTCCATCCCAACTCCTCCATGAAGATCACACTCCACTTATTTCCAAAACTCCATGAGTGGACACTTGCTGAAGGTGGGCACCCATGGGAAGGTGTTGGACTCGTCCAGCTACCAGTGTACCTGATTTTGCACACGCAGCACCATCATCCTGCACTCAGTAACGGCTGGGTGCAAATCAGCGTCTCCCAGGACCGTAGCAAACTGATCCTGTGTCCAGCGTGCGTGGCAGCTGTCAATACAGCAACTAGAAGCTGGGTTTCCCAAGAACTGCCCGAACCTCCTGGAGGAGCGCAGCCACTCCAAGGGTCTGACCGATCAGCTCCACCATGTCCTTCCATGGTGGACAAGCTGCTGAGCTCTGGCTTGGCCTCTAACCGCCTCAGGACCTCCTCACAGCTCCTCCCCTGGGACTCATGTCCCTCCTCGCCCCCACCTGCACCTTGGGCCCCTCTGGGTTAGCTCCCATTGTGCTGGTTTTGTGTGTGTGTGTGTGTGTGTGTAATATTCCCCAGTCCCCAAACCTGGCAGCTAAAAAGAGAGCTATATCATCCTTACAAGTGGGGTTTGCTAAATATGTTATTTTTGTACATGTTGAGTTGTAGGTTCTATGGCCACATGAATTGAACAGAATACTGCTATAGAATTCAGGACTGTTTTTCTTTGGCTTTATACACGTTAAACACATGTGAATCTTTCAAAAGAGCTATGGGGAGTGCTGATTGGCTACTAGTTTTCACGTGCACTCAGCGGCTGCCTGGTTCAGCCAATCGGCAGCAAGGATTGAGTACTCCTGAGGTGCCTCATGGAGGTGGCTGTGTGGGTAGATGGGATGTCCGCCTTCGCTGGGTCTTAGTCCAGTATGTCAAGTAACAATGGTAAACAAATTCAGTGACAACACATTATTAACAAGTCCTTCTTAAAGTGCCTTTGATAAAAGGCAGTCATCTGCTGAGAGCAGGGGGGTCCCCCTCTGCTGGTAGGGGCCCGAGAATGCTGGGCTGACCTTGTCACGAGGACAGGTGTCTCAGGACTGGTCTTGAGGGAAGATTATGGAACTTGTGCAACCTCCTTTGAATGATCCGCTGGCTCCAGATCATCTAGCTGGCATGCAGAAAGGCTGGAAAGGTGAGTGGAAAGCTTGGGAAGGCAGAGAAGGGGAGAGGGAGACAGGGGGAGAGAGAGAGGGCAAAGAAGAAAGGAGGAAGGAAAGAAAAAAGGAACCCCCAGGGGTAGGTGCTGTGCAGGAAGGGCTGCCTGGGGTCCCTTCCACCTGCTCACAGTGGCCTATGTTCACTATGAGGAGTACTTGGTGGGTTTGGTTCAGCAGGGACGTGTTTAGGGGAGTTATTTCAACTGAAGGAAGGGAAGATGAGAAGGAAGGAAGGACGAGAATACTGGAGGGAAGCTGGAGAAGGTGGCTCAGTGGTGGCCCAGGCAAAGGATGTGATCAAGCAGAGACGACGTGGCGTGCTGACCCAAGGCACACATGTGGGTGGCACTGTGGCTGAGTGGTTACCAGCTAGGCCTCTGAGTCAGGTGACTGATCCTGGTTCTGCCATGTATGCAGTGTGACCTTGGGCAAGTTACTCAATGTCTCCGCGGCTCAGTTTCCCCAACTATAATGCTTCATAGGGGTTATCTGAAGGATTATGTGGGAGAACGTTTAGTCTCTGTTCGGTATGTGGCAGTGACTGTTATGGATGGATCAGTTGGGGACCATTTGATGACCTTGATGTCACACTGCCCCCCAGTGACGTGGACTCTGCCAGCGTTTGGTAGACTCGGCTTCTGCTAAGAAGTCCATTTCACCTGGGACCTGAGGATGGGAATCAGCTCTGACCGTGACCAAGTTTCAGTGTGTGAAGAGACTTCAGTTTACCTGGATCTTCCTGCTTAATACCAATGACCCTGTTTATTTATAGTTTGGAAAATCTTCAAGCTTTTTCCTTCCAATTTTGTGTGGGGGAGGAGGGGTGGGAATGAGGAGATGTTTGTGGCCCGTGGCAGGAGTCAGAGGGGGCCCCAGGGCACCAGAATTCCACTGAGTCCCTAGGAGCACAAATCCTGAAGATTATGTCAAGTATAAAAGAGGGTTTAGGGTGAGGATTTAAAGCGTCCCTTTCTCCTTTTTCAGGCAAGGGCCTGGGAAGAGGGGGTGGGAGCCGAAAACAGACAGAGCCTTATTAGTGACTTGAATTTTCACATGTAAAATGACGGAGCTTCGGAAGGGAGTTTGTCCTCTGCGTGGCCCGCCCATCCCACGCCATCTAACCTGATCTTTAAATTGGCAACTCCATTTGTATTCCAGTCTGATCATGGGAGACTCATATCCCTGTGGGCCCCAGCCTTGGTCTGTAGCTGAGGAGAAGTGTTCAGGGGAGCCTTCAGCCAACACAAAAGGACTGTGGGGAAACCAGCCAGCCCCAGGCTCACCCCACAGCTGGGGCCCTGGGAAGCAGGGAGGTGGCAGACCAGTCTTTACAACTGCTTTTTATAGGATACTGTCTGTGTTGGTTGTATTCAAGGCTCTCAGTCCCAGATAGGAGAGCAAACCATGAGAACCCAGTGTCAGGTCAACGACCAAGTGCCGAGCATACCAATGACCACAACTCCGGGGACAATTGGAGCAAGTGCTTGAAATTCCAGCCGTGAGCCTGGCTGCCCCACGTGGGGGGATGCTTATGTCTCGGGTAACATCCCAGCTGACAATTCCCAAACTCACCAGGAGTCCAACCACGCAGCCCCAGTTATAACCATTATAACCCCCACCCCACACTTCGGCTCTGCCCCACACAAGGGCCTGTTCTGTGTGTTCACTTGAGAGATGCTTCAGAGAAGACGAGCAGCCACTGCTCCCAGTCTCTTGCAAAGGAGACCCAGCTCTCCTGGGGGTGGGAGCTGCCTTCCCTGAGGTTTGTCAATTTGAGGGGAAGGGGCTCCTTCCTGAGATGCTGTGTGTTAGCCTGAACGCATCTCCCAGAGCCAGGGGCGTCCTGAGAGCTGAGGAGCAGTGGGGTGAGGAACGCTGCTGGCAGGAGCAGGCTTAGGCTGCAGCTTGAGGTCAGTGATAACCTGGGGTCAGTCTCCTGTCCAGGATGGGGGAGTTCACGAAATTATCTTCCTTCGGAATGGCTGAAGCAAAATCCTGCCTGGACACTAGATGAACCCTTGACACCTTTCCCTGGCCTGAGCGCTTCATCTTCTGGGGTTCGATTCATTCTCTTGTCCACCACCGAGAGGGACTTGCCTTCCTGTGTCACCTGGAGTCCTCCTCATTCCTCACCTTTCCCGGTTCATTCTCATCATCATGATTGGTAGCAGAGTTGGGTGCTTCCCTTTCCAGGCTCTCACAGCCCCTTGTAGTGTGTGGATGGACCAGCACACACTACTATTCCATAGCTTCCTGGGGGCAGGGTTCATTTTATCCATCTTTGCTTGCTGGTGACCATCTCAGTGGCATAGTGGGGGCACAAGTGGCCTGGGGATGCCCCCTGTGCCTACAGTGGCCTGGGGAGATACCTAAAATTACCCAGCCCTGCTCCTGGAGATCCTGACTTAAGTGACCTGAGGTCTGGACATTGGCTGTGGTCTGAAAACCTCCCCAGGTGACCTAACCTTCAGCCATGGTTGAGAACCATTCCCCCAGAGTAGACCATTAATGAAAGCTTGTCTTAGGATGAACCAACGAGCTTTCCCCAAGTGACACCTTCTCTTTTATTGTGTATGTGTGTGATTCTCAAGCCCTACTCACCCCTAGCATTTATTCACTGTTAAGGCCATTAGTTTGAGCCATAGAACTCTTGGGATTGGTGTTTATACACTGCCATGTGTAGAATGGATGGCTAGTGGGAAGCTGCTATACAGCACAGGGAGCTCAGCTCAGGGCTCTGTGATGACCTAGAGGTGGTGGGAGGGAAGCTCAAGAGGGAGGGGATATGTTTATACATAAGCTGATTCACTTCATTGCATAGAAGAAACTAACACAAAATTGTGAAGCAATTGTGCTCCAATTAAAAAAAAAGTTCTGGAAGGAGAGCTACTGGAGGGCATTTCAACTCTGATGTTTGAAACAGCATTCAACAGCTAAGGTTTAGGAAGTTCCTTCTCTAGCATGCGGAATTCTCTCTATTCTCCAGCATCACTCCACATCTGCCAAGCCTCTTCTTCAGCGTTTTCTGGACGGGAGACCACGTTTCTGAACCTTGTGGAAAGTAGTCGCGGGCAGGTCTGAGGGGCTGTGTGTGAGCCCCCAGGTAGGTTGAGCAGCCCGCAGGGAGATGCATGTGGACAGGGTGTGTTATGTCAAATGGGAACACACATGAGGTGATGGACTGAGTTTCATTCACAACAAAAATGAGGAGAGAAGTCAGATCACAGCACATTTGCTGAAATAGCATATGATATTGCTTACATGTAGAATCTAAAATACTACACAAATGAACCTATCTACGCAAGAGAATCAGACTCACAGACTTAGAGAATAGACTTGTGTTTGTCAAGGGGTGGGGGGTGGGGGAGGGAAGCAGATGTTAGCAGATGCAAGCTATTACATACAGGATGGATAAACAACAAAGTCCTACTGTATATAACAGGGAACTAAATTCAATATCCTGTGATAAACCTAATGGAAAAGAATATGAAAAAGAATGCATGTACATATAACTGAATCATTTTGCTGTAACAGCAGATATTAGCACAACATTCACTAAATTTTAAAAAGAGTTTGCTGAGTCCAGTTCTACATGAAGCTCACTGCTAGGGGCTGTGGGACTTCAGGGTACCTGCCCTCTGCGTGGGAAAGCTAGAGAAGAGGACCTCAAAATATGAGATGAAGCAGAGATTTCCAAAGCTCCCAGAGCTCCAAGAGCAGTGACGTCCATTCCCTGACAGCGCATTAGTGTCTCAGCTGTGGCTGACGGCAGCCCCTGAGCCTAAATCAGCTGCAGCTGGTCCCTGGCATGAGGTCTTTTTTTGAACACACATACAAAAAATAGGGAATATAGGGAAGTTTGGGAAATAGGGAATATTTTCCAAATTCACAGGTACAGTATTTCCCATATGTGCTCCAGTTACTTTTTTAATTTTTTTACTATGTATCAGATCTTGGTTGCAGCATGCGGGCTCTCTAGTTACAGTGCACAGGCTCAGTTGCTTCTCAGAGGCAATGTGGGATCTTAGTTCCCTGACCAGGGATTGAACCACATACTCCTGCATTGGATATGGGTCTTAACCACTGGACTGCCAGGGATGTCCCTGCTCCAGTTAATTTTTTTAAACGCTGAAACACTGTTCACTCACCCCTGTACCGTTTCCCCTCCCCGCTCCTTATTTTAAGAATGAGCTTCGATAATTTACATCTTACGTATGCCTAATCATTTTTTAAAATTCATTTTTAATATTTAGTTTCATTTATTTGGCTGCGTGGGGTCTTAGGTGTGGCATGCAAATTCTTAGTTCCAGCATGCGGAATCTAGTTCCCTGACCAGAACTGAACCCGGGGTGCCCTGCATTGGGAGTGCAGAATCTTAGCCACTGGACCACCAGGGAAGTCCCCCTATCTCCTTTCTTGAAGTTGGTATTTGTCTTTCCCATGTATGTTTTCCTATGCATATTACTATGTACATGGGCATCCGCCTACAATATATGGTATGGTATTACCAGCTTTCAAACTTTATATAAATGGCACCATACTGCATCTTCTGCATGTTTTTCACTTGCTTCCCTGTTTTTGAGGTTTATCCATGTTGACACAGGATTAATGAAACTACTATTTATTTATCCATTCTCTTTTTGATGGGTTTAAGAGTGCATTCTATTTTTCCTGGTTAGAAATAATGCTACCACCTTTTTTGTAATGTGTATTTTGGCACACATATCTCTTTCTTTCTTCTCCCTCCCTTCCTTCCTCTTTCATCCTTTCTCTCTCTTTTTCCTTCTCTTCCTTTTGAAGTATAGTTGGTTCACAATATTATATTAGTTTCAGGTGTACAGCATAGTGATTCAGTATTTTTGCAGATTACACTCCATTGTAAGTTATCACAAGGTAATGGACATAATTCCCCATGCTGCACACTGTCTTCTTGTTGCTTCTTTATTTCACGTCTCTCCTTGCACATAGCTGCTTCGCTCTCTCCTTAAATGCTGCCTCCATGACCATCACAGCTTTCAGACCTGCGAGCTGCCTGCACTGGGCTTTGCCATGGGCTCAACCTTCTTCAGTACGGGCAACTTGACCCTTAGTGAGACTCTGAACTTGACCTGGTTTCTGGGCTCCACCTTGCACTTGGAGACTCAGTCTGACACCAGAACTCTCTGTGCTTTAAGCCGCTCAGCGCTTGTGCCCCTGACCCCCACCTGGCCCCTGCTGAAAGGGACGTCCTTTGGCAGGAAAGCTTGGCATATCTTGGGTGCTAAGATGAGATCTCATATACGTGGTCAGTTTTAACTGGACCTCAAAGGAAGTGCAATTTTCTGTAATAAGAAAAGATAGGGTCTTCCTGTGGGCAATCAGGAGCTGGAGTATGAAAATAAACATGGCAGAGTAGTACAGGGCGTGCATGCGTGCATGCTCAGTCACTTCAGTCATGTCTGACTCTTTGTGACCCTACGGACTGTATCCCTCCAGGCTCCTCCGTCCATGGGATTCTCCAGGCAAGAATACTGGAGCGGATTGTTGTGCCCTCCTCCAGGGGATCTTCCTGAACCAGGGATCGAACCCGTGTCTCTTATGTCTCCTGCCTTGGCAGGCGGGTTCTTTACCACTAGTGCCACCTGGGAAGTATAGGGTGAGGACTGGGCTAAGAGCAGTGGCTGATGGAAGCTAGATTTTGTCAGAGAGTGGGTAACATGACATGAATCTTGAAAGTTAAAGCTTCATGCTCCCCACCAGATCACTTCAAGCTTTCGGGATGGAAAGGGTGAGTGGGCAGAGGCAGGTGATTGTGGCCGGGAGACCACGTCATGAGGAGAAACATTATCCCCTAGAGCCATCCCCGGGCCAGGCTGAGTGTGCACAGTGCTCACAGCTGGGACTCGTGGTCTCATCTCCCTCCAATTTGCTGAGAGCTGTTCAGTTCAGTTCAGTGGCTCAGTCGTGTCCGACTGTTTGCGACCCCATGAACCACAGCACGCCAGGCCTCCCTGTCCATCACCAACTCCCAGAGTCCACCCAAACCCATGTCCATTGAGTCGGTGATGCCATCCAACCATCTCATCCTCTGTCGTCCCCTTCTCCTCCTGCCCTCAATCTTTCCCAGCATCAGGGTCTTTTCAAATGAGTCAGCTCTTCACATCAGGTGGCCAAAGTATTGGAGTTTCAGCTTCAACATCAGTCCTTCCAGTGAACACCCAGGACTGATCTCCTTTAGGATGGACTGCTTGGATCTCCTTGCAGTCCAAGGGATTCTCAAGAGTCTTCTCCAACACCACAGTTCAAAAGCATCAATTCTTCTGCACTCAGCTTTCTTTATAGTCCAATTCTCACATCCATACATGACCACTGGAAAAACCATAGCCTTGACTAGATGGACCTTTGTTGACAAAGTGATGTCTCTGCTTTTTAATATGCTGTCTATGTTGGTCATAAATCTCCTTCCAAGGAGTAAGCGTCTTTTAATTTCATGGCTGCAGTCACTATCTGCAGTGATTTTGGAGCCCAGAAAAATAAAGTCATCCATTGTTCCCACTGTTTCCCCATCTATTTGCCATGAAGTGATGGGAATGGATGCTATGATCTTAGTTTTCTGAATGTTGAACTTAAAGCCAACTTTTTCACTCTCCTCTTTGACTTTCATCAAGAGGCCCTTTAGTTCTTCTTCACTTTCTGCCATAAGGGTGGTGTCATCTGCATATCTGAGGTTATTGATATTTCTCCCGGCAATCTTGATTCCAGTTTGTGCTTCCTCCAGCCCAGCGTTTCTCATGATGTACTCTGCATATAAGTTAAATAAGCAGGGTGACAATATACAGCCTTGACGGACTCCTTTTCCTATTTGGAACCATCCTATTTGGAACCAATCTGTTGTTCCATGTCCAATTTTAACTGTTGCTTCCTGACCTGCATATAGGTTTCTCAAGAGGCAGGTCAGGTGGTCTGGTATGCCCATCTCTTTCAGAATTGTCCACAGTTTATTGTGATCCACACAAAGGCTTTGGCCTTGTCAATAAAGCAGAAATGGATGTTTTTCTGGAACTCTCTTACTTTTTTGATGAGCCAGAGGATCTTGACAATTTGATCTCTGGTTCCTCTGCCTTTTCTAAAACCAGCTTGAACATCTGGAAATTCACGGTTCACGTATTGCTGAAGCCTGGCTTGGAGAATTTTGAGCATTACTTTACTAGTGTGTGAGATGAGTGCAATTGTGTGGTAGTTTGAGCATTCTTTGGCATTGCCTTTCTTTGGGATTGGAATGAAAACTGACCTTTTCCAGTCCTGTGGCTACTGCTGAGTTTTCCAAGTATGCTGACATATTGAGTGCAGCACTTTCACAGCATCATCTTTCAGGATTTGAAATAGTTCAACTGGAATTCCATCACTTCCACTAGCTTTATTCGTAGTGATGCTTCCTAAGGCCCACTTGACTTTGAATTCCAGGATGTCTGGCTCTAGGGGAGCATTGAGGCGCTATCAAATCAGTCTTCCTCTCCCCTCCATCACTCACGTGGCCCTTCCCACCATTCCTGCTTCCAAGTAGGAGAACTCCATGCAAACCACGCACAGGCTTTAGTCCAGCTGTGATGGGTGGGCTGGACCCTGACGTCACCTACAAGAGCTTGGGGGAGCAGACGCAAGGGGTGCAAGGGGTGGTCCAGTGTCTTCTCTGCAGTTTGATGCCTCTGTGGCTCGAGCTTATAGAAGCTCCCAACCTTCCCTATCGGGGGTACTGGGAACCAGCAAGTGTATGTGTGTGGGGTGCAGTGGGGACTGGGATGAGGTTAGGAAGCCCCTCAAGCTTGGAAAAGACCTTGATTCTGGGAAAGATTGAGGGCAGGACGAGAAGGGGTGACAGGATGAGACGGTTGAGATGGGAGAGACGGGCTGATTGTTTTTGAAAGAACAAGTTTGGGTCCCAGGTTTACTTTGGGCAGAAGCTCGGGCTTTTGTGGTGTTTGACAGACCGTAAAACTCAGCAGTGAATCTGATCTTCCAGCCCCACTTGCTGTCAGGAGAAAGTCTGGGTATGGTTATCAACTCCTTCCCCTTGGCTGGCAGACCCTCCCTCCCTCTCCCTTCACCATTCCCATCCTTATTTTCACCACTGAACCATCAGGAAATCGTGAAGAAAGCCTATTCTCTAGAGGCAGGGAGAAGCGTGGAGAGAGGCTGGCGGGGCTGACTGACCAGATCAATGCTCGTCAGGGGTGAACAGGCTGATGCCACAGGGAAGACAAAGCCAAGAAAAACTGCTTGTGGCTTCATGCTTTGAGAGTGTGTGTACATGTGCATTTCTCTCTGGAAGATCCTGGAAGGTGAGCGTATGGGAGAGTCAATTGTTTTCAGCCCCCAGAATGTGCTAGATAGTCATGGAGTTTAAGAGTGGGCCACGAGAGAGACTCACACCTCATGAGGTACATACCTCATTTTCATACTGTTCCTTAAATCTTCCCATCTCTGTTCCTCTTCTTGGGAGACCCCAGAGCCTGGCATACATCATGTAAATAGCAGATGTCAGCTGAATGAGTCCCTCTGGAAAGTGAGTGGTTGTTTACTAAGCATTTACTATGGGATCTCCTCAGATCAAACCTACGAGAAAAGTATAAGTAAGCAGGTTCAGGAAGGTTAAGGTTAAGTAACTTGTCCAAGGTCTCACATCTAGGAGTGTGTGTGTGTGTGTGTGTGTGTGTGTGTGTGTGTGTGTGTGTGTGTGTTTGTGGTGGAGGGGGAGGGACGCACAAGAGATTTGAAAGGCTCACAGCATCATTTTTTATCATTGTTCATTTTTGCAGCTTCATCAAATCTATGACTTTCTGAATTTGCAGAAGCTGAGGGGACAGTGAGGCTCTGAATTTGCAGAAGCTGACTGTCCCTGAAAGCTGAAAGTGATGGAAACAAGGTTGGGGGCTTTCCAAGTGGGTGCTTGGCATGGCACATTCCCTGTAAAAACAGAAGAACCTGAACTTCTGTACATACAGTAGGGAAGAAGACAAAAGAGTGGAGGGACAGGAAGACCCCAAGATCTTTTGCAGACCACAGCCTTGTCCCTGAGATCCATGAAAACAGAAAGGCACAGAAAAGAACCGAGTCAGGTCAACTGTTAAAAATTATTTAATAGAAAGTCCAATGTCAAAATGTAACAATAAACAAAAATACACATGTATAAATATGTATATATAATTAGACCTGTACACTTTCTCAGACCCTTTTCAAATGAAACAGAATCATCATCATATCTGGGTGGTCAAATCAAAAATAATATTCAAGCGACGTGGACCCACTGGTGCTGTGGGGAATAATAGTACTGCTGAAGCACTTGGAGGGGTCAAAGAATGTCAGTCATGAGCGAGTTGGGGATATTGCCAAATGTCCTTTTCTGGAGACCCAGAGAGGGAAGATGGGCAACCCCATTGCTCCATACAGTGTATCTGATCTTCTCTTAGCACCTACAGCCACTACTATCTAGGAAGAGCTCTCCTATTGGATGGGGTTTTGAACTCTCGAAGCTTCTGTGGTTTGAGAGCTTGCTTGCCCTGTCTCCCAGACTAGAAGCTCCTGGGGGATTTTGCTTCAAGACCTTCCTATTCTTCGGGCCGAGTGCCAGCACAGGGTTTGGGGAAGCGTGCTATCAAGGTGTGCTGATTTGCTCTTAAAATAGTGGTGTCCAAAGTGGCTGTGCACATACAAGAGAGCACCCAAACCCTCAGGGGTTCAGAGAGAAAATACTAGAACCTCTTGTCTACAATATTTTTTATCTTATTCTTTAAAAATTTCTATCTGGTGTACTGTAAAAAATGTGCCTAATATATTAGTAGAGGAGTATATGAATGTATACTTTAAATAAATTAATAAACATATGGGGGGGTGCATCTTGCAAGGTTTTTGCTGATAGGCATGTGTGGTCCAAAGAGATGGGCACCCACTGCTTTACAGAATTCGTGTGCACGTGGAGCCCTGAGGAGGCTGCCCTGCTGGGTGCTCATGCCCCTCTGAGAAGCTTTTGCAGGTGCCCAGAAAAGCAAAGCCTCAAGATTACCTCCCAGACCTGAATAAGAGCTGAGGCCTCCTGGTCCCGCTGCTTGATTTTCCTTAAATGTTAAGGCCTATCCTCAAGAAAACACACATGCCCCTGGGAAGAGCACAGACACAGCCTTCGACACTGGCAAGGAAGCCTTTTGATCTCTTCCTGGTGATGGAGAGGGAGCTGGTCCAGGGCAGACATTGGGGAGAGGATGCCGGAAGGCAGACCTGGCCAGATTCCATGACCACACCCCTGCTCAGGGGACCTTTTAGGCCTTCACTTTAAAGTAGGTGTATTTGAGGCCAAACGCTCTGTCAGTTTCCAGCATCGTGATGACCACAGGCTGAATTCTCATCAAAACGCCTAGGCGGCTGTGAAATTTGCGTGGGAACCACAAGACACAGAATTAGAAAATTCCTCTGCAAGGAGCCAGAGGAATATCTGGGAAAAGAGTAGGTGTGTGAGCTACAGTCTTTCTGAGAGTCCAGAAGGCTGGTGAACATGCCAGCCCGCAGCCAGGATGGCAGCTGTGGGGTTTGTGCAAAGAAGGTGAGTCCCAAGCAGCCCTCGGGGCTCTTGGGGATCCCTGGGCAGAAGACCTGAGCCACTCAGCTAGGAAAACTGCCTTCAGCTCCTCAAGGAAATGATGCTACCTGCTGTGGCCTTTTCTTGAGTTTCTAGAAACCATGCTCTCTCACAGCTAGTGTTTTGATGCGCCTAATTATTTTTCTTCTCCTTCTAACAATTTGTCTAAGGGGCAAGGGGAAGAGAAACCCAATGCTCTGAGCTCTGAAGAGGTTCTTTGGAAAGCCTAAAAGGCACCTGGAGTTGTCTGCGCAGAGGGATCATGCTGTCTCTGTGTCCCCGGGGCCTCCTCGCCCCCACGAGGCTCACAGCAGCTGTGCAGGCTGGCAGGTATTTTCCACGTGCATACAGTCCATCTGTGCTTTTGTGTTTTGTTTGAATTTCCCTTCCTTTGGCAGGACACAGGTGCACACCGCAGACACAGCGGAAGCTCGGCCACCAGGTGGGACCCAACCCAGGGAAAGGCTGTCCAAGGGAGGCTGCCTGTGGGTAGAAGGAATGAAGGCCTCATACCCAGGGTGGGGAAATCCTTGGCAGCTTCCCACGTATTTATCTTTGGGTGTACCCTCATCCCGAGCTCTAGGCCAGCCAATTCCCAGAAGATATTTTTAGTCTGGGTGGCTCTACAGACAGGTCAGGATGACCCAGAGCTGTCCCCTGTATGTCTCTAAATCCAGGCCGGTGTAAAGCCCTTGAGAGCAAACAGCTCTGGGGGAGAGGACCAGGAGCTGGGGCAGGGGTGGAGGATACACGGGAATAAATTGTCTCAGGAAGCAACTGTGCCCTTCCATGGTGAGGAAGGGACTCCTGGTCCCAACGAGGACCACATTTACCTCTTTGGTGGGCCTCAGAAGTGGGCTTCAGAGAGCCGAGCACCACTCACAGCCCCCTTCTGCCCCAGGGGCGGGGTCCCTGGCTGCCTTGCCTGCATCTCTTCTT